>NC_065583.1:132252090-132892090 GCF_024542745.1 Macaca thibetana thibetana | reverse complement strand
TGCAAAAATCACAAGCATTCCTATACAACATTAACAGACAGAAAGTCAAATCATGAGTGAACTCCCATTCATAATTGCTACAAAGAGAATAAAATACCTAGGAATCCAACTTACAAGGGATGTGAAGGACCTCTTCAAGGAGAACTACAAAAAGCTGCTCAAGGAAATAAAAGAGGACACAAACAAGTGGAAGAACATTCCATGCTCATGGACAGGAAGAATCAATATTGTGAAAATGGCCATACTGCCCAAAGTAATTTATAGATTCAGTGCTATCCCCATCAAGCTACCACTAACTTTCTTCACAGAACTGGAAAAAACTACTTTAAACTTCATATGGAACCAAAAAAGAGCCTGCATAGCCAAGATAATCCTAAGGAAAAAGAACAAAGCTGCAGGCATCATGCTACCTGACTTCAAACTATACTACAAGGCTACAGTAACCAAAACAGCATGGTACTTGTACCAAAACAGATATATAGACTAATGGAACAGAACAGAGGCCTCAGAAATAACACCACACATCTACAACCATCTGATCAAACCTGACAAAAACGAGCAACGGGGAAAGGATCCCCTACTTAATAAATAGTGTTGGGAAAACTGACTAGCCATATTTAGAAAGCTGAAACTGGATCCCTTCCTTACACCTTATACAAAAATTAACTCAAGATGGATTAAAGACTTAAATGTTAGACCTAAAACCATAAAAACCCTAGAAGAAAACCTAGGTAATACCATTCAGGACATAGGGATGGGCAAAGACTTCATGACTAAAACACCAAAAGCAATGGCAACAAAAGCCAAAATAGACAAATGGGATCTAATTAAGCTAAAGAGCTGCACAGTGAAAGAAACCATCATCAGAGTTAACAGGCAACGTACAGAATGGGAGAAAATTTTTGCAATCTATCCATCTGACAAAGGGCTAATATCCAGAATCTACAAATAACTTAAACAAATTTACAAGAAAAAAAAACAAACAACCCCATCAAAAAAATGGGTGAAGGATATGAACAGACACTTCTCAAAAGAAGACATTTATGCAGCTAACAAACTTACGAAAAAATGCTCATCATCACTGGTCATTAGAGCAATGCAAATCAAAACCACAATGAGATACCATCTCACGCCAGTTAGAATGGTGATCATTAAAAAGTCAGGAAACAACAGATGCTGGAGAGGATGTGGAGAAATAGTAACACTTTTACACTGCTGATGGGAGTGTAAACTAGTTCAACCATTGTGGAAATCAGTGATTCTTCAAGGATCTAGAACTAGAAATACCATTTGACCCAGCAATCCCATTACTGTGTATATACCAAAAGGATTATAAATCATTCTACTATAAAGACACATGCACACACATGCATGTTTATTGCAGCACTGTTCACAATAGCAAAGTCTTGGAACCAACCCAAATGCCCATCAGTGATAGACTGGATAAAGAAAATGTGGCACATATACACCATGGAATACTATGCAGCCATAAAAAGGATGAGTTCCTGTCCTTTGCAGAGACCTTGATGAAGCTGGAAACCATCATTCTCAGCAAAGTAACACAAGAAGAAAAAACCAAACACTGCATGCTCTCACTCATAAGTGGGAGTTGAACAATGAGAACACATGGACACAGGGTGGGGAACATCACACACCGGGGCCTGTCAGGGGTGGGGGGCTGGGAGAAGGATAGCATTAGGAGAAATACCTAATGTAAATGACGAGTTGATAGGTGTAGCAAACCAGCATGGCACATGTATACCTATGTAACAAACCTGCACATTGTGCACATGTACCCCAGAACTTAAAGTATAATTTAAAAAAATCAAAAATAAAATAAAATAAACATTTAGCCCTTAAAAAAAAAAAAAAAAACAACTGGATGGTTGCAATGGCTCACGCTTGTAATCCCGGCACTTTGGGAGACCATTTGGAAAGGATTGCTTGAGGCCAGGAGTTTGAGACCAGCCTGAGCAACATGGAGAGACCCTGTCTCAAAAAAAAAAAAAAAAAAAAAAAAAAAAAAATGCTGAGTGTGGTGGTGCACGCCTAGTCCCAGCTACTTGGGAGGCTGAGGCAGGAGTGCTTGAGCCCAAAAGTTTGAGGCTGCAGTGAGTTTTGATTGCCTACAAGCGCACACTAACAGTGACTTAAAACAGTTTTTAAAAAGAATTACCGATGTCACGTAAAAGGTGTCTGTGTCGGGGGTACTATCTTGAAGCTAGAGACTGTCAAAGCACTCTTAGCAAAATGGAATTTGGCCCGTGTTTCAACTTTTCTCCGAGTAACTTTCGGCTTATACAGGGTGAAACTGGGTTAATGGTACAGGCATATTTTATTGCGACAGTTAGTGGTCTAGGACTAGGTAGCAATATAGAGCAGCAAGTTAAAAAGTGAAGTTTGATGTGACGTAGGATAGAGGATTGTCCCTGCTTCTGCGAGCTCTTTCTGTGAATGAGGTATCCCTCACTGAGTTCATTTGGCAGAGCTGGTGTTGCAGACACTCCCACAGCCTCCGGGGTGGGCTCTCCCAAAAGACAGAGGGTGACATCTGACTCCCAGGCCCATCCCTAAATGCACACACAAGTAGCCTACTGTAAATCAGGGAACTTCTGGAGGCCTTGCTCTTTTATCTTACATTTACAGGTCTTACCGAGTAAATAAAGCCAATTTCCAAATGAATGAAAACTTACTCAGTGGACTTCCTTCATTTCCCAAGTGGCTGCCAGTACTTGGGCAGTGATGAGACCAGTCACAATTACTCTCCTCTGGTTAAAAAGGAAAGCAACTCTCCTTCCTGCCCCAGTGTCCAAGGAAGGAGATGTCTTGAGTTGGCAAAATGTGGGTCCACCCATACAGTGCTAACAGCTGAGGCCTGGATTGTGTGAGGTCAGTAGCAAGGCCAGCTCTCTCTTTCATGCCCTGGCAACCTTTCAAGTCCTTTATTCAAACACCTGCTAGGTGCCTTATATGTGCCAGGCACTGTGCTAGGAACTAGGGGGCATATACTAAGACAGTGTAAGTCCTGACTCTGCAAGAGGGCAGGGAATAGCCTGAGATGCAAGCGTGGAACTCTTCCATACCAAAGGGTAGCCCAGTTGGCTGCCACGGCAGTAGCCACAGATCCAGTACAGAACCAGCCATGTTAACTAATGGACCTTGGGGTTGGAATTCCTTATTGCTCACTTCCATAGAACACTGTAGAACTGTGGAGAGCTGGGGTCCGGGGTCTGTCCTCAGCTGCACATGGAATGTGTGGCCATGAATAAAATCCCTCAACCTCCATGAGTCATAGGTTCCTTATCTATAAAAAGAGGGTAAAGGGCCGGGCGCGGTGGCTCACACCTGTAATCCCAGCACTTTGGAAGGCCGAGGTGGGCAGATCATCTGAGGTTAGGAGTTCGAGACCAGCCTGACCAACATGGAGAAATCCCGTCTCTACTAAAAATACAAAATTAGCTGGTGTGGCAGTGCACACCTGTCATCCCAACTACTCAGGAGGCTGAGACAGGAGAATCACTTGAACTTGGAAGGTGGCAGTTGTAGTGAGCCAAGATCGCACCATTGCACTCCAGCCTGGGCAATGAGAGCAAAACTCCGTCTCAAAAAAAAAAAAAAGAGAAGGTACTCCATACCAAGATAGTGGGTGGAAAAATTTTTGGAAAACCGTAAGCACTGTACACCTATGCAGATCTAGATTCATCACTTGAGTGGAGCCTGTCACTTAATACATGTCTGGTCCTGGGACAAGTGCATTTTATACCATTTTCCACAGAGACAAATACAGAGGATGGTCAGGTTTGCAAGCCTTATTACTAGGGTCTTAAATATCTCTCTTCTCTCTCTTCTTTGTTTTTTATTTTTATTTTATTTTATATGAGTATATGTGTGGTTTTTTGTTTGTTTGTTTGTTTGTTTAAGACAGTGTCTCATTCTGTTGCCCAGGCTGGAGTGCTGGTATGATCATGGCTCACTGCAACCTCCACCTCCTGGGCTTAAGTGATCCTCCCACCTCACCCTCCCAGATAGCTGTGATTACAGATGTGCAACACCACACTCAGCTAATTTTTTAATTTCTTGTAGAGAGGAGGTCTCACTATATTACCCAGGGTGGTCGCAAATGCCTAAGCTCAAGTACTCCTCCTGCTTCAGTCTCAAAAATTGCTGGGATTTTTGAGCCACCACCCCGTGCCAACGTATCTCTCTTCTTGCTCCTCTCATAATGGGAATCCATGCTTACTTCCTCAGATAGCAAGCATGAGGAGTACAGATCCTTATGATAGCACCTGAGTTAGCAGAGAGCTAAACTTACAGACAATAAAGGTAGCTTCTTACGTTTTTTTCTCAGCCACAAATATGTCTGCCCCAGCATAAAGATGAAAAATTACACATTTTTAGCTCTTCCAGTGTTTGTTTTGTTTTTTGTTTTAGAGCTTATATTTAGGTGCAACTTAACGTTGTCACAATGTGTGATCTATTTTCCATCTCTGGGGCATAAGGTGCAGCTCAAAAGAAAGGTGTTTGCAGTTTCTAACAACAGGATCTGACCATGGTCTAACAACATGAGATTTAATACAAGTTCAACTTTATTTACTTACTTATTTTTGAGATGGAGTTTCACTCTTGTCACCCAGGCTGGAGTGCGATGGCGCAATCTCGGCTCACTGCAACCTCTACCCACCGGGTTCAAGTGATTCTGCTGTCTCAGCTTACTCGGGATAGTAGCTGGGATTACAGGTGTACACCACCATGCCCGGCTAATTTTGTATTTTTTAGTAGAGACGGGGTTTCTCCATGTTGGTCAAGCTGGTCTTGAACTCCCAAGTTCGATGGATCAGGTGATGGGTGGACCTGGTCTCAAACTCCTTACCTCAAGTGATCCACCCGCCTCGACCTCCCAAAGTGCTGGGATTACAGGCATGAGCCACAGTGCCCGGCCTTACAACTTTAAATACTATAAATCATTTTTTCTTAACCATCAGGCCACAACTTATCCAAATGAATCTTTTCCTTCCAGAAATATCTGAAGGAAAAAAATTTAAAGTTGTTTTTAACATATTCTGAAGAGGACTCATCCAAGAAAATTATTTTAAAGTTTGTCAAGTTGAAAGTACAAATTTAAGTGTGTCTGTTAAAGCAGTTGTTGGCCGGGCACGATGGTTCATGCCTGTAATCCCAGCACTTTGGGAGGCCAAGACAGGCAGATCACTTGAGGTAAGGAGTTTGAGACCAGTCTGGCCAACACGGTGAAACCCCATCTGTACAAAAAATACAAAAAATTACCCAGGCATGGTGGTGCACGGCTGTAATTCCAGCTACTCAGGAGGCTGAGGCAGGAGAATCGCTTGAACCCAGGAAGCAGAGGTTGCAGTGAGCTGAGATCATGCCACTGTACCCCAGCCTGGGTGACAGAGTGAGACTCTGTCTCAAAAAAACAAACAAAGAAACAAACAAAAAAAACCAGCAGTTGCCTTATTTTATTCTTCCAAATCATATACATCCCTACCTATTGTTAATACAGTGAGGTGAACACAGCAGGTCCTCAAATCACATTATTTCATTCAACATTGTTTCATTATAATGCCCATAAGAAGAAAAATGGATTCCTGGTTGGGGCCACTGTCTGTCTGGAATTTGCACGTTTTCCCCCTGTATATGTGGCTTTTCTCCGGGAACTCCAGTTTCCCCCACATCTGAAAGTTGTGAAAGTAAGTGAGCTGGCATGTCTAGAAGGTCCCAGTCAGGGTGGAGGTGTGAGTGCGCCCTGTGATGGGATGGCGTCCTGTCCAGGCTAGTTCTCGTCTTGGACCCTGAGCTGCTGGGAGATGCTCCAGCCACCTGTGACTCTGAACTGGCATAAGCGATGATCTTACTTGTTTTTATCATCTTTCTTAAATGTATGGATAGCTCACATTTATTTCAGTGTTTAAAATTAGAAGTGTTTTGGTCTTTTTTTAGACGTTTGCACCTGGTGCAGTGGCTCACTCTTGTAATCCCAGTACTTTGGGAGGCAGAGGAGAGAGGATCATTTGAGGGCAGGAGTTTGAGACCAACCTGGGCAGCATAGTGAGACCCTATCTCTACAAAAAATTAAAAAATTAGCCAGATGTGGTTGTGTGAGCCTGTAGTCCTAGCTACTCTGGAGGCTAAAGTGGGAGAATCACCGGAGTCCAGAAGGTTGTGGCTGCAGGGAGCCATGATCATGCCACTGCACTCCAGCCTGGGCAACAGAATGAGACCCTGCCTTAAAAATAGAAATTTGGGGCTGGGCGTGGTGGCTCACGCCTGTAATCCCAGCACTTTGGGAGGCCGAGGTGGGTGGATCACGAGGTCAGGAGATCAAAACCATCCTGGCTAACAGGGTGAAACCCCGTCTCTACTAAAAACACAAAAAATTAGCCGGGAGTGGTGGCGGGCGCCTGTCGTGCCAGCTACCCGGGAGGCTGAGGCAGAATAGCGTGAACCTGAGAGGCAGAGCTGGCAGTGAACCGAGACCGCACCACTGCACTCCAGCCTGGGAGACGGAGCAAGACTCTGTCTCCCCACTCAAAAAAAAAAAAGAAATTTGGTAATGTTTTTGTTACCAGAAATATGCCGTAGCATCTTAATTCTTGTTTATATCAATTAGCCTAGGGTAAAATCAGTTTCATTATTCGTCATTTCACTTAAAGTTGCAGTTTCTAAGAACCTAGCAACTACATTATGTGAGCACTTACCATATTCAAGATATTCAACATCGGCACAGTGAGTACACCCAGCCGTCAGAACACACCTAGCCTGATGTGGTGCCAGGGCATGCTGGTTGAATACTGGGCAGAAAAACAGATAACAGGATTCACATGCCTTGTCTGGGGATATTTAAAGCTTAGTGCTACATGTGAAGGACAAGTTCTACCTTCGAGAACACCCAATCTTAGACAATGTGATAACACTAGATGAACTGTGGCAGGGACAAGACCACTCAGGGAACAAACAGTTCCTAGCAAGAGTTTTTGCTGTCCAGCTGAGAAAAAGTCAAGGACTTAGGATATTCACAGTTAGTAAAGATTTGTTTAAGGCCGGGCGCTGTGGCCCACACCTGTAATCCCAGCTCTTTGGGAGGCTGAGGTAGGCAGATCACCTGAGGTCGGGAATTGGAGACCAGTCTCACTAACATGGCGAAACTCCGTCTCTATTAAAATTAGCCGGGGGTGGTGGTGGATACATGTAATCCCAGTTCCTTGGAGTCCGAGGCAGAAGAATCGCTTGAAACTAGGAGGCAGAGGTTGCAGTGAGCCGAGATCGCACCACTCCACTCCAGCCCGGGCTACAGAGCAAGACTCCGTCTCAAAAAAAAAAAAAAAAAAAAAAAAAAAAAAAAAAAAAAAAATTTATGTAAGCTTCTTACCTCACTTTAAGTACAATTTCCATTTTATTTTTCTCCAGAGAATAGTCTGTCTCAGTCTTTAAGGACTCAGCTCCTTACATGGGCTTTGGTGGGGGACGTGGGGCAGCACCCGCAGGTCTAAATCAGGGAGGGGGTGTTTGGTCCTTGCGGGCTTCACGAGATCGATTCCTGACTACTTTGCTGTGAATTGCACAACTCACACAGTAATGTAGCTTCACATACAGCTTGGGAAAAACATAGGCATCAAAGACGCTCGCTTCAGAAATGTCCCTGACTGCTGCGGCCTCCACTATGTTTCGAATGACGAATTTCTTAATGGCCTTGTCCTTGGGCACGCATCGGGCACAGTTAGTGCAGCGAATAGGCTGCACATGGCCGCGGCCCTTCTTGGCACGACCGTTGTTCCTTCTTTTCTTTGTCATCTTGGTCATATGGACCGAAGAGAGCCCTCACCCATATTTTATAATTACAGCTGATAGCACCGGTTTTCTGTTTCGTTTATTGTTTATTTGTTTGTTTGTTTTTGAGATGGAGTCTCGCCTTGTCACCCAGGCTGGAGTGCAGTGGTGTGTGATCTTGGCTCACTGCAACCTCTGCCTCCCGGGTTCAAGCAATTCTCTGCCTCAGCCTCCCGAGTAGCTGGGATTACAGGCGCCGGCCACCACACCCAGCTAATTTTTTTGTATTTTTAGTAGAGACGGGGTTTCACCATCTTGACCAGCCTGGTCATGAACTCCTGACCTTGTGATCCACCTGCCTTGGCCTCCCAAAGTGTTAGGATTACAGACGTGAGCCACTGCACCCGGCCGATAGCACTAGTTTTCATACTATCAATACAAACATGACTGTTCACCCATGGCCAAGTTTACCTAACATGAATAATGTCACTTAGCAATTTAGCCAAAACCCAGGGTTTTGCTTCTGTTTCTTGAATTATATTTGTGTAAACTTGCTCAATGGATCTAGCTGCATTTTGTGCCGTTTCATGTCACTGCTCCTCACAACAAACCAGTCAGCTCCCCACTTGCTATTTCGAAAGACAAGTCCACGGAACTACTCCTGACAGTCCTCCTTCGCCATGTGCCACTCCACATTGCCACTATCACCCTCTCTTGCCCTGCCAAAATCATAGGCTCACCTATTTGGTGTTTTATATCTCTGACATTTCTGGGTTTTAAGACTTTAGTTCCCATTCACTACTTAGTTCTCTCTTGGCCTCATTTCAGGTTCTTCCTTCAGCTGGTTTCAGTCTATGGGCAAGAGGTTTAAGGGCCATTTCAATCCAGGATGAGGACCAAGATTTCAATCAGGATTGTGCAGCTTTAGACCGAACATACACCAAAATACTCCCTATCCTTGTTGTTCTTTATCTCTGTTACAAACTCAACATCAAGTCAAAGAGGACTTACTCTCCACAATCTCCAATCTCCACCTATATGTATTTATGTCATCCCCTCAATGTTGTACCTCCTCATATTGTAATTATTTGTTCACACATAGAATTCCCCTTTAAGAATATGAAATCCTCAAGAGAGGGTCTGTACTTTGTGAATATTTTCCCCCATCACCTAACACTGAGCCTGGTGTGTTTATAATTTATAATTTATAATGTATTTATAATTTATAAATTATAAATACAGATAGATGTAAGCATGCATGTGTTTATGAGAGAGATGCAAGTGACAATGGTACTTACTTTGTGTAAGTCATTCATTGATGATGGTGAACCCATAGATCTGGCTGACATTACCAAGAGAAAAAAAAGAAAGCCAGGCACAGTAGCTCACGCCTGTAATCCTAGCATTTTGGGAGGCCGAGGCGGGTGGATTGCCTGAGCTCAGGAGTTTAAGACCAGTCTGGGCAACACAGTGAAATCCCGTCTCTACTAAAATACAAAAAATTAGCTGGGCATGGTGGCACATGCCTGTAATTCCAGCTACTCAGGAGGCTGAGGCAGGAGAATCACTTGAACCTGGGAGGCAGAAGTTGCAGTGAGCCGAGATTGCGCCATTGCACTCCAGCCTGGGCGATAGAGTGAGACTCCGTCACAAAAAAAAAAAAAAAAAAAAAAAAAAAAAAAGTAGCTCATACTTCAAATAAGATTAGATAACCAAAGTTTCCAATATAAAAAGAGACTAGCAGCAAAACTCCAGAATTAAGTTCCTTAGTAATGACACCTTGACACTATCAGAGACATATAACCATGACAAACACAAGGACTCCAGTATTAACTGCATCCCAGAAGCAGCCTCAGCCTTTATCATTATCTGAAGAGCCACATGGAGACTATAAAATACCCAGTGAAATTTATACCACCGACAAAAAATACATTAACTTGTTAGGCCATTTTAAAATTTAGTCCATGTGTCCCTGAGGAAATTTATTAACAGTTCGTGACTAGAAAAGACTCCCAGGCACCAAGCCATTCCATTTTCTTTTTCATTTTCATTTTCTTTTTCTTTTTCTTTTTTTTTTTTTTTTTTTTTTTTTTGAGCAGAGTCTCTCTCTGTCCCCCAGGCTAGAATACAGTGGTGCGATCTCAGCTCACTGCAATCTCCACCTCCCAGGTTCAAGCGATTCTCCTGCCTCAGCCCCCTGAGTAGCTGGGATTACAGGTGCACGCCACCATGCCCGGTTAATTTTTGTATTTTTAGTGGAGACGAGGTTTTGCCATGTTGCCTAGGCTGCCCTTGAACTCCTGGCCTCATGTGATCCGCCTGCCTTGGCCTCCCAAAGTGCTGGGATTACAGGCATGAGCCACCGCGCAGCATCACCTTTGCGCCTATCCTGTGCCCTGCAGCTATTTCTCACTCACCTTGGTCTTACCTTAATCAGGATCTCCATAAAGATGTATTATATTAAGCAATTCTTTTTATCCAGCAGTGTTTTCTCCTGTATCATTTTATGATTTCTTTTTGTACCTTAAATTCTGCTTTTAAATTTAAGATGCTCTGCTTCCCAAGAATCCAGATTTTTGTACAAATTTAAAAGTGTACACTTAACCCCAAGGCCTGAAGCCCTTAACTTTAGGGCTCTACCTGTCTTGTCTGTCTTTGTAGATTGCTATCCTCCAGAATATAGTTTGAATAGGAGTCAGATATATGTATTGGCTGTGGCTAATGACTATGTGGAATGCTACTCTAGTTAGATGGTGTTAGAAGGTCACTGCTGGGTAGAGGAGAGTCATGTCTACATCTAGTCATAGTCTGATCAAAACTCATCACCAGGAAAGGTGCACTTTTTGGCAAAGAGAACACTTCTTTGCTGTTAGCCATTGCTGCTTTTCTCATCTTCCTTTTAACCATTAGGTTACTTTACAACACCAAACAACATGTTTTAACCTATTGTATTTAAGCTATTGTATTAAGGGAAATTCCATGTAATTAAAGGGGAAATGTAGACCAAAAACTAGGGTAATATGCATACCTGGGAATATCTCTTGGAAGCTGCCCAAGCCAATTTTGTAACCTTGATTTCATGAATGAAAATACAAAGAGCAGAGTGATTGGCATTTAGGAGGCACTCGGTAGATATTTATCCAGCGATTGCACAAATCCTTCTTTTACTTTAAAAATATCTCCATATCTACTAATTAATTTGCATTAAATGAGGCCTTATTCTTCTTCTTTTGTTTTTTTTAAACGCAGGGTCTCCCTCTGTCGCTGACCCTGGAGTGCAGTGGCGCAATCATAGCTCACTGCAGCCTAGAACTCCTGGGCCCAAGCGATCCTCCTGCCTCAGCCTCTGGAATTACTGGGATAATAGATGTGAGCCACTGTGTCCAGCCAGCGTTACTGCTTCTAAGGGGAAAAGTCCTTGCAGGCTTTAGAAATGCTGTATTTTCTATTAATAATTACCAGTTCTTGGCCAAGTGTGGTTGTTCATGCCTGTAATCCCAGCACTTTGGGAGGCCGAGGCAGGTAGATTGCTTGAGGCCAGGAGTTCGAGACCAGCCTGGTCAACACAGTGAAACCCTATCTCTACTGAAAAAAAAAACAAAAAACAAAAATTAGCCAGGTGTAGTGGTGCACACCTGTACTCCCAGCTACTAGACACTAGAGTGGCTGAGGCACAAGAATCGCTTGAACCCAGAAGGCAGAGGTTGCAATGAGCTGAGATGGCACCATTGCACTGCAGCTTGGACAACAGAACAAGACCCTGTCTCAAACAACAACAACAAAAAATTAACAGACCTTGAAATATCAGCGTCCCACAAGAATGGCTTAAAAGGTCTATAAAGTTCTCTTGATTTTCATATATAATCTCTGTATCTGTGTCCAATACAGGAGCCACTAGCCACATGTGGCTACTTAGCACTTGAAATGTGGCTAGTGCAACTAAGGACTGAACTTTAAATTGTATTTAAATTTAAGTAGCCACATGTGGCTAGTGGCTTCCAATATTGGAAAGCATAGCTCTATAAAAAGATGAGAAAAACAAAATTTGAAACAGGAAAATGTTTAAAGGAATTCCTATAGGCCTTCACCGTTTTTTTCTCTTCCACAGGACAGTTTGTTCACTTGTCTTCTGACTTCCTTTACTGAGATCTTTTTTTTTTTTTTTTTTTTTTTGAGACAGAGTTTTGCTCTTGTTGCCCAAGCCAGAGTGGAATGGTATGATCTCAGCTTACCAAAACCTCTGCCTCCTGGGTTCAAGCAATTCTCCTGCCTCACCCTCCCAAGTAGCTGGGATTACAGGCATGCACCACCAAGCCCGGCTAATTATGTATCTTTAGTAGAGACGGGGTTTCTCCATGTTGGTCAGGCTGGTCTCGAACTCCCAAACTCAGGTGATCCGCCCGCCTCGGCCTCCCAAAGTGCTGGGATTACAGGCATGAGCCAGCACGCCTGGACTTACTGAGATCATTTTTAAGTTTTATAGTTTTAATGATGGTAAATCATTAAAATCATGGATGCTGTTTCATCTACTGGTTCTTTGCTCTTGTGAGTCTTAATCTTGGCTGTGCCTCAGCCTCACCCCCAGAGATTCAATTCAGCAAGTCTGGGGAGGGGACTGGGCATCTGTGTTTTTTAAGCTCCACAGATGATTCTGATCTGCAGCCAGGCTTGGGAACAACTACTTTACACCAAAGACCCAAACCAGCAGCCCTTGGGCCAAACACACCCTCAAAACATATGTTCATCCCACACAGTGTTGTAAAATGTTTTGAATTAGTTGCCAACTTCTGCACATTGTAATTTTTTATCCCAAAAAGATGGTGTTGAGTAAAGGCTGCCCCCTTCAGATACAGCATAAATTCTCTAATTCAATACTACTTGCCTACCTCATAAGGGCCCCACTTCCCAATAGGCATTTGAGTTTGAGATCCCTTTCTTATTATAGGTCTATATAATACCTGCCAAAGCAGAAAGCAATCACTTTATATCAATGTACTATTCCTAGGTATACAAACTGTTTTATCAATGGGACTGCCTAGAGTTATCTCTTCAGGGTGAGGAATATCACCCAACCATCATGTAAAACCCCTGAATAAATATGATGGAAGTCTCAACAGGAGAACGGGTCATAATCCAGAATCATGAGACCACTCCTGTTCAGGGACAAATCATTATTTTCAGCAAAAATGTTATCTCACTTTTCATTTGATTTACTTATTTATTTATTTAGAGAAGGAATTTTGCTCTTGTTGCCAAGGAGTACAGTGGCATGATTTCTGCTCACTGCAACCTCCACCTCCCAGGTTCAGGAGGGTCTCCTGCCTCAGCCTCCGAGTAGCTGGGATTACAGGCATGCACCACCACATCTGGTTAATTTTTATATTCTTAGCAGAGACGGGGTTTCACCATGTTGGCCAGGCTGGTCTCAAACTCCTGACCTCAGGTAATCCACCCGCCTCAGCCTCACAAAGTGCTGGGAGCCACTGCACCAGATGTGAACCACTGCACCGGGCCACTTTTTATTTTCTTTATTTTTTTGAGACAGAGTCTTGCCGTGTCGCCCAGGCTGGAGTGCAATGGCTTGATCTCGGCTCACTGCAACCTCCAGCTCCCAGGTTCAAGTGATTCTCCTGCCTCAGGCTCCCGAGTAGCTGAGATTACAGGTGCACGCTACCATGCCTGGTTAAGTTTTGTATTTTTAGTAGAGGCGGGATTTCACCATGTTGGCCAGGCTGGTCCCGAACTCTTGACCTCAAGTGATCCGCCCACCTCAGCCTCCCAAAGTCCTGGGATTACAAGTGTGAGCCACCACACCTGGCTATTTTCTTATACTCCAAACTCTCTTACATAAAGTACTGTAAGGCCAGCTGATAAGACTGTCAGGAAGGGTATCTTACAAATTTTATTCCCATTTTGGGGGAAAAAAAAAAAGCTTTTTCTAGCTTTCTCATCCTTCACCCATGTTTTCCTTTCAATATATTTATAGTCAGCCGTGGTTCTTAACATTAAAAAGAGTTGATCACATTTGTGTATCTTTCCTCTCTCTTGAGACTCCTCTGTAATGATAGCTAATGAATGAAAATTATATAAGCCAAATGATGAAATAAAAGGTCCACAGGTCATAGGTTGATGAAAACTTGATAGAGGAGTGCTAATTGATTTAGAGGCAGAGGAAGGCATAGCGTTTGAGTATTTATGGGAACAATAGCTTTTTTCCCAGAAAAACTGCATGCATGCCAAACATTTCGCAATCAATTTTTGGAGTTTCCCAGCCTCTGTGTCCCATCTATTGATTCCTAGTTAAAAAACAAAAACAAGGCTGGGCGCGGTGGCTCAAGCCTGTAATCCCAGCACTTTGGGAGGCCGAGACGGGCGGATCACGAGGTCAGGAGATCGAGACCATCCTGGCTAACATGGTGAAACCCCGTCTCTACTAAAAAATACAAAAAACTAGCCGGGCGAGGCGGCGGGCACCTGTAGTCCCAGCTACTCGGGAGGCTGAGCCAGGAGAATGGCGTAAACCCTGGAGGCGGAGCTTGCAGTGAGCTGAGATCTGAGACTCCATCTCAAAAAAAAAAAAAAAAAAAAAACCAAAACACCACCAGCTTGAAAGAGGACACACTGCTTGACAGATAGTTTTACTGGATACAGCGTGCCAAAATGTCAGCCACAGCTTTTTAAGGCGGGGTATATTTTTTAGATAAAATACTGTAATAGAGTTTTTGTGTCAATAAAGGTGAAAGTAGCCTGGCATACCATTAGGCTTTAAGTAAAATGCAAGGAATAAATTGTCTCACCTCCAGGAGCATGTTAAACCAAGCATCATCTAGAATTTATGACTGAAGGCACAGTGGATTTCTCAGCACACAATAGATAAATCAATGGCATTTGAATCTTTAAACAAATCCTTAGAGACATCCATGACAGGGCTGAGACATTTCCTAAAATTGCACTCATAGAAAGAGTTGCTTGACACCTTAGCCTGGTCAGTTCCACTAATTCAGAGCTGACTCTTTTGCTCTTGAGTTTTTTTCCCTGAGTGGCAGTTGGTTCCCTCACTGAGGTGATAAATTAGGAGTCACCTTAAGGCATGAAGCATGCAATATGAAACAATCTTATTTGCTAAATAGAAATTCCTGCATTTCTGTTCTAATCTATTTCTACATATGACAGGCATCAAAAGTAAAGTGAAGAATTTTTTTTTTTTTTCACAAGATGGGTTTTCTATTTCAACCACTTTATATTATTGAGAATGTTTAGGCTTTTCACACATCTTGCTTCCCCCCAAGTAATGTAACAGATATTTTTAGAATCTTCATGTACTGACATTCTCCTTTTGTCCCCTGCAGAGGCTCTCTCAGCTCTGCTCAGGGCCCTGGGAGGATATCTCCCAGGTTTTCTTTTCTCTTTTCTTTTCTTTTCTTTTCTTTTCTTTTCTTTTCTCTTTTCTTTTCTTTTCTCTCTCTCTCTCTTTTTTTTTTCTTTTGAGACAGGGTCTCGCTCCTGTCACCCAGGCTGGAGTGCAGTGGTATGATCTCAGCTCACTGCAACCTCCTCCTGCCGGGTTCAAGCGATTCTCCTGCCTCAACCTCCCGAGTAGCTGGGATTACAGGTGCCTGCCACCATGCCTGGCTAATTTTTGTATTTTTAGTAGAGACGGGGTTTCACTATATTAATCAGGCTGGTCTCAGACTCCTGACCTCAAATGATCCACCCGCCTCGGCCTCCTAAAGTGCTGGGATTACAGGCGTGAGCCACCGCGCCCATGGTGTCTTAAGATTGCAGTCAAAGAGAAATATTTTAAAGAAAGCAATATTCTATATGAAAGCATATATGCTAAGTTATTCATTCTGGCTTTACTACCTGCTAGTTATATGATTTGGAGCAAATTATTGGATTTCTCAAGGGCCTCGGTTTCCTCCTCTTTAAAATGCAATTCATAATACCTCAAGTATTGTCAAGAGTTATGAGCACGTAGAATGTGTTCAGTCAATATAAGTTCCCTTTTTGCTTTGAAATGAACAAACAAAAGATGACAAGGAGTGATAAAGCTCATCAAGACTGGACTTCTTTGGTAAAAGCAAAGCTCAAGAGTAGGTTGATGACCACTTTACTTAGTGACATCTTACTAGGGGGTCCATTGCAAAGAAAAGAGCATTTTCTTTTTGGTGGGTTTTACTCTAGTTGTTTTCTTGTTAAGTATTGCCTTTTAAAACCACACTGTTCCTTTCTCTTCCTCAAGCATTTTCTCCCTTCTTTTTTCTACTTCACTAGTCTTACTTGTTTGAAATAAAGAGAGATGAAGTGTGTCAGCCACGATCCCAGCAGGAAGCAGGCTTCACTTCAACTAGTTCCAAAGAAGGAACTTTAGTAAAGGAATTTTTTTCAGAGAGATGGATAAAGGAACCAACAAAGGCTATGGAGACACCCAGAGGCTAGCAAGCAAGGGTAGCCATGACCACACCAAGGGCAAAGGAGACAAGGGGGAGGAAACAGAATTCCTGGAGTCCGGTGAGAGCTGGAGATGGGAAGGTGCCATCCAGCAGAATCTATAGTTGCGGAGGGGTGTCACTACTATCAGAGGCCTAACACCAGAACAGAGAGGAAGAGGGGAACAAATAACCCATATATTTCTCTTCTCCTACCTTCTGATCTCCTGCTAGGGTATCGCATTGGCTACTGAAAGCCAGTTGTCAAGAAAGCCTGGGATGCTGGGCACAGTGGCACGTGCCTATAGTCCCAGCTACTCGGGAGGATGACGCAGGAGAATTGCTTGAACCTGGGAGACGGAGGTTGCAGTGAGCCAAGGTTGTGCCACTGCACTCCAGCCTGGGAGACAGAGTGAGACTCCGTCTCAAAAAACAAAAACAAAAAACACACTATGACCCTCTGCAAAAAAATCTTATTTTTTCTAAATATTTTTGATGAAAAATAGTTGACCCACTTGTTTATTTTTTGTCTCTTTTGAGACTCCTCTGTAATGACAGCTAATGAAAGGAAAATATGTAAGCCCAAATGATGATATAAAGGGTAGAAGGGGCATCAGTGGATGAACACCAGACAAAGGAGCGGTTGTTGATGTAGAGTGAGAGGTAGGAATATCTTAAAGGGTTTCCAGGGGAACTTATGGGAAAAAAGGAAGATTATTTGACTTTTTAAAAAATTTTTGATCTATAATTTTTGATTATAGAACCCTTAAAAACTTTGGGAGCAAAGAGTGGACATGCACTGGTGGACAAGAGTAAGAAGTGGGGCTCAAAACAGAACTGATGTGAAAACAGATGTCTAGTGTCCCTGATTATTTGTACAAATGTATGCATTTTAAAAAATGAGGTATTGAACAGATAATTGGGAAGTCTAGGTCTATTATTGGGGCTTGTCACTTTTCTTCTTTGCTGTAGGATGATCAAGAAGAAACGTGACTATTACTCTTCCCATCTCTACCCTAACTCTCCCTCTCTCTCTCAGAAGGCCAGCAGCAAGGTATCTACCAGGTAGGCAAGAAATTACAGGCTCCTCCTCTAGAGAAATTAAATAGTCATAGGGAAAAGACCGCCACATTTTGGCCTTTGGGAGTTCCCTGAGATAATGGTCATTGCCCACACCTGATCACTCTCGACACACTTGTTCACAAACACAGCTCTCAGCTTTTCTGTGTCCCATTCTCAAATATAAATAGACTTAGAGTATTCAGATAACAACAACAAAAACATCAGGAAAATAAAAATGAGATGGCAGAAATGAAAATCTCAATAGTAAAGTAGAGGATATAGTTAGGGAATCCGAAACCAGAGCAAAGTGGCAAATAATTGGACAATAAGAGAGAAAACATAAGAAATCAGAGGCTCAATCCAGGAAGCCTGACAGCTAATTAATAGGAGTGCCAGAAAGAGAACAGAAAAGACTGGTGGAGAAAAGTATTAATAATGTAAGATAATTTTTCAGAGCTGAAGAACGTGAGCCTTTTCTTAAAAAGGCCTTTTTGGTATCTAGCCCAATGAGTAAAAGACAAATGAACAAACAAACAAATATCCCACAAGGCCAGGCACGGTGGCTCACACCTGTAGTCCCAGCACTTTGGGAAGCCAAGGCAGGAGGATTGCTTGAGCCAGGAGTTCGAGACCAGCCTGGGCAACATAGTGAAACCCTGTCTCTACAAAAAATACAAAAAATTAGTTGGGCATGGTGGCACATACCTGTAGTCCCAGCTACCCGGGAGACTGAGGTGGTAGAATCACCTGAGCCCAAGAGATCGAAGCTGCAATGGGCCATCCTCATGCCACTGCACTCCAGCCTTGGCGACACAGTGAGACCCTGTCTCAAAAAAAATAAATAAATAAAAATAAAAATATTCCCACCAAATAATATAAACCAGTGACAACAAAGGACCCGTTATTGGCCAGGCGCGGTGGCTCACGCCTGTAATCCCAGCACTTTGGGAGGCCGAGGCGGGAGGATCACGAGGTCAGGAGATCGAGACCATCCTGGCGAACACGGTGAAACTCCGTCTCTACTAAAAATACAAAAAAAATTAGCTGGGCGTGGTGGCGGGCTTCTGTAGTCCCAATTTCTAGGGAGGCTGAGGCAGGAGACTGGCGTGAACCCGGGAGGCGGAGCTTGCAGTGAGCCGAGATCGCGCCACTGCACTCCAGCCTGGGCGACAGAGCGAGACTCCCTCTCAAAAACAAAACAAAACAAAAAACAAAACAAAACAAAAAAACAAAGGAGCATGAAATTTCAAACCCTAGGGATAAACAGAAGTCTCTGAAAGCTCTGGTAGGGGTGGAGAAATAGGGTGGAGACAGAAAATTAATGAATAGAAGATTGTGAATAAGAATGGCATCAAACTTCTCAAATGGAAGGTAGAAGATAACGGAGCTACACCTTCAAATTTCCAAGGGAAAGTTATTTTTTTGTTTAACCATGCTTTGTCAACAACTTGAGCCTTGATACCAGCACAAATGATTTTCATTTTCCTGACTTCACAGGCCATGCAAATCTCTGGTAAGGCCCCTTTCAAGTTTGAGTTCTCCTGGATTGGTTGAGGATTCAGACTTTATTTGCATTACACACATTCCTAACTCAGTGGGGTTAGAACTGAAGTTCTACAACAAGGTGGGAGTTTGGTTTGTTATTCTCTAGAGATTCTGCTAATTGCAGATTTGTGATTTTCACTTTTCTCTGAGCTTAAGGTTTTGTTTGGAACTACTGCGTGGAGTTTTTCAAACTTTCTCTTGTACCAAATTTTGGTTAGGGAGAAAACAGTTTCTCTTTGAAAAGAGGATGTGAATCTCTGTGGCTTAGGTGAAAATTTTGTAAACTTTAGAGCAGGTCAGATTCTGAAGCTCGGTTCAATTAACAAATCTAAACTTTTTTTTTTTTTTGAGTGACAATATTATAAAAGGCTCTCTATGAGGACAAGATAAGTCCTGAAGATAAGAGACATTGTCTTTCCCAGCCAAAAGGCACCTTTAGTGAGTAAGGTCTTGAGGGAGTGTTGGAGCTTATCGCTCATGACATAAACTGTTCTAGAGGGAATCCCTTCAGAAGAATATACAGGGAATTTTGCTTAATCCTGTGAGCATACATACAAGTTGATCGCCTAGTGCCTTAAGCACTCAAGTCTCTTGGGACCACCAAGACACGTAAACGAGAAGAACTGACTCAAGGGTGATACTTTGAAGAGCTATTCCCACAATCAGCACAGTCAATCCAAAACACCTCCCACTAGGTCTTTTTGGTCATTCAAAAGTAAAGTCTAAATTATGAGCAATCATATTTCTAAAACTGAGTCTTCTTCCTTATGGAGAGATCCACCCTTAGGAACACCAGCTAGATTCATGTTTAATACTTATGGTACCTTTATATGCAAATATTTAGAAAAATGGTCTTACATAACTCACAACGACCAAATTGTAATGGCCAAATGGCGGTACCTTTTAAGTACCTAAACTAGTTTGCACACTCAATTAGAAAAGGCTGGCACTAAAATAAAATAAAACAACTGGCAGATTGATTTTCAGTGGTACTTGGAAGCATCTAAAGGAGGTTCTGATAAAATCATTTCTTTGCAAGAAGAAAACAAAAGTGCCTAAAACAATTTTTAAGTTGAAAAAGACTGCTGAAATTTCTCCTTCTTCAGCTCTTCTTTCTCTTTTGTCAAAACTTCTTTGTTTGGACTTACCTTCCCTCCCTTCCCCCACCTCCCTCCCTCCCTCCCTCCCTCCTTCCCTCTTTCCTTCCCTCCCTCCCTCCATCCCTCCCTCCCTCCCTCCCTTCCTTCTTTCCTTCTTTCCTTCCTTCCTTCTTTCCTTCCTTCCTTCTTTCCTTCCTTCCTTCCTTCCTTCCTTCCTTCCTTCCTTCCTTCCTTCCTTCCTTCCTTCCTTCCTTCCTTCCTCCTTCCTTCCTTCTTTCCTCCCTCCCTTCCTTCCTTCACCTCTGCCTCCTCCTCCTCTCCCTCCTCCTTCTGCTGTTCTGACTCCATTTTGGGAATACCCTATGTCCAGTAGAGGAGAATCTGCCTTGGTTTAAGGAATTCCTGGATCCTCTTCAGGACCCTACTGGATTTGCTAGAGAATTTGTTTTGTTTTGGAGACAGGGTGTTGCTCTGTCACTCAGGCTGGAGTGCAGTAGTGTAATCTCCCTTCACTGCAACCTCCACTTCCGGGGCTCAAATGATCCTCCCACCTCAACCTACCAAGTAGCTGGGATTACAGGCGTGCACCACGATGCCTGGTTAATTTGCTAGAGAATTTGTATATGTGCTGCCGAAGTGAGCACAATTTGCTAGAGAATTTGAATTAAACATTCACACTTATGATCCTAGATTTTCTGATTTATATCAATTGGTTCACATTTAGTGTTACAAAGTAAAGCCAGGACAGGCACATGGCTCACGCCTGTAATCTTAGCACTTTGGGAGGCCAAGGCGGGTGGATCACGAGGTCAGGAGATCGAGACCTTCCTGGCTAACATGGTGAAACCCCGTCTCCACTAAAAATATAAAAAATTAGCCGGGCGTGGTCGCGGGCGCCTGTAGTCCCAGCTACTCGCGAGGCTGAGGCAGGAGAATGGCGTGAACCCGGGAGGCGGAGCTTGCAGTGAGCCGAGATCGCGCCACTGCACTCCAGCCTGGGCGACAGAGCGAGACTCCGTCTCAAAAAAAAAAAAAGGAAAGGACAGCAGCAGGTCAAAGAAAAAGAATAAGGATGCTCTGAGGAAACCAAATGGACCTTTTCTTACCTCCTTATAAATACCTTAGGGAAGGTTAGAATTAATTTAAATGGAGACAAAACACAAACTCTTAATGATACTGGAGGTATATTATCAGTGATAAATCTCACCTTATTATGAGGTTCCATTCCTCAGAGTGAAAAACCAATACAAATCATGGGTGAAACAAATACTCCTATATCACTATATCAATCTCAACCTATAGTTTTTCAGTTAGGTCCCCTAGAGGGAACCTAACATGTCTTCCTCTTTGCCCCCTCAGCCTCCAACCATTTGATAGGGAGAGACTTCCTAGAGTTATAGAATACTCACATATCTTTCTTTCAAAAGGGGGAGGGTCGGGCGCGGTGACTCATGCCTGTAATCCCAGCACTTTGGGAGGCTGAGGCGGGTGGATCGTGAGGTCAGGAGATCGAGACAATCCTGGCCAACATGGTGAAACCCTGTCTCTACTAAACATAAAAAAATTTAGCCATGCGTGGTGGCATGTGCCTGTAATCCCATCTACTCGGGAGGCTGAGGCAGAAGAACCACTTGAACCTGGGAAGCGGAGGTTTCAGTGAGCTGAGATTGTGCCACCACACTCCCGCATGGTGACAGAGCAAGATTCCGTCTCAAAAAAAAAAAAAAAAAAAAAAAAGCGGGGGTGGGAGATGTACTTAGAATTAGAAGATAAAATAGATTAGGTCCAAAATTTTCTCAAATTCTGATGCTTTTAAATCACAAATAGCAATTAATATTGTCATGAAGGAAACTAGATTGTTAAATAATGAAGAATTATTTAACAAGAGCAGTTAAAAATAGTACTTGAGTGCTTCCTTCAGCAGCACACATAATAAAATTGGGATGATACAGAGAAGATTAGCATGGCCCCTGTATGAAGATGATACACAAACTCATGAAATGTTCCATATTTTATATTAATAAAATTTTTTTTAAAGATTAAAAATAGTACTTGATCAATTGTGGTCAAAATTCTCCACCAATATTGGAAAAATTATCTTAGCTGCCACAATTAAAATTCAAATAAATCCATCAAAACCTTTTCCAAACCTTAAACAATATTCTCTAAGATCAGAGGCATAGGAAGGGAAAAGGTCTATAATTTTGGATTATATGAAAAGGAGCTTATTTTATATACAAGCCCATACTCCAAACAGTAGAGGATGGAGATTTGTACAGAATCTGAGAGCAATTAATAACATCGTCATTCCTCAACATCCAATGGTTACCAAACATGCATACGTGCTGACTGCCATCTCAACTGAAGGTGTGTTCCTTACTGTAAGAGACCTATGTAGCTCATTCTTCAGCATTTCTGTGGATAAAGATAATCAATTTCTCTTTACCTTCACTTGGGAAGATAGACAATACACATGGACAGTTATGCCTCAGGAATATACTGAGAGTCCAACTTATTTTTCACAAATATTAATAGCACACCTTTCAGATGTTGACTTCCTTAAGAAATACACATTGATACAGTATGGGCACAATTTACTTCTCTGCTCAGGAGATAAACAAGCCTCCATAGTGGATGGAATTTATTTATTACAATGATTAGTTTCAAAGGAACACAAGGCCTCAAAGAAAAAACTTCAATTCTGTCAAAAACAAGCAAGATATTTAGGTTATCTAGTATCCAAGAAAAGCCTCTTTATCAATTCAGATAGAATAAAAGGAATATTGGGCTGGGTGCGGTGGCTCACACCTGTAATCCCAGCACTTTGGGAGGTCGAGGGGTGGGCAGATCACAAGGTCAGCAGTTCAAGATTCAGCCTGGCCAAGATGGTGAAACCCCGTCTCTACTAAAAATACAAACATTTTCCAGGCATGGTGGCAGGTGCCTATAATCCCAGCTACTCAGGAGGCTGAGGCTTGAACCCAGGGGGTGGAGGTTGCAGTGAGCCAAGATCGCGCCGCTGCACTCCAGCCTGGGCTACAGAGTGAGACTCTGTCTCAAAAAAAGAAAAAGAAAAAGATAAAGAAAAAGAAAAAAAAGAATAAAAGGAATATTGGCCTTCCTTACCCCGAAACTAAGAAACAACTGAGAGAATTTTGGGGGTTCACAGGATACTGAGGAAACTGAATTCCAAACTTCTCCTTAAAAAACTTAACCTTTATATACTTTTTTAAAATAAGGTGAACTAGACCCCCTGGAATGAACAGAGGAAAATCAGTTAACATTGGAAATTTTTGTGTTTTTTTGAGATAGAGTCTTGCTGTTGCCCAGGCTGGAGGGCAGTGGTGCCATCTCAGCTCACTGCAGCCTCCACCTCCTGGATTCAAGTGATTCTCCTGCTTCAGCCTCCCGAGTAGTTGGGATTATAAGTGCACGCCACCATACCTGGCTAATTTTTGTATTTTTAGTAGAGATGGTGTTTTGCCATGTTGGCCAGGCTGGTCTCAAATCCCTGAGCTTGGGTGATCTGCCTTTCTCAGCCTCCCAAAGTGCTGGGATTACAGGGGTGAGCCACCACCCTGGGCTAACACTGGAAGAAATGTAAGAGTCTTATAGATGCCCCAGTGTTAGGGTATCTGAATTATAACATTTCATTTTCATTGTTTGTTCATGAACTGCCTTAGGCATTCTGATTCAAAAACATGGAGATCCAAATAGACTTGTGGGATACTATAGTCAACAACTGGACCCCACAGCTAAAGAACTGCAACCATGCATGACAGCAATAACTGCTACTGTCCCTACAGCGACCAAACAAAGAGCGATAGGATCTCCCCTCACTGTCTTCATTTCACATTCTGTGGAAGCACTTCTCAACTTGCACCACATTTAACACTATTCAGTTAGTAGACTGGCTTCTTATAAAAAGTTCTTCTTTCTGCTCCCCAATCAATCTCCAGATGTAAAAGTCTAAATTTTTCTAAATTCAACTGCCCCTGCCTTCAGATGAAACACCACATGATTGCATAATCTTAACCAACCAGCTCCTCTCCTAGGAAGGACCTGCAAGAAACCCTCCTTACTAATGCTGATGTTATTTGGTTTGCAGATGGATCTTACTTAAAGGGTAGATCTGAAATTTACCATGCAGGTGATGCTATAGTATGCTTGACTGAGGAAATAGAAAATGCTTATCTTCCAGGAGAGACCTCGGCTCAAAAAGCAAAGTTAATAGCATTAATTAGAGCCTGTCAACTGGCAAAAGGAACAACTGCTAATATATATACAGAGAGCTGATAGGCTTTCAGAGTAGCTCATTACTTTGGAATGCTATGGAAATAAAGATGATTTTTAACCTCTTCTGGTCAGTCTGCAAAAAATAGACCCCTTATTTCAGAATTATTGGAAGCTATATTATTGCCCAAATCATTACCCTTTATCAAGATTCCAAGCCATTCAAAGTCAAATACTTCAGAAAGCAAAGGAAATCAATTAGCAGATAGTACAGCAAAAAGGGCTGTACTAAGCGCATCTGAACAAGAAAACCCATTTTAGCTTTTAAGAAAGCACTTGATTTTGATATAAAATTAGCTCAATCCAAAGCTCCAAAAACAGAACAAGAAAATTGGGAAAGTAAAGGGGGAATGTACTTCTCTGAGACTGGGCTATGATATGGACCAAATGGTCTACTCACGCTTTCAACCAAATTACAGTTATCTTTCTTAACTCATGTGCATGATTTAACTCATTGGAGCCCTGATAAGATGATTGCTTGGGAAAAACAAGATTATTAGAAATCTCCAACTGTTGCTTATAAGATATATAATTGCTGCCACATCTGTCCAAAACATAATCCAGGGAAATCTTTACATAGTTCTCTGGGTCATTTTCCTTTACCAGAAAGCCTAATTGAGGTGTGGCAACTAGATTTTGTTCAGCTACCACCATTGCAAGAATATAAGTAGGTTCTAGTAACAGTTTGTATGTTTTGTCATAGGGTGGAAGTATTTCTATGCAGAAGAGCAACAGCTTTAGTGATAAGTAAAATTCTTTTAGAAAAAAATTATTGCAACGTGGGTAGTCCCTTTAGAACTTCACAGTGACAGAGGACAGATGTGCTCATTTTACTGGACAAATAATCCAGTCAGTATGTAAAATCTTACTCATTCTCCAATGTTTCCATTGTGTCTATCACCCCCAGTCACCTGGGACAGGGAAATGCACAAACGGAATCACCAAAACTCAATTGGCAAAATTAACTGAGGTTTTAAAAATTCCTTTGGCCAAGGCCAGTCGCAATGGCTCATGCCTGTAATCCCAGCCCTTTGGGAGGTTGAGGCAGGTGGATCATCTGAGGTTGGGAGTTCGAGACCAGCCTGACCAACATGGAGAAACCCCATCTCTACTAAAAATACAAAATTAGCTGGGCATGATGGCACGTGCCTGTAATCCCAGTTACTTGGGAGGCTGAGGCAGGAGAATTGCTTGAACCTGGGAGGCAGGGATTTGGGGTGAACTGAGTTCGTGCCATTGTACTCCAGCCTTGGCAACAAGAGTGAAACTCCATCAAAAAAAAAAAAAAAAAAAAAGAAAGAAAAGAAAAGAAATTCCTTTGGCCAAAAGCTCTTCCATCGGCTTTGCTTAACCTAAGATTGACCCCTTTTGGTAAATGTCAGTTGTCTCCATTTGAAATTATTACAGGCATACCTATTAAATTGTCTGTAGGAAATTGTGAATCTATGATATTAAAAGGGGATGTGTTCTATTATTGCAGTAGCCTTATAAGGCAGCTAACTAAAAACTGTAAGTTAGTGAAAGACTCTTTCCACACTGAGCTCCCAGGAGACAAAAAACTCAAGGACCATGGACTTCAACCAGGAGATTTTGTTGATTGGAAATGCTATCTTTTAAAGGACTCTTACCAAGCAAGGTGGAAGGAATCTTATCAGGTGCCCCAAAAACTCTTGTGCCAACCAATGATTCCTGGATATACATCACCATGTAAAGAAAGCCATTTTGCCAATTTGGACTTCATCTCAAACCAGTGAGCTAAAATGGAAATTCTCCAGAACCAACAAGAACAAGAAAAAGATGACATCTGAGGTAGTCAGCGTTCCCAAGACACTGGACCAGGCCTGCATCTCTAAGTGAATATTTAATTTTATTTTATTAAACTCATTTACTGCCGGTAAATGTTTAATGTTAATAATAACTAATAGATGGAGAAGGTGTTCACTTGCAAGTTCTCACCAAATTTCTTTCTTTTTTTTTTTTTTTTGAGATGGAGTCTCACTCTGTCGTCCAGGCTGGAGTACAGTGGCACGACCTCGGCTTACTGCAACTTCCGCCTCCCGGGTTCAAGCAGTTCTCCCACTTCAGTCTCCTGAGTACCTGGGACTACAGGTGCTCACCACCACGCCTGGCTAATTTTTGTATTATTATTAGATACAGGGTTTCACCATGTTGGCCAGGCTGGCCTTGAACTCCTGACCTTGTAATCTGCCTGCCTTGGCCTCCCAAAGTGCTGGGATTACAGGTGTAAGCCACCATGCCCCACCTGTCAAATTTCTTTCTTTTCATTCCTAGTTCTTATGTTTTGCTGCCACTGTCACCAGCTCTTGTCCATGAAGCAAACTTCTTTTGGAATAGGCTCAGGACAATGCAAATGGATTACAGAAAACACTTAATGGGTGTGTGGTCTTATGCCCTTTTCTGGTGGTTCTGGCTTAACATGGTGGGCATCTCCTTTCCAAGAACAAGATTGGATAGAATGTCAGAAATATATCCACAAAAATTAGTTGGGCGTGGTGGCGGGTGTCTTTAATCCCCACTACCCAGGTGGCTGAGACAGGAGAATCGCTAGAATCCGGGAACCAGAGGTTGCAGCTAGCCAAGATCATGCCACTGCACTCCAGCCTGGGCAACAGAGCAAGAAAAAGAAAGAAAGAAATATATCTATATTTCTCAAGAATACTCATTGGTACTTAACACTAGCATGACTAGAAATAATAAGTATCACTGGCCTTTTAATAATTTTTTTTTTTTTTGAGACAGAATTTCATTCTTGTCACCTAGGCTGGAGTGCAATGGCACGATCTCAGCTCACTGCAACCTCTGCCTCCCGGGTTCAAGCGATTCTTGTGCCTCAGCCTCCTGAGTGTTAGCTGGGATTACAGGCATGCTCCACCACAGTCAGCTAATTTTTGTATTTTTAGTAGAGACAGGGTTTCACTAGGTTGGCCAGGCTGGTCTCAAACTCCTGACCTCAGGTGATCTGCCCACCTCGGCCTCCCAAAGTGCTGGGATTACAGGTATGAGCCACCGTGCCCAGCCAATAATTTTTTTTTTTTTTTTTTTTCGAGAAGTAGTCTCACGCTGTCGCCCAGGCTGGAGTGTAGTGGCATGATCTTGGCTCACTGAAACCTCCATCTCCTGGGCTCAGGCAATTCTCCTGCCTCAGCCTCCTAAGTACCTGGGATTATAGGTGGCCACCAGCACACTCGGCTAATTTTTGTATTTTTAGTAGAGACAGGGTTTCACTATGTTGGCCAGGCTGGTCTCAAACTCCTGACCTCAAGTGATCCGCCCGCCTTGGCTTCCCAAAGTGCTGGGATTACAGGTGTGAGCCTCTGTGTCTGGGCCTTTTTAATAATATTTTACAGGAGGCCGAGGCAGACATGTCACTTAAGGTCAACATGGTGAAACCCCATCTCCACTAAAAATATAAAAAGAAAAAAAAATTAGCCAGGTAGGGTGGGGCATGCCTGTAATCCCAGCTACTCCAGAGGCTGAGGTGGGAGAATTGCTTGAACCCAGGAGGTGGAGGCTGCAGTGAGAGGAGATTGCACCACTGCACTCCAGCCTGGGTGACAGAGCCAGACTCCATCTTAAAACAAAACAAAACAAAACAAAACTTTAAAAGCAAAGGAGCAAAGGACATAGGGACATAGGAAGGCTTTTCAGAAAAAGAGACCAGTTCATTAGCTTTATTGCTGGTACTGCCCCAAATGAGAGATAAGACAACTCTATTTCAAGATAGTATAACACAAATTTGGGATGGTTTTATCTGGCTTACCCCCTATTTGGTCAGCTCAGTCAGCTTGCCCCTAAATGTTGAGAATGAAAGAATTACACCAAGGATACACAGCCCAGTAGCACAAGAGATATGGGATGGATACCCAAGGAACAGTGCATCCACATCATTATATTACACAGTATTGATTGATGTGCCACTGAAGGGGTACAGGTATTAACTGGTGTGAGGTACAGTAAGTTCCTCTTCAAAGAGTCAGCTCGTTCAGCTTCCTTGTTCCTTGTTCTCTATTTTCTAAGCCGAATTTCCTCATTCTTTGTACCTCTCCCTACCCCTAGTTATGGTAAATAACCTTCCTGCCAGCCCTAATCTGTAATTCACATCTATCCCCTCAATTACGCACTCTGCAATTGTCCTTCCTGCCAAAACTATCCTTCTGCCTTTACTGTAATGAACAGCCTCTCCCTTCCCACCTAATTAGCCCTATTCAATTTTAAACAGTAGCCAATCAGGTCAGCTTAGATTGTGTGGTACGACTCCAGCCAATGGGGAAAGGACACACCTACAGGAGCCGCTGTCTTAGAGATAAAAACCCCTGCCCTATCCCACTCAGTGTGCTCTTGTGACCACACCAGGTACAAGTGACACCCTTCTGCAAAGGTAAATTGCCTTGCCGAGAAAACTTTTTGCCAGAGGGCTGATTCTTCTTTGTGGCACTGAGCAATTATTTCCAACACTGGCTAGCTCCAAATTGGACATCTTGGCTGTGTGGCATCAAGCTATGGCCATGGTTACACCCAGGATGGTTGCAGCAGTGTTCTTTGCACTATGCCTGGGCACAAGATTGAATAATTTACAATCCTGTGAATTACAAAGCCTGCAAATCTTCTTCATTTATAATCTTATTGGGTTTGTTCTGTATTTCATTGGTATGATCAATTAGCTTCCATCTTTCCGGCACAATGGGATATAGAAGAGGTCCTTTGGCATGTAAAGGCCCTAACCAATTACACAAAAAAGACATTAAATGATAGTTGCATGATTATCTTGTTACTAAAAAATAAAGTTTCTCTTATGAGAAGGGCTGCATTGTTCAGGTGCAGTGGCTCATGCCTGTAACGCTGAAACAGGAGGTAGAGAGAAATTATTTAGATAGTAAGGGCGACAGTCCTTGGTGGAATTTCCGTTTTAACAAAAAGCAGCCACAGAATTATTTCTTTTCTAACAAAGAGCAACCTGAAAAAATCAAGCTGCAGACACAGATAAGCAAGCTGGAAACTTGCACAGGTGAATGCCGGCAGCTGTGCCAATAGAAAAGGGCTACTTGGAAGCCAGGTATGTTCAACATGGAGGCCTCATCTTTCCTTTTCTTTGTCACTACATGTATAGTAAAAAGGTAGGCAACATGGCACCAGCTGGGTAGAGAACTCATCTGCATAGTAAAGGATTAGGGTGGGGTGGCCAGCTTCCTCAGGGTACTACAGAAACGGCACACCTAGTCCTAAGCAGTTATTTGTGTGCTATGCAAATGACACGACAGTCTGGCCTATCTTTCGTGCCCTATGTAAATCAGACACCGCCTCCTCAAGCCCATCTATAAAACCTTCTGCGTTTCACGGTGGTAGCAGAAACCCATTTGGGACCCCTCTCTCTGCAGAAGAGAGAGCTATTCTCTCTTTGGCCTATTGAATCTCCACTCTTAACTTCACTCTGTGTGTGTGCATCCTAGTTTTCCATGGTCGTGGGACAACAAACCTCCGGTATCACCCCAGGAAAACGACAACACTTCAAATCCCAGCACTTTGGGAGACTGAGGTGGGTGAGTCACTTGAGGCCAGGAGTTCCAGACCAGCCTGGCCAACATGGTGAAACCCCGTCTCTACCAAAAATACAAAAAATAGCTGGGTGTAGTGGCACATGCCTGTAGTCCCAGCTACTCAGAAAGCTGAGGCAGGAGAATCGCTTGAGCCTGGGAGGTGGAGGTTGCAGCCTGGGAGGTGGAGGTTGCAGTGAGCCGAGATTGCACCACTGTACTCCAGCCTGGGCAAGAGAATGAGACTCTGTTTCAAAAAAAAAGAGAGAGAGAAAGGCTGCATTACAGAACCATATGGCTTTAGACATACTCACTGTATCCCCTGTGATAACACATGGGGAACCCATGTTATCATAAAGACGAAGTGTTGTGTTTCTGTCCTGGAAGAGTCAGATAACATCACTAAATTAATGGCTGATATGAAAACCTAAATAACTAAACTTTAAGATCCTACACCCACTCTAAATGATTGGCCAAGAAGCAGGTTTGAATCTTGGGGAACTTTGCCCACAGAAGCTGTTATACATTCTTGGAATTATAAGCATTTGTTGTATTTTGTCCTGTTTTTGTCTTTATTGCTTCTGTGGCATTTGTTTGCAATGGAGTCAACATACAACTGAAAAAACGAAAATAATGGTTGCTCAAAGAATTGCATTAATTGAAGATACAACTGTGTAGTTGCATCTTCTGCAACTACTGTGTGACTCAGGTTACAAAATCACTTCCTTCATGTTGCTTTAAATTCAGCCTACACCTGGAGCTTGCAGTGAGCTGAGATCGCACCACTGCACTCCAGCCTGGGCAACAGAGCAAGATTCCGTCTCAAAAAAATATAAAAATGAAAATAAAAATAAATAAATAAATTCAGCCTACACCCCAACAGTTTTTTGTTGTTGTTTTCATTGTTTTTGAGACAGAGCCTCACTCCGTCTCCCAAACTGGAGTGCAGTGGTGTAATCTCGGCTCACTGCAACCTCTGCCTCCTCAGTTCAAGCGATTCTCCTGCCTCAACCTACTGAGTACCTGGGATTATAGGCGCATACCATCACACCTGGCTGATTTTTATATTTTTAGTAGAGACGAGATTTCACCATGTTGGCCAGGCCGGTCTCGAACTCCTGACCTCAGGTGATCTGCCCACCTCAGCCTCCCACAGTGCTGGGATTACAGGCAGGAGCCACCGCCCCACCACCCCAACAGTTTTATTGCCTCACAAATTACCCCTGCCATGGGATATGACACTCTAGGTATGAGCCTACCTGGCAACGCAGGACTAAGCTCCTGAACTTAAAAGGAAGCAAAAGTATTTGAGTTCATCTATGATGGTTTCTCCAAAAGATCGATGAAAAGAAGGAAATGTAAAATTAAGTAATTCAAACTTAAAGCTGTTGGAACTTTAAATTATTCTGAGCCTTGAGAGAAATGTGGCTATGTGGCCTGAGTCATGCCACACGCAGCTGCAACTTCTGCCTTTTTTCTTCTGTAAATAATTAGGAAGATTAAATATCACTAGAGAAAAGACCCTCTCAGATCACTACTCCTTCTCACAGAGTAATCTGCCTTGGAATGTAACAATCCATAACCAATCAAATCACTGTAATGCATGCACTGGTCTTTTTTTTTTTTTTTTTTTGAGACAGAGTCTGGCTCTGTCGCGCAGGCTGGAGTGCAGTGGCGGGATCTCAGCTCACTGCAAGCTCCGCCTCCCGGGTTTACGCCATTCTCCTGCCTCAGCCTCCCAAGTAGCTGGGACTACAGGAGCCCGCCATCACGGCTGGCTAATTTTTTTGTATTTTTAGTACAGACGGGGTTTAACCGTGTTAGCCAGGATGATCTCGATCTCCTGACCTCGTGATCCGCCCGTCTCGGCCTCCCAAAGTGCTGGGATTACAGGCTTGAGCCACCGCGCCCGGCCGCATGCACTGGTCTTTTAAGGAAAATGTAATCTGCTAAAATTTCTCTGTCTCTGCATGTACTAGTGAAACCTTAACTTCTCCACTCTGGAATACTGATCCTGTTAATTTGGAGTCAGTGTTTCTGGGTGGTCATCCTCAAGTTTTGTATTCAAATAAATTCTGTTCTTAATCGTATTTTCTGAATCTCATTAAGGTTGACACTCCCAATCGCCTTTCTTAGAAAGCTGTTTAAGGATGTGTTAGAACATTCACATATATGCACATGCACTCACACACACACACACACACACTTGCTCTAACACATTTAAAAAAAAAAAAAAAAAACTAAATTAAGAGGAGGATATTGGGATTTTGGCATACGTGGGATTGAAGAAACAGAGGGTCCAAGAGAGGCAAAAAGAATTTCCAGGGTGATGGGAAATGGAAGTTCCAATACACCAACTAAGCAACAGTCCCACAGTGGAACCATCCAGATTGGAATAGGAACATGGGGGCACTAGGAAGAGTCTGGAACTGAAGCAGGGCAGACAGTGATGTAATTCTTCAATTATCTGGCATGTATAAAATTTAATTGAAAGTCATTTTACAGAGCTATTGAGGGTGTGGAAATAGTCAGCTGTCCAAAGAAAATTAAGAAACTGTCTTAAAATGAGGCAATCATTAACTCTAGAAAAAACCAAGTTGCATAAGGAAGGATATATAATCGTGCTACTAGGCTCAAAAGTAAACTGCATATCACATATACATAGACAAAATTATAAAAACACTGAATATAAATTTTATAGATATTTGAGATTTTGGCCAGGCGCAATGGCTCATGCCTGTAATCCCAGCACTTTGGGAGGCTGAGGCAGGTGGATCACTTAAGGTCAGAAGTTCAAGACCAGCCTGACCATTATGGCAAAACCCTGTCTTTACTAAAAATACAAAAATTAGCTGGGTGTGGTGGCGCATGTCTATAATCCCAGCTGCTTAGGAGGCTGAAGCATAAGAATCACTTGAACCTGGGAGGCAGAGGTTGCAGTGAGCCGAGATCATGCCACTGCACTGCAGTCTAGGTGACAGAGCAAGACTCTGCCTCAAAAAATAAGTAAATAAAATACATATAAATAAATAGGTATTTAAGGTTTTATTTTTTTGGGAAGGTGGTGAAAGGAAAAGAAAAGATATAAGTAAGCTAAAATCCTTATTACTCCTAACTGGAAATCAATGGATATGTCTACTGAGATGAACCAAGAGACAGCAGTATGTACATATTGCTTAGAAATAAAAAAGTAAAATCAGTGAAAACAACTTACAAAAATTGAAATTAGTTACTTGGTGAATAGTAGCAGTAGGACAGTGAAGAGAAGGGGCTATTTTGTAAAAATCAAGATTCGTAATCTTTGATCTTTTTTCCTTTTTCTTTTTTTTTTTTTTTGAGATGGAGTCTTGCTATGTCGCCTAGGCTGGAGTGCTCACTGCAAGCTCTGTCTCCCGGGTTCACACCATTCTCCTGCCTCAGCCTCCCAAGTAGCTGGGACTACAGGCGCCCGCCACCACACCCAGCTAATTTTTTTTGTATTTTTAGTAGAGACGGGGTTTCACTGTGTTAGTCAGGATGGTCTTGATCTCCTGACCTCGTGTTTTTATGAGACAGAGTCTCACTCTGTCACTCAGACTGGAGTGCAGTGGCATGATTTCGGCTCACTGCAACCTCCACCTCCTGGGTTCAAGCGATTCTTCTGCCTCAGCCTCTGGAGTAACTGGGATTACAGGTGCACACCACCACACCCGGCTAATTTTTGTATTTTTAGTAGAGACGGGGTTTTGCCGTGTTGGCCAGGCTGGTCTTGAACTCCTGACCGCAGGTGATCTGCCCACCTCGGCCTCTCAAAGTGCTGGGATTACAGGCTTGAGCCACTGCACTGGTCAATCTTTGATCTTTCATACTATTCAAGTATAGCACTGTAATAAAAAATAAAAGTTGATTAAAAATAATTATAGTTATTTCATATAATGCAAAACTTTATAGGTGAAATTATATAATATCACAAAATCAGAAGTTTGAATTATAGTATTAATGTTCAGTTTAACACATGTAAAATTTTATTTAATCATATGCGTTATTACCACAAAGAAGACATGATTTGGAAAATCCATTTTGCACTTTGTGATATGCCTTGTAAAACTGGAGTTTTTAAATTGTGATAATTAATTCATGAAGGGTTAAGGATTTTATTTCTGCTTTCTGAAGTTTATTAATATTTAAAGCCTGGATATGTATTTGAAGCATAAAGAACTTTATCAAATTAAAGAGTGGCAAATCATTCCCCTTTGAAGAAAAATATTACAATTTGCATTCAAATTCCTTATCTTTTTTAAAGAGGAAAGACAGTGTTAATTTTAGGTCTCATTATATTTACCATCCAAGAGTTTGCAAATGGAAATTATATCGAAATGATAAATGTAATTCTGTTTATGCTTTTCCTGGATTAAACATATATGCACATACCCATATATATATATATATATATATATATATATATATATATTTTTTTGAGATGGAGTCTTGCTCTGGTGCCCAGGCTGGAGTGCAGTGGCGCAATCTTGGTTCACTGCAACCTCCACCTCCTGGGTTCAAGCGATTCTTGTGCCTCAGCCTCCCAAGAAGCTGGAATTACACGTGTCATGCCTGGCTAATTTTTGTATTTTTAGTAGAGATGGGGTTTCTCCACTTTGGCCAGGCTGTTCTCGAACTCCTGACCTCAGGTGGTCTGCCTGCCTCGGCCTCCCAAAGTGCTGGGATTACAGGTGTGAACTATCGCACTGGCCACACACCCATATTTAAATTTTAAGAAATCAGCAACAGTTATTTTACCTATCTGCAATCTGAGCCTGATGATGAGACAGCCTTCTCTTCTTTTCCTTCCCTTTCCTTTTTCCTTTTCATTTTCCTTTCCTTTTTCCTTTCCTTTCCCTCCTCCTTTCCTTCCCCCTTTTCTTCCTCCTTTCCTTCCTCCTTTCCTTTCCTTTCCTTTCCTTTTTCCTCTCCTCTCTTTTCTTCCTATTTATTCCCAGTATTGGCTGGGTATTGGGAATATAAAAAAGGATAAAGTATTACCTTTTATCTCCAGAAATTATAATCTGGTGCCACTGTACACTTCTAAATGTAAAACAATATGAACACAGCGAGAACAAAGTACTATGAAGGAATCAGAATTTACACAATGTCTGGGGACAGAGTATACTGTGTTGGGGATCAGAACATACCACACCAAATATGACTGTAAGAGATCAGAATATGCCACCCCCAAATATGCCTCCTTGGCATGTTGCTTATTTTGAGCTGGTTATTTTGAGAAACTGCAGACTCAGGAGTATTTCTGAAAAGTTACCCTTTAAAAGAGAAATTTACATCTTTAAAGGCAGTCTCCATTTGTAAGGGTGTCTCTCTCTGCACCAGGGAAAAAGAGTAAATCAGTAGAGACTCATAATCAAGGGAGAAGGCTTGAATTTAAATCTGCATGAAAAAACCTTACCTTTGTTTTATGGTGTTTTCCAGACCTTTCCCTATACCCTTCTTTCTTTTTTTTCCTGGAACGATGATATTTAAGCTTGAAGTTTAAACGCTTCTTTTGAGATCCACTCTAAATGTTGACACATTTCTCAGAGTTTTCTCCCAAATATACATGAGGTATATATGGTAATAAACTGTTTTTCTCACGTTAATCTCTCTTTTATTATAGGTAGTCCCAATTAAGACCTATTAAGGGTAGAGAGAAAATTATTTTTCCATCCCTACAACTGGAAAGAAGTCTCTGAAGCGGACACTTTTTCAGTTTGACTTGGAGGGCATGACAGGCAACAGGCAACAGGAGAGGGCTTAATGCCCTGCGGCAGAGGGGCACAAGTGTCCAAGGGCACAGGTAGGTACCGTGCAAGCCCCTGCATCCAGAGAGGTGTGTGACTTCTGGTCCACTGTTGACCACACTCACAGTCTCCCCTGAGATCACTCACAGACACTGGGAGGAGAATAGGAAGCCTAGGGCTGTTGGGTTAGAACTGGAAACACCTGGGTTGGGGGGCAGGGCAGATTCCATGTAATGAGGAATGGCTGTTCATTTCTAGCACAAAGGAGAATGCATCGCAAGCACATTTAAATAAACGAGTGCTGTATGAATAGTGCTAAATTAAAAATTCTTGGACAAAAGGATTTTCTTCAAGTTCCAGATTATTCAGAAACAAATTTATATGTGCAAATTGGACAAGAGATGTTCTTTCATTCAACAGTTATTTATCGGGTGCCAGCTATGGGATACTGTCAGTATTCAAGGCACTGGGAACCAAAAAAGTTCTTACCCTTGTGTCATATTCTAGTGACACCTATTCATTTTTAGTTCATCTTTCTAGATTAAAAAAAAATTGTCAGAAACCAACTTAGAGATTTCTCAAGACTAATTTAAGTGACTGACCAACAATAGTCAAAAAACTTAGATGCAAATGTAATGGGATGTTTTTTTAACATTCCTCTTATTAAAAGAAAATTACATCATTGCCTTTATAGTAGTATGTTAATGTCACAAAACTGAAAAGCCCTCCTTTGATAAATTTGGTAGTCTAGTGCCACCTGGTGTCCAAACTATTTAATTATGTTATTTAACAGATAAAAAGGATACTTTTTTTTTTTTCCTCTGGTATGATTCCATTTATGGGATGTCCAGACAGGCAAATCCATAGAAACAGAAAGCAGGGCAGTGCTTTACTCTTTTAAACTTGAAATTCCCTAATTAAAAGAAGATATTCCTCACAATTAAAAATTAAAACAAAATATATTAGCTAGGTGTGATGGCACGCACGTGTTAATGAAGAAAGATTCTGTATTAGTTTCCTATTGCTGCTGTAAAAAATTATCACGAACTTGGTGTTTTCATGCAACACAAGTTTATTATTTTATAATTCTGGAATTATATGTTCATAATGAGTCTCTAAAATCAAGGTATCAGCAGGGCTCTGTTCCTTCTAAAGGCCCTAGAGGAGGATTCGTTTATTTCCCCTTTCTACCATCTAGAGGCTGCCTGAATTCTTTGGCTGGCATTCCCCTACTGTCTTCAGAGCCAGTGATGACTGTTGAGTCTTTTCCATGATGTACCCCTCTGACACTACCTCTGGGCCCACCTAGATGATCCAGGCTACTCTCCCCATCTCAAAGTCAGTGGATTTTTTTCTTTTAACAGATATGGGGGGGGGGGTCTTGCTGTGTTGCCAGGTTGGTCTTGAACTCCTGAGCTCAAGCAATCCTCCTGCCTTGCCCTCCCAAAGTGCTGGGGTTACCGGCATGAGCCACTGCACCTGGTCGTCAGTGGATTTCTTAGTTGCACCTGCACATTTAATTCTCCCTTGCCCTGTAACATAACCTATTCACAGGTTTTGGAGATTTGGATGAGGATCTCTTTGGGGAAAAGACATTATTTTGCCTATCATAGAGTCCGTTAGTTTTTGCTGGAGGCAAATATGCTACTTTTTAAGTTTCAGTTGAATGGGAAAGACATTAAACTGTCCCTATTTGTAACTTGGAATTCTCTGTCCCTATTTATAACTTGGAATCAGTGAACAGGAAGAGAAACATTGCTTCTGCCAATGCCTGTAAAATTAACCAACGGTTTAAAAACCCCCACAGTGAATTTTTATTTATGCTTTCTTTACTAATCTTAGCTAGAAAAACCCAAACTAAATATGTAAAAATGTTAATCTTAAAATTAATTCAAGTTGACCTGTCTTTACAGGTGTAAGCCCAAATACTGCTTGATAGTACACAAAACATACAAGTAGAAGGTTTTGTTTGTTTGTTTACTGGGCAAAATGGTTTTATCTGCAAACTAGTTAGAATTAAGCTCACAAAAATGGAAGAATAGGGACCTCTGAAAGGGATAAAGGAGGAGAAAAGAGGAAGATAACAGGGGTCTGTTTTTACCTGTACCTCTTCACTACAGTAGCAGGTGAACACCCTGCATATGTGGGTCATTGGCCTGCAAGGGCAGGAGTGACCCTCCATACCCAGGAGATTTGAATCGGTTGCTACTGAAGTGGCCTTCAGAGTGTGGAAGATAAACACAGTCCTTCTCTCTTCTGTGAATGTAGGCAGTGTATGCTCATCTAACTTCAGTGGAAAATCAGCCAGAAAAAATGCTTGGGTTTTCAATAGTGCTGCCCTGCCTTTTCTGGAATGTCATATATAAGGGGCTATGGTAAGGGGACATCAGTATTGTCTAGGTAAATGAGAAAAAAGAGAATTGAATTATTCAAAATAATTGAATCATTTTAGAATATTCAACTATTAATAATAATTGAGTATTCAATTATTTCTGTTGTAAAAATGCTTTAACAACTGTGAATAGTACTGATAGTAGTAAAGAGAGTCTTTCCAGGACCTATGTAAGGCTTTTGTCCAGTTTGAGGAAGGCTTCATGAAAGCATGAAAATACCTCCAAGAACCTCCTTAATTGAAGTTATGTATTAATTAAAATTCAATACTTTTAATTATTAAATTTAGTAATTAACAGTAAGTATAACAATAAATATTTGAAGTAATTTAATAATTTAATTAAATATTTAATAATTAAAATTATTAAAGTATTTTAATAAATAGCAGTCATTAAATTGCTAGCATAAGTCTTGGCAGTATGTGTTAAATAGTTTTCATTGTAGAGGTTTTACATGTGTTTTGTTAAAGTTGTTCCTAAGTATTTTGTAAATTTTAATGCTTTTAAAAATGGTAATGCCGGCCGGGCGCGGTGGCCTACGCCGGTAATCCCAGCACTTCAGGTGGCCGAAGTGGGTGGATCACGAGGTCAGGAGCTCGAGACCATCCTGGTTAACACGGTGAAAACTCTGTCTCTACTAAAAAATACAAAAAAACTAGCCGGGTGTGGTGGCGGGCGCCTGTAGTCCCAGCTACTCGGGAGGCTGAGGCAGGAGAATGGCGTGAACCCGGGAGGTGGAGCTTGCAGTGAGCCGAGATTGCGCCACTGCACTCCAGCCTGGGTGACAGAGTGAGACTCCGCCCCCCCCCAAAAAAAAAGAAAAGAAAAAATTAGTAATGGTTTTATTTCTTCCTTTCCCATATGTGTAACTTTATTTTTCTTACCTTGTAACACTGGTAAGACCTCCAGTATAATATTGAATAACAGTGGGGAAAGTGAACATTCTTGCTTTGTTCACAGCCATAAGGGAAAGGTAGCCAATATTTCACCATTAAGTATGCTATTATCTTCAGGTTTTTTCCTAGGTGACTTTTATCAAGAAGTTCCCTTCTGGTCTTAGTTTACTAAGAGATTTTCGTTTTTAAATCATGATGGCTATTATTGAATTTTGTCACAGGCATTTTGTTGCATTTATTGAGATGATCATATGATTTTTCTCTGTTGACTCTGTTAGTGTGACAAATAGCAACAATTGATTTTCAAGTGTTAAAGCAATTTTGCATCCCTAAAATAAACCCCACTTAGTCATAATGTATTATCCTTCCTTTTTATGTATTGCTCCTTTCAACACTCTATTTTCTCTTCCCTTCCCCTCCCTTCCTCCCTCCCTCCCACCCTCCCTCCCTCCCCCTCCCTTCCTTCCTTCCTTCCTTCCTTCCTTCCTTCCTTCCTTCCTTCCTTCCTTCCTTTCTTTCTGCCTTCCTTCCTTCCTTCTCTCTCTTTCTCTCTCTGTCTCTCTTTGTCTCTCTTTCTCTCTCTGTTTCTCTCTCTTTTCTTTCTTTTCTCTCCTTCCTTTCTCTCTCTTTCTTTCCCTCCTTCCTTCCTTCCTTCCTTCCTTCCTTCCTTCCTTCCTTCCTTCCTTCCTTCCTTCCTTCCTTCCTTCCTTCCTCTCTCTCTCTCTCTCTCTCTCTCTCTTTCTCTCTTTCTCTCTTTCTTTCTTCTCTGTTTTCAGACAGGATCTCCCTCTGTTGCCCAGGGCGTGATCATGGCTCACCACAGCCTTGACCTCCTGGGCTCAAGCAATCCTCCCACTTCAGCCTCCCAAAGTGCAGGTGTGAGCCACTGTGCCTGGCCAGGAAACTATTTTCTAAAGGAGTTTGTGGCCGGGAGCGGTGGCTTGTGCCTATAAGGAGATTGAGGCTGGAGAATTCCTTGAATCCGGGAGGCGGAGGTTGCAGTGAGCCAAGATCGTACCACTGCATTCCAGCCTGGGTGACAAAGGGAGACTCTTTCTCAAAAAAAAAAAAAAAAAAAAAAAAAAAAAAAAAAAAATCAAAAAAAAAAAAAAAAAAAAAAAAAGGAGTTTGTGTAAGATTAGTATTATTTCTTCCTTAAATGTTTGAGAGAATTCCCAAGGGAAACCATCTGGGTCTGCAGTTTGTTTTTCAAGAATCCGCTTTCACCTGACTTGTCACGTTTATCAGCATAAAGTTACCATCTGCAGGCTTTGTGGTGATCTCCGCTCCTTCTGTTTGAGGTTGGGAATGTGTGCTTTCCCTCTTCTCTGGAGCATCCTCAAAGTCTCCCGCAGCAGTGTCCTTTTTCCCAGGCAGGGCGAAAAGGATGATCTTCTTTCAGTTACGGAGAGGCCAGCACCCTCTTCCCCTTTCTTCTATTTCTTATCATCTAGAAACCCCTGCACGCTTACAGATAAAACAGACGCTATCTGGGACATTCCTCATTTTCCCCATAATAGGTTCCCCAAAATGTTTTTTGGACACGAGAATGTATAGACTTTGGGGGATGTGGACAAAACAGATAAATACCAACTTGTAATTACTATTACTATGATTATACATATGCACTTTAAATCAAATTATATATTGAGTTTTTTAGTTGTGTTACTATATAAAAACACACACACAAAAACACTCGTTATTTTCTGCTTTTTTGATAATAGCCATCCTAATGTGCTTGAAGTTATACTTCATTGTAGTTTCGATTTGCATTTCCCTAATGATTTATGATGCTGAGCATATTTTCATGTATTTATACTATATATAAACACACACACATTTACCATTTTAGCCATTTTTAAGTGTACAATTCAGTGGCATTAAGTACATTCACAATGCCATGCAGCCATCCCCACTCCCCATTTCTGGAACTTTTTTTTTTTTTTGAGACAGAGTCTTGCTTTGTCACCCAGGCTGGAGTGCAGTGGCGTGATCTCTGCTCACTGCAACCTCTGCCTTCCGGATTCAAGTGATTCTCTTGTCTCAGTCTCTGGAGTAGCTGGGATTACAGGTGTGTACCACCACACCCAGCTAATTTTTGTGTTTTTAGTAGAGACGGGGTTTCACCATGTTGGCCTGGCTAATCTCGAACTCTTGACCTCAGGTGATCCGCCCATCTCTGCCTTCCAAAGTGCCAGGTTTACAAGTGTGGGCCACGGTGCCTGGGCCATTTGTGGAACTTTTAAATCATTCCAAACAGAAATTCTGCGCTCATTAAGCAATAATTTCCCATGCTCCGTCCCCACAGCCCCTGCTAGCCTTTATCTACTTTCTGTCTCTATCAATTTTCCCACTATAGGTACCTCATTAATGTTTTCATGCTGCTAATAAAGACATACCCAAGACTGGGTAATTTATAAAGGAAAGAGGTTTAATCGGCTTGCAGTTCCACATGGCCAGGGAAGCCTCACAATCATGGCAGAAGGCAAAGGAGGAGCAATACACGTCTTACATGGCAGCAGGTGAGAGAGATTGTGCAGGGGAACTCCCATTTATAAAGCCATCAGATTTCATAAGACTTACTCACTATCATGAGAACAGCACAGTAAAAACCCACCCCCATGATTCCATTACCTCCCATTGGGTCCTTCCCATGACACATGGGAATTATGAGAGCTACGATTCAAGATGAGATTTGGGTGGGGACACAGCCAAACCATATCATATACCTATCATAGGTACCTCATATTATAGGTACTTCACACAATATTTGTCCTTTTGTGTTTGGCTTGTTTCACTTAGCATATGCTTTTAAAGTTCATCCATGTTGTAGCCTATCTGAATTTCATTCCTTTTTGTGGCTGAATAATATCCCATTTTATACACACACACACACACACACACACACACACCACATTTTATTTATTCATTCATCTGTGATGGACACTTGGTTTGTTTCCACCTGTTGAATATTGTGACTACTGCTGCTAAAAGCACTGGTGTACAAGTATATGTTTGAGTGCCTGCCTTCAATTCTTTTGGGTATATATGTAAAAGTAGAATTGCTGGACCATATGGTAATTCCATGTTTAACTTTTTGAGAAGCTGCCAGACTTTTTTGCACAGCAGCTGTACCATTTTACATTCCCATCAGTAATTCATGAAAGTTCCAGTTTCTTCATATTCTTGCCAACACTCGTTATTTTCTGCTTTTTTGATAATAGCCATCCTAATGTGTTTGAAGTTATACCTCACTGTAGTTTTGATTTACATTTCCCTAATGATTTATGATGCTGAGCATATTTTTGTGTATTTATTGGCCAGTTGTATATCCTTTGGAGAGACATCTATTCAAGACATTCGCCCATTTTTGAATTGTTTCTTTTTTGCTGTTGAGTTGTAGGAGTTTTTTATATGTTCTTTTTCTTTTTTCTTGAAGAGTCTCACTGTGTTGCCCAGGCTGGAGTGCAGTGGCATGATCTCGGCTCACTGCAAGCTCCGCCTCCCAGGTTCATTCCATTCTCACGCCTCAGCCTCCTGAGTAGCTGGGACTACAGGCACCCGCCACTAATTTTTTTGTATTTTTAGTAGAGATGGGGTTTCACCATGTTAGGCAGGATGGTCTCAATCTCCTGACCTTATGATCTGCCCGCCTCGGCCTCCCAAAGTGCTGGGATTACAGGCATGAGCCACCGTGCCTGACCCTATTTATATGTTCTTGATATTAATCCTTTATCAGATATATCATTTGCAAATATTTTCTTCCATTCCATGGATTCTCTTTCCACTCTCTTGATTGCATATGTGTCAACCTGACTGGGTCACAGGGTGTCCAGATAGTTCTCAGTGTGTCTGTGAGGATGTTTCTGGAGGAGATTAGCACTTGAATGGATAGACTGAGTAAAACAGAATGCTCTGCCCAATGTGGGTGGGCATAATCTAATCCGCTGAAGGAATGAATAGAACAAAAAGGTGGAGAAAGGGAGAATTTGCTCTCTTTGTCTGAGTGCTTGAGTTAGAATATTGCTCTTTTCCTGTCCTTGGAATGGGACTTACACCATCGGTTCTTCTGATTCTCAGGCTTTCAGACTTGGACTAGAACTTACCATTGGGTCTCTAGTTTGCAGATGGTGCATTGTGGGACTTCTCAGCCTCCATAAACATATGAGCCAATTCCTTATTGTCTCTTGCCCTCTCTCTGCGCATGAGTGTGTGTGCTTGTGTATCTCCCTCCTGTTGGTTCTGCTTCTCTGGAGAACCCTAATGCAGATGTCCTTTGATGCACGAAAGTTTTTGATGAAGTCCAATTTTTCTCTGTTGGTCAAGCTTTTGGTGTCATATTCAAGAAATTACTAGCAAATGCTAATGTCATGAAGATTTTCCCCTATATTTTCTTCTAAGAGTTTTATAGTTTTAACTCTTAAAATTAAGTCTTTGATCTATTTTCAGTTAATTTTTGCATATGGTGTAAGGTAAGGATTCCATGTCATTTTTTTCCATATGTATATACAGTTTTCTCAGCACCTTTTGTTTAAAAAAAAAAAAAAACTGTTCATTCCTCATCGAATGATCTTGGCACCCACGTACATATGGTCGATTTTCATCAATTGACCAATATGTGAGAGTTTATTTCTGAGCTTTCTAGTCTTTGGTCTGTATGGTCTATTCCTTTGTCTGTATGTCTGCCCTCATGCCAGTATCACACTGTTAGGATTACTTTAGCTTTGTAGCAAGTTTTGAAATTAGGAAGTGTGAGTCCTCCAAATTTGTTCTTCTTTTCAAGATTGTTTTGGCTATTTGTGCTCATATATTAACTTTCAAATACTGATTTTCCTCCACTTATTCTTCATGATGTCATTTTATTTTTATTTATTTATTTATTTATTTATTTATTTATTTATTTGAGACACAGTCTCACTCTGTCACCCAGGCTGGAGTGCAGTGGCGCAATCTCAGCTCACTGCAACCTCTGCCTGCCGGGTTCAAGTGATTCTCATGCCTCAGCCTCCTGAGTAGCTGGGATCACAGGTGGATGCCATCATGCCTGGCTTATTTTTGTATTTTTTAAGTAGAGATGGGGTTTCACCATGTTGTCCAGTCTGGTCTCTAACTCCTGGCCCCAAGTGATCCACCTGCCTCAGCCTCCCAAAGTGCTAGGATGTGCCCAGCCAAAGATGCCATTTTAAACATATCACATGTAATTTTAATATGGTTTATTCTGCTACAATTATTTAAGGTGGATTAGCTCCTATGAGATTGAAAGTAGAGAAATTAGGTCAGTACGCTTTGGAAACTGTATTGGTTCATCTGCAAAATTACCCAGCATGTAGTATTTTGTGCCACCAAGAAAGAGCAGCAGGATGCAAGCACATAAGCACAGCTGAATACCCCAAATATAAAGGAGTACAGTATTGAAACCAATGCGTTTTCTCTCCATGCCCTCCTTTTTCCTTTTGAAATAATTTTCCAAATTATTGCAAAAATAGCACAAAGAGTTCACATATGCCTTTCTCCCAGCTTCTTCCAATTTTAACTTAGACAATTATCAAAACCAGAAAATATCATTGGTACCATACTATTAACCAAACTACAGATTTTACATTATCACCAGTTTCCTCCCTTAAAGTGCCGTATCTGCTTCAGGATCCAATCCAGGATCCCATGTTACTAAATCGTGTGTCTCCTTAGTCTCCTCCAATCAGTGAGAGTTCCTCAGTCTTTTCTTGTCTTTCATGACCTAATGATTATTTTGCAGAATGTCTCAATTTGGATTCCTCTGATGATTTCTCATGATTATATTGAGATTATGCATTTTTGGTAAGATTACCCCAGAAGTAATGTTGTGTGCATGTCAGTACATAATGACATCAATGAGACTTGTTACTGGTGATGTTAACCTTGGTAATTTGGTTACTGTGGTTTCTCAATAAAGTTCTGCACAAAATGTCTTCTGTAATTGATAAATATCTTAGAGAGATAATTTGATACTGTGAAATATTCTGTTTCTCCTCCAATATTCATGACCAATGTTAGCATCTATCAGATGAATCATGCCTGCAGCAATTATGGTGGTGTTTGCCTAGTAATTTTGTATTTCTATTATTCCTTCTATGTTTTTAAATTAGAATTATTTGTAAGGAATAGATACCCTGTTTCTCCCATTTATTTATTTATTTATTCAATTACTTATTTGTATCAGTGTGGACTCATGGAAATTTATTTTATTCTGAGCTAAAATCCAATACTATTTTAATTTGGTTACTCCAGTTGTTCCAGCTTTGTCTATTGAGAGCTCTCCTTCACATTAGTTCCAGTGTCTTCTCAACATGCTTCCATCCTTTCAAGCACCTCCTTATTTTCTAGTGCAACAACCTATTCCAGGCTCATTTTGCATTTTGCAAAGGAGACTTGGTTCCTTTCACAGGAGAATGGTGTTTGGAACTCAAGACCTAGGATCCAGGTATGCTCATAGCCATTGGAGTACCATTGCCTTTAGGCACTCTTAGCAGACAGAGCTAAGGACATTTATGTATGTATACTAACTCATGCATATACACACATCTAAATGTAAAGGTGTGTGTGTGTATGTGTATATTCGATATATTAAAAACAATTATTTTGGACTGGGCACAATGATTCATGCCTAAAATCCCAGCACTTTAGGAGGCCGAGGTGGTGTTGATAGCTGATGTGATACCTCAGTTCTTGTCTTCTTGGTTTAAAAGAATTTAAACAAGAGACACATAGCAATAGAAGTGCAGCATAGAGTAATTTATTGCAAAAAAAAAAAAAAAAGAATATTTTGAAAGTTAAGTGCAGAATGGATAGTACACCGAGAGAGAGGATTCAGGGTGGGCTGCTCGTAAGGATGAGACAGCGGAGACTGGCACTAGGGAGACTCCTTTATGGGAGTCTCCCATGATTATTCATAAGGAGGTGGAAAGAGGTGTTGCTAGTAAGCATGTACTGGGGGGTCCTCTGGGTGCACGTGCACAGTAACTGTACATGCTTGTTCATATGTTGCATGTCTCATTAGCATCTTAAATCTTCACCCGGGGTGTGTTTTTTACTTTTATAATGAGCAAAGGGTCAGTTTGAGGATGGGTAAAATCCAAATGTGCATGTGCTCTAGAAGGGAGAGTCCCTGCTGAAGATACTTTGCTTGAGTGAGCCCAGTGCAAACGCTGAGGCTTACTGTGTTGACCGGATGCTCACCATGGTTGTTTGTCCCGAGAACATGGTCAGTTCCTTGACTACCAGTCCTGCCTCAGTGGGAGGATTGCTTGAGGCCAGGAGTTCGAGACCAGCTTAGGCCACGTGGCAAGACCCCATCTCTATAAAAATAATAAATACAAAATGTAAAAAAAAAAATCGTAATACTGATATATCTGATTCCAATTTAACACAAGGCTCATTCTAGCCATCTCCCTTTCCCTCCTTGTAACTTATTTCTTTGAGAGACACAAGGCTCATATATTAATGTTAATTTATTTATTCAATACTAGTATATACGCAAAGTATTTATTGAATTGCTAATCCATAGCCCTTTGAGAAACTGATTTACTAGCTAGAGTACAGTATTTGTATTTTTTTTTTTTTTTTTTTTTTTTTTTTTTGATACGGAGTCTTGCTGTCGCCCAGGCTGGAGTGCAGTGGCTCAATCTCAGCTCATTGCAACCTTCACCTCCCATGTTCAAGCAATTCTGCCTCAGCTTCCCAAATAACTGGGACTATAGCTGTGTGCCACCACACCCGGCTAATTTTTGTGTTTTTAGTAGAGACAGGGTTTCACTATGTTGGCCAGGCTGGACTCGAACTCATGACCTCAGGTGATCTGCCTGCTTCGGCCTCCCAAAGTGCTAGGATTACAGGTGTGAGCCACCACGGCCAGCTGAGTATAGTATTTGTAAATAGTTCATTTTGCCATTAGCTTTTCAGTATCCAGGCAAAATACTGTTGTTCAAAGTTACTTAATTTTTTTTTTTCCTCATCCCCTTCTGTATGGTCATTAGTCATTTGTAGTATATTTAATTTGTTCAGTCATTACTATTTCCTTCCCTTCTCTATAACTCCTTTCAAATTTCCCCGTTTTTCACCCCTTTGCTACCCATACCCTGTAGGTAACCAACATCTTTAGTTTCTTATTTATCTTTCTGTATGCTTTTTGCACAAATAAGAAATCTGTTCTCTTATACTCCCTTCTTAATTTTTTTTCCTTTTTTCTTTAAAAAATTTTTTTTTAGAAATGAGGTCTTACCACATTGCCCAGATTGGCCTTGAACTCCTGGGCTCAAGCAGTCCTCCTGCCTGGGCTCCCAAATCTCTAGGATTACAGGCGTGAGCCACCATGCCTGGCTCCCTCCACCCCCACCCCCACTTCTTTTTTACATGAAGGGTAGCATGCTATAGTAACTCTTTTTTTCTTTTGTTTTCTTTTCTTTTTGAGACTGAGTTTGCTTTTGTTGCGCAGGCTGGAGTGCAATGGTGTGATCTTGGCTCACCGCAGCCTCCGCCTCCCGGGTTCAAACGATTCTCCTGCCTCAGCCTCCCGAGTAGCTGGTATTGCAGGAACCTGCTACCACACCCATCTAATGTTTTTGTATTTTAGTAGAGACGGGGATTTCACCGTGTTGCCCAGGTTGGTTGCGAACTCCTGAGCTCAGGCAATCCCCTCAGCCTCGGCCTCCCAAAGTGCCTGGGATTACAGGCGTGAGCCACTGCACCCGGCATAGTTAACTCTTTTGTACTTTGCATTTTTTCACACCCTCTTCTTCCTGTTTGCTCATGTCGGTCACATGCTGTGTCTTGGCTGTGCAAAATACTGTTTCCACCATCTTTGTACGTTTTGTTTTTGTTGTTACATCCCAGAAGCCCCAATTCCTTACTACACCTTCTTTCATCAAGCTACTTTCAGCTTTTTTTTTTTTTAAAGGTAAGATTCTATACTTACTGGAGTATTTTTCTATTAAGAGTTTAATGTGTCTCTTATTATTATGCTAGTATTTCTTACTGAGTTCTGCTTTTAAAAAAATTCTCATTATAAAATTGCATGGGCTATGAGTGTCCTGCTTCAACACTTTTCCCCATAAGCCCTGTTATTTTTAGTGTGCAAGCTTGCAGAAGATAAGCCTTTTACAGAATGCCGTTTAGTAGCAGAAATGCCTGTTATCAGTAGCTTCATCATCACTTTTTGAGTCTTTTAACACATTTCAAGAGGCCATCATCTTCAATTCCATCTAAATTTTCAAGAGAGTACAAATTTATATGTGATGATATTGCTGGAAATTTTGTTCTGAGCCAAGTACTCATATATTGTTCATTATCTACAAAACAACCACTTACTGTATCTCTTTTCAATGATCTCTGTGAATGGCTTATTTATAATATCTTGCAACTGTGAAGCCATCCTCTAGGAATAATTAGTAAATCTGTGTAAATTTCTTTACCTCCTTTTTATCAATTCCATCCTACAAAGCATGCAACGTTGTTCAAACTCATATAATTGAGGAAATTCAAACCAAGATGCTACTGCTTGATAAGCAGTGGGTGATGGCTGGACTCTGTCTCTGGAAAGTCTTCGCCAGGTGCAAAAGAGGATCGACCGCTAAAGGAACTTCTCAAAGCTCGTGAGGATGATGCTAGTGCAGTGCTTTTAAACCTTAATGTGCATACAGATTACCCAAGGGTCTTGTTGAAATGTAGACTTTGGTTTCAGTAAGTTTGGGAGGGGCTTGCAATTCTGTCTTTCTAACCAGTGCTCAGGTGATGCTGATGCTGATGCTCCAGGTTTATGGAGCCCTCTTTGACAAGGAAGAGTATAGATCTTTACTAAGTATTGAGATCAGCATTCAATAGAATATTCGGAAATACTGGAAGTGCTTTATGTCTGTACTGCCAAATACAGTGGCCACAGGCCTTGTGTGGATACTGAGCACTTGAATTATGGCTAGTGAGACCAGGAGCTGAATTTTAAATTAAATTGAGTGTAAATGAAAATAGCCACATACAGTTAGTGGCTATCACCCTAAACAGTGAATATCCTTTAAAAAAAATGCATATATATAGGATGGGTGCCGTGGCTCATGCCTGTAACCCCAGCACTTTCAGAGACTGAGGTGTGAAGATGCTTGATCCTGAGATTTCAAGACCAGCCTGGAAACATGGTGAAACCCTGTCTCTACAAAATACAGAAATAAAAAATTAGCCAGGGATGGGGGCCTGCCCCTGCAGTCCTAGCAGTCTGGGAGGCTGAGGTAGGAGGATCACTTGAGCCTAGAGAGGTTGAGGCTGTAGGTTGTGCCACTGCACTCTCGCCTGGGTGACAGAGTGAGACCCTATCTCAAAAAATAAAATAAAATAAAATAATATGTGTATATGTGTGTGTGTGTGTGTGTGTGTGTGTGTGTGTGTGTGTATCATGCTCAGGGGCAAAGGGAACTTTACTTCCACCCTCTGAAGGCTTGCTAATTTTAGTCTCTGGAGTAAATTAGACAGTAGACAGATCAACAGGAGAAAAGGCGTACAGATTGATTATGTGCATATGCATGGGGGTCCCACAGACTATGAGATTCAAAGAAGGACCAGATGGCTGAAGCTTAAATAGCATTTTGGGCTACAGAAAGAAATAGTAGCTTGGGGTTTCCAGGGGCGGGGAGGTGGCATCACATTATGGAAGGATAAGGTTGGAAATGTCTGGCAAACAGAGGTTGTCTTGTTGTGCAGATAGTCTTCCAGGTAGCAGTCTTCAAAAGAATACATTAGGCCTGTGTTTAGGCTCCTTTCCTGTGAGTTAATCTTCCCTGTTCAATGAGGTTATAGGGAGGGGTTCACAATTGCATTCCTTTTAGAGCAACTTCAGAGAAAGTCGTACTCTCGCGCTTCGGGAGGGAAGGAGGGGAGCCAGACCTTGATTTTCCTTTAGTGAAAAGCACTCAGCATGCCATAGCACCATACTTTGGGGCATCAATTTCTAAGCCCCAACACTTGTGTATGTAAGTACCTGTACAAACATATAATATCGTTTTTGAGGTCTTTATATTTTCATAAATGCAATGCTATTGAACACATTATTCTAAACTTTGCTGTATTACGTATTGATAAATGTTCAGGTTGTTGTCCATTTTTTTTCAACTACAAACTATACAGAAAGAAATCTTTGTGCATGCTACCTCAAATACATGTTTGTGTATTTTCATGGGATAGATACCGAGAAATGAAATCACTGGGTCACTGACAATAGTTACTATTTTGAGTTACTGCCAAGTTGCTTTTCAGAGAAGCTGAAGTAATTTATTCCAGTTTTAGTAGGAGAGTACCATTTCTCCACATTCTTTTTTTTTTTTTGAGGTGGAGTCTCGCTCTGTCGCCCAGGCTGGAGTGCAGTGGCGCGATCTCAGCTCACTGCAAGTTCCGCCTCCCGGGTTTACGCCATTCTCCTGCCTCAGCCTCCGGAGTAACCGGGACTACAGGCATCTGCCACCTCGCCCGGCTAGTTTTTTGTATTTTTTAGTAGACATGGGGTTTCACCATGTTAGCCAGGATGGTCTCGATCTCCTGACCTCGTGATCCGCCTGTCTCGGCCTCCCAAAGTGCTGGGATTACAGGCTTGAGCCACCGCGCCCGGCCGTCTCCACATTCTTGATTAGTATTACCAATATTTTTTATTGTTTTGCCAGTTATGTGGTGAAAGTTACATCTTACTTTAATTTACATGTCTGTACATGACTAGGGAGAATAAAATTTATTTCTTTGTTTACTGATCATTTGTATTTTCTCTTCTGTGATTTGACAGTTCACATTCTCTGTTCATTTTTCTGCTGAGTTGTCTTATTCTTATATATATCCAAATTAAAATTTTTTGTTATATGTTATATTTATTTCTAGTTTGTACTTTTTTTGTACTTATATTTTAAGTTTGCTTATGTCTTTAGGTTTTTACAGAAGGTTTAAATTTAGACATGGTTATGCAAATCTCTTCCTTTGCAACTTTGCTTAATTCAGGCTTTTCTGCCCCAGAGTCATAAACACAGTCTCCTATGTTTTTATATAATACTTTTATAATCTTACTGAGATATATAATCCATATGCAATTGATTTTTTATTAAGTGTGAGTGAGCGACCAACCTTTTTTTCTCTAAATGCATGACCAATTCTCCCAATACTATTTCTTGAGTAGTCCAGCCTTTCACCGCTGATAAATTTCAACCTTTATTAGATATTAAATTCCTATGTACGTGGAAACCTTTTTCTGAGGTCTTCATTGTGTTTCATTAATTTTGTCTGTTTATTCATGCATCAGTATGACATTTTAAACTATATTAAACACATGCTTTGATATCTGCCAGGGCAAGTTCCTCCCATTTTTTCCTCCTAAAATTGTCTAAGCTGTGCATACATGCATACACTTCTAGCCTTACTTATGAATTCTTGAATTAACTTGCCAAACTGCATGCTAAAGACTGTTGGGTTATTTTAGGGATTACATTTTACATATCAACTTGCAGAGAGCTGGCTTTTTTTTTTTTTTTTTTTTGAGACAGTCTCTCTCTTTTGCTTAGACTGGAGCACAGTGGCATGATTTCTGCTCAGTGCAACTTCCACCTTCCAGGCTCAAGTGATCCTCCCACCTCAATCTCTCCAGGAGCTGGGACTGCAAGCATGCACCACCACACCCAGCTAATTTTTTTTTTTTTTTTTTAAGTGGAGTTTCACTCTTGTTGCCCAGGCTGGAGTGAAATGGCACGATCTCGGCTCACTGCAACCTCTGCCTCCTGGTTTCAAACAATTCTCTTGCCTCAGCCTCCTGAGTATCTGGGATTACAGGTGTGCACCACCATGCCCAGCTAATTTTGTATTTTTATTAAAGATAGGGTTTCACCATGTTGGCCAGGCTGGTCTTGAACTCCTGACCTCAAAGTGATCCACCTGCCTCAGCCTCCCAAAGTGCTGGGATCACAGGTGTGAGCCACCATACCTGGCCTAAATTTTGTATTTTTGTAGAGAAAGGGTCTCACCAAACTGGTCTCAAACTCCTGGGCTCAAGTGATCCTTCTGCCTTGGCCTTCCAAAGTTCTGGGATTATAGGCATGAGCCCCTGCACCCAGCTTGGCATGTTAAAGTACTGAGATTTACCGTCTATAACCAATAATGTTCTCCATTTTGGATTTCTTCTATATCTCATAAAGTTTCCTTTTTTTCCTTGTAAAGATCTTCTATATTTATTATTTAGGTTCTGTTGTGAATTCCTTTCCATTACATTTTCCATCTATTGCTGGTTGTATTAGTCCGTTTTCACACTGCCATGGAGAAATACCTGAGACTGGGTATTTTATAAAGGAAAGAGGTTTAATTGACTCATGGTCTCACATTGTTGGGGAGGCCTCAGGGAACTTACAATCAAGGCAGAAAGCAAAGGAGAAGCAGGCACCTTCTTTACAGGATGACAGGACAGAGTGAGTGCTGAGCAAAGAGGGAAAAGCCCCTTACCATCAGACCTCATGAGAACTCACTCACTATCATGAGAACAGCATGAGGGTAACCACCCCCATGATTCAATTACCTCCCACTGGGTCCCAACTATGACACATGGGGATTATGGGAACTACAATTCAAGATGAGATTTGGGTGGGGACACAGCCAAACCACATCACTGGTGTATCAGAAAACTACTAATTTATGAACGTCCATCTGCTATCTAAGCCACCTTGTTGAACTTCGTTACTATTTGTCAGTTTTCACCATATTAGTTTTCGTAATCTATTATGTGGTAGATTAATCATACCCTGGAGTGTCCCCCTTTTATCTCAAATCCATAGGAATGACAGAGAAATTATAAGAAAAATAAAATACATCCCTGTCTCCTAGAACACATGAAAAAGAAAAAAAAAAAAAAGAAACAGAAAATACATAGTGGCATCGTGTATATACTGTTAATCTTTTTATATTTTCTGCTTCCTCCTAGTGGAATTTTCAATATCAGTACACAGATGGGAGCCCCCTTTTATGTAAGGGTACCACTGTATGGATGTCTGATAACTTAACCAGTTCCTGTTGAAAGACCTTCCCCCCAGTCTTTTGTCAAGATTGTCACGATGAAAATCCTTGTATAAAAGTCTTGCAGTTGCCTGATGGGTTCTTCCTGCCTGCTGCACAGACAAATGCAATTCACTGAGACTGTGGTACTGCAGTAAAGAAAGTTTAACACAAGGCCAATGATATGGTTTGCCTGTGTCTCCCAAATCTCATCCTGAATTGTAGTTCCCATAATCCCCACACACCATGGGAGGGACCCAGTGGGAGGTAATTGAAACATGGAAGTGGTTACCCCCATGCTGTTTTCGTGATAGTGAGTGAGTTCTCATGAAATCTGATGGTTTTATAAGGGACTTTTCCCCTTTTGCTCAGCACTTCTCCTTCCTGCTGCCCTGTGAAGAAGGTGCCTTCTCCTCTATCGCCTTCCACCATGATTGTAAGTTTCCTGAGGCCTTCCCTGCCATGCAGAACTGTGAGCCAATTAAACTTTTTTCTTTATAAATTACCCAGTCTCAGGTATTTCTTCACAGCAGTATGATAATGGACTAATACAGTAAATTGGTACTGCAGAGAGTGGGGTGCTGCTATAAAGATACTTAAAAATGGGGAAGTGACTTTGGAACTGGGTAACAGGCAGAGGTTGGAACAGTTTGGAGGGCTCAGAAGAAGACAGGAAAATGTGGGTAAGTTTGGAACCTCCTAGACTTGTTGAATGGTTTTGACCAAAATGTTGATAGTGATATGGACAATGAAGCCCAGGCTGAGCTGGTCTCAGATGGAGATGAGGAACTTATTGGGAACTGGAGCAAATGTGACTCTTGTTATGCTTTGGTAAAGAGACTGGTGGCATTTTGCCCCTGTCCTAGAGATCTGTGGAACTTTGAACTTGAGAGAGATAATTTAGGGTATCTGATAGGAGAAATTTCTAAGCAGCAAAACATTCAAGAGGAGGCAGAGCATAAAAGTTTGGAAAATTTGCAGCCTGAAGATACGATAGAAAAGAAAAACCCATTTTCTGGGGAGAAATTCAAGCAGGCTGCAGAAATTTGCATAAGTAACGAGGAGCTGAATGTTAACAGCAAAGACAATGGGGGAAATGTCTCCAGGGCATGTCAGAGATCTTTGTGGCAGCCCCTCACATCACAGGCCCAGAGACCTAGGAGGGAAAAATGGTTTTGTAGGCCTGGGCCAGGGCCCCCCTGCTCTATGCAGCCTCAGGACATGGTGCCCTGTGTCACAGCTGCTTCAGCTCCAGCTATGGCTAAAAGGGGCCAACGTACAGCTCATGCTGTTGCTCCAGAGGGTGCAAGCCCCAAGCCTTGGTGGCTTACATGTGGTGTTGGGCCTGCGGGTGCACAGAAGTCAAAAATTGAGGTTTGGGAAACTCTGCCTAGATTTCAGAGGATGTATGGAAATGCCTGGATGTACAGGCAGAAGTTTGCTGCAGGGACGAAGCCTTCATGGAGAACCTCTGCTAGGGCAGTGCAGAAGGGAAATGTGGGGTTGGATCCCCCACACAGAGTCCCCACTGGAACACTGCCTAGTGGAGCTGAGAGAAGAGGGCCACTGTCCTCCAGACCCCAAAATGGTAGATGCACCAACAGCTTGCACCGAGCGCCTGGAAAACCCACATAATCAATGCCAGCTGATGAAAGCAGCCAGGAGGGGGGCTGTACCCTGCAAAGCCACAGGGGCAGAGCTGCCCAAGGCTATGGGAACCCACCTCTTGCATTGGCATGATCTTGATAGGAGACACGGAGTCAAAGGAGATTATTTCAGAGTTTTAATTACTGCCTTGTTGGATTTCAGACTTGCATGGGGCCTCTAGCCCCCTTGTTTTGGACAATTTATCCCATTTGGAATGGGTATATTTACCCAATGCCTGTACCTCCATTGTATCTAGGAAGTAATTAACTTTTTTTCAATTTTACAGGCTCAAAGACGGAAAGGACTTGCCTTGTCTCAGGTGAGACTTTGAACATGGACTTTTGGGTTAATGCTAGAATGAGCTAAGACTTTGGGGGACTGTTGGAAAGACGTGTGTGTGTGTGTTGAGACAGAGTTTCGCTCTGTCATCCAGGCTGGAGTGCAGTGGTGCGATCTTGGCTCACTGCAAACTCCACCTCCTGGGTTCAAGCAATTCTCCTGCCTCAGCCTCCTGAGTAGCTGGGATTACAGGCATGTGTTACCCCCAGCTGATTTTTGTATTTTTAGTAGAAATGGGGTTTCACCATGTTAGTCAGGCTGGTCTTGAACTCCTGACCTCAGGTGATCCACCCGCCTTGGCCTCCCAAAGTGCTGGGATTACAAATATGAGCCACCGCGCCCAGTTGCATAACTGTGTTTTGAAATGTGAGGAGATGATATTTAGGAGGGGCCAGGGGCAGAATGACATGGTTTGGCTGTGTCCCCACACAAATCTCACCTTGAATTGTAGTTCCCATCATCCCCACATGTTGTGGGAGGGACCTAGTAGGAGGTAATTGAATCATGGGGGCTGTTACCCCCATGCTGTTCTTGTGATAGTGAGTTCTCACAAGACCCGATGGTTTTATAAGGGGCTTCTGCCCCTTTTCTTGGTACTTCTTCCTGCTGCCCTTTGAAAAAGGTGCCTTTCTTCCCCTTTGTCTTCAACTATGATTGTAAGTTTACTGAGGCCTTCCCAGTCATTCAGAACTGTGAGTCAATTAAACCTCTTTTCTTTATAAACTACTCAGTCTTGGGTATTTCTTCATAGCAGTGTGAGACCAGACTAATACAGCCAAGCAGAAGAACTGGAGTTATCACTCAAATCAGTCTCTTCAAAGGCTTTAAGATAAGCATTTTTCAGGGATAGTTTGATTGACAGGGGACTAGGGAATGGATGCTGCTGACTGGTTGGGGATGCAATCATAGGTGTGTGGAAAATGATCCTTTTGTGCTGAGTCTTCCTCTGGGTGTGGGGCCACAGGACAGGTTGAGTTATGGGTCATGAGTCTGGGTGGGGTCAATCAGTTGCCAGAATGCAAAAGTCTGAAAAGCATCTCCAAAGACCAGTCTTGGGGCCAGGTGTGGTGGCTCATGCCTGTAATCCTAGCACTTTGGGAGGCTGAGGCAGGTTGATCACCTGAGGTCAGGAGTTCGAGACCAGCCTGGCCAACATGATGAAACTCAATTTCTACTAAAAATATAAAAATTCGTCAGGTGTGGTGGCAGGCACCTGTAATCACAGCTACTTGGGAGGCTGAGGCAGGAGAATCGCTTGAACCTGGGAGGTGGAGGTTACAGTGAGCCGAGATTGTGCCACAGCACTTCAGCCTAGGTGACAGAGTTTGCTCCATCTAAAAAAAAAAAACAAAAAAAAGGCCAGTCTCAGGTTCCACAATAGTGATGTTATCTATAGGAGCAATTGAGGAAGTCACAAACCTTGTGACCTCTGGCCACAACTGAGCAGTAGGGGATTATAGACACTATGCCCACATTTTAGCAGAATTCTGGCCCCTCCCATAATGCTAATTTCATAGTCTTTCATTAGTTTTTGGTCCTTGAGCAAGGAGGAGTTTAGTTTTTTTTTTTTTTTTTTTTTTGAGATGGAGTCTCGCTCTGTCGCCCGGGCTGGAGTGCAGTGGCCGGATCTCAGCTCACTGCAAGCTCCGCCCCCCGGGTTCACGTCATTCTCCTGCCTCAGCCTCCCGAGTAGCTGGGACTACAGGCGCCCGCCACCGCGCCCGGCTAGTTTTTTGTATTTTTTAGTAGAGACGGGGTTTCACCGTGTTAGCCAGGATGGTCTAGATCTCCTGACCTCGTGATCCACCCGTCTCAGCCTCCCAAAGTGCTGGGATTACAGGCTTGAGCCACTGCGCCCGGCCAGGAGTTTAGTTTTAGGGAAGGACTGTTATCGTCCTTGCTTCCAAGTTAAACTGTAAACTAAATTCCTTTCATGGTTAGCTTTGCCTACACCCAGGAATGAGCAGAAACAGCTAGACTGTGAGGCTGGAAGCAAGATGGAGCCAGCCATGTCAGGTTTCTCTCATTGTCAGAATCTTTGCAAAGGTGGTGTCAGTCTCTGACAAGTATCTGCAAAGGTGGTGTCAGTCTCTGACAAGTATCTGCAGGATAAATTCCTAGAAGTGAAATTCCTAAAACCCGAATTTAAAGTGTATGCAATATACTTCAGTGTTAATAGCTACCACTGAAGTGCCCTCCGGAGGCTGTACCAATATGTATTTTTAACCATAATATATCAGCATGCTTGTTTTCCCACACCTTCAGGAACACACTTGGTTTAAAACTGCCCGAAAGGAATACAGAAATGGCCTCTCAATTCTTGCTGTATCAGATGCTGTGGACGTCCCATCCAGTATTTCCATCTTCCCTCCAAGTTTACCTTCAGAGGATGGTTCCCGCCCATCCTGACAGCATCTGACATAGTGTCTGTATCTTTCTGCTTCTTTTCCTGAGTTATTTTGAGGAGTCACAGGAACTTGCTCAGCCCATCCAAGGGTGGGCTTCCCAGGGTGGTTGGGAATTAACAGCCTATCTGCTTCTCAGAGGCAACCCTCAACCAAAGAGGAAAGAGAACCAACGGATAAATGTACAAACTTCCCCATCTCTCAGCAGGCAATTCTGAAGCATGTTCCTGCCAGTTCTTCCGGGGACCCTAGTGAAACTGAGCTCTTGTTGGTTAGAGCAGTAATCTTGTTAGCACATCCTTTAATCACTTTGCTACCTTCCTTATTTCCCCACTCCCTCACTTCTTGCTATCACTTCTCAAATAAACTACACCCAGATCCTTGCCTCAATGTCTGCTTTTGGGGAGACCTAAACTAAGATGGATGGTACTAGAGCTGGTCCTAGAAAGGAGACCCTCAGAATGGGATATGAGAATTTGCTTATGCCCCAGTTAGAAGCAGCAAGAACCTCACTGCTGGTCTAAGTGGGGGAAGTGATGGCCCATGGCTTAGCATGTTTACTGAGAATTTCACCAATGATTGTTTAGGATGAGGTACAGGCAGAAGGGGAAGCCTTGGCTAGGGAAGGATTGTGGAGGTGGCTGACTTTTGTGAACTTTTCTGGAGTTCTTGAAGAGACTAGCACAGAGAACAGCAGGTAAGCCAACTATCAACTCAGGGCATGCTATGAAAGCCAAAAAGCTTTCATGGCCAACTTTAATTAGATCCTCATCTCTTGCTGCAGGAGTGCAGAGTATGCTGCATATTAGACTCAGAATATAATCATAAAAATGTCAGCACTGCAATGGATACCAAATTCACAGCTAGGGCAGATGTCCTATGTTAACATCAGGGCCCAGAAAGGGAAGCAGTAGGACTGTGAAACCTGGAATGGTCATGCTACACGATCTCGAATCCCACATTCCTTTGAATCTTAAAAAGAAAAAAAAGAAAAGAAAAGAAAAAAAAAATCATGCTGGCTCTGGTGGTTCATGCCTGTAATTCCAGCATTTTAGGAGGTTAAGGTGGGAGGTTCAGTTGAGCCCAGGAGTTAGAGACCAGCTTGGGGAACATAGTGAGACCCCATCTCTACAAAAAAAAAAAATAATAATAATAATTAGCTGGGTGTGGTGGCACGCACCTGTGATCCCCAGCTATTGGGAGGCCAAGGTGCAAGGACTGCTTGAGCCTGGGAGGTGGAGGCTGCAGTAAGCTGTGATCATGACACCACTCCAGTCTGGGTGACAGAGTGAAATCTTGTCTCAAACAAACAAAAAACCAAGCATGCTTATTTATTAAGAATCCTTCCTTTTCTCCTGTGATCTAGAAATAGTTTCCTTCCTTCTTTTTTTTTTTTTTTTTATTAAAATTCGATTCAATTGCAATTAATTTGCTGTAAAGAGTAAATTGGGAATGCAACTTCCTAACTCATCTTTCCCCACTGATATAAAATGCCACCTGGATTGTATACCAAATTCCATATGTACTTGGGTCTTGTGGGAGAGAAAGTTAGGTGTTCTCCAAACCTGCTCTTTCTTCTATCCGGGCATACAACAGACTAAGTTTCCCAGGTTTCCTGTAGTTAGAAACTGATAGGCCTGGTACATAAAAGCCTCCCAGAAGATGCCCCATCCTCTTTGCCTTCTTGCTAGGTGGATTAGAGATATTCTCTAAGAAAACCTTGAAAGCCACATGTTAAGGATGGCAAAGCCAAAGATGCAAAGAGCCTGAGTCCAGAATCCTTGTGAAGAGGAAAGTCTGCTGAGCAGGAACACATTCTGGACTTTATGAAAATGAGAAATAAACTTGCACTTTGTATGAGGCATTAGTTACTTTTTATTAAATCAGTCCTTACTTTAGTCCTTACTTTAATATAGGTCTATTTCTGGACCTTAATCTGTTCCATTCCTCAGTTTCTCTGCTCATATGCCCATACTATACTGTTTTAATTTATATAGTTTCATAATGTATTTTAGTACTTAGTAGGATTTAATAACTTCATTAATTTTTCACAATTTTTTTGGGTTCTCCTTGCATGATCATTTTTCCATATGAATATTAGAATCAGCTTCACTAGTTAAAATAAAACCTCCTTTGGTATGTTTATGGAAATTATAAACATTAGAATTTGATATAAGAAGCAGTGACACCTTTATAATATTGAATCATCTTACATAAGCACTATTATTCTCTTCATAGATGGTCATGTCTTCATTTATATTCTTTAGTAGTATTATAAAGTTTTATTTGCATAGGTGGTAATAATTTTTTATTTTGTTTACTCATAGTTTTTTCTGAAGTTATGGTATTATAAACAGGATCTTTTTTTTCTATAATATTTTATAACTGGCTGTTGCTTATACAGGATGCCTACAAGGATGCTGTGTTACCTGTTTTAGCATGATGTCAAATAAAAACGAAATGACCAGTCACACATCCAAGAAAAACATCTAAAAACAAAATAAATCTTAAGTTTAAAAACGTTTACACTGTATAGCAGAAAAACAGACTGCATTCAGAGAAGGCATGTTGTTCTGGGTTAATTCACAATGGTCAGAGTTGCCCTCCTTTTTCATCAGTATTCCAAAGAGCTGCTATTTTATAAACTGTCCATACTATTTAACGAGCAAGCACTGTTGTGCTGGGGTTTAAGGAAGCACAAGAAACCTCACCATTCTCCCGTTTCTAATAACTCAGAAATCGGTGCAGGCCTTCAGGCAGATGGTTATATCACTATTACTGATAAAACTGATATTAGAGAACATGGTTTATGTCTGTGGCAACAACTAGCTTCCTAATACTGCACCGAGACAGACTTTGTCATGCACTGGCAGCACGGGACAACGGTAAGCCTCTCCCATGGAGTCCATCCTTACAAACTTAAGGCATGGACAGGCAAAACAGAACACATTTTTCTATGAGAAGGCATCTTGTAATTCTCTTTCCTTTTTCCTCACTCAGGAAGGAGTAAAAGGGCAGAACAAAGTAGGATTGTAACAGAAGGTACCTCAAAATAGAAGTAAGTATCAGAAGTGAGAACAATTGTCACTCCTTTAATGGAAAAACAATGTATTTTTAGGGATCATAAGTTCATACAGTTTTTGGATATATCAAATGTTAGATTTTGAATGTTAGGCAGGAATTTAAACTATATGTATTTTTAGGTCATGCTTACACATGCATTGTGGAACATGGTTCTTATCAGGCCTTACTGTAAGAACACAAAACAGATCACAAAACTGTTGGGAAAATGCCTTGGCCTTCTTTTGTTTATAACACAGTTGTTCTATGGACACGATCATTATATTACAAGTATCTTTCTTTTAGCTGTTCTGGATTCTTGTATTCAATACACTTAATCCTTGGTAAAGTTCATCCTTGCATTAATGCATTTGTTTAATGTGCTCTCAAAGACGGCACGTTCATAATAGGATGTATAATATAGGGCAGATAATAAGGTTTATTGCCACCGAGCCTCCAGTGACCATCACAATTTTCAGTATTTATTAATTCATTATACATGTTTAAGGACTATGCCAGAGACTGGAGCAACAAAGATGTGTGAGGATGCACTCTAGGAGCTCATGGACAGATGGGGAGGGCAGAAATAGCTCACTGAAGTGCACTGACAGAGCACAGCTGTCCTGTAGGAACACAAACTGGGCCTTGAATCATGCCTAAATCAAGGGACTCTGACACTTCAAGTTGTCTAACTTTATATAACTTGTAACTGGCAGAGGAAGTACTTGGACTTAGACTGATTCCAAAGCCATTGATACCTTAGGTGCCACTTTGTGATGCTGCTGCTCCTCATTGCACCTGTTCCAGATGGGGCAGTGCTGCAGAGGGCAGACGGTGTGGCTATGCAGTTCTCAGAGTAATTTGCCCAAAAAGCTGGCCTTTGAGCCTAGCGCTAACCCTGACTTTGGCCTCCCTCCTTGAGTCAGCTGAGGGGTTGTGACCTTATTAAGCCAAGCTGACAAAGGCATTCCCCCTTTCTCTAATGATCCCATTTTCCTTACCCCTCAACAACCTGAGGTCGATCTTTGATCAGGCTGAGGCCCAGGTGAAGGAAATGCTTGGGAGTGGTTGGGAAATACTGGTGAACTGGTTGGAGGATCCCACTTTACCCCACCTCCCTGTCATGCTTCGGCTGATTCATGAGGGATTTGTTGTTGTTATTTCAAGTTGCCTATAAATCAGCTGTACCAAAAATGGTAAGGATAACCCTAGATTCTATGAAGGTAATTCGTAAGTCCAGGGGTAGCAACTTCCAAACACTGTCTACATCAAAAATTTGGCATCACAAATCTGAGTTTTATCTGCAAGCATGCAGAAGGAAAGGTATAAAGCAGCAGCTGGGGCAAGTTTTGACTTCTCTGACCCTCTGTAATTGCACGAGAGTATAAGATTCAAAATTGTGAATAAATGAATGCTTGCACCAACTGAAAAAAGTTTTAAATTATCAGTAACTCTGCCTAAAGTGATCTCTTACTTCTAGCCACCACAGGATATTCTAATTTGGGCTGAGTTTGGAAACAACAGCCAATGTTTACTGAATGATTACAGTGCTGAGGGCTTTGTATGTACTTTTCTTCATAATGTCCTGATAAGTTCTCTTCTTTTTTTTTTTTTTGAGACAGCAGCTCGCTCTGTCATCCAGGCTGGAGTACAGTGGTGCGATCTCAGCTCACTGGAACCTCCGCCTCCTGGGTTCAAGCGATTCTCCTGCCTCAGCCTCCCGAGCAGCTAGGATTACAGGTGCCCGCCATCATGCCCAGCTAATTTTTTTGTATTTTTAGTAGAGATGGGGTTTCACTATGTTGGCTAGGCTGTTCTTGAACTCCTGACGTCGTGATCCGCCTGCCTTGGCCTCCCAAAGTGCTGGGATTACCGGCATGAGCCACTACGCCCTGCTAAGTTAAGTTCTCTTCTTGTAAAAGGGGAGCTGAGGCTTAGAGAGGTCACAGAGCTTGAACGTGGGGAAGGAGACACTGGAGTGAGGCAGTTGGCCCCTGGAGCCCACATTCTTACCACTATGTTCTCCTGCATGCAGTCATGGAACTTCTCACTCAGCTCAATCTTGGCATGAGTCACCTGAAATGGGGTGCAGGGGCTTCTTAATAGTGCTGATGGCTGACTGACAGGCTTCAGAGATCTGCTTACTGTCAAGGAGCGTTGTGAAGTTAGCAAAATAGTAAAGATGCTGTAGTTGGAGGTTGGCTGACTATTCAGTGAAGGCCCTCCAAGGAAGTAAAAATGTGCCATCTCAGCCTTGTCTTAGCCTCCATAACAGAACTCCTGTTTCTGAACTACAGGAATCAAACTGACAAGATATTAATATATAGAATGCCAATTTGCTAATTTGCAATGTTAAGATAGACCCTCCTAGTGAGTGACCAGAATGTTGACTGTTCAGAGAACTTTTTCTAAGAACCAAGGTTTGTGGGAACCTCCTTAGTTATTATAACTTCATTTGTGAATGCCAATGAGAATAAAGGGAAAGGATGGTGCTGATGTCTGGAATCCCAGAGTGCAGCTAGAACAGCAAAAGCAAGAGGCAGTCCAAGACCAATTAGTGCAGAAACAAGCACCGCAACTGCAACAAAAGTGCTACCACTGAAGTTGACACAGCAGAGTAGGACAATGAGTATTTATAAAACTGACCCTCACTTTCATGTGAAGCTTAAAAAAGAGAGTCAAACACACAGAGATAGAGAATAAAACAGTGGTTCCAACAGGCAGTGGGGAGGAGGAAATGGGGAATGTAGGTCAAAGGATGCAATGTGGCTGGCACACAGGATGAGTGAGCCTAGAGATCTAATGTGCACACGAGGACTACAGTTAATAATACTGCATTTAATTCAGGATTTTACTAAGAGATTTTAGGTGCTCTTGTCACATACACACACACACACACACACACAAAGGGCAACTATGTGAGAAGTGGATATGTTGATTTACTTGACTATAGTAACCATTTTACTATGTATATACTGTATACATAGTATACATATGTATATATTGATATATGTATATCAAAACATCATGTTGTACACCTTAAATGTTTACAACAGGCCGGGCGCGGTGGCTCGTGCCTGTAATCCCAGCACTTTGGGAGGCTGAGGCAGGTGGATCACGAAGTCAAGAGATCGAGACCATCCTGGCCAACATGGTGAAACCCCGTCTCTACTAAAAATACAAAAATTAGTTGGGCGTGGTGGTGGGTGCCTATAGTCCTAGCTACTTGGGGGGCTGAGGCAGGAGAATTGCATGAACCCGGGGGGCGGGGCTTGCAGTGAGCCAAGATGGTACCACTTCACTCCAGCCTGGTGACAGAGCAAGACTCCGCCTCAAAAAACAAAAAAAAATTACAATAAAAAATGCTGATCCTCATCAAAGTATCAGTATGCTTTGAGAAGGCAAGACTGTATGTCAAGCATTTCTGAAAGATATCAAACAAAACTCCTGAAGTTTCACTAAAGTGCTCTCTCTTGAGATGTGTGGTGAATGAGAGAATCTTGTACTGAGAAACACACCACTGACTATAAACTACTGGTAGTATGATGAATTTACTGCCAGCAATCCAGGGCCGCTGCTGCAAAAACAAAGTCAAGACTAGGAGAGATTATCATAAAAAGAGTGAAGAAGGCTGGGCATGGTGGCTCACACCTGTTATCCCAGCAACTTGGGAGGCTGAGGCAAGAGGATCGCTTGAGCCCAGGAGTTTGAGACCAGCCTGGGCAACATAATGAGACTTCATGTCTACAAAATAGTAATTAAAAAAAGCCTAGCATGGTGGCACACACCTGAAGTCCCAGCTACTCAGGAGGCTGAGGTGGGAGGATTGCTTGAACCCAGGAGGTTGAGGCTGCATTGAGCCAAGATCATACTACTGCATTCCAGCTTGGGCAACAGAGCGAGACTCTACCTCAAAAAAAAAAAAAAAAAAAAAATTGTGAAGGACATTGACTAAGAGCTCCTTGAGAAGCTAGAACACACAGAGACCCATGCCTATAGGAAATATTTCTAAAGAGATCTAAAATTGACAGTCAAAAGGTTATTGTGAAAGGCTGGACTTAAATCTTTTCCCCCTAGATACTAGAAAATACACAACTTATTAAGTTGAAGTATTTGCTTACACTTAAGTCACATATTTTAAAAAGCCACTAAAATCCCATGCTTTAATGATATTAGTACACAATTCAAAACACTGTACCATGGTATCCCCTCACTGGTACTTAGAACACAAATGAAACACATCTTGATAAAGTATCTTCCTATTTGGAATGTGCAAGACATAATTTACTAAGTTGATTCAACTATTAGGGACTGAATTTTATTCTCAAAGAGATGATCACAGAACATGAGAATTAAACATTCCTATAAAAGAAACGGATGCTTTTATTCAACTTGAGTTAAAACCACAATGAATCATATCAGAGTTCATGGGAAGCATAATAAATGAATAGTTAACCACTCACAAAATCAAAGCCATCGACATACTGAGATAACACGCATTAATTAGTGCTATAGTTCAAAACATACCCTTTAACTTATTTAGCACACAAAGTAACCATAAAAGTAATGTCTATACGCTCTAACCAAAATTTTTAAAAATTAAAAATAGCACAATTCTACGATTCTGATTTTACCAAGAAAATAAACCTTTTTTTTGGCACATGTTGTTCTATCAAAATGGAAAGCTAAGTCAGGCTGCTCTGCTTTTCACAACATAAATAAGCATTCATGCTATCACACTTGGGAAATTAACTCGGTGACAAAAAATTCACTGGAAAATAGAATCCTTGGAAAAATGGGGTCAGGTGCCATCCACTGAGAGGCAATGATAATGTGTGTCCTTGGTTATTAGCACAAAGTCAGGCAGCACACTATAATTTTAGCTACATGCAACTCTGTAGGAACACATGTGGCCTGAAAGTTACATGCAAGGGTGAAAAGAACTGCTGTGTTGGGACTGAGGAATGATGGGTGTTTGTTTTTCTTTAAATGTCATTTCACCTTTTAAAGGAAAATAAATCAAGTAGGTAGGTAAAAATCACTGAACTAAAGAGATACTAAAGATCAGAAGACTGGCAAATTGAGAAAATCCAGTTTCATGACAAGAGTGACTCAGGAAGGATGTCTCAGTCATGAAGAGGGTGGTGGAAGACAGTTTATATCTTTGGGTATTTATGGCAGGTCAGAATTAAAGATTTAACTTTTTCCCTTACTATTTACATAAAAAGCTGGTTTATCTGAAAAAAGTATCAATCCAGACTTGCCAATAAAGTGGCACTCAGGGACTGTATTATTGATCTACAACGACCGCCTGGAGGCACAAAAGACCCTGAAGGACTTTTTTGATTAGCAAAACAAAAACAAAAACAAAATCAGAAAAGCAAAAAACAGTTAATTTTTGTTTGGTCAAGTTTACTCAACCAGACCACCTTGATACCAACAATGCTGGAGAGCATTTGGCAAGAGCAGGACCACAATGCCAAATTCCTTGGAAAGGTAGACTTCCTGTGATAATTTCACGGATTGGCAAATTTGTGGGTTTTTTCCCATAGCAGCTTTTGAGAATGTTAGTTTCTGGCTGGGGCAGTGGCTCACACCTGTAATCCCAGCACTTTGGGAGGCAAAGGCAGGTGGATTGCTTGCGCCCAGGAGTTCGAGAGCAGCCTGGGTAACATGGTGAGACCCCATCTCTAATTTTATAAAATTAAAAAAAAAAAAGAGAATGTTACTTTCCTATAAGGCCAGGGTGTCTTAAGTACTAAGACATGCCTGTTGTTGTCCATTCCTTCATAACATTTCTCATAACCCATAATTTATTTCTCATCTGTCTTCTCTGAAAGGGCAGGGGCCTTGTCTGTTCTGTTCATTACCATATACCCCAGCACTTAATAATGTCTGGTACATGTAAGTGCTCAATAAATATTAGTTCAATGAATAAATGAAGTATGAATGAATCTCATACAGTCCAATAGACCTGGGGGGAAAGTGGAAAAAACAAAAACCCTAAAAAAATACTTAAGGAAGAGAGATAAGCAACAGTTCTATCAGTTGGGGTTATTAGATTTGATGCCAAAAAATTTACCATCATTCCACAACTGAAAATAGTTGTTTAGAGATTCAAAATATCTGAAAGATTTCAATTGAAAGTTAATATAAAAAGTGTTCTCTGGAAGACTCATTTACAAATAAATTAATTAAAGGCCTGTTACTAAACCAAGATACAACAGGAGCCCAATGTTTTGTTTGTTTCAAGATGGAGAAGACTCTGCTGCATACACTTGGAGGTCTAGATTTCCATAGAGGGCACGTAGCATATTGAGGACCTTTTCTTGAATGCTGTCAACTTGGTCAGAAGGACAGTAATCATCCAGGCTTGACCTAGAACCAAGAAGAGAAAGAGAAAGAAGAAAAATACACATAGGATAAAATCACACTGTGAGGAAAAGCTGCATGTGTTGATTTCAATGTAAAACAGAAAGTAAGGTGTGCTGAATTTTGGATCAATATCAGTTGAAAGCTAGTAAAAGTTTACCTTATGTTAGGCACCTCACATAAATTATGTTCTTTAATTTTCACAGCAACTCTATGAAAGAGGCACAATCAGTATCCCTTTAAAGATATCTGAAACAAAGAGATTAACCTGCGCAAGGTGAAATGTGGCGTGAGCCTTAGTGCTTGATTGCTAGACCACTGTTTGCCTGAAAGTGAGATGTTGCTTGGGAATACAGGGGCTTAGTATCTTAGTGATGAGACATCTTTTATTATGTGTGCGCTAGGGCTAGAAATGATGAGAGTCGAGGTTTTCCAACTGATAAAAGGATTCTATTTCTAAAAATGATTTGTTAACCACAAAATTATAAAGGATCCACGGCTTGGTCCAAAATGAAATGTGGCGATGTGCTGGTGTTGGATTTACTTTCCTAGGCAGTAGGAAGCAGAAAAGAGCAAAGTAGGTTGGGGCAGATATCTGTATTTTGGGAGTCTTTCCAGAACTTACCAACTACAACCTGAGTTGCACTGGGCAGTTACAATGCTGCTGCCAATTACAACTGGATTAACCAGTGTCTCCTAGTTCTGGATAAGGGTGAATAAAGCCTTCTAGAGGATAGAGTGAGAAGAGCAGCACAGAAATCTTTATAGAAGGAACTGGAATTAGTTATCTGGCCTACTCCTTAGTACAAGTATTTCAAACCTAAAGAGATAATCTGTAAGACCACTGATAAACTCCATACTCTGGTAACCAGGCTATTTTTGTGGCTTGATGTGAAAATTTAAGACACAATAAATAATATAGAGAAACTTTATTTTTATTTTTTATTTTTCTTGAGATAGTCTTGCTCTGTTGCCCAGGCTGGAGTGCAGTGGCATAATCTTGGCTCACTGCAATCTCCTCCTTCTGGGTCCAAGCGATTCTTCTGCCTCAGCCTCCTGAGTAGCTGGGATTACAGGTGCCTGCCACCATGCCTGGCTAATTTATATATTTTTAGTAGAGACAGGGTTTCACCATGTTGGCTAGGCTGGTCTTGAACTCCTGAACTCAGGTGATCTGCCCACCTTGGCCTCCCAAAGTGCTGCGATTATAGGGGTGAGCCACCAGGTCTGGCTTGAGAAACTTTATTAAATACTAACATATACATATGGACAAAGGCCTACTTTATTTTTGAGACAAGAGCTTTCTTTGCTGTTTAGTGGCATGATCATGGCTGATTGCAGCCTCAACCTCCAGGGCTCAAGCAATCCACCCACCTTGGCCTCCCAAAGTGCTGACGTTACAGGTGTAAGACACTATGCTCAGCAAGACCTACTTTAAAGTGTTATATGTAAAAACTCAATTTATAAGTCTTAACAAATAAAGCGTACTGCAATACTTTTGGAAAGATTTTTGACTTTTTTTTTTGAGACAGGGTCTCATTTTGTCACTCAGGCTGGAGTGCAGTGGTGTGATCTTGGCTCACTGCAGCCTCAGCTCCACAAGTAGCTGGGCCTACAGGCACATGCCATCACGCCCAGCTAATTTTGTGTGTGTGTGTGTGTGTTTTTTTGTAGAGTCAGGGTTTTGCCATGTTGCCCAGGCTGGTCTCAAACTCCTGAGCTCCAGCGATCCACCCACCTCCAACTCCCAAAATGCCAGGATTACAGGTGTGAGGCCACTGCACCTGGCCAATTTTTGACTTCTTTAAACACTATTAGAATGGTTCTTGATGGGAGCTACTCCCATGAAGGTGTTTTGAAAATCTCTTAGTACATTTTTGATTGACACAATGAATAGGGGACGCTACTGACATTTAGGGGACTGGGACAACAGGGCTGGGCTGCTAGAGGGCTTGCAACAGGCAGGATCATCCTGCAATATGAATAGCTGTCCCGTGTCTTGAATGTTTTCAAAGTCTACTGAGTACTCATGTAAGTGAAAAAGTGATTTTTAATTTTTTGAGCCTATGACATAGTTTGGCTGTGTCCCCATGCAAATCTCATCTTGAATTGTATCTTCCGTAATTCCCATTGCAGTAGGATGGACCTGGTGGGAGATAATTGACTCATGGCAGTGGTTTCACCCATACTGTTCTTGTGGTAGTGAATAAATATCATGACATCTGAGGGTTTTATAAGGAGAAACCTCTTTTGCTTGGTTCTCATTCTCTCTTTGCCTGCTGCCATCCATGTAAGACATGACTTGCTCCTCCTTGCTTTCTGCCGCGATTGTGAGGCTTCCCCAGCCACGTGGAACTATAAGTTAAATTAAACCTCTTGCTTTTGTATATTGCCCAGTCTCAGGTATGTCTCTATCAGCAGCATGAAAACAGACTAATACAGCCTAGAACTGAACACTTTATTATATAGAAAAGTATTTTTAAAAAATGCATTAAATATGAACTAAATTTTCCAGGAATGCAACTACTCTGTAAATTGGGGAAAGACTGGACTTTAACTGCAGATCCTTATGAAGAGACTGTTCAATGACTGAAAAATGTCATTATGGCAGTGCTGTTCATGGCATCTGGTCAACACATGGTATCTGCATTTGTAACTGCTACATTTACATCATGTAGTGTAACTGCTATAGTACATTTTTAACTGCATGTCTTAAATATGTGAGTCTAGTTTGGCATTTTAATATATTTTATTATCAATTACTTTAATTCCTCCTATGTGTATAGGTATTATGTGTATAGTAGGTTATATTACATATATAATGTATATTATCTATGTATATTATGAATATTATCTATATATATTTAAATTACATATAGGTAGGTTACATTATATGAGGTTTCAGAATGATAAAAGGATGTTACAAAATGTTTGTCATGAATTACATATTATTAGCCTGAGTACTTAAAGTACTTATTTTAGAACCTCATACTTCCATACAAAACCAGCCCAAAAATTAACATAGGAAAGCATTATTAAATTGTTATAACTATTCAGCAATTATATTCAAATTTAAAACATGGCAGCAGCTAAATATTAATTGGTAGGACACAGAAATGAGAATTCTTGTGTTCATCTGAATCTTACCAACTGCAAAGACAAGATAACAATAACTACATTGTTTGCATATCATCACTAATAGAGAAGAGAAAAAGGCCAGGTGCGGTTGCTCATGCCTGTAATCTCAGCATTTTGGGAGGCTGAGTTGAGTGGATCACCTGAGGTCGGGAGTTTGAGACCAGCCTGACCAACATGGAGAAACCCCGTCTCTATGAAAAATACAAAATTAGCCAGGCGTGGTGGTGCATGCCTGTAATCTCAGCTACTTGGGAGGCTGAGGCAGGAGAACTGCTTGAATCCGGGGGGCAGAGGTTGCGGTGAGCCAAGATTGTGCCATTGCACTCCAGCCTGGGCAACAAGAGCGAAATTCCTCTCAAACAAACAAACAAAAAAAACCAGGGAAGAGAAAATACAACATCTAAATTTTGAGCTGAGTAGGTAAAAAAAATTGTATTATTTTATTAGTAATCATTACATTTACCTACAGAAATTTTATTAGCTTCCTACTGCCGCTATAAAAAATTGCCACAAACTTAGTAGCTTAAAGCAACACTAAATTATTATCATATACTTTTGGAGGTCAGAAGTCCTAAAATAAAGGTGCCAACAGGGCTGCATTCTTTTTGTAAGATCCCAGGCATAATCTGTCCCCTGGCCTTTTCTAGCTTCTAAAGGCTGCCTGTGTTCGTGGCCTCCATCTTCAAAGCCGGCAGGGCAGAATTTTCGAATCACTCTCTCTGATTCTGACCCTCCTGCCTTTCTCTTCTAAGGACCCTTGTGATTACACTGGGCCCACTTGGTGAATCCAGGACAATCTCATCTCAAAATCCTTGAGTTAATCACACTGAGAATTCCCTTTTGCCATATAATGCAACACATTCACAGGTTCCAGAGATTAGGATGTGCACATCTCTGGTTTGCCATTATTCTACCGAACACACTTACCTTGCAATTGTCACAAGAGTAGGATTTGGTAAATTTTTCAGTAAATAATGCACAGATTGAATAAGATACTCTATTTCTTGTTCTGTGCTGATGTGGTGAGGAAGTTCTGAATAATCGCAGGTTAAACCAGCCTGGTGAACCTGAAAATAAGACAAAAATTACACTGTATGACAGTTGTTTTTATAAGCTTCTTTAATCATTAATGGCCTTATTGACAAATCTTTACTTTTATTGATACATAAAAGATGTGCATATTTTCAGGGTATATGTGATAATTTAATACATTCATACTAGCATATAAAGATCAAATCAGGGTAACTGGACTATCCAACACCTTAAATATGACAAACTTTTAATTTTTAATATCTTTATGCTTTGGGATTATTTTTTCTCTAACAGTTTCTATGTCATAAAAGTTATCTGCTCTCTGAAGTGTTGGTAGAACTCACCTATATACTGTCTGGGCCAGATGCCTCTTCTTAGAATAATTCTTTACTTCTTTATTGTATGATTATTGGTCTTTACTTAATTTTGGTAATTCGCATTTTCTATCAAATTATCCATTTCATCTAGATTCTAAAAAGTTGAGGCCAGGCATGGTGGCTCATGCCTGTAATCCCAGCACTTTGGGAGGCTGAGGCGGGTGGATCGCCTGAGGTCTCAGGAGTTTGAGACCAGCCTGATCAACATGGAGAAACCCCGTCTCTACTAAAAATACAAAATTAGCTGGGTTTGGTGGCACATGCCTATAATCCCAGCTTCTAATCACTTGAACCCGGGAGGCAGAAGTTACGGTAAGCTGAGATCGTGCCATTGCACTCTAGCCTGGATAACAAGAGTGAAACTCCGTATCAAAAAAAAAATAAAAATAAAAAGTTGATACAAAACTGTACATAATATTCTCATCTCATTTTTAACACATTATTTTACTTACTTTTAAAATATTAATACATGCAACTAATACTATATTCCAAGCTTTGAGAGGATACAAGATAAAATATATTTGTCCTACCTTATTTAACCAACTGTTTTCTTGTGTATCCTTTATGTGTAACCATAGACTACTGCCATCTACATATGTGTTTTAAATTTAAATGAATGATGTCCAGTCTTAGCACTAAACTAAACTTGCCTGAAAGTTAGAAGTGGCTCACATGCTACCATTCTGCAACCTTAACTTTATAATGTTTTGAAAAATGGAACTTAACTATGTCATAGTTTTGCCTAGAGTATACAAGTGCAAAGCATGAAAAAACACACTAATCAACTATTTTACTAGAGGCTCTGGATACACATCAACAATTTAACTGGCAATAATCAGTCAGTGTGATAAAAGGATGAATTCTGAATGTTCATTTTGCCAAAATGGTAAAACTATTTAGCGTTCTATCTCTGCAGCTGTAGGCACATCATAATTGATTATATGTGACTGAACCCCAGCCATTCCCTGTCCCCCAAAAAACATCAAACCCACCCAGCGAAAAAAATCCAGATGCAATGTAATGATTAAAGCAGACCTGCCTGCAGACATATTTGATAATATTGTATGAGCTCAAAGCATTTTCTTTCTCTTTTTAAATATGACACAAAGTCTCACTCTGTTGCCCAAGCTGGAGTGCAATGGCACGATCTCAGCTCACCGTAACCACCCAGGTTCAAGCAATCCTCCTGCCTCAGCATCTCAAGTAGCTGGGACTACAGGCGTGTGCCACCACATCTGGCTAATTTTTGTATTTTTTGTAGAGACAAAAAATAGGGTTTTGCCATGTTGCCCAGGCTGGTCTCAAACTCCTGGGCTCAAGTGATCTACCTGCCCTGACCTCCCAAAGTGCTGGGATTACAAGTGTGAGCCACTGTTCCTGGCCTCAAAATATTTTCAAACCTTAAGTATCTTGTAATAATCTTAAATACCATTTTTTAAAAAATGTAAGTCTTGGCTGAGCATGGTGGCTCACGCCTGTAATCCCAGCACTTTGGGAGGCCGAGGCAGGTGGATCATGAGGTCAGGAGATCGAGACCACGGTGAAACCCCGTCTCTACTAAAAATACAAAAAATTAGCTGGGTGTGGTGGCGGGCACCTGTAGTCCCAGCTACTCAGGAGGCTGAGGCAGGAGAATGGCGTGAACCCAGAAGGCGGAGCTTGCAGTGAGCCAAGATCACACCACTGCACTCCAGCCTGGGCGACAGACAGAGACTCCGTCTCCAAAAAAAAAAAAAAAAAAAAATGTAGGTCTTGGAAGCATTTACTCAGGGTAACTTGAATGTATGCTCCTGGAAAAAAAAAAAAAAGTTAAACAAAACAGTATAAGTCTTGGATTTGCTCAGGTTTCACCAAAATATTCTTTTGCTCATTATATGGTTTTGCTGTATCTCCACTCAAATCTCATCTTGAATTGTAACTCCCACAATTCCCATGTGTCATGGGAGAACCCAGTGGGAAGTGATTATGGCGGCAGATCTTTCCGGCACTGTTCTCATGACAGTGAATGAATATCAGGAGAACTGATGGGGTTTTTTTTTTGTTTGTTTTGTTTTCTTTGAGACGGAGTCTCACTATGTCGCCCAGGCTGGAGTGCAGTGGCACTATCTCGGCTCACTGCAAGCTCCGCCTCCCGGGTTCATGCCACTCTCCTGCCTCAGCCTCCAGAGTAGCTGGGACTACAGGTGCCTGCCACCACGCCTGGCTAATTTTTTAGTAGAGACGGGGTTTCGCCATGTTAGCCAGGATGGTCTCCATCTCCTGACCTCATGATCCGCCTGCCTCAGCCTCCCAAAGTGCTGGGATTACAGGCGTGAGCCACTGCGCCCAGCCAAGATCTGACGGTTTCATTTTTTTTGAGACAGAGTTTCATTTTTGTTGCCCAGGCTGGAGTGCAATGGCACAATCTTGGCTGACCACAACCTCCACCTCCTGGGTTCAAGCGATTATCTTGCCTCAGCCTCCCAAGTAGCTGGGATTATAGGAATGCGCCACCACGCCTGGCTAATTCTGTATTTTTCATAGAGATGGGGTTTCTCCATGTTGGTCAGGCTAGTCTCGAACTCCTGACCTCAGGTGATCTACTCGCCTCGGCCTCCCAAAATGCTGGGATCACAGGTGTGAGCCACCGTGCCCGGTCAGAGATCTGATGGTTTTAAACCAGACGTCTCCCTGCAGAGAAGCTGTCTCTTCTTGTCTGCTGCCATGTGAGACGCATCTTTCACCTTCTGCCATGATTGTGAGGCTGCACCAGCCACGTGGAACACTAAGTCCATTAAATCTCTTTCTTTTGTAAATTGCCCAGTCTTGGGTATGTCTTTATCAGCAGTGTGAAAATAGACTAATACAGTAAATTGGTACCAGTAGAGTGGGGCACTGTTGAAAAGGTACCTGAAAATGTGGAAGCAACTTTGGAACTGGCAGAGGTTGGAACAGTTTGGAGGGTTCAGAAGAAGGCAGGGAAATGTGGAACGGTTTGGAACTTCCTAGAGACTTGTTGAATGGCTTGGACCAAAATGCTGATAATGACACGGACAATGAAATCCAGACTGAGGTGGTCTCAGATGGAGATGAAGAACTTGCTAGGAACTGGAACAAAGGTGACTCTTGTTATATTTTAGCAGAGACTGGTGGCATTTTGCCCTCGCCCTAGAGATGTGTGGAACTTTGAACTTGAGAGATGATTTAGCATATCTGGTGGAAGAAATTTCTAAGCAGCAAAACATTCAAGAGGTGACTTGGGTGCTGTTAAAGGCATCCAGTTTTTTTATTTTTATTTTTTATTTTTGAAATGGAGTCTTGCTCTGTCACCCAAGCTGGAATGCAGTGGTACCATCTCGGCTCACTGCAGCCTTTGCCTCTCAGGTTCAAGCGATTCTTTGCCTTAGCCTCCTGAGTAGCTAGGATTACAGGTGCGTCCTGCCACACCCAGGTACGTTTTGTATTTTCAGTAGAGAAGGGGTTTCGACACGTTGGTCAGGTTGGTCTTGAACTCCTGGCCTCAAATGATCCACCCGCCTTGGCCTCTCAAAATGCTGGGATTACAGGCGTGAACCACTGCACCTGGCCAAGGCATTCAGTTTTAAGAGGGAAACAGAGCATAAAAGTTTGGAAAATTTGCAGCCTGACAATGTGAATGAAAAGAAAATTCCATTTTTTGAGAAGAAATTCAAGCTGGCTGCAGAAATTTGCATAAGTAACGAGGAGCCAAATGTGAATCCCCAAGACAATAAAGAAAATGTATCCAGGGCATGTCAGAGACCTTTGCGGTAGCCCCTCCTGTCACAGGCCTGAAGGTTTAGGAGGAAAAAATTGTTTCATGTGCAGGGCTCAGGGTCCCAGTGATGTGTACAGCCTAGGGACTTGGTGTCCTGTGTCTCAGCTGCTCCAGCCATGGCTAAAATGGACCAATATAGAGCTCGGGCTATGGCTTCAGATGGCCTTGGCAGCTTCCAGTTAGTGTTGAGCCTGCGAGTGCACAGAAGTCAAGAATTGAAGTTTGGGAACTTCTGCCCAGATTTCAGAAGATGTATGGAAATACCTGGATGCCTAGGCAGAAGTTTGCTGCAGGGGCTGGGCCCTCATGGAGAACCTCTGCTAGGGGCAGCGTGGAAGGGAAATGTGGGGTTGGATCCCCACCCAGAGTCCCTAGGGGCACCACCTAGTAGAGCTGTGAGAAGAGGGCCACTGTCTGTCCTCCAGACCCCAGAATGGTAGATCCACTGACAGTTTGTACTGTGTGCCTGGAAAAGCTGCAGACACTCAACACCAGCCCATGAAAGCTGCCAGGAGGGAGGTTGTACCCCGAAAAGCCATAGGGGCAGAGTTGCCCAAGACAATGTGAACCCACCTCTTGCATCAGAGTGACCTAGATGTGAGACATGGAGTCAAATATGATCTTTTTGGAGCTTTAAGATTTGACTGAAGATGGACTTCAGACTTGCATTGCCCCTTTGTTTGGGCCACTTCCTCCCATTTGGAACGGCTGTATTTACCCAATGCTTGTACATCCATTGTATCTCGGAAGTAACTAACTTGCTTTTGATTTTACAGGCTCATAGGTGGAAGGGACTTGGCTTGTCTCAGATGAGATGTTGGACTGTGGACTTCTGAGTTAATGCTGAAATGAGTTGAGACTTTGAGGGACTGTTGGGAAGGCATGACTGGTTTTGAAATGTCAGGACATGAGATTTGCGAGGGGCCAAGGGTAGAATGACATGGTTTGGCTGTATCCCCACCCAAATCTCATCTTGAATTGTAACGCCCACAATTCCCACATGTCGTGGGAGGAACCCGATGGGAGGTGATTGAATTGTGGGGGTGGGTCTTTCTTGTGCTGTTCTCATGATGGTCAATGAGTCTCATGAGATCTCATGGTTTTAAAAACCGGAGTCTCCCTGTACAATCTCTCTTTTCTTGTCTGTCACCATGTGAGACATGCCTTTCACCTTCCACCATGACTGTGAGGCCTCCCCAGTCATATGGAACTGTAAGTCCATTAAATCTCTTTTGTAAATTGCCTAGTCTTGGGTATGTCTTTATCAGCAGTGTGAAAACAGACATCTCTTATTTTAAAGAATACCAGCAAATTCTTATACATGCAATCAATACTTAAATCAATACTTCAGTTTTAGTCAAAGTGGTCTGACTGTATTCCATAAGTAAATAAAATATGCAAACCCAGCTTACTGAAGTAAGAGAAAGACCACACTAAGAGGCAGGAGACTTGGAAGTCTTAGCCCTGGCATCAAATCTGAGAAAAGTCACTTGAACTTTTTTTTTTTTTTTTTTTTTTTTTTGAGACGGGGTCTCACTCTGTCACTCAGGCTGGAGTGCAGTGGCACGATCTGGGCTCACTGCAAGCTCCGCCTCCCGGGTTCACACCATTCTCCTGCCTCAGCTTCCCAAGTAGCTTGGACTACAGGCGCCTGCCACCATGCCTGGCTAATTTTTTGTTATTTTTAGTAGAGACAGGGTTTCACCATGTTAGCCAGGATGGTCTCGATCTCCTGACCTCGTAATCTGCTGGCCTCGGCCTCCCAAAGTGCTGGGATTACAGGCGTGAGCCACTGCGCCTGGACACTTGAATATTTTAAGCTGTAGCTTTCTCATCTCAAGTACCAGGTCAAATGGGAAAATATATGCTTCAAAGACTGCAAAATGATATACAAATAAATTATGACTAAAAGTATCTTTGGCTATAGCATTCAGATCCCTGTTGACAAATAGCTAACACATTTAAAACGTGCTAGTCACAGCTCTCTCTTTTTTCTTTTCTTATGGTTTTTACAAACAGAAAAGTTTTTAAATAGGGAGGAAAAGAAGGAAGGAGGAAGGGAGTATAAATAGTCATCAATAAAAAATGGACCATTTTAGAAATTGTGTACTTTTCTTTTGTCTGGTGAAGAGAGATCTGACCCCAGACAAAACTAAAAAAATACACAGGACTTTTGCTTCATAAGTAAAATTGAGGAAAAAATGTTTTTCCTGGAAAACTTTTCCAGGAAAACAGTATTCTGTTTCAATGTATGTATTTTTTTCACTCATTTCTTTTCTTAATAATTATTTCACACTTCACAGGAACACAAACAAAAATGAACCACTTTAACAAAAAGCAAATTCTTCTACCCAGAAAATTGTCTTTACAAAGGGTCAATTTTACACGTTAATATAAAATATTTACCATTTCATAGTCTGGTACTTCCATCCGTTTTTTCAAACTCTGTACAAGGGGAACTAGTGATTCCATTCTGGAAAAAAGCCATCCCACTCAATTAAACATCACAACCACCGCAACTAAAATGACAATAGTAAATGATACATTATACTAACATTTACCATAATAACATGCTTCATATGGTACTTGGGAAATAAAAGATGCTGTCCAAATATCTTAAAATATTAAGAAATAAATGTTTCCTGTTTTCTTACCCAAAACATTGATATAACCATCGAGGCTTTTAAGGTATTAAGTTTAGGTGGACCTTTTGGAAGCTCTGATTGGCTAATGCTTCTAGTGTTTTAATTCCTCCTCCACAAATATTCACTAATTTGCTGGGAGTAAAAAAAGAAAGAAAAAAGGAGGCATGGAGGCCTGCCTGCTTGCCCACTTGTCCTGTTACTTTTTCCTTTTTATTAATGACATTTTCTAGGCTTCTGGACCCTAACCAACCACCTCACTTCCCTAGACATAGTGAAGCCTCTATGCCGAGGGTCTGGCTCTTTAGGGTCATGGTTAGTTTGGGGAGACTTTTCTTTCAGTGTCATCTACTTTTCCTTTATGCTATTTTTTCTCCCTTCAATACCAAGCACAGTCTAAACTCACTACTGTTGCAGTCTCATCATATCTTCAAGTCTGTATTAGAACTCCCTGCTGGTGACGAGAAGCTAACTGGGCATGCTCAGTAGGCAGAGTGGGTTTCAGTGGAAGTCTGTGGGCTGGACTTAGGATTCCAAGGTTTCCAGGCCTATTTTGTTGTTGTTGTTAAAGTTTTAAACTTAGCTTGAGACTTCATGAAATAACAAAATAATAGGATTTTTCAGTATTTCTAGGAAGACTCCTGTCCTGTGACTTACTTCTCTATCTCCCTCTTCTATCATTTCAAAAAAGAAGGAATCATTTTAGAACCCTATACTGAAGAGGAAAAAGCATTAACTGATTTTTTTTTTTTTCTTTTTTTGAGATAGGGCCTTCCTCTGTCACCCAGGCTGGAGTGCAGTGGTGCGATCTCAGCTCACTGCAGCCTTGACCTCAAGTGATCCTCCCACCTCAGCCTCCCAAGTAGTTGGGGCCACAGGTGCATGACACCATGCCTGGCTAATTTTTTGTATTTTTTTGTAAAGACAGGATTTCACCATGTCACCCAGGCTGGTCTCGAACTCCTGAGCTCAGGCGATCTGCTCACCTTGGCCTCCCAAAGTGCTCAGATTATAGGCGTGAGCCACCATGCCTGGCCATTAACTGATGTTAAAGTGCCTAATCAATACTTACTGATGTGATTAATATTACTGTGAATTATTCCTCCACATCACTGCTTTGTTAGTGTCAATAATTAAAGCTTTATGATGTTTACATTTTAGGGATGCTTCTGAATATTTTAAGTAAAAATTACAATGAGTATTTTGAATAGATAATACATGCACATAGCAAAAGAAATAATTTCTCACTCGTATACTTCGTCATTTAGCCATAGAATTCCTTTCCCCAGAGGCAACCACTGTTCCAGGTTCTTCCATATTCTTCTAGAGATCTGCTGAATTATTTTTAATAACCATAACATGACAAATCTTAGTGGTTGTTCATGTTCTGGCCTAAAGTATTATTGATTCTAATTTCCCATTTTATCTTGCTACCTTACAACTGATTTTCTTTTGTTTACACTAGAGAGAATAATATGACAGTTTGTGGGAGATTAGTTTTAAAATAAGCTAGTTCTGGTTTTCCTATGCTCATGGAGACCAAAAAGTTTGTCTGATGGTTTTATTTTAGTTTTCTGGCCGTTTGAGATTACATGATTTAAGACTTATTTTAGAGAAAAATCACTGTAATATTTATGCCAATATTCTTTCACGCCAGCTTCAATACCAAAGGCTTTCACTCAAAAAGAACTCTCTTCACACTTTCAAGGTAATATGAACAGTCAGTCAAATAAATGACCTGATGGAGAATCTAGCCTTCAAATACTGTTCCTTCATGTCAGTTTTTGCACTGGGGTTTTTTTTTGTGTGTGTGTGTTGTTTGTTTGTTTTTTTGAGATGGAGTCTCACTCTGTCGCCCAGGCTGAGTGCAGTGGCGTGATCCCTGCTTACTGCAAGCTCCGCCTCCCAGGTTCACTCCATTCTCCTGCCTCCTGTAGTCTCCTGTAGCTGGGACTGCAGGCGCCTAACACCACGCCCGATTAATTTTTTCTTTTTTTTGTATTTTTAGTAGAGACTGGGTTTCACCGTGTTGGCCAGGATGGTCTCGATCTCCTGACCTCATGATCTGCCCGCCTCAGCCTCCCAAAGTGCTGGGATTGCAGGTGTGAGCCACTGAGCCCAGCCAAGTTTTCGCATTGTAATTTACTTGTCAAGTAATTTACTTTTCTGTTGTTAGGTTAGTATTTTTTTCTTATTCTACTTAGGACAGGGAATGCCTAGGTACTACTCATCTTTACTTCTCTTTAAGACCTCGTACAGTATCTCATATTTAGGGGCAGCTACCGCACAGAGACTAAAAACATGCCTACTTACTATGTGACTTTGGCCAATTTCCTTAACCTTGGTTTTTTCATCTATAAAATTGACATAATAAGAATAAAACCATAAGGCTGTTGTAAGGAGTACATGAGATAAGGCAAGGAAAAATATTAGATAAAGGGTACACAGAATATACTCAATAATGTCTACTGTTGTTAGTAAATGTGTTGAAATTTAATACTAATTCTTTTTTCTCTCTCTTTCTTTTTTCAGACAAGTCTCTGTCACCCAGGATAGAGTGCAGTGACATGATCACAGCTCACTGCAGACTCAAACTCCTAGGCTCAAGCAATCCTCACACTTCAGCCTTCCAAGTAGCTGGGAGCAGCGGCTGTAGTGGCTACAGGTAGGTGCCACCATATCTGGCTAATTAAAAAACTTTTTTTTAGAGACAGGGTCTTATTACATTACCCAGACTGGTCTGGAACTCCGGGCCTCAAGTGATCCTCTCCTACCTCAGCATCCCAAGTAGCTGAATACTAAGTTTTTAAAAGCAATGTATCTTGCAAATTTAGGAACATATCTAGGACCGAAAGTTAGTAGAGTTGGGGGAAAAAAATGTTTGAGAGTCTTACCCAGGGTTTGAAGCCCATCTCTGTACAGTTTCTTCATCATCACCATCACACAAATCGGCAAAAGTGGCTTCTAAATCCTCTAACTGATGAATTCGAGTATCAACAATATCTACCAAATCTTCCTTAAAATACATTGAAAAGCTGAGATTACATAGTTATTCTTTCAAAAAACGAGCAACATTCCATTACAAAAAAAACTTGGCTCTATTAGTTAAAACATAATTTTCAAGGACTAACCATGGGCTTTGCCAATACACACACACACACACACATACACACACTCACTTTGAGCAGTCTTTGAGATCACTGTAGTAATTTGCAAGATACTACTAGTTATACGATAAATGAATAAAACCCCAAAGAAACAAATGGAGGATACCTCTGTTAGGTTGGTGCCAGGTTTCTTAAATTTGTACAGCTCTTGTAAGATTTTGTACTCTTCCTGGAAAACAAAACAAAAAATCCACATACCGGAAAAAAAAAGTTAAAAATTTTTAGTGATATGCTTTAAGGAAGAGACAGCCTTGCTTGTGATACAAGAACATCTTAGATAATTATTTAAAAGTTTGTATGGGACAATGAGGCAAAATGTATACTTTAGATTTTTATCATAATAATTTTATTGTAAATATTGTAAAATTTATTTTATTGTAAATATCACTTCTTCAAGGCAACTCTATCCAGCTGGGCATGACAATACTATGTAAAAATTACCTAAGGAAGCATACTTGGTGGCTAATGGGTCATGACATGAAAATATTTTAAATAATATTCCACTATATAAATGGCATGTCCTAGGATATAAACAGACTTTAGCTATTTACAGGAAATGCACGTATCTTTAATAACAACAACAAAGAACTCCCCATGTCCACTTTGCAGCCATTTCTCTAACAACAGAAGAGAACTCTGAAGTACAAAGGCAATACTGGAGGCAGAATGTCAAAGGCATAGAACCTCGGTCAGGAGGCTCCACTAAGGGGAGAAAGAGGTTTGCCATACAAACTTTGTAGGATAATGTTTCCCCTTGTTTAGCACAGCTACATGGATCCATTATATAGGTGGGTACACCTGGCCCCAGTAATCCTATTTAGGAGTATTCTCGGAAAGAGGTTATACCCAAGAGCTAAAATTCATTAAGCACAATGTTGTGGCATATCTTCAGCGCTTTATTCATTCATTATAACAATCCTGAGTTGGGTATGACTATTATTCTGATTTGGTACTTGAAGAAACTATGGGTCAGAAAGATTAAGTAATTTTCCTAAGATCATATAGCTAATAAACAGTAGAGGTAACAATAGAACTTAACTCCCTTAACTTTTGAACATGCTTCTTTTTTTTCTTCTTTTTCGAGATGGAGTCTTGCTCTGTCACCCAGGCTGGATGGAGTGCAGGGGTGTGATCACGACTCACTGCAGCCTTGACCTCCCAGGCTTAAGTGATCCTCCCATCTTGGCCTCCCGAGTAGTGGGACCACAGGCACGTGCCATTATGCCTGGCTAGATTAAAATTTTTTTTTTTTTTCCATAAAGATGGGATCTTGCTACATTGCCTACACTGTTCTCAAACTCCTTGGCTCAAGTGGTCCTCCTGCTTTGGCCTCCCAAAGTACTGGGATTATACGCATGAGCCACTGTACCCAGCCTGAACATGCTCTTAAAAAAAAAAAAAAAGATGAACACCTGTCTTTCCTAATGATGTTTTAAAAATTGCCACTAAATAACAGAGTGTAATACATGTTTTAAAAAAAGTCTATTGTACCAAAGGGTCTAAAAGTGTTCCCAGGTTTCCTGATAGCACTCTAAAAGGAATAACTGCCACTGAATTTCTTATGTAACCTTCTAGAAACTTTCATTACAAATATTTACTACAAACATTTAGGTGAGTAATCAGGCACGTCACTGTTTAAGGAATAATCCGTTACACAGGATTTATATATAGAATATCTCTGGAAAGATACACAAGAAACTGACCACAGTATTCGTTTCTGAAACAAAGAACTGAGGGAATAGGGATAAGAGAGTGCTGTTTTTCAATGTACACTTGTCCCTTGGTATCCGTGGGGGATTGGTTCGGGGACCTCCTGTGGATACCAAAATCTGTGGTTGCTCAAGTCCCTGATATAAAATAGTGTAGTATTTGCATATAACCTATGCATACCCTCTCATATGCTTTAAGTCATCTCTAAATTACTTATGGTATCTAATACAGTGTAAATTCTATGTAAACAGTTGTTATATTGTATTGTTTTTTATTTGTATTATTTTTTACTCTTGTATTGTTATTTCTTGTTGTTTTTTATTTTTTCTGAATATTTCCTATCTGTGGCTGATTAAATCCATGGATACAGAGGGCTGACTGTATATATCTGTACTGTATGATTTAATTTTTATCCATCACCCATGTATACATTACCCCAATTAATAAATGCAAAATAATGAATACTATCTACAGCAGGAGTTGGCAATCCACAGCCTATAGCCTGTTTTTGTATGGCCCTCAAGTTAAGAATGGTATATACAACTTTAACAGGTTTAGAAAACAACAGAAAAGGGTATTAGTAGAGAATGTGAACCCCAAAGCCTAAAATAATTGCTAGCTGTCTGTTTAAAGAGTTTGCTGACTCCTCATCTAGAGAAAAGCCACACAATTCTCAAGATCTATGTGTTAAAAATATAATATTTACCTGAGTGAACATTTCTTTGAAGGGATTCTTCACTGAAAAAAAATCCAAGTCAATATCTAAAACAAATGCCTTCCCTTTCTTCAAAATTTCCAGAATCTCCCCACTGCTGGCGGCAGTCTGGCGTTCCTGATTTTCAGAAGAACATGAACGTGATGGTTCTAGGCAAGTCTGGTCACTTCTCTGTGTCGCTGTCTCCTTTTCCAGTCCTTCTGAAGAAGAGTCACAGTTAGTAGAGGCAGTGTTTTCCGAATCTTCCAGGTCTAGCTTTGGTTTCTTAGCAGAAGACACTGCATCGTTTTCTTCTTGATTGTTACACAGTTTATAAGGTTTTACCATAATTACATCCAATTGTAACGGTTTTTGGTTCTCTAGCTGGTCTTCAGGTACATACAGACCATCACTTAGGAAGTAATGATCTGTACTTGTAACCCTGAATCAGAGGAAAAAACGATTTTTAAGAAGAATGGGAAAATTAGTTGACATTTCACTATGGCATGGCAGAAATATAAGAATGGACCTATTTGACAAAAACTGAGAGCAGTCTCTAGTATTTGTACTTCCTGTTCTTCTGTAGAAATAGCATTCCTCAAATTCTTAGCTGGACACACAGCTGCCCCACATAAAGACTACATTTCAGTCTGCCTTGCCTGGTGTGGCCATGTGATTAAATTCAGGCCAGTGGTTGTGAATGGAAGAAAAGCATACAGAGCTCTGCTCTCCTGTTTCCTGCTGACTGGCATATGAACACAGAGGTGGCAAGCCACCTTGGACTATAAAGACAAGGGCAGTATTCTAGAGACGGTGGTGCAAAAAGATAGAAGGAACTAGGGTTCCCCAAACTCTAGAGCTGCCACATAGGCCTGGACTGTGTACACTGAATTCTAATATAAGAATAAACTCTTGTTTAAGCCAGTGTTCCTTTGTTCTCTCTCATACCAGCTGAATCTTTATCCAAAAAATCATTGAAGAGAAAAATTTCATCTGGAAATAATTTCTCTTCATAGAAACTCCCCGACATATTTTACAGCTTTGTTAATTTCTATATAACTGTAATATTTTCAATATGAAAGGTGACTAGGTAAATAAACAGTGAAGCCAAATACTTCTTCTAGAGGCATGCCTTACCCACCTAAAATAATGGTTAATATTTATTTCCCACTTGCCTTCTCCCAGCATACACAGCTGTAAACTGTAAAAGCTATTTTCCAAAAATAGCTACTATTTTCCAAAAATAGTAAAACTAATGTCCAAGCTTATTAAAACTGTACAACCCTAAGATGAGGCTGTATCCCCCAACCTAAATTAATATTCTTTTTAATAACAGCAGTTTTCCCGTGTTCCTATCATACAAACATACAAATATTTGTCAAACTAAACACCTACATGTATATGTGTCTATTCCATAAAGTTTTACTTGCAGGATTAACCAAAATCATGAATCAAAATCTTCCAAAATTGTTAATCAGACACAGAGTTTCAAATGTCTGTGTCAGATTGCTGAAAATTATTTGATTTTGTAGGTTAAATCAGGCCTACCCACGGAAGTACTCAATAAAAACCCTACTACTATTTCACACATACCAGTAGTATGTACAATATTTATATGCTGAGTCTTAATTATTTCTTTTGAATTATATCTGAAATAAATACAATTTTCATATATCACAACAAAGCCATTTGTGTGAATGATAAGAATATATACTACAAAAGTTAATTGTGTCATTAAGAATAAATTAGAAATAAAGTATCATTTTCAATGAGGAAGACCATCTGATTTTCAACGTATTACCATTTCATTCCACTATCCCTAAGGTTCTAGAATGTTATGGCTATACTGCTTAAAATATTTATCCCATTATAAGAGAATTTTAAAGTCAAGAACATATTGACATTTCTAAAAGTATTATAGTATCACAAGATACACAAAACATTGGTTAAATAGCTTACACAATAAAAACAGTTGCACATGTATCTCAAGTCAGAGGATACTGTAACTTACTTTAGATTAAGTACTTATCTGAAACTACTTATATTATAATCAAGAAAATTAAAGCCCAAATCTACTTATTCAGCAGTTGGATTTATAAAAAAATCAAAGTGAGATAATTTTGCCCTTTCACTACTAATTATTGTTTTTTTTTTGAGATGGAGTCTCATTCTGTTGCCCAGGCTGGAGTGCAGTGGCACGATCTTGGCTCACTGCAAGCTCCGCCACCCAGGTTCACGTCATTCTGCCTCCTCAGCCTCCCGAGTAGCTGGGACTACAGGTGCCCGCTACCATGCCTGGCTACTTTTGTTTCTGTATTTTTAGTAGAGATGGAGTTTCACCATTTTAGCCAGGATAGTCTCGATCTCCTGACCTCGTGATCCGCCCACCTCGGCCTCCCAAAGTGCTGGGATTACAGGTGTGAGCCACTGCAGCAAATTCAGCAGACAACAGTTACATTGAAAGGAAATAGTAAAATGTACTACTGAATATATAAATCTATAAAATACTTCAATGGCTTAAGGAGTTAGTCACCAATGAAGCCCAAATTCCAAAGGATAAAGATCACATTCAAAATCTAATTTGACCAGCAACTAAATATAAATGGTACATGAAGAACATCAAGAGACTTAAAAAGTTTGTTCTTCATGTTTTGAGAACTCTTTGGAGAAGTTGAGGCTTAATCTGATCCTATTTGTGTGCAGAGACTTATGAAGTTATTATAGGAATCCGAAATAAGAAACATTCAATCACGTCCATATTCACAAATATGAGGAAATTACCTGATTGTTGTGGTAGAAGTGTCTTTACCTACTAAAAAGTGGTGTTTTCCCTCTCTGATTTGCTGAGCCCATGTGGGATGAAACCATACTACATGTGAAAAATGGCCAGCATAAACCGCAGGCATAATCCAATTTTCAATACTTAATTCTCTGGAAAAGAAATAGACAACATTAGAACTTTAAAGGTGTTTTTTTTTTTCCCCAAGTGTAATTTCATCCACAACATTTTAAGACCACAGGTCTCAAAGTATGGTCCCTTGAGTGGTTCCTAAGACTTTTTCAGGGACATCACTATTACAAAACTATTTTCATGAAAATACTAAGGTATTATTTCCTGTTTTCATTTATTGACATTTGCAAAGATGGTACAAAGGCACTGGTGGGTTAATGTTCCAACATTAATTAAGGCAGCAGCACCAAACTGTTAGTAGTTACTATATTCCTCATTACCGAGCACTGCCAAAATAAATAAATAAATAAATATAAAAGTTTCATTTGAGAACATCTTGATTTTATTAAATTTCCATCTTGAGTATACATTTTAAAATATTCTGTGTGACAAAATGAGAGATGCACAGAAAGCTCTCCTACTATGTAGTTTGAAGCACAACAGTTGTCTCAACAAAAAGCACTTGTGACTGAAATTTGAGGTGAACACCATTTATCTTGAAAGGAGTGATCAATAAACTATGGTTATTCACACTTGATACTGAATTGCTGAATTCCACATTTCAAATAAGCTTTAATAAACTACTACTTTTCAAGTTTTGGTGCACTATCAAAGAATATTCACAATTATCTGAAGAGGCTATGAAAATACGCTTTCCTTTTCCAATTACATGTCTGTGAAAGCCTGAATTTTCATCATATTTTTCAACCAAAACAACATACGGCAATGGACTAAATGCAGAAATAGACATGAGAATCCAATGGTCTCTATAAAGGCAAATATTAAAAGGATTAAACATTGGCCAGGCTGTTTTTGTAAACAAAGTTTTTTTGGTTTGTTTCTTTTAAGAGATGGGGTCTGGTTATGTTGCCCAGTCTGGAGTGCAGAGGCTATCCACAGGCTTGACCACAGCCTGGAACTGCTGGCCTCATGTGATCTTCCCACCTCAGCCTCCTGAGTAGCTGGGACTACAGGCTCATCCACCATGCCCAGTTTGTAAATAAAGTTTTATTGGAACACAGCTACTATCATTTGTTTACACAGTGCCTGTGATTGTTTTCACACTACAAAGGCAAAGATAAATAGGTGCAACAAAGACCATATGGCCAGCAAACCTAAAATATTTACTAACCTGGCTCTTTAAGAAAGTTGTCAACACTTGTTGTAAATAAAATGAAAAAGGCAAAAAGACAAACAAAAAACCCCCAAACCCATGAGTTTAGCAAAGTCTATTTCCTATAATTACTTATTATCTACCTCAAATTGTACTTCAAACACAAAAGACCATGAATAAAATCACATATTACCCGAAGAGTGTTTCCTTATCAAACACAGTATCTGCTGGCATATTCACAGGAATAAGGAGGTCTGGATGTGAGTCGAAATGTAAAAAACTTATATTACTGGCAGGAAGATGCTTTGAGCCTATGGCCCGGTATATAAAGGGTAGAACCTGTAAAAGACACAGGCACACAATCAGAATTAACACTGAAACCATGAGCACACACTCAACTGCAGACTGAAAAATGCTAAGTAATGCACATAATTGAAAGCATACTATGTTGCTGAAAAGTGGAAAAAGATAAAATTTATTGTAGATGGTGCAGATGATAATAATCTCCAGCATTACTTTGTCCTCAGAACTTCCAACCTGCACCTCTAGCTGCCTTCCTGCTGCCACCTCCAACTCAACAGGTCATGTGGGGAAACAGACCAGGACTGGGGCTTAGGAACAAACTACCGCTTAATGCCTGTTCTAACATTAACTAGGTGTTCAAGGTATCCTAGGTCTCAAAGTATTTTTTTTTTTTTTTCCTTTAAAAAGGGATAGGGTCTTGCTCAGTCACCCAGCCTGGAGAGTAGTGGTGTGATCATGGCTCACTGCAGCCTTGGGCTCCTGGGCTCAGGCGATCGTCCCACCTCCGTCTCCTGAGTAGCTGGGATTACAGGCATGCACCACTACGCCCAGCTAATTTTTTCACTTCTATTTTTGTAGTGATGGGATTTCGCTCTGCTGTCCAGACTGGTTAGGGTCTTTTTGGTACCCTTAGAATGGTGGAGTTGGGCTAGGTGGTCCATAAAGGCCATTTCTCCTCTTACATCTTCTCTAATTCTAGGTTTAATACCTAATTTGAAAGCACCGTCTAACCTAGGCTTTCTCATTCTCTCAAGGTCATAGACACTATATCCAGGTCCTGAGAAACCTATCTTCCTCTCCTATTAACTGTCACTATCAGTAAATCCCTCTTATGTTTTAACATCCATAGAACCGCCTCCCATCCCAAGCCTACTGATGCTACTTTAAAACAAATTTATTGGATCCATGGGCCTCCTTTGTTGATTTGGAAAAGTCTAGATTAAGACACCAATTTAGCTACTGTAAATCAGCACGGTCATAAACATGGAAACCCCTTTTAGTGTTTATCTATGCAGGGTACTGTCTTAAAATATCTATTTTTTTACACAATATGGGCCGTGTGCAGTAGCTCACGCCTGTAATCCCAGCACTTTGGGAGGCCGACGGGGGCCGATCATGTGAGGTCAGACGTTCAGACCATCCTGGCTAACATGGCGAAGCCCCTTCTCTACTAAAAATACAAAAATTAGCTGGGCACGGTGATGTGTGCCTGTGATCCCAGCTACTCAGGAGGCTGAGGCAGGAGAATCGCTCGACCCCAGGAGGCGGAGGTTGCAGTGAGCCGAGATCGCGCCACTCACTCCAGTGTGGGCAACAGAGAGAGACTCCGTCTCAAAAAAGAAAGAAAGAAAAAAGAGTTTTAAACACAATATGCACACAATAATACTCCTAACAGCCCTGTGAGTCCTACGATTACTGTCCCCATTTCAGATCAGAGCCCACGTTTCAAGCATAAGGCCTCCCCCATCTAAACAGCAGGGCTGTGGTGGCGATTCCAGGAGACACTTGGAAGCCACAGTTAATTGCAGGTTACGGTCACAGGGCTCTGCAGCCAGCCTGTCCGGGTTTGAATCCCGACGCCACCAGTTGTTTGGTCCTGGGATTTGGGGGCAAACCGAGGTAAATAAGTTGCCGCGACACGTAGGAAGCGCCCATAAATGTCAGTTCTCATTCTTCCTAGTTAGTTGTTTTGGGGTCCTCCCCACAGCAAGGGAATCGGGCAGTTTAACTGAATCGGGAGGCCAGACTCTCTGGCCTCCGATGCTAAGGTTGCGCCGTCTGCTTGGCCCTCTGAGCGTCACGGTTTCCGCTGATTCTGCCCCAGAGCCCGGCCGCGGTCCACTCACCTCTTGATGATCCTCCACCACCCACACTGGGAGCTTGGGGTAACGCCGAAGACCAGCGCGCCCTCCCGCGGAGTCACTCATGTTTTTGCGACCGTCAGCTTTGCAGCAAAGCGGTGGCAGCTGGAGAAGACCCGGGAAAGCCGGCGCCTCAACCCGGCCTTCCCTCTCCGGGCGGACGTGCTCCCTCACCCGGTTGTGTTTTTGGATTGGAGGACGTAGAAGGAGGGGGGCGGGCTCCAAAGGGTCCTTTGCTGACGATTGGTCTAGACGTCCATCGCTTTCATTGACGCGCCAATCACCGCGTACAAGGCCCTGTGGTGGGCTGAAGCGTTTTCCCTCCCTTGGCCCAGCTGTCCCAGGTTTGCTTTTTAATTCCCTCGGTTTCCTGTTCCGGAGGCGCGGGCGGCGCCACTGTCTTGGTGCCTGGAGTGGTAGCCTGGCTTTTCTCTGACGGCGACCTCGTGGCCCGAGAGCCTTTTATAGGTAAAAAGGGGACCTTGCAAGTGTTCGAAGAGAGTTTCCGAGTGTCAGGATTTAAACGGGGCTGGAGTCTCCGGGGCTGGGGTGAAAGGCGTCCGGGAATTGGGGTCGGGAAGCCCTACTTCAGATCTGCAGCTAAGGGCAAAACAGCGACCCTAGGCCTGGATCCCGCAAGTAGGTGGAAGTGAAAAAGGAGACCTTTCCTTTATTTGTGGAGCACACACTATGGTCCAGGCCTGGGGCCGTCCGGCTCTCGGAGGGGAGCGAGATCCTGAGCTCAGCGCCTGCCTCGTGGGGCGCAGCGTCTGGCGGGAGATGCAAACAGTAAATATGCAGTTACGGATCAGGATGAAGGTGACTGCCCTGCAGATCCACCTGGGGAAAGAGGGGGTTCTCAGTAAAAATGTAGTCACACTTTACAATTCTTTTTACATGCACTGACGTTCCTGGCTGTGTTAACTATTCAAGACAGCTCCCTCAGTGTCTCTGCTTCCAAACCGCAACCGAGAAGAGACAGACGGAGAAGAGAGTTACTTTTCCAGTTGCAGTGAATTCCTTGACTTTTGAATTAAAGTCTGCATCCACAACATAGCCGGACTATGCCTTCAATAGGTCAATTTCATGATTAGTATTTTTAGATTTTCTAACTACAGAAACATCCATGAGGATCTGGCAGTTTCACACTGTGCAAGAGTGTTCATGACAATGACTTTTCCCACCCCTAGGTGCAGCACACACCTTTGTGTTCCCTTAAGCCCTGAACATACCTCTTTTTTGTGTGTTTATTGCATTATTTTGCAAGTATTTTTAAAATACTTACTTGTATGTGGGTTCTGAGTTCCTTGAATCCTACAGGCTGTGTGTCTTACTTATCTCTGAGTCTACAAGGCCAGGGATAGTACTTCCCATGTATGGCTCATTAAATATTGCATGAATCAGTGAAAAGGTCTGCTTTCTGTTGCAGAGATACATGGAAGGGAAATGTACAGTAGCAACATGGAAACATATACTATTGGTGAGACAGTAAACATATATTGACCACCAACTGTGTGTAGGTTCCTTTTCCTGGGGATGTGAAGGATACAGAAATGACTGTGAATCAACCCATATCATCAAGGAGCTGATAATCTAGTGGAGGAGTTAGACATGTGCATACTTCACTGTGATGTGAGGCAGCCTCTGGTAAGTGCTGTAGAAGAATTAAGTATAGACTAAGTCTAGACGGAATGGGATTACCTAAGGGAATCAGGAAGGGCTTCATAGAGGAGGTGGCATTTAAGATTGGTAGATAGATAGAAAAATCACTGGGCAGATTCATATGTTGGGAGATTTTTTTTTTTTTTTTTTTTTTGAGATGGAGTTTCGCTCTTGTTGCCCAGGCTAGAGTGCAATGGTGCGATCTGAACTCACTGCAACCTCTGCCTAGGGTGAGAAATTTTAGAAGTAGAACGGGAGCAAAGAACTAACTGGTTCTTTGTACTCGAATGGTAATCCGTTGGGAAAACATGGGGTAGTAGGGTCTTTGTGGGGAAGGTACTGGAGAACAAGCCTGGGTGCAGAGTCTATAGGGCCTTAAATGCCAAGCACAGACTTTGAACTTGATTCTGTTGGCGGTAAGTAGCCTCAGGAGCACCTGTCTGGGCCCTAGATTTATCATGAGGGTACTGGACTAGATAATAATAGTCAGGAGTCAGGCACAGTGACTCACGCCTGTAGTTCCAGCTGTTTCGGAGGCTAAGATGGGAGGATTGCTTGAGCCCAGGAGTAAGAGACAGCAGTGAGCTATGATTGCACCACTGCACTCCAGCCTAGGGACAGAGTGAGACTCTGTCTCTAAAAAAAAAAAAAAAGATATTATTTGGTGCCTATTATTTATTAAGCACACTGATTGCTAAGATAATCTGAAATTATTTTCATTGGCCGTTTGAAAGTCTACATAGTTAAGTTCTATTGGTGAGACTTTTAGTTAGAAAGACTTTAGGAAAACGTTTCTATGTTAAAGCTTTTTGTACTCAATATTTATGTGAGTTTTTTTTTAATGTTTTGCTGAAGTTCAAGTATTTGGAAAATCATTCATGTTTACAGTGTTTTTCTGTGGGAGGAACTGAGAATGAAAATCAAGAATCATAACTGTTGTGTTAACAAGATTATGGTTATGTTTGAATTTGAATGCTGGTCGCACTGTGATTTTTGTGTTTGGTCTATGCCTACATTTTTTTTTTTTTTTTAGACGGAGCCTCTCTCTGTCACCCAGGCTGGAGTGTGAAGCTCCGCCTCCCGGGTTCTTGCCATTCTCCTGCCTTAGCCTCCCGAGTAGCTGGGACTACAGGTGCCCACCACCACGCTTGGCTAATTTTTTGTATTTTTAGTAGAGACGGGGTTTCACCGTGTTAGCCAGGATGGTCTTGATCTCCTAACCTTGTGATCCGCCTGCCTTGGCCTCCCAAAGTGCTGGGATTACAGGCGTGAGCCACCGCGCCCGGCCTATGCCTACATGTTTTTACCATGAAGGAAGTGAGAGTATGAAGGGGGAGAGGGGAAATGATTTTTTTCCCAAGTCTTTTAACAAATTAGAGATGATCTATGCCTATGATATAAGTCTTTTTAGCTGCTGATAGTTTTGAGTTGGCAAAACTGGTAATAATGACATTTTAAAATTTAAGGACATTAAAAATTTAGCTGGAAACTTTAATACAGTTCAACATACTTTGAATTTTGTTAGTAGGCTAAGTGTATTGGAAACTGCAAAATCAGTGTTATGGTAATTGCAGAAACATTTTGTAGCATTGGAAGTTTGGGAAACATATTTATGTCTGTTTTATTCTTTCTGTTTTTTAGAGCTTATATTCTCTGTGGAAGATGTGACATACCCAGGCGGTACGTCATGATGCAGGGCAACACATGGTGAGTGCTGTGATGGGAATGGCAGTAGTTTGGGAGAACCGAGAGAGGAGCAAACATTGGTGCTGGGCTATGGAGGGTGGAAAGGATTTAGATACATGGGGAGAGGGAATGATGTGCTCGTTCTTTCAGCAGTGGGCACAATACAACAGAGGGCCATGCACAGGGCTAGGAAGCCAGACCAGAACAGTTAATAGACATCCCAGAGCACCACCCTGATAGCGCTTGCAGTTCCGAGGTGCAGGCAGACATTAAAGGTGGAATTAGGGCCGGGCGTGGTGGCTCACGCCTGTAATCCCAGCACTTTGGGAGGCCGAGGTGGGTGGATCGCGAGGTTAGGAGATCGAGACCATCCTGGTGAACACTGTGAAATCCCGTCTCTACTAAAAATACAAAAAAATTAGCCGGGCGTCGTGGTGGGGGCCTGTAGTCCCAGTTACTTGGGAGGCTGAGGCAGGAGAATGGCATGAACCTGGGGGGCGGAGCTTGCAATGAGCGGAGATCGTGCCACTGCACTCTAGCCTGGGCCACAGAGCAAGACTCCATCTCAAAAAAAAAAAAAAAAAAAAAAGAAGGTGGAATTAGGTCCTTAGTAGGTGGATTGTAATTATTGTAGGACCTGCCAAGAAGCAGCACAGAGGATCGTGAGAGCAAGGAACCTAATGAAGCCCTGGGGTCAGTGACAGTGGTTATAGAAAGGCCAGCAAGGATATTATTGTAATAGCCATGCAAGAGGTGATAGTGTGAAGTAGTTGAATTCAGGAAATATTTATGAAGCAGAAACAATAGGATTTTTTTCTTTATTTTTTTATTAAGGGATAGTTGACGTATAAGTGATAGCAATTTTAAAATAAATTTTTAGCTAAGGATGGGGGGTGAGGGAGGACAAGTCAGATGATTCCCTGGTATATGTCTTAGGACCATTAATGGTATCATTTATTGAGATAGGAAATACTAGGAAAAGAGCAAATGTTTGTCTTGGAGGGGAAGGTCATTAATTCCTTTTAGCATATGGTATGTTGAATTTGCAGAGTCAGTGAGACACTCAAGGAGAGAGATGGGGTTGGCAATTGGCAGGGTGGGTCTGGAACTCAGGAGTTGTGGGCTAAAGGTGTAACTTGGGAGTTACTGACAGATTGGTGTTAATTGAAGCAGTGCAGGTGGGTAGCATCACTTTGGAAGAGAGAGTGAGCAGAGTGCCTGGGCTAGACCCCTGAGGAATACCAGACGGTTAAAGTCCCGCTAGCAGAGAAGAAGCTGGTATGGGAGACTGCCAGGAGGAACAGCCTGAAGAGTAGGAAGGCCACAGTGAAGGCGTCATGTCAGGAAGCCAAGAAACGCATCCATGGGGGTGGGGACTAGGGAGGCAAGTAGGGAGGTATCTGGGGTGATTGCTGCACAGAGATCAAGCAAGGTAATTGAAAATGACCTTTGGTTTTCAAGACAAGGTGGACACTGATCATGTCACTTATTGGAGTGCTGGTAGAAGCTGAAGTTGGATTAGAGTGAGTTGGAAGTATATACAGTTTTGTCTTAGCTTGGGCTGCCATGACTAAATGTTACAGACTGGGTAACTTAAACTGTAAACATTTATTTCTCACAGTTCTGGAGGCTGGCAGTCTGAGATCAGGGTACCAGCACAGCCAGGTTTCTGATGCATGCCCTCCTCCTGCCTTGTAGGTAGCTGCCTTCTTGTTGTAGTCTCACCTGGCAAGGGGTGGGTGGCGGGGGCTTCTTTTTTCTTCCTCTCTGTGTAACGGTACTAATCCTATCATAATTACCTCTCAGAGTCGCCACTTCCATATAGCATCGCATCAGCATTAGGGTTTCATCAGCGTTAATTTTGGGGTGGACACAAACATTCAGTCTGTAGCAACTTTTTCAGGTCATTTGACTGTGAAGAGGAGGGCAAAGAACGGGCAAAGTCAAGGGAGACCTGGAGGCCAACGAAAGTACTTTATATTGGAATAGACCCGAGCACTTTCAAATGCTGATGTAATGGGTCTGGTAGCAGGGAGAGGTGGAGGATTGCAGAGGGAGGGTGGTAATCCCAAATATGCATTTGGAAGTGGGAGCGGGGTCTGGGGAGGCAAGCCCCCTTGTTCTTGTGAGGTCAAGATCAGAGGGGAACTTGAGCAAAGGCATAATAGCAAATGGTGAACAATGGGATATTGAATTCGTCATTTTGGAAATGGAGCAGCTTTAAGGAATGGTCGGTCCAGGGACTAAACATGGCAGTGGGCTGTGTGGCCAAGAAAGGGGAAGAGGAGTTTATTGAGCATGAGGGTTTCAGATATTAGCAGGAACTCAGTGTTAAATGGGTGGTATATTCCAGTGGCTTGACTAGGGGGTCTTTGAGTTGCTCATCAAGATGGTCAGGCATTTGTGAAACCCTGTTTACATAGTGAGGATTATTTTTTAAAAAAAACTTTTCACTTTTTCTTTTTTGCCATGAAGTCACAGAATGTCATTCCACCCGGGACGAGGGTGTCCCCGAGGACGAGGAGGACATGGAGCCAGACCCTCAGCACCATCCTTTAGGCCCCAAAATCTAAGACTGCTTCACCCTCAGCAGCCTCCTGTGCAATATCAATATGAACCTCCAAGTGTCCCTTCCACCACTTTCTCAAACTCTCCAGCCCCTAATTTTCTCCCTCCACGACCAGACTTTGTACCCTTCCCCCCACCCATGCCTCCATCAGCACAAGGCCCTCTTCCCCCCTGCCCAATCAGGCCTCCTTTCCCCAACCACCAGATGAGGCATCCCTTCCCAGTTCCTCCTTGTTTTCCTCCCATGCCACCACCAATGCCTTGTCCTAATAACCCCCCAGTCCCTGGGGCACCTCCTGGACAAGGCACTTTCCCCTTCATGATGCCCCCTCCCTCCATGCCTCATCCCCCGCCCCCTCCAGTAATGCCGCAGCAGGTTAATTATCAGTACCCTCCGGGCTATTCTCACCACAACTTCCCACCTCCCAGTTTTAATAGTTTCCAGAACAACCCTAGTTCTTTCTTGCCCAGTGCTAATAACAGCAGTAGTCCTCATTTCAGACATCTCCCTCCATACCCACTCCCAAAGGCTCCCAGTGAGAGAAGGTCCCCAGAAAGGCTGAAACACTATGATGATCACAGGCACCGAGATCACAGTCATGGGCGAGGTGAGAGGCATCGGTCCCTGGATCGGCGGGAGCGAGGCCGCAGTCCCGACAGGAGAAGACAAGACAGCCGGTACAGAATTGATTATGACCGAGGGAGAACACCATCTCGCCACCGCAGCTACGAGCGGAGCAGGTAAACCACTTGTGCGTAGTTCTTTAATGAACTGCAGAGGCCCAGACACAGTCATTCTCCATTTATGGCAACCAAACCAAAAGGGTCCAGTAGTGCATTTTGATTTATATGAGGAAAGGAAGCACACTTTGGACTCTGTTTTCAAGAGGAAGAAACAACTGACAAGTAAATAAGTTGATGTCAGAAAAAATTGCTTTTAAAAAGCATTCCAAATATATCAGTGTAGATTCATTTCAGTTAATATAAGACTTTCACTCTGCATAATACAGTTGGCATTTTAATGATGATCCCATGAGTTGAAAGATCTTGTATTTTCTGTGTTAGCATAGATTAAATTATGTTCAGTGTGATCATCATGTCAGGTTATAGCATTTGAGTGTTTTTGGAACTGGCGATTTGCATGTTAATAAAGAATCAAATTAGTTAACAGGCAGGACTTTCTGATTTTTAGGATAAATGGAAATTTATTGTACATTGTTGCCTTCTTGGTTGGTTTCTTTGTAAAATGAAGTAAAATTATTTACACATTATGAAAGTTAGTGTTTTTCTTTCTTTTTTTTATGATGGAGTCTCACTACGTTGTCCAGGCAGGAGTGCAATGGCGAGTCTCAGCTCACTGCAACCTCCGTTTCCTTGGTTCAAGCGATTCTGTCACCTCAGCCTCCCAAGTAGATAGGATTACAGGCGCACATGACCACACCCTGCTAATTGTTTTTTTTTTTTTTTGAGACGGAGTCTCGCTCTGTCACCTAGGCTAGAGTGCAGTGGCGCGATCTCCGCTCACTGCAACCTCTGCCTCTGGGTTCAGGTGATTCTCCTGCCTCAGCCTCCTGAGTAGCTGGGATTACAGGTGTGCACCACCACGCCCAGCTAATTTTTGTATTTTTAGTAGAGACGGGGTTTTGCCATGTTGGCCAGGCTGGTCTCGAACTCCTCACCTCAGGTGATCAGCCCCCCTCAGCCTCCCAAAGTGCTGGGATTACAGGTGTGAGCCACCGTGCCTGGCCTAATTTTTGTATTTTTAGCAGAGACAGGGTTTTACCATGTTGGCCAGGCTGGTCTTGAGCTCCTGAACTCAAGTGATCCACTCACCTCGGCCTCCTAAAGTGTTGGGATTATAGATGTGAGCCACCATACCTGGCCCAAAATTGCTTTTAATCTGATTTTGTTGCATTGAAATGGATTCTTACTGAAGAAAGTTGTAGTTAAAAAGTACTGTTTCATTCTATATTACATTTCTTTTTTCAAAAGGCCAGATATGTATAAATATGAGAGAAATAAGGTTTCAAGGAGGCATTTCTAAAACTGGGATTCTAGCTGGGCTTACAGAAATACTCTGAAGTTATATGCAACTTTTGTGTGTGTGTGTTTTTCTATAAGGAAGCTTACATCAGATTCTTAAAGAGGAGGGTGTGAGTCTGTTACCCCAAAAGCGTAAGAACCATTGGTTTATATGGAAAAATAAAAGACACATATCAATTGTGCTAATGTTTATTTATGCCTCGGTGAACTCTTACGTTGATGAAGATTTGAGGTCTTCTATTGTCAAGCTAATAATGGTGCTTCTCTTTCTTTCCCCAGTAGTGTACTTACCTTCATTGTCTTGTGGAACTTTTGTGCTGAAAGTGTTTGAGCTCCCCAGACCAAGTGACTTCACTATGGGTTTGCAGAGAGCTGGTCTTGGCTCTTGTTGCTCTGCCAAACAAGAGCAACAATTCACATCTGTTTCCACACTTTTCTCATGGCTCTATCAATTTGGCTCTGACTAAACATTTTGCCAGTTAATTAAATGATAGTGGTCATTCTCTGCCTTGAAGAGAGGGATTAGTGCTTAGAAGGTTCAGAAGGAAAATGCTTTGTTGCCTCTCCCTGGTGGCCTGGTAGAAGGTAGAAGGGAATGTGTTTCTTGTAGGGATGACTGATTTCTGGTGGGCCAAAGCTGAGTGAGAGTTGGTAGACTTTAAAAATCTTTTCAGCATGAACTACTGTTTCTGGTCAATATTCTGTGATGTACAGAATACATCACAGAGTTGGCAGAGTCATAGGCATGTGATAGTTTTTTTTTTTTTTTGGAGACTAAGTCTTGCTCTTGTCCCCCAGGCTGGAGTGCGATGGCGCGATCTCAGCTCACTGCAACCTCTGCCTCCCAGGTTCAAGCGATTCTCCTGCCTCAGCCTCCCGAGTAGCTGGGATTATAGGCACTGCCACCATGCCCGGCTAATTTTTGTATTTTTAGTAGAGGCGGGGTTTCACCATGTTGGTCAGGCTGGTCTCATCTGACCTCAAGTGATCCACTTGCCTTGGCCTCCTAAAGTCCTGGGATTATAGTCGTGAGCCACCACTCCTGGCTGGCATGTGATAGTTAATGTTACTATCATTTTTATGATAGTTTTGTAGTGCAAACGTAAACTGGAAAGAGTAATAGGTAAATAGTTTGTAAATAGTTCTCTTCAGACTCCAAAGTAATTGTTAATAATTTCGTTTCTGGGAAAACATTTTGCAGCAAGCATTCTAGATAGTGTTTTATTTCCCCTTCCGTTTTGAGATGCTGTAATTAGAGGAGTTGTCAGGGCTCTGCTGTAAGTCCTAAATTTTTCCATCAAGTCTTCAACTTTGAGTTATGTTTTTGTTTGAAGAAACTCGAATGTCCTGTGAATTGAGGATCTCAGTAAAATCAAGTGTCGTAAGAATTACTTCTAACCTGATTTATTCTAAACCACACTCCTTTACTATGAGGATCTATATCTTTCTAAAATGGTCTTTATTTATATTCGAGTTGTTTTATAATGTGCTTGGGGCATTTGTTTTGGAGCTGCCTAGTGGCATAGCTACATTAGAATTGGCTCCCTTTGGGATATTAATTAGGTGGAATATCAGTCATTTGTCTTATATGACATGCTTTTGTGAAACAAACATGGAGCACATGAAGTCCTAATATAACTTCTAGAAGTATATTGGGAAAACGGAATCTTCATAAATTTGGACTGTGTTAAGTTTATGCAAATTCTATAGTCTGTTCTCTGGCTGCTCCTCCCCTGCTTCTTGGGGTAAGTGAATCTATCCTTTTACAAATTCTGTCTTCCCTATTTTTCTCTGCCTCCAAAATGTGGTTGAATAATAATTGCAAGATTGTCTTAGGGTGGACTGTGTTTAGAAAAGGTCTGTGAAGAAGTGGATATATATATTTGTTGTCATGAAAAATGAAAGTTACTCCAGGGGATAAGGAAAGAAATCGCTACAGGCAAATGTAGTGCACCAAGTACACTGTTGAGCAGAGTGGTAAGGAAGTGTGCCCTGGGCTTCACCTAGCTGGGGAGCACTACCACACAGGAATTCTCACCGCTGTCCTTGGAACGGTAAATGTGTAGCTATTGGAGAACTAGCCTAATGTACCTAAGGAATATCTTAATGTTTGCAAACAAGGAAGAATCTTGGGAAAAGTAACACAAACATAGCTTTCCTTGCTTTAAATGAATTTGTCTTAATAGTGTTACTAATGTTATTTATATCCAAATTGGTCTTTTCAGGTCCTACCCACTCAGAGGTACTAATCATCATTAGAAGTGTTATTCTTAAATGCAAAATTCTATTGGCTATATGTTAAAAAACAAAAATTAGAAATATTCTCTAATTAGAATTTTTATTTAGAAATGTAGGCAATTATTCTTTTCAACAGCCATGTCATTACAAATTACATATATCTTTGACATGTGGCGTGGTTCACTAATTTCTATACAATAACTAAAATTTACTGCCCAAATGTAAACTGTGATTTTAGAAATGTATGAGATGAAGAATGTAGAATCTGAATCTCTGACTGCTTTATTTGGGTTAGCTGGTGTATATGTGAGGATTGTGTATATATCAGAAACATTATTCAAAGGAGTCTTCCTTTAGAACAGGGGAATCTTTAAGTGGAAAACAATTTCTATTTTAATACTTAAGCACTCACTGATCTCTGTCAGTTTTGTAAGTTCTATTTTCAATGTATCGACATTTCTGTTTGGCTATAGGTTGGGGAATATTTTTGAGTTCAAACATTTTTATGGTCTTCTTTCTGGACTCAGGTTAATCTAGCATTTTATTTTTCCTATTCTAAGATTGGAAGGTTACTTCCTTTAGACTTGTAGTTCTGATTCAGTCACACTGGAGTTCAGATTTCTCTTCTAGATCCTCATTGTTAAATAGGCTCAAAAGCTATTAATATTATTAAACCCCCGTTTTACATTGGAAGGTTTTAAAAATTCCTCATCTATTTTTTTTACATTAAGTAAGCCCAAAATCTCCATTTAGTTTTTTTCCAGATGAAAAATAGCATTCAAGTGACTTAGTCATGGCCTCATGGCAGGTTAGTGATAGCTGGAACTACAACTCAAGCATATAAGCCATAAGCATTAAGAACTCTTTCATTATAGAATCTTGTCCTAATTTTCACTATAAAAGCTTTATAATTTATATTTATTTGATGGGTGAGATAGAGCATTTTCTAGAAATCAATAGGATGTGGAGTTCTTTAGAGTTTTCCCTCTAGGTTAAATAACCAAGGATTGACTGATTGCAAAGTCTTAAGGGAAGATTAGGATAAGATTCCCATTATTGCATAGCATCACGTATGACTGCTTTCTTTAAAGAAAACTGCAAAAATTGTCCAAGTTAGTTAACTTCTGTAAAGTGAAAAACTCCTTTATCCTCTAATAAATTAAGAAGGCATAAAAATGTCCCCTAGTGAATAGTGCCTGAAAAATTCATAGATGTGGTCCATTTATCTAGAAGATGAATTCAGTGAAAAGAGATGGTGTTTTTGAGTCTTTCTGTTGAAAACAGCTCTGTGTATTAATTCCTTTAAGAGAGCGAGAACGGGAGAGACACAGGCATCGAGACAACCGAAGATCACCATCTCTGGAAAGGTCCTACAAAAAAGAGTATAAGAGATCTGGAAGGTAAGCAAGGAGTTGACACTGAAAGAAGTCGTAGGATTATCTCCTTGAATTCAAATTTTGTGCTTGTACAGAGCAGCAGCCAAGTCTTCATAATGGCCTCAGTCTGTCCAAGGTGACCTGTGAAAAGCTAAACAGCCTTTAATTTAAAAAACTTTACTTTCAAGATGCATTGATTATGCCCAGGGAAAATCTTGATAAATTTCCAAAAATTAGAAATTATACAGACCACTTTTTCTGACCACAGTGCTATAAAACTATACATTAATAATTTTAGAAAACCTTGGAAATTCATAATTATGCTCTTAAATTTACATGTTTCAGAAAAAAAGAGCAAAACTGCAGTCATATTTTCATTAGAAAATGACATTGAGATTGCTGTCACCCACAACTTAAAGGGTGTAATCAATTCTATATCCCAAAGTAAAATTTTTGGTCTTACATTAATATAATGGTAATGAACAACAGCACTCTAGAATCTGACAGATTCGGGGTCAGTTACTAGCTTTCCCAACTTTTATTACTGGGCACAGTTATCAGTTTCTTTGTTTGTAAGATAAGGACCATTATATGTACCTTCTTGAGTGATAAGGGGTCATTGAGATAATGCATGTCAAACACTTAGAACTGGCCTGAAGTAAGTGCCAAATAAGTGGTAACTATATATGTAATTATTATCAGAGCACTTGGCTATAGAAATTGGTGGAACTTAAGAAAAGCAGAAAAAGGTATTTAAAGATAAATTAATGAAATGAAAACAGAACTATAGTGATATAACTATATTGTAAGTAAATGCAAATACAATTTTTAAAGTGGGAAATCAAGAAAAGAAAAATCTACATAATATTAGGTTTGAGAAAGTGTATTATTACAGGAATGAAAGGAAATTTAAAAATTTAAAACAGTATAAAAATTAACTTGAATGTGATGGGTTGATTTCTAAGAAAACAAAAATAATTTCACGTAAGAAGCAGAAAACTTTAATAGGTCAATAACTGGAAAAAATGGAAAAAGCTTACTTTGCACCACCTCTAAAAAAAGTTTTAAAGTGATCTTGAACACTTAAAAAAAGATGGAAGGAAAGCTCAGATCATTCTGTGGTAGCAGGAAAAACTAGATGGCGAGACCTAACCAAGGGAAAAAAATGGCACAAAAATGACACAGCAATCTCTCTTACAAATATGGATATAAAATCACTAATTAGGATATTAGCAAATGTTTTCAGTAGTTTGTTAAGATAACTGATAGAGTTTATTCCAAGACTGCATGGATAGAAAAGTTAATATTAGAAAATCTGTATTCTTTGTGTCAAGATCTGTAGGGTTATCTCAGTACTTGCCTTTTAGGTATTTAAAGTAAAACCAACATCCATTTGTGCGTAAAAACTAGTAAACTAGAAATATTAGCAGACGTCTTTAACATGATGAAGAACGCTAGCTCATGATGAACCTGATGGATACCACCCCAGAGAGTCAAATGTGGTGTTGAAACCTGCAGGCCTTTCCCATACAAATTTGAAAAAAGGCAAGGTGACCCCATTGCTTATAATTGTTACTGAATATCCTTATGATACAATCAACATGCTAATTAAAAACATGGTGTGTTTGTGTGTCCCGGGTATTGTACTGGTATGGGTGATAGAGTCATTAACAAAGGCCCCCACTTAATAGGAAAAGGAAAGTTAAGTGCTGTAAGTGCGTTTGATAGGACACTTACATATTGCTGTGGATTAGATGAGATTAATTAGGAAGGATGAAATGCCATGGATTAGATGGGATTAATTAGGAAGCATGAAAAGAGGGCCTGAGGAGAAGGAGAGGAGATAGGAGAAAAGTGAGGGTATTGTGTCAGTGGACATCATTGAGGACCTATTTGAGGTGGATGATTTTTAAGGTATAAGTGCTGGAAATAGCCTCGGTTTAATGGTTTCTTCTCTAATGGTTGGTAGCTTACAGAGAAGGTAGACTTGAATTCTGAGTTCTGACTAATGCAGTAGAAAATAAAAATGAGAGATGGAAAACTATGAAGGGGAAAAGTTACCAGTTTGCCCTATAGCATATTGGCAAGAAGAAACATTGGGAGTTTGGATTTTGAATTTTGGAGTGCCTGAGACACTTACCTAAAAAAGATCTTTTGTTCTGTGTTGAAATGCCCTTCTCAAAGTGTTAAAAAGAAATATTAATTGATGTTTACAACAGATGACCCTGACCATTCATTACATCATTCACAACGCCTGCTTAAAAGGATGGGTGAGGATGTCTTTTGCCTGTGTTTCTTGGCAATAATAATAAACATTTGGTGGGATTTCTTTTCAGAACATGCTGAAATGTCTATATCAACCATATTAGCATTTAACTACCACTTCCTAGGTTTATCATATTAGATAAGTGACTGATTTTCAAGGCTGTTTCCTCCTTTGTAGCGGGTGTTTATATCTGCCTCCTAGGGTTGCTGTCAGGATTAAATGTGAAATGTCAGTAAAGTGCTCAGCAGAGTGCCAGCCTCAGAGTAAGCACCAAAACAAACAAAAAAGAGCCACTAGAGTTGCCATTATTACCTGACAGTATTTAATAGCCTTTTTAATAAAAGGGACTACCTGGTTAGAAAGTGTAATGCAAAGAAAAATTAAATTTACAATTCACTATGGAAAGTTATTAATAAATTAATTAAGCATCTTATAATGCATAGGACCAATGGGAAGAAAACTAATAAAATGTAGCTGATGACAAAGAAGGTGATGTAGTGAAAGGAAGGTATGTCCTGTTCCTGTAGTGGATAACCATGTTGTAAAAATACCAGTTTTCTTCACAATATAATCAGGCACCACATGGCATTTCAGTCAGTGACAGACTCTGTACAACACTGGTCCCAAAGATTATAATACCTTATTTTTTTACTGGACCTTTTCTATGTTCAAATGTGTCTGGGTACACAAATACTTACCATTGTATTATAATTGCCTGCAGTATTCAGTACAGTCACATGCTGTACAGGTTTGTAGCCTAGTAGCAACAGGCTATACCACCTGTCCTAGGCATGTAGTAGGCTATACCATCTAAGTTTGTGTAGGCACACTGTGATGTTTGAACAGTGATGAAATCACCTAAGGACTCATTTCTTAGAATGTATCTCTGTTGTTAAGTGACACATGACTGTAATCTATAATTTTATTGTAACTTCAGTTAAAGTACTGTGTTTTTTTTTTGTAGTTTTAAAAATGTAAAAAGAGATGGGGATCTCACTTTGTTGGCCAGGTCGGTCTTGAACTACTGGCCTCAAGTGATCTTCCTACCTCGGCCTCCCGAAGTGCTGGGATTACAGGCATGAGCCACCATGTCTGACCCAGAGTACTGACTTTAGAACTTCATAATGACTCTTTAACTTTTCCTTGGGATAGAAGTTAGGATAATGAAGATAAATAGTAATGCAAGGATACTTACTCTGGAAGTATTAAATGTTCTGGAAATATATAATAATTAAAAAAGTTTGATACAGGTTAAATAGATCAATGAAACAACTATAGAGCAACATTCAAGAATATATATTACACCTAATAAATAATATATAAAGTTACATGTGATAAAGAATATATTTTTTTTCAAATCAGAGGAGAAATTGGCAGTTGGTGAGCCATTTGGAGGAAAAATTGAGATTAGATTTCTGCCTTACACCTTGGAGAGAGAGAATTTAAAAATTGTATTAAAAGTAACTGATGAAAATATAAAATCTTTTTTTAACCTTGGGATAGGAAATGACTTCCAAGCATACTAAGGCAGGGAGCATAAAAAGATCTCTAGATTTAACTTTATAAAAGTTGTATGTAGCCACAAACAAACAAACAGATTTCAAAGCAAGAAACTGGAAACGGTTACAATGCATATGACAGAGGGAGGACAGATATCTTAATGAAAACTGTTTCAACAAAGAAAGACTCTAATCATAATTTTAAAAATATTTGCATAGCCTATGACCAGAATGTTCACAAAAGAAGTAAGCATGAAATATATTCATTTCAGTATTGATAAAATATTTCAAATTAAATTATATGAAAATACTTTTTCATCAGAATGGCAAAGATGAAAAATAACCGTGGTGACGGGATGTGTGGAAATGGGAACTCTTACGTGGTTTTGATGGTAGTCTAAACGAGTACTACCAAACTAGAGAGAAGCCTTAAAAAGTATACATCTGGGAAAGAATCTGACAAGTGTGCAAAGAACACAAATGTGTTCATGATAGCATTGTTTATGGTGGAAGAAAAGTAAATGTTAACCTAAATGACTATTATTAGATTTGTTAAATTATGGTATATACTTAGAATAATAATACACCTATTAAAAATGCTCCAAATATAGAATTATTGAAATAGCTGTTCCTGATTTACTACTGAATGAGAAGGTCAGGCTATAACATTAAAACATTTGTGAAATATAGTGATTACCTCTGAGTGGTGTTATGTGTGGTTTTTGTTTTATTTTTGTTGATGTTTGTGCTTTATTTTTTTCTACAGTGAATGTACATTGACAGTAATTTTTCTGGTAACAAAACTAATGATGCATATTGTAATGTTTAGAAGTTGTATAAATAATATATATACTCTTTCTAATCCTCCCCAAGTATACATACCTACACACACATATATACATACAGACTTTGCCTGTTATAAAATTACAAGTTAGTGGTAGAGTTAATGAGAATACTTGTTACTTTGATCTGGATGTAAACTTTCATGGATAGTAGTAACTTTATTAGTGGAGCTGTGAAGGCTACCAGCTGGGCTTACAAAGCAGTTTTTCTACTTAGCTGGATTCTCAAGGTCTCTGTGTTCTACCTAAATTTCTTGGGCTTAAATTAAAATCCACCCTATAGGTTTTGTTGTTATCATTGTTGTTTTGAGATAGGGTTTTGCTCTGTTGCCCAGGCTGGAGTGCGTGGTACGATCATATCTCACTACAGCCTCAGCCTTTCAGGCTCATGTGATCCTCCCACCTCAGCCTCCTGAGTAGCTGGGACTACAGGTGTGCACCAACATGCCTGGCTAATTTTTGTATTTCTTGTAGAGACAGAATTTCACCATGTTACCCAGGCTGGTCTGGAACCCCTGGGCTTAAGTGATCCTCCCGCCTCGGCCTTCCAAAGTGCTGGGATTACAGACGTGAGCCACCATGCCCAGCTGATCCTATAGGTTTTTCCCTCCAAGTACATCCATCGGATGGGTCTTTGCAGATTTCAAGCCCCAGGAAGTCAAGGAGATGGAGTTGTTTTTTCATCCTTCTTTATTGACTGAGTTAATATTAATATTTGTGAGGACCAAAATTAGGCCAAGTGTTGGTTCGCCAAGTAGTAATGCCCAACACTGGGGTTCCAGAGACATAGTTAGGGGTGACATAACTGGTTCATTCTTGGATTATAATTATAGTCCTCAGGCTAAATTTATGGCCATATTGAGACCCTGTTTTGTGAAATTTTAAAGTCTTTTTTTCCTGGCAAAGACAGATGTGGAGGATTCAAAACTGGTATTCTCATTTCTGAAATTGTCCATACATGGACATTTCCAAACATTTTGCAAATATGTTTTTCTTTTAGGAGTTATGGTTTATCGGTTGTTCCTGAACCTGCTGGATGCACACCAGAATTACCTGGGGAGATTATTAAAAATACAGATTCTTGGGCCCCACCCCTGGAGATTGTGAATCAGTAAGTAGATCTGGGGTGGCGCCTGGGAATTTGTATTTTTAAACAAGTAAACTTCAGGTGATTCTGATGCCACCAGACTGGTATTTGGGAATCACTGGTTTAACAAAAGTACACATGGTGATTTGGCATGGTATTCGTATTTTAGGTGAAAAATGCACCAAGTAGGTGAAATAGAATAGTTTTTATAATGGCAGAGTATTTTTAATAATTAATCTCCTTTGCCGTCTTTTGAAGTCGCTCCCCAAGTAGGGAGAAGAAGAGAGCTCGTTGGGAGGAAGAAAAAGACCGATGGAGTGACAACCAGAGCTCTGGCAAAGACAAGAACTATACCTCAATCAAGGAAAAAGAGCCTGAGGAGACCACGCCTGACAAGAATGAGGAGGAGGAAGAAGAACTTCTTAAGCCTGTGTGGATTCGATGCACTCATTCAGAAAACTACTACTCTAGTGACCCCATGGATCAGGTGGTAGGTCCGAAGTAGCAGACAAGCTGTAGACCAGGGTTTCTGTGTGTTGTCACTATTGGCATTTGGGGCTGGATAATTCTTGATTGTGGGGACTGCCCCATGTATTGCAGGATGTTTAGCAGCATCTCTGGGCTCTGCCTATTAGATGCCAGTAGTACCCCTCCCCAGTTGTCTTCAAATATTGCTAAATGTCCCTTGGGGGGAAAGATCACCCCCAGTTGAGAATCACTATTACAGACAAAAGCTGTTTTAAAAAGCGAAAGGCCAAGAGTGCAGTAGGTTAATTAAAGTATCTTTTTACAATGAATTTTTTTTTATTTGAGACGGTCTCGCTCTGCCACCCAGGCTGGAGTGCAGTGGCACGATCGTGGTTCACTGCAGCCTTGATCTTCCAGGCTCAAGTGATTCTCCCACTTCAGCCCTCTGAGTAGCTGGAACTACTGGGACATGAGCCACCGTGACTGGCTTATTTATTTATTTATTTATTTTTTAGTAGAGATGAGGTCATACTGTTGCCCACTCTGGTCTCGAACTCCTGAGCTCAAGCAATCCTCTGGCCTTGGCCTCCCAAAGTGCTGGGATTACAGGTGTGAGTCACTGTGCCCAGCCTATTCTACATTTTTAATGATACTGGTAGTCTTGATACTGGTGGTTTCATAAGGTTTCATGTGTAACTAGTTTATGCAGTTTGTGGTGTGTATGTGTATATGTATGTGTTTTTTTCCTCCAAAATGAGAAATAAGGAAGAATTTGAGTTTGTCTCTTCGAAGTGTATCCTTGACCAAAAGAGCACCAACCCTATGAAGTTGCCCATGCATATCAGCTAGTTTTGCAGAAAGGGAGAGCCATTGTCACCCTTAATGGGCTGGAGGGAGGACTCCTAGAGCATATGCTGCCAGGGCTGGGGTGCCTGTGGTGGTACATTGCCATCGCAGACTCCACCACTATCTCTACATGCTCACTTCTCTTTTCTTTCTTCCATCTCCATTTTATTTTCTGTCCCTGTCTCCTTTTTGCTCTCTCTTCCCCTCTTCCTCTCTTCCCCTTAGGCATTATGCCTCCATCCTGTTAGGCATATTTGCCACAGAGTAGGCATGCAGTAATGTTCATTGATTAAATGAATGAGTGGACATCTCATTCATTTAATCAATGAACTCATGTACAGATTTAGGGCATGAAAAGTTGCAGATGTTAGATTTAGTGCATGGGATTAGGTAAGAGATAAGAGAGGGTTTTGTTTGGAATTTTGTGAAAATAGCTTCTGTTTGGACTCGATCTGTGGGGAACTTGAGATTTCTGTGTTTTTGGAAACAAAGGATTTGAGAAGTCTCTCATAGTGGTGTGATATTTTATTTGATAAATTAGAGCAGGCTTTTAAGTCATAGTTGATGTGGTACAGGGAAGGGAAAGCTCACATACTGTGCGCTTTCACGGTGCCAGAACGTTAGTCCATGCTTCTCATGTTGTCTTAGTTAACCCTGAAAATACCCCTGGCAAGAGGGTCTTTCTGTCAGTTAGAAATGCTGCTGGGAGTAATAACACCTGACTAAGTGGGACTTAAACAAGCTGGATTTGTTCTTCTCATGATAAGGTACCTGGAGGGAGGCCATGGCTGGTGTTCACTGAGTGGCTTAGTGATGGCAGGCCCTGCTGTCTTCCTGAGCATCTTCCACAGTTGCAGGATGATGCAGGACCAGCAGGCCTCAGGTCCTTATACACCTGTGTCCCCACATGCAGGATGCAGAGGGCATGTTGGGTGAGCATTCTTCCAGTGTCTTGCCCAAGCTCTCCTTTCATCCCTTGACTCCCCTTCCATCCCTTTACCAGAGCCATGTGACATGCCTACCCCAGGGATTTGTTTTTCCTTACTGCCATGACAGAATTCCACAAACAGCATGGCTTGAAACCACACACATTTGTCCTCTCACAGCTCGGGAGGCCAGAAGTCCAGCGTGGGTCTCACTGGCTCCATCAGGATGTCAGCAGGTCTGTGTTCCTTTATGGAGGCTCTGGAGAAAATCTGTTTTCTTGCTCATTCAGGTTGCTGGCAGAGTTCAGTTCCTTGTGTCTGGAGGACAGAGGACCTTGTATCCTTGCTGGCTGTAAGGTCAGGGCACTTCTTCGTTCCTCCAGGCCATGTGCATTCCTTGACTTGTGGATCCCTTCCTCTGTCTTCAAAGCCAGTAATGGTGGTTGAGTCCTTCTCATGGTTTAAATATCTCTTGCCTCTTTTTCTGTTACATCTCTGACCCCTGTTGGCAAAGGTTCCCTGCTTTTAAGGGCTCCTGTGCTAAGATTGGGTCCACCCAGCTGCAAGTCCGTTTTGCCATGTAAGTTAACATATATATTTAATTTCTGGGGATTAGGACATGGGCATCTTTGGGAGGGGTGGGTGGCTCAGTCTACCTTCCCAGAGATCAGGAGTTCTCTGCCCCAAATCTGATAGAATACTGCTTCTATTAGGAAGAAGGAAAGAATGGCTGCCATAGGTGTTATTCTTAAAACAATAAAGATGAAGACACTGAAGTTCAGGGAGTTTAAACAGGCAGAGCTGGTTGTTTTTTTATTACATATTTATACGAGTATATTAAAACTCCAGTGTAGGAGGAAGACTGATAAACTCAAAAGGCTGACATTTGCCTTTGAGTTTTGTCGTCTGTGGTGCAGAGAAGGTGGTGAGGATGTCAAAGCTATACCGGCATTGCCACTCTCAACAATGAGATGCGGCCTGAATTATCCCTTCTTCTGGGTACCAGATTTTATGATTTGCCTTAATTTTACATTTGGCAGGTCTGGTTTTTACATTTTAAGGCTACTAAGTCAGAGTGTGGACATGTAAAATGATTTTCAGCCTGGAAAATGAGTGAGGAAAAGTGGAAAATTTCCTCTAGGAATGCTTCGTAGGGTCCCATGTTTGTTCTATGTGTTTGTGTGTGTGTGTGAAAGAGAATGTGTGCATGTTTATATCCTCATGTTTAAGGCATGAGTGTTTGTGTGTGTGAGAGAGAGAGAGAGAGACAAAGAGGATATATATGATATTCCTTGTTCCTTGTTGGATTAGTATAGGAGAAGACAGATTATCAGTGATTTTTCAGTAGGAAGTGTACATTCCCTAGGAGGGTATTTGGTGTCAGTTGTTACGATTCTCTGAGGTCATGATTTTTAAAAAAAATGTCATGTTAAGAGGGCGTAGATGAACTGTTATAATGTTTCTTTTCTTTTTTTTTTTTTTTTTTTTGAGATGAGGTCTCATTGTGTCACCCAGGCTAGAATATAGTGGCACAGTCATAGCTCACTGCTTCCTCCAACTCTTGGGCTCAAACAGTTCTCCTGCCTTAGCCTCCCAAGTAGCACAGGCACATACCACCTGGCTAATTTTTTTCTTTTCCATAGAGTTAGGGTCTTGCTATGTTGCTCAGGCTGGTCTTGAACTCCTCGCCTCGAGCAATCCTCCTGCCTCCGCCTCTCAAAGTGTGCTAGGATTACAGGCATGAGCAACCACACCTGGCCTGCTCTAATGTTTCTGAATGTTGGCAAGGCACATTTACCTGAGGACTGTGTCAGCGATAAGTGTGTGTTTGATTCAGAGTATGATTGCCAGTACTTGAGCGTTTTGTTTTTAAATGTTTGTTAAATTGAGGGTTGAAGAATAGCATCTTGCTGTTAAAAATGCTTTGATTACCTGTGAGATCTTACATATCTTTGATATGATTGTTATTGATATAGTTCCTAATAGTGATCCTTTATTTTTAAAAGGGAGATTCTACAGTAGTTGGAACAAGTAGGCTTCGTGACTTATATGACAAATTTGAGGAGGAGTTGGGGAGCAGGCAAGAAAAGGCCAAAGCTGCTCGGCCTCCGTGGGAACCTCCGAAGACGAAGCTCGATGAAGATTTAGGTGAGTCAGAGTCATTAACTAGTCTGAGACCGTTGCTGTTATAGCTTCATTCCTGAATTTTGGGGAAATACCCTTGAGAGTCCCACATTGAGATTTCTTCTTTTTCATTTTATTTTTCTTAATTACAGTCAGTAAGATACATAGAAGTGGAACTTCCTTCTTTTTGATCATATTTTTCCTTAGTTACATTTGGCAGAATACAGCCGTGATCTCATTTGCAAGGCTTGCCAACAAGGGTGCCCCTTGGAGATTGTCCAGTCAGAAGAGTTCAGCATCTTTCCAAAAGAAGGAGCCTGTGCCCCCTGCCTCTCATGAGGACAGACGTCCTTCCTTGGCCCTCTCCTTTGCCAGGTGTGCCTGGTTTGATGAGGGAAACGACGACTATAGCCCAGCTCTGTTTGAAGGTTTCTCTCCACTCGTGTACACAGTTTGCATAGCTTTTTCATAAAGTGGTCTGTTTTTTCATTTGTATGTTCTGAGGTTCCAAGTAGGTGGTGAGATCTTTGAGGATGGAAATTACTTTTTACCACTTTGTATCCTTAGACCCTAACAGAATGCCGTGCACAGATGAGACATTCAGTGTGCATTTACCTGCATGTTCTCTCTGGCTCTCATCTGCCCACCTCCATGACATCCCACATGCTGAGAGGCAGTTATCCATACTGGGCAAAGGCACCTGAGTCGGGAGCTGGATGGCCTGGGTTTGAATCCCTGCTCTACCACCTACTTGATATGTGACCTTGGTCCAGAAGTTCGTCTCCATCTCAGATTTTTCCCATTTGTAAAATAGGGATGACAGTAGCATCTATCTCATGCAGTACATGTAAATACAACTCCATGTTGGATTTTATTATGCTACTACTACGTTAATCTCTTATAGGATTAATTTATTTTAAAAACTAATTATTTTTCTTTTTGTAGTGATGGAATCTCACTATGTAGGATTAACTTCTAGGTCTTTTTAAAAAAAAATGGTGGTAAAATACACATAATATGAAATTTACCATCTTAACCATTTTTAAGCATACAGTTCAATAGGGTTCAACATGACATTGTTTGCAACCAGTTGCCAGAACTATTTTCCTTTCATAAAACTGAAACTCTGTACCTGTTAAGGAATAACTCCCCAGACCCCAATTCCCTGTTCCCTTATTACTACTATGCTGCTTTCTTTCTCTATGAATTTGACTCTCAGGTATCTCTCATATGTGGAATCATGTATATTTGTCTTTTTGTGACTGGCTTGTTTCAGTTACCGTAAGTCTGTGTCTGTTTTTATTCAGTCACTTTAAGGACTAACATCTCTTGCTGTTATTGAGGGAAAAAAATGTCAAGTCTTTGGTCTTGCATTCCCAGCCTTCACTGTGGCATTCTCAGCACTCCCAGCCCTAACCTTCCAGTGTTTTTCTGTGTGGCCCGCGCTCTAGCTAGTCCACTGTATTCTTAGCTCCATGCTTTTGCCTATGGTGCTCCCTCTTCATTCCTTTCTTCTTCTCTCCTCCTTATCATGCTTCTCCCATCCCGTTGCAGTGCTTGGGTCACATGTGCTCCTTCTTTGAAATTATCACCAGCCTTTCTGGATCCCAGTGAAACAGCCCTTTTGTGGATCAATACATAGCTCAAGTGTTAAACTACATACTACTACTATGGTTTTTCATTTTATCTGACATTGCTCATTGAGTCTTACTTTTTCTCTAAAGATGTTTATTTTCTTTGCTTCTCCAACTAGATTGTGACTTAGCATTGTCTATTTTTCTTTTTTTTTTTGTGGTGTTGCTTAGTAGAGTATTTGGTGTGGAGTAGGCCCTTAAGTATTTTCTAGAAGAATAAAGAACTCTTCTTACCTTTAGAGGTTTAGGTCATTTGGAAGTCTCCACAAAAACCAGTTTGTCAGCCGGATGCGGTGGTTCATGCCTATACTCCCAGCACTTTGGGAGGCTGAGACGGGTGTTTCACCTGAGGTCAGGAGTTCGAGACCAGCCTGGCCAACATGGCAAAATCCTGTCTCTACTAAAAATACAAAAGTTAGCTGGGTCTGGTGGTGGGCACCTGTAATCCCAGCTACTCGGGAGGCTAAGGCAGGAGAATCACTTGAACTTGGGAGGCGGAGGTTGCAGTGAGCTGAGATCATGCACTGCACTCCAGTCTGGGTGACAGAGTGAGACACCCTGCACTCCCGCCTGGGTGACAGAGCAAGACTCTGTCTCCAAAAAAAAAAAAAGGAAAAGAAAAAACCCAGTTTGTTAATTCCATCAGTTTCTGTGTTTTTCTCCCAACCCCTGTTAGAGAGTTCCAGTGAATCCGAGTGTGAGTCTGATGAGGACAGCACCTGTTCTAGCAGCTCAGACTCTGAAGTTTTTGACGTTATTGCAGAAATCAAACGCAAAAAGGCCCACCCTGACCGGCTTCATGATGAACTTTGGTACAACGATCCAGGCCAGGTGCGTATTTTTATGCCCTTGCTGTGAAGGTTGCAAACCCAGACATAACGGTTATTGCTCTGGGCTCAGAAGATGCTTGTTGCCTTGTATTGAAACTGAATTTTACTCTCAGGCTTGTGTCCTTCAGAGCTGTTTTTTTTCAGCTTCGGGTTCAGTTCCAAAGCATAAGCACCGGAGCAGCTGTCCCTTGAATCATTTTTGATGATGTTTGTAAATTCCGTGTTGGGGAGAGGAGTAATGGCCCTGCCTCATTAAACTTGGAGTAGATGGAAGAAGACACATGGTAGGATGAGAGAGAACTGGGAGGTCTTTTTAGAAGTAGTTCACCTGGAAGGTATCTTGCTGCATAATAGTAAATAAGTCCTATAAAATTTCATTTTTTTTAGTTGGTAACAGTCACAAGTTCTCTTCCTTGTTAAGCATGTTTGAGCTAATGACATAATAGGTGGACATAATTATTTTTATTTTTAATTACTGTCTTAATATGAAGTGTAATACATAAGAAAATTAGCATTGTTAAAAAAGATTTGTGTCACACAGATATATAATACGTACAAAAATTGTATCTTTAATGCATGTAAAGTTAGGAAGCATAATAAAGCATATCTATAAAAAGATAATTTAAAATTTATATTTCATGAGTAAATTTATAACATTCTATATTAATTAAAATGCTTTTCTCCTGGTTCTTGTTAGACGACAGCTATCCATCTTTTTTTAATAGAATGTCTGGGAGAAATGTATTTTGTGTGTTCCTTTTACTCTCTTGGAATTGAGCAGAAATGTTTGCAAAACTGCCAATGCATTTTAAAACTTGGTTTTCTTTTTAAACAGCTTTGTTGAGTTATAATTTACATGTGATACAATTGTACTTCAAACTTATAATCCAGCATTTTTTAGTATATTCATGGGGCTGCACAACTATCACTACAATTGAATTTTAGGACATTTTTGTCCCCCCTAAAATTAAACTTCCTCCATATATGGGTTTTTTTTTTTTTTGAGACCTGGTCTCACACTGTTGCTCTGGCTGGAGTGCACTGGCGCAATAACGGCTCACTGGAGCCTTGACTTCCCAGGCCAAAGCGATTCACCTGCTTCAGCCTCCCAAGTATCTAGGACTATAGGGGCGCCCCACTATGCCTGGCTGGTTTTTTTTTTTTTTTTTGAGATAGAGTTTCATTCTATTGCCTAGGCTGGAGTGCAATGGTGCGATCTTGGCTCACCGCAACCTCTGCCTCCCGGGTTCAAGTGATTCTCCTGCCTCAGCCTCCCGAGTAGCTGGGATTACAGGCATGTGCCACCACGCCTGGCCAATTTTGTACTTTTAGTAGAGATGGGGTTTCTCCATGTTGGTCAGGCTGGTCTCGAACTCCTGACCTCAGGTGATCCACCTGGCTCAGCCTTCCAAAGTGCTGGGATTACAGGTGTGAGCCACTGTGCCTGGTCTGCCTGGCTAGTTTTAAAAAATTATTTGTAGAGATGAGGTCTCGCTATGTTGCCCAGGCTGGTCTCAAACTCCTAGGCTCAAGCAGTCTTCCTGCCTCAGCCTCCCAAAGTGTTGGGAATTACAGGTGTGTGAGCTACTGCACCTGGCCCTCTAGTCTTTTTACTTGACTGTTGTTTTCCTGTTTCACAAGAAGCCTCTATACTGATTTCCGTGGATACCTGTTTCTATCAGAAATTCAACAGTGCTTTGTATACAGTCTCTGTAATGCTGTTTAGTGTTACTGGTTTTGTGTCCTCTGTATAGTTGAGCCTTGTGAAGGGCTGAATATGTAGGATCCCAGACCTTGATAAAAGGCAAGCATGTAGGATGTCTCCACTTCCCTGGAGATCAGTGAGCACTAAGTTAATTTTTTATATTTTTCATCACGGAAGTCATGACTGGCATTAAGAGTGTGTTATAACTTTTTTTTTTCTTTTTTTTTTTTTGAGATAGAGTCTTCAAAAAACTCCTGCTCTGTTGCCCAGGCTGGAGTTGGAGTGTAGTGATGTGATCTCAGCTCACTGCAAGCTCCACCTCCCAGGTTCAAGTGATTCTCCTGCCTTAGTCTCCCCAGTGGCTGTGACTACAGGCTTGTGCCACCACGCCCAGCTAATTTTTGTATTTTTAGTAGAGACGAGGTTTCACCATGTTGGCTAGGCTGGTCTTGAACTCCTGACCTCAAGTGATCTGTCTGCCTTGGCCTCCCCAAGTGCTGGGATTACAGGCATGAGCTATTGCACCTGGCCTTAGGAGTGTGTTATAACTTTTTTTCTTTTTTTTGCGATAGAGTTTCATTCTTATTGCCTAGGCTGGAGTGCAGTGGCACATTCTCAGCTCACTGCAACCTCTGCATATCTAGTTCAAGCAATTCTCCCTGCCTCAGCCTCATGAGTAGCTGGGATTACAGGCGCCCGCCACCATGCCCAGTTAATTTTTGCGTTTTTTTAGTAGAGATGGAGTTTTGCCATGTTGGCCAGGCTGGTCTTGAACTCTTGACCTCAGGTGATCCGTCTGCCTCAGCCTCCCAAAGTGCTGGGATTACAGGCGTGTGCCACTGCGCACAGCCGTGTTATGACTTTTGATGAAATCCTGTTACATCTCTTATTTGCCAGCTGTTACTTTAGATAGTATCTTAACAGAATCTTTCTTTTTGGTAGTAATATTATTCCTCTGCTGTACCACCTGGATCTTTAGATTTTCCAAGAGGCTAAAGCAAAGTTACAACTTTTTACTTTAACACTTTTTTTTCAAAAAGTCTTACTGACTTTTATATTTTAATTGGACATACTGAGTTATAAATCTCAATAACTTTAAAGAAATATATGTGTGTATATATGTATATATATTTTTTCTTTTAAGGCTAGTCAAGTGAAGAAGCAGTGGGAGTGGAGAAGGAATGAAGAAGTCTAACTGGCTGTGATCAATTATTTGTAAAAACCATTACACTCTGACCAGCCTATATTTTTAAATTATTACAGAGAAAGAGAAATGGAACTCCACTTCTTCATTTTCCCTATCTGAGCTCTGGTCTTGTTTTTCATTCAGTATTACCATCTATACCAGAGGAACTCATGAACCTGGCTTGTGAGGCCCTTCAGATTTTGATGTTAGTTCTGCTTCTTTTGGTCTTCTCCCCCACATAAATGGTCCATTTTATTTAGATGGGTCTCGTGGCCCAGAGCATGACGTGGACTTCCTGCCTTCTCTCCTTTTCTGATGGGTGCTGGTGCCTCTAGTGCAGCAGCCCTCTTGTTTTCTTGTCCATCCCATCTGTTTGACACCCCAGCATTACCTACTTTCGAGTGATTTTTTTTTCTTTTAAATTATGAAGCATATCATATATATGTTGTTCTCCTGTCTAGAACAGATACTCCTTGAGCACATGGACCCACTGTTCTTTATCATCCGCTTGCTTAGCACTCATCCGTTCCAGAAGTTTTGAAGAATTGCTTGCCTGTGGAGCCTTGTGGGTGGAGTTTGTGGCACTAAAACAAATTCAGGGAAAGAGATGTAATCTAACCTGATCAGTGTGGGAAGTTTTTCTGGCTTAGTAGCATTTTCTTCTCTCTGCTAGCGAGGTGCCTTACAGTTTCTCTTTTCAAAACATCGAATCCGCAGGTCACCTTCAAAACACTCTATGTGTTCCTCCAGGATATAAAATTTGCTTTTGTGAAAGAGTCATTTTTCTTGAGATAAGAAATAGGGAAACAAAAATGTCCTGGGAATTGGTAGAAGAAGATGGGGGCAAACAGTGTGCTGACATTGATATTTTCTGCTTGGCTGCACAAATAACTCGGGAATGCAGGGTTGTCATACAGTTTCCCTTTATCAGACAATATAGAGAGTTTGCAGCTTTATTGGTTTTGGAACATCCGTTTAATCTTCTAACCGTGACAGCCTCTCAGAGCTTCAGTGCTCATGACATTAAAACCCACACATTTTCAGAGGCATCATTGTGCATGGTGTGGATTTTTCCCTCCAATAAAAACGAATTACATTGTGTTTCTGACAGATGAATGATGGACCACTCTGCAAATGCAGCGCAAAGGCAAGACGCACAGGAATTAGGCACAGCATTTATCCTGGAGAAGAGGTAACTGGTTTGGGTTATTATGTTTGTAAATGCCGAGAAGCCAGAAGTAGACAGATGTTGTTGCTGTTCTTTCCCCCATAAATGAAATAATACTATCAAAATTCTCTTCATATTCCCTGATAGTCTCTGTTACTGATAATTGCGGAGGAAAGCACTTGGGTTTTGGGGGTGGAGTGGGGAGTGTTCTCGAGGAAACATTAACAAAAGTTTTAGTAGTTTTATTATTTAAAATAGGCATGGTGTATTTGATATGTGTTTCCCATTTTAAGTATTTTTCAACTGTACATATTATAGTTTTATGTTTCATCATAAGTGGCTATGAATGGCCCTGGAGAGACGCTCTTACTAAAGTGCTCTGAGGTGCATGTCTTCTCTCTGTTAGTCTGTCCCTTTCAATTATTGTCCCTCATTTGTTCCCTTTATCTTTTATTTTTATAAGCTATTTTTGTTAATCCCAGGCTCCTCACTTTATAATTCAGCGCATTATATTTAAACACAGTATACATAAAACCTTAATTTCTATTTAAAACTTGTTTGAGGGCTCAATAATAATGGGAATAAAGACTAGGAGATGGTGCCTGATAATTTGAAATACTTGCATCACTTCTGCTCATTTGTCTTTGAAAGTAGGCAAGTGTAGCGAGGAATTGTGGGACAGGGTGGCATCTTGTGAGCGTTTGTGCACATGCCTCAGGTTGGGAGCTCTGAGATGTTGATGAGAGATCAACACCTGTGACAGGAAAAGAGCAGAGGTGGGAACTATTCCCCTGTGATGTGGGTCTGATCAGGCCTGGCTTATCAGAATTTTTGTGTGTTGTGCTGGAATGGCCGTCATACCCCCATCTGACTCAGTCCCCACAGCAAGGTGCCCCAGGAAGGGCACGACCCTGGGAGAGGGGGCTCTGCAGCTGAGGCTGACCCTGAAGGAGCCAATAGCTATAGGCTGTGTGCTGACTACACAGTGCACATTTGGACAGCAGGCTCTTCCTTGAAGGGAGACTAGATGGGCAGTGGTGCCAGCTAGGGACCCGTAGGCAGGAAAGGCAGGTGACAGTTTGGTCTCCTGGAAGAATGGTCTCATTCTGGGGACTCAGCGTGGGTCATTGTATCTGGCTAGTTGGATGTTTGGCGGTGGAAGTTAGCTTAATTATACAGCTTAGCCTTGATAAGCGGGGTCCATGCTGTTGGGCTCATGGGAAGCCTCCTCTCTGCTGCTGTGGTCATTTCATTCATGTGCCCCTCCTGTCGCTCTGGGGTGGCTGAGGTCAGGGGGTGGCTGGCACCAACTGCCCCAGTCATTTTGTCTGCTTGGTACCTTGGTACCTCTTCCATGGTGGTGCTGTCTGACAGACCTCCATGTGTGAGATAGAGCTCGTCATGCTCCCTTCCATTTGTCCACCTGCAAGTCTCTGCCCCAAGACCTTCTCATCCGTCCTCTTTTCTTCTAGGCCCCTGACCAGCTGGCATGGCCACCACTTGCTTCTGCCCATGAGTCCCTCTCTATTCTAACTTCAGGCCACTTCTCTTTCCACACAAAGTGGATGACCAGGTACACTGCCTGAAACTCCGCCCACTGGGAGAGATTTCCCCACAGCGCTGTCTTTCAGAACCATTCCAGAATGAGGCTGTAGTGCCATCTGTTTTTGGCTCACCCATTCTTGCCAACTGACCCATTTGTAAACCAAGCTTGGGCTTTTTCCTCTGCTTTCATCCATAAACCCTAGGTCATCAGCTGAGGGAGGGGAGCTGGTGCAACAGTGGTGGAGCTGTGGGGATCCGGGCCACCTGCCCAGGCAGCTTGTTTGTGCTCTTGGCTCCTGGGTATGCTTGACTCTGGCAGTATCATGCCTGCCTTTTGATGGATTGTTGCTGATGCCGTATTGCCTGGTGGGACTGACAGAATTTAGCCTATGATGGGTGATTCTGGCCACATGTGTATCTGGTATCTCTTGGCCAGGCCTTACATCTCTATCAGGGCCAAGTAGCACATCTGGAATATTCTTTCAAAGGCACATACGTCTTCACTATAGATAGCAGGTCTTGCTCCAGAACGTCAGGGACCAGCATTGTGATTCTCCCAATGTGGCCTGCCACAGATTCCTTTTGGCATCTTTTCCCACCAACACTGTAGGATCTGCTGAAACATATGGCCCCAGCAGCAGCGCTGCTTATACTCTAGTCTGAAACAGCTGAGGCCCTTTCTCACATGGGCTGTCCTCAGCAGGGGCAGCTGTTTGTGCCGTTTGTGCCACTCTGTAAGTGGATTGGAGCAGTGTTTCTACATGTGCATTCTCTTGCCTCCTGAGCCTGAAAAGGCGCACTAGGTGTTGTGCTTTCTTCATTGTAGGAGGTGGAAGATAAAATAATTGTCTTTTACTTTGGAGGGGATGTCTTGGCATTCCCCAGACCACTGGACTCCTAAAAATTGTGTGGCTGCGACAGGCCCCTAAATCTTTGTAGGGCTGATCTCACATCCACTGCGGTGCATGCGTGCATGCCTGATCATCATCATGTCAGAGGTGTAATGGAGCAGTGTGAGGTTCTGCAGTGTGCCTGGATGGTTGGAAACTCCTTGGTATTATGAGTGGGTAGGAGCATTAACACAGCCCTGGGGCAAAACTATAAATGTCTGTGAACCATTCTGATCCTTATTTCTGATTGGGATAGAAAATAACCCATTCACGTAATCAGTTGCCACATACTTTATATCTGCTCCAGCTAAACTACAACACCTGGCCTGGCAGCTACACTCAGAGCTCCTGCTTGGTTGAGTTTGTGGTAGTTTGCAGTTATCCTTCAGGACCTTCAGGGGCCAGACAGGTGAATTAATCAGAGATAGGACCGGTACCATCTCCCTTATATCCTTCAGATCCTTAAGAGTGGCACTAATCTCCTCTATCCCTCCAGTGCAATATTGGTTTTGATGCCTGGGTTGATGGGGGTTGTGGTAATTTCATTTCTGCTTGACTTTTGCATTAGGATAGCTCTTATTCCACATGTCAAGGACCCAGTGTTGAGTAGCACATTGGATCTGCCAAGAATGTCAATTCTAGTGGTACATTCAAGGACCAGGGTAAGGACCACTGGGTAGATCTGTGATTCAGTAGACCCACTGTAAGTCAGACCTTGACCAAGATCCATTTATTACCTTGGCCTCATATTCTCTACTTAACTGGGGAACCATAGTGATGTATCCAGTCTCCAAGTATCAATGATGATTCGGATACTGCATCTAACATGGCTTGAACTGTCTGCTATTCTTCTTTTCCCAGTGTACAGCTCCCCAGGTAAATGGCCATAAGCCCCTTTGGTGAATGACAGGGTTGTCAAGGCCGTTTTTGCTTGTTATTTTGTTACAGAGTCCTTCCTCCTGGGATCTGACCACCTCTTTAGTCAGTGGATTTCAGTCCAAAAAATGTGATCAGGTCTGGAACTGGGCAAGGAATAGTGTGACTGTTTATTGGAATGTCCTGCCTTCAGTCTCTTGGTTATCCATTCCTGGTTTCTTATGTTTGTACAAACTAAGTAGTACTCGTGTTGGTTACCCACTTGTTTTGTACCCAAGGACACCATGTTCTATTAACTATTTCCGTGACCTTTGTGGGTCAGACCCCCTTGGCTGCCACTGTGGCCTGGCTTCCAGTACTTAGCCCTATCACCTGGCATCTCTTGTTTCAGGATTCTGTCATCCCTGTTACTGCTGGCGAGCTCTGCTCTCTGACCACTTTCGTGGTCAGCCCTGGCCTGCAGAGGAGGTCGCCACTGATCTTCCTCATGATGTTTGTGCTCCTATCACCTGCACATTCGTTTTAGTGTGTCCTCTGGGGCTTCCCATGCAACACGATTGTTTGGCATATTTTCCAGCCATAGATACTGTATGCATTCTAACTTCCTTGAGTCCTTGAATTCCTTCCTCCACTGTCTACCACGGCAATTCTGGTATTTCAGCTTTGCTCAGTGTGGGTTGTTGCTTCTTCATGCTTTTAGGAGCCATGCTAGTAGGGAGTTCTCAACATACCCTGGTGGTGTTGTATCCTGAGTACTCCCAAGTCAATATACTCTTCTCTAAACAATTTTATGTTCTGGCTCTGTTGATCAAGCGCTCTCATCATCACGTCCTCTGCAGACTTCTCTGGCTGTTGCTACATGCTAGTTAGTTCCTGCAATTCTTTTGAAATATAATCTGTTGCCTTCCAGCACTTCCCCATTTGGGGCCCTGAAATGACCCCAATTATAGGTATTGGCCTGGAGGGGAGACTGGTTGAGGGGTGTGTGAGGGGGCATAGTGTTGCCTTGCAGGTTCTTCCATTGTCTTCTGGCACAATTGAGCAGTTGCTCTTAATTGGGAGGGATGTGCTATCTCTGCAGTCAGACGGTTTAGAGGAATCTGGGGAGTCAAAACCTAAATGTCCCCATTTCTGGTTTCCTGGGCCCTGACCGTGGCTAATTGCCTTTGAGGTTCAGCCACTCTCACAGGTAAGCCTTAGGCTTGGTCATTGCTGTGACCTCCCACTGTAGGTAGTGAGAGTTTCTTCTGGCTTTCACATCTGGTTTCCAATAGTCTTTTCTCCTCCTCTGCTGTTATACTTCTATAGTGCAGTGGTTCTCTAAGTGAAGGCTTCCAACTGAGACTCACACAAGCTTCACCTGGGAACTTGTTAGAAAGGCAGATTCTCAGCCCATCCCAGCCACTGAATCAGAAACTGGGAGTGGGGAACAAGCACTCTGAGATTTAACCAGCCCTCCAGGTGATTTCTGGGCAGACTAAGGTTTAGGGACTATGGTAGAGCATCAGTGGTGCTTAGTGACAGCCATCCATCCCTGAAGGATCATAACCATTGTTCTTATAGCTACCATTTTTAAACACCTGGGTGTTTGGCCTGCTTCCAGTGTACAGCTTCTAATTCACCATCTTTAAAGTTTAGTTGCTTGCCATCTGGTGCCAGGGGTTGTCTGTGTTCCGCTTACCACCAGTGATGGCATCTTCATTGCTTGTTGGGAGGTGATTGAGCTCCGAAACACCATCTTATTTGCTGTTTTCTTGGGTCACTCCTAGTACCAACAGCCGCATCTTGGGTTCTCTAGAAGCAGATGCTAAGATGGAGTTTTGGGTGCATTATGGTTATTAGGCATCAATGAAAGGTGGAAGCAGGATTGGACAGAAGGATTGGCTGAACTGAAAGCTGCATTCAGCCTGGGGGTGATCTGTGGAATGCATATTGCCCGTTTGAGTTGGGCTGAAATAGCTGGGCATTTATACCTCTGCCTTGCTCAGTACCTGATGTTGGGCCGTGCCTGAGGTCAGAGGAGGGAGATCTGCAGTGGAGAGAGATCCTGAAGAAGCTTATAGCTGGAAGCTCCCTGCTATCTGTGCCCTCCACAGCCAGGCAGCAAGTCTTTCCTTGAACATGGGTCTGTGCGGCACATCCCCATGTCTATCACAGGTACACCCAATCATGCCATCACAACTGATGCTGTCACAGCACACTTCTTTTGCTGGCTTTGTTTGCCTTTTCCCGTGGTTTTTTTGTTTTTTTGTTTTTTTTGATATGGAGTTTTGTTCTTGTTGCCTAGGCAGGAGTGAAATGGCTTGATCTCAGTTCACGGCAACCTCCACCTCCCAGGTTCAAGTGATTCTCCTGCCTCAGCCTCCCAAGTAGCTGGGATTGCAGGCATGCGTCACCACTCCTGGCTAATTTTGTATTTTCAGTAGATACAGGGTTTCTCCATGTTGGTCAGGCTGGTCTTGAACTCCCGACCTCAGGCAATCTGCCCACCTTGGCCTCCCAAAGTGCTGGGATTACAGGCATGAGCCACCGTGTCTGGCCAGCTTTTTCCCGTCTTAAGATCCATGCATATTCTCTTCCACCACCTCTCATGCTTTCTTCATTTCTGACCTTTTTGATTTTTACCCAGAATATTTATTCCTTCCAGCTTTTAAAATTTCCTATTAACTCTCACTGCTGTTAGTTCTCAGATTAATTTCACCACTTTTTTTTTTTTCAGTTTATTCATAAGTGTAACCAAAGGTCAGTTATTGTGTTACTTTACAAGTAAAAGGAAGATGGTCATAGGATTGTAGATCTAGAAAGATCCTTAAATCTTGTGGTCTGAACCCGCTCTGGAGTATACTGTAAGTGGCATATTGTGGCTATAAGATTAAGGGTAGCCATAACTTCATTCAGGTGTCTCACAGGGCTGATACTCCATGTCAGCAGTGTTGTCCGTGTCAGCCTGTGTCAGCAGTCTACAACCTAGCCTGGAGATTTCCAGGAGACAAGGCCACCTCGGCACAGATGCAGCTTTCATAAGTCTTAAAACAAAGTTTCCCCTTATAAGAATAGTTTAAACTCCTTTCAGAAAAGAGACATCTGGTAACTGATCTGGACTGAATACAGGTATAAGTAAAGGAGAAGGATCCTGCAAACTTGAGGCTGGTCTCCGGATGAAGACCCTCCTGGTGACTTGGTCATCTGACTCCCTGGCTGTATCTGGCCTGCATCTGCTGTCCGTCTTGTAAGAGAATAAGCAGAACAAACTGCTTGAGCATCGGTTGGTCACTAAGACTTATCTTTGAGGAGAATCAGATGGAAAGGGAGAAGTCCCTCCTGAAAGAGCTGGTTAATTAGGTCCATTGGAAACACCCCACCCACCAACACAACAGTTGGGGATGGTGATGGGATTTGCCTAAGCAGGTGAGTAGTGGCACTCATTTCTCTGAGAGAATCATGAGAGTTAGCTCTGATCCAGCTATCGGGTGAGCCCTATGGACTATTCCACAGCAGGTCTGGCAGTTTTTGTTCTGCTTTCTGGCCAATTGCTACCTACTGTGTGTACTTTCCACCTCTGTTATGGAAATTGCCACCAGGCAAAACCTGCCAAAATTATTCTTAAGATCCTTCCAGGCCCCTAGTAAGGGGGGACAGGCTCCCAAGTGGAAGAGGACGGTCTGGATGCCAGGGACACCCTTGGCTTCAAGAGCTGACTGCCAGCTGGTGTGTCTCCAGCCCTTGCTGTGCCAGAGGAGCATCTCAGCCTGAAGGATCCTGCGATTGTGACACCATAGGCCAGGAAGTCGTAGGTCAGGTTTATCTGCAGAAAGCCTCTCTGTTGTTGTCTGCCAGTGGGGGGATTAGAAGATGATCCCCTGCAAGCCTGTACAATCACTGAAGGGCACATTATCCCCTCTGCACTCATGATGGGACTGCGCAGCTTCTCCAGGGATGTGCTCCATCCTCAGATGCCTGCTGCATGCCGCATACTCCAGTCACACAGGCTCAGCTCAAGAGTCGCATCACTTGGCCTGGCTGATCCATAGGCCTTCAAGCTGTGGAATGATGATCCTGAGTTTGCGGGATAACCATTGGTTGCACTACAGGCATTACCAGTCACCACTTGGGTCATGGTTAGGACAGTGGCTGTCACCTCCACAACTTACTCAGATGAGGAAGCACGCCCCAGACACCGTAGAAGTCTGCAAAGAGGTTTACCCTTTGTCAAGGACAGAAATTCAGAGCCTCCTTGAAGACCTGATGCAAGGACTCAGTGAAAAAGTTGTCACTGGCTGTACTGTGTGTATCACACGGGAAGTGGTCTGTAACTCACAGACTGAAAAATATGATGGTAGCTATCTCCAAAGATGGTAAGGTCTCTCATGACTTCAACACCCAGTCAAGTTTATCCAGGAAGCACAACTTGATGGGGCTGTGGGCATAGAGCAGACAGCCATAAGCTGTCCCTGTCCTCTGCTGCAGTGGAACACCAGGTCTTCATCAAGGACAGGCCCCCTATGTGTACTCGTGGTCCAGCGGGTGTCCCCCGGCACCCTCATGGATGATAACTGCTCATTTGCTAAGTTCACGGTATTTTGGAGGCCCCCAAACCCTCAGACATTTATGGCCTTATTGGACATCCCTGCTTCACCAGCACCTGAGGAAGTCGCTGAGAGCTGGAGACTGGCCAGCCCTTTTTTACTGGTCTAGGTATGGCAAAGCCAGTACTGTTCTTTCCTACTGGTCTGTGAAGGAACAGACATAAAATCTCTTTTGTTAGATGTGAATCTAGGAAATACAGGAGAATGGTGTGAACCCAGGAAGCAGAGCTTGCAGTGAGCCGAGATCGTGCCACTGCACTCCAGCCTGCACAACAACAACAAAAAATGTTTTGAAGAAATGCGAAACTGTTTCCAAAGTGGCTATACCATTTTTGCTCATTAGTTTTTTCTTTTTTCAGAGGTGAGATCTCACTTTGTTGCCCAGGCTGAATTTGGACTCCAGCCTCATGTGATCCTCTTGCCTCAGCCTCCCAAGTATCTGGGATTACAGGCATGTGCCACTGTGCCTGGCTCTCTTTTATTTAATTTAGACCGTCTTTGTTAAGTTTTTCAAATATAAATTAACAATAATATTGGCAAAACAAATAATATATATTTCGATATTCTTTTGTTCCCCCTTATTCCAAGTTGTTCTTAATAGATAATGTTTAAAAGAATGAAATCTAGTATCTGTGTTAGAAATTTGTCTTATAGGCCATCAGTCTTAATAATTATTGCCATATTTAGCATTTAAGGTTAAAAATGGCTGGGCCTCATGGCTCATGCTTGTAATCCCAGCATTTTGGGAGGCCGAGGCAGGCAGATCACTTGAAGTCAGGAGTTCGAGACCAGCCTAGTAGAGATGGTGAAACCCCATTACTAAATACAAAAACTAGCCTGGCATAGTGGCACGTGGCTGTAATCCCAGCTGCTCAGGAGGCTGAGGCACGATAATTGCTGGAACCTGGGAGGCGGAGTTTCTAGTGAGCCAAGATCATGCCCCTGCACTCCAGCCTAGGCAACAGAGTGAGACTTCATCTCAAACACACACACACACACACACACACACACACACAATGTTGGGTTATAAGAATGGCATAAGGAATAGAATCCCTCTTGCTTAGATTGATATATGTATTATTTAGTTACAAATCCAATTTTCTGGGAATTAAGGCCTTTGAACTTGTATGGGAATTGATTTTTTGCAGTGTTTGGTTGGTTGACTTCTTGGAGAGGCTGGGAGTAGAGCTATGAGGGGTTGACCTTCTGGCACCCAGAGGCCTTTCAGAGACTTCTAGGCTGTTGCTAGTCTCCACTCTATGATGCTGAGTCTTTTTCCACTTCGCATTTGAGTCAGCTGTATTATTTACCTTGCTCCTGTTAGGACTTCTGTTAGTTCAGAAACATAGTTCATTAAGAACAGAACTGGTAGTATTGTGAGATTAAATAAAACAAGTTCTTAGAAAATGAAGCTTAATATAGCCTTTTATTTATTTATGGCACCCATAATATTACATCATTAATTGTCTAAGTACGTAAATATTATACTTACTATCTGAAGCCAGAGAATTTCATGTAAAATTAAACCTTGTATAAAGTTCTCTCTGGTGTCTGAAAGGAAGTCCTTATGTTCTGTTGGTTACTTTGAGTCCTGATGGATTTCTGCACATGCAAACCGTGTCATTTATTTAATTTGGGGTTCATGTTTCTGTTTGCTTTTAGACTGACAGGCCAACTGTCATAGAATACGATGATCACGAGTATATCTTTGAAGGATTTTCTATGTTTGCACATGCCCCCCTGACCAATGTAAGTATGTGCTAGTTGGCTGCTTTTCTCTTTCCTTCTACCTCCTTCATCCCTTCTTTCCAAAAGTCAAAACATTTCCTGTCATCTGCCTCCTAAGAAACGTTTCCTCTGTGTCCCTCTGTAACGTGAATGAGCTGCAGGAAGTCTGCAGCAGTGCGTCAGGTGGCAGTGTGACGTCTGTGCTAATGAGTCACAGGTTCGGTCTGCATTAAATGCTGTAAGTAAACATGTGTCAGAGTAACATTTTGAGAGTGTGAAAGCTTGGAAAAGGAGGATAAACTGTGGAGTAATGTGTTAAAGCTATTTTGGGTTGGTTGTCCTTCAAAAGAAAGTTGGAAAGTTTTAAGGAGAAGCCATTGTTTAGTCTCTGAGCAAAAGAAACAGAGCTTATTCAGGACGTTTGGAGCCTGAATTCATGAAGTACATTTTCTGCTTTTGAATCCCAGGAGTGTGTCTTCAAGAGACTTTGACATATGGATTCATGATATTTTTATACAGGTATTAAGTCTGCTTTGTTGGTAATTGGTTCAAATGGAAGTTCCTGATCCGTGAGTCAGAATCTTTCCATCTCCATGCTGGCAGTCCCAGGAATTGTCTTTCTTACTCCAGTTGGATGTAGAGTGAATTGGCTGGCAGTGGCACAGGAAGAGATGTGTGGCAGTTTACTTGACCCAGTACAGATGCTGTTGTAGAACTTATTGAATTGTAGCTATTATATATCCACATCAAATGGAATGTTGTTTAACCTTTTCTGGTTTGGTTACATGAAATTACATCTGCAATTTGAAAAATTATTTTAGTACTGTTCACTTCACAGATGAAAATCAGTTCCATTGGAGAGTACAGTTAAGACTCAGATCTTTGCCTTACCTTAGCCTTTTTTGTCATTTTTTTCATATAAGTAGATATGATTCCATAGCAGTGATGCTAATTTAAGACAAATTGTTTTCCTAATGAGATTTTCTTTATTTCACAGTATTTTTTATCCTAGAGAATTTTCTTTGAGAAGATGATTACATTGTAAATGTAAAAATAAAATCATTTGATAATATATGTTACGTTTTTCTTCAGGGGGGACCATCTGTTATTCACTAATGTAGAAAAGCAATAATATGGGCCGGGCACGGTGGCTCACGCCTGTAGTCCCAGCACTGTAGGAGGTCGAGGTAGGTGGATCACTTGAGGTCAGGAGTTCGAGACCAGGTTGGCCAACATGGTGAAACCCCATGTCTCTATTAAAAATCCAAAATTAGCTAGGGGTGGTGGTGTGCGTCTGTAAACCCAGCTACTCGAGAGTTTGAGGCATGAGAATCACTTGAACCTGGGAGGCAAAAGTTTCAGTGAGCCAAGATCGTGCTGCCGCACTCCAGCCTGCGCAGAAGAGTGAAACTGTGTCTCAAATAAATAAAGAAATATAGAAAAGCAATAATATTAGGCCATTGTTAAATAATCTTTATGGAAAGGTACTAAGAGGTTTCTGAATTTTCATGATTTCTTTGCTTTTTTTTCTTTTTTTAAGTGTCACAAACTTTCAAACTCTTTGTTTCACCAAATCTCGTAGCCTTAGAGTTGATTACCCTCCACCCCCAACCATCTACTGCCTGTCTCTTTTTCCCCACAAAGGGCTTATAAATACACAGAATTTAGTTAGCATGAAAATACTTAAAACTATTCTTCATCTTATTTCTTGATTCCCTAGAATTAATAGAGATCTTATTTTGACTTTTAGGATCACCTTAAACAAAGAAGGATAGCAGTGTGGCTTTAGAGAGACCAGGGTTTAAAATTAGTGATAGCTCTGTGATTTGACATTTCAATCTGTGTAAGCTTTGGCTTTCTCATCTGTAAGATGAGGGTATTAGTTGGAGCAATCTCATTGGCTTTTGTGAAAAATAAATAAGATGGCACATGAAAAGTGTTTATCATGGTGTTTGGCACATAGTAAGTATTGGCACTTCTCTCTTTGGAAAGGATTTCAGACAGAGTTGGGTTTGAATCTTCTAATCCTTTTTTTTTTTTTTTTTTTTACCTTGGACAAGTGAATTCTTTGAACTTCATTAATGATAGCAATGCTTGGGGTTTTAGTGAGAATCAGACATAATTTTTAAAAAATACGGACTTTAATAAAAAACAAACAGTAGTTTTAGGTTTATAGCAAAAGTGAATAGAAAACATCATTTTTAAAAACGTTCCCCAGCACAAGGTTTGACTTGAGAGGCCACTGATGCTAAATTAGTCACAGTCATTACTGTCATTATAAAACAAAAGGACAGAAAAAATTTCTGGCTTCAGCATACATACATATATATATATATTTTTTTTTTTTTTTTTTTTTTTGAGACGGAGTCTCACTCTGTCGCCCAGGCTGGAGTGCAGTGGCCGGATCTCAGCTCACTGCAAGCTCCGCCTCCGAGGTTCACGCCATTCTCCTGCCTCAGCCTCCCAAGTAGCTGGGACTACAGGCACCCGCCACCATGCCCGGCTAATTTTTTGTATTTTTTTTAGTAGAGATGGGGTTTCACCATGTTAGCCAGGATGGTCTCGATCTCCTGACCTCATGATCCGCCCGACTCGGCCTCCCAAAGTGCTAAGATTACAGGCTTGAGCCACCACGCCTGGCTGTTCAGCATATGTTTTATGTAAATGTTCAAGTTCTCGATGAGAACTTTATTCTATGACAAACCCCATCATTTATATTAGAGATGTTGATAAAAATAAATAGAGTTTTAAGCTGAGTGTTGTACAGTTCATAGGAATTAGATCCATCAAAGGCCTCTTGAATTTGAAATAGCCTCCTAAGGAAAAAAATTGTTAAACTGCTTTACCAGTCTGATTCCTTTTCTTGCTAGAGAGAGAATGTCAGCAAGAATGTCATGCAAATGATGGTAATGATAGAATCTCCACCAAATCTAGTTCTACAAGTTCTCTTAAGGTCTTGAAGTGGATTGAAAGCCTTGTTGGCTGAGTATAGAGCATTCTGGGAGAATTTTACCTTTTTATGTAGCACATTTGTTATAATACCTGATGTTAAGAGCTTTGACAACTTATCTGAAGTTTTAAAGATGTGTATTTGCCAGGTGCGGTGGCTCACACCTGTAATCCTGGCACTTTGGGAGGCTAAGGCAAGCAAATCGCTTGAGGCCAGGAGTTCAAAATGGCCTGAGTCCCAGCTACTGTGGAAGCTGATGTGGGAGGATCACTTAAGCCCAGGAGTTTGAAGCTGCAGTGAGCTGATTGCCTCACTGAACTCTAGCTTGGGTGACAGAGCTAGACCCCATCTCTTAAAAAAAAAAAGAAAAAGGGCCAGGTGCATAGTGGCTCATGCCTGTAATCCCAGCACATTGGGAGGCTGAGGCAGGCAGATCACCTGAAGTCAGGAGTTTGAGACCAACCTGGCCAACATGGTGAAACCCCGTCTCTACCAAAAATACACAAATTAGCTGGGCGTTGTCGCAGGCATCTGTAATCCCAACTACTCAGGAGGCTGAGGCAGGAGAATCGCTTGAACCCAGGAGGCGGAATTTGCAGTGAGCTGAGATCCCGCCACTGCACTCCAGCCTAGGCGACAAGAACGAAACTCCGTCTCAAAAAAAGAAAAAAAATGTAAGATATATGTATGAGTTACGTAGTGTTTTGTCATATTCCCAAAAGCACAGGAAAACCCCTGGATCATTTCCCTCCCACTTTAGTTGGCTTCCCATTTGGAGTGGACTTGCTGACGCCTGGATTTGGTCAATCAGTATGTGGAAATAGTAGAGTTAGAAGATGGAGGTTGGAGAGTTTTTTAGTTTTTTGGGTTTTTTGCTAGGGTGAGATAGGAGTATAAGTCAGTATAGGATAGTCTTTACTTTTAAGTATTCAAACATGATAGTAGTCATTTATATTATTTGATGGCATTTGTTGGGAGGTATTTTGGTGATCTTTGAAATTACAGTTTTTTGGTTGACCATTGTGTAGCAAAATAACAAGCTCTCCTTGACACTTAGAGAGATCATAGTTTGAATAGATGAGGAGATCCTGCCTTTCCAAATTTGTGTGTCTGAGAATGGCTCTGGTGATATGGATGGAAGCCCAAAAGAAAATAAAGTATATACAAAGAGAAGAGGTCAGAGAAGGAATTCCAAGAAGTGATTTTACTTAAAATGAAATAGGAAAAGGACTGTACATGCATAAATCATCAAGCAGGGTGCTTTTTCCTATGATAGCAAGGAGATAAGTTTGCACATTTGCTTCTGCCTACCTCTTGAGAATTCCCAAGAGCTCCCGTTGTTTTCTCTCCTATGTACTCTCTGAGTAATTCAGTTCCACCCATGCATATTCTGATCCCCACCAGATCAATATTTATAGCTGTGACATGTACCTCTGTATTAATACTCCACTCTCACATTTTAGATTGCCTTTTGAAATGAACCTCCTTGATGTTTCCTCAGATACTTTACCCTCAACCTGTGCGTCATCTTCCCTACATATTGAATTTGAGGTACTCAGGGGACACCCTCCTGAATTAAGTGACCTAGTTGGTCACTTAAGCCAGAAACCCAGAAATGATCCTCAATTCTTTCTTCACTCTTCCTTCCACATCAGAATGGTCACTGTATATTTCAGTAATATCTCCTGTGTTTAAAATTTTTTTCTTCCTTTCCAGTCTTCCCTTCATTTGGCTCCTGGACTATTGCATTAGACTTCAGTCTGGTCTTCTTTGTTCCCTTACAAGCCATTCCAACACTGTTTCCACAGTGTCTCTTCTGAAATGTAGATGATGATAATCTCTAACTTGAAGTACTTGAATGATTTCTTCTTGCCATATATCCATAAGCCCTGACCTTAACATGGTTTGTAAAGGCTGCATAATAGAGTTCATATTTTCCTCTCTACATCACCTGGCATCTCTCTCTCCACGTACTTCTGTCTGAACCGTGAAATTACTACTACCTTCCTCAGCTCCCTTTCCTCCATTTTGCTAGAAGCTAAACAGCTGCTCTGCCTCAACTTTTTCTGGATGGCCTGGAAAATTCCTCCCCTCCCCATCTTTTTTTTTTTTTTTTTGTGATGGAGTTTCGCTCTTTTGCCCAGTCTGGAGTGAAGTGGCACGATCTTGGTTCACTGCAACCTCCACGTCCTGGGTTCAAGCGATTCTTCTGCCTCAGCCTCCCGAGTAGCTGGGATTATAGATGCCCGCCACCATGCCCAGTTAATTTTTGTATTTTTAGTAGAGACGGGGTTTTGCCATGTTGGCCAGGCTGTTCTTGAACTCCTGAACTCAGTTGATCCACCCTGCTCAGCCTCCCAAAGTGCTAGGATTATAAGCATAAGCCACCGTGCCCAGCCCCTCCCCATCTTTGAAGACAACTCATATGTTACCTCCTCTTTGGTTCTTTTGCACTTTATACTTTTTTTGGTTGCTTGTTTGTTTTTTACTTGAACTTAGAAGTTACATTGCGTTGTATTCTGTTTGTATTTACTTACATGCCTTTCTTCTTATACATCTTTACCTCTTAAGATAGGACCCGTAGCTTATTTTAGAGTACCTGTGAATCTAATGTAGTTGTTAGCAAAGAATAGGTATTTTAAAAATATGTTGAATCATGCAAAATTTTGTAACTCTTAAATATTTTTAAATGATTATAAGAACAAAGTAGAACTTAAAAATGATAATGGCTATTATGAATTTCACTCAAATTAACCACTGTTCTTTAGAATAAAAAGGAAAAGCCCCCAATAACTAAACTTTGTATCTCAGAAAAAGATTTCCAGTAGATGGCATTATAAGACTATTTTTCTGTTTTTCTTACCATCCCTTTCACTGATAGAATTAAAGTTTGTTTCTTTCTGATTGCTATGGTTTATGAAAATGATTACATCTATATAAAATCATCTTATGGACAGATTAAGCATCCAGAAAAACTCAGTTAACGCATCTTTGGGACTTCTGAGTCTGTTATTTTCCCCAGCTAGCCAGCCAATTCTCTGCAGTGATCTTTCTCCCTCCCTTTCTTATTCTTTAATTCATTCAAAAATATATTTACGGAAAACCTATTATTTGTAGGCAGTAGGCAATTGTCTGATGATACATTGGTAAAGTAAGATAGGTGTGGATTTATTTTATGCTTAGCCTTCCTTCGTTTTCACATGTATCCTGAGTGTTAGAACAGGTAATGAGAAGGGTATACTCTAGTGGCTAAGAGCTGGGGTCTAGAGGAAGACTTTCCAGTCACCGAGCTAGCTGTTATCTTAGGGATGGTACTTCTGCCTTCGCTTCCTGCACTGTTCAGTGGACATGGTAGCCAAACCTATGTCATAGGGATGTTGTGATGGTTACATGAATGAATATTGTGAAGCATTTGGGACAGTGCCTGGCTCAAAAAATGTTAGCTATTATTATTTTTATTATCACTTGTTATTATTATATTTATTACCACAATTGCCTTTGCTCACGAACCAGCTGGGCAGCATGAATTGGGTGTTTTCAGTGACCTATGAATCCATAATTGATGAGTTATCACCCTACTATCCCTGATCTGCCTAAGGAGCCAGAGATTCTAAAATATTTTAAAAACTTGAGAAACAGAAATGTTTATGGTTATGCTTTTATTAATTCTTTAGATGTGATATGTGTGGTTTTAATGGGCTCTTGTTATGTTTGTGTTGCTGCTGCTAATCCTGTTAATTAAGTACTACATTATGCAGGTTTCTTGGAGAGGCCAGGACAGCTGGGTTCTTGTCATTAAAATCCAGCAGTTGTGGTCAGGCTTCATGTGCAGTGTTGTTAGCCACTGAGATGAAGGTGAAGCCTTCTCATTTGGTTCGTGGCCTTTTGGGTCAGGTAACAAACGTGTGTAATATGAGCCTGCAGGGAGATGTTGGGGAACTGAACCTCACTTCTTTTTATTGCAGATTCCACTGTGTAAAGTAATTAGATTCAACATAGACTACACGATTCATTTCATTGAAGAGATGATGCCAGAGGTAAGGGAAAAGATTGTGTAATGGTTTGATGTCGTTTGCTCTTTTGCTTATTCCACACTACTATTTTAAAGCATTGAACTTGGCCAGATCTGGCTTTTGCCAGGAATATCTCTAAAGTATCATATTCACTGTTGAAAGAGTCAGTTAAATGTAGCTCTAATATCAAGGTTAAAATTCAGGCCAATTTTCAACTTGTTGACCTGTTTTTGAACCCATTTCTCCTTGTGTTACATCTGCTGATATTAACTTTACATCTGTTTCTAGTTTCTTTTACGTAGGGGACAGATTTTGGTTACTGGTTGTTATCAGAGGGGAGATAGGAATAGTGAAACTATCTGATAGCTGTTGTAATCATCTCACTCATTATCTCCAATGACAAGATCAATGCTTGGTTCATTTTTCTTCCCATATATTTACATATTTTTCCTAATTGTTTTTCATTGCGGGTGCTCAGCAGCAGATTTATCTAAATATATGCAAGAGATTTAAAATTCCAAAGGAAGATTAATGTGAATCTCAGAATGATTCATAGTCTGATCTTGAATTTAGTGGTGCCGACAAATCATACTAAGAAATAACAACTAGACAGCAAACAAGCTTGTGCACTTAACATTGTGTTGGAGTCAGGGTCAATTTCCGGAGCCCCTGGCTCTGCTTACAAACCTTGTTTAATGGGACAGCTCTGTCATGGGCAGGGAGCATGGAGGGGGAAATTGATGGGCATGACATGTGTGCCTAGTTGGCACCTGTTTCATTCTGAGCAAGTCTTGTTCATTGTACCTTCCTTTCAAAAAGAATTAAATAAAAAGAACCACCCCTTCATTTTTCTGCTCTAGAAGGGATTTTTTTTTTTTTTTTAACTTCCTTTTGGTTTTTAAGGTCATATACCTTCATTTGCTATTGTAAAAGTTTATGACTTTTGGCGTGATCTCACGCAGGGTAATTTATGAACCCCGAGCAAAACAAGTAGGAGGAAGAATTATGAGATAAGTCTCACTTGCAAATATATCATCTGTTTAGCTTGTTTACAGGAGAAATTTTGGTGCAGAGTTGTATAGTTTTTCTTAGCCCTTTATTTGCATTCATTATGAATTTGAACTTTTTGGGTACACATGACCTCTGTTTTTTTGTAACTCCATGACCGTTATTCTGGATGTGTGAGGCGGGGGTCGGGGACAAGCCTATCAGGTGCATATGTGTAATCTGAATTAACAAAACATCCTCAGAAGATTCTCACACAGTTTATAATTGAATTAGAAAAATATATTAATATAAGTGAGACTTTACTTTTTAAAAAATTTCTCATTTTATTTGTATACTGAGAAGGGCTAAGTTGACATTAAGGAATCCTAATGGCATTATTGTCTATTTCATTTCCGTCTGAAACTAGTGATCAGTGGCTAAACTTTTCAGAAAACTATATGGTCTTAGTATAGTTTTAACAGACATTTTTAAAGACACTTGACAAGAACAAGTTGAACCTTCAGTTAATATATATTTTGCCAATTTACAGTAATTTAATTTTGGTTTATTTTTCAGAATTTTTGTGTGAAAGGGCTTGAACTCTTTTCACTGTTCCTATTCAGAGATATTTTGGAATTGTATGACTGGAATCTTAAAGGTGAGTAATAGGATTTAAAGAAGAGAGTAATGCTTATAGAAGAATGCTATGGTATATGTGAAAACTCTTATAAAAATTGTAGGGAGATAGTTGAAATTTCTCTTACTTTTTAAAAAGTAAGAAATTTCTCTTACTTTTTAAAATAGAGAAAAGTGTTATTCACAGGAATGCTTGTTATCATTTGACATGAATAAGTTTCTATGGATTTTACTTTATACAGTTTGACAGTGCTTATTATTAGCTGGTAGCAGCTTAAAGATGATACCAGTTATTATGTGTAACTACCTCGATATATGTGTACCTGGGAAATTACCATTAGTTAATATTTTAAATCTAGTAAACTTTGCTGCAATGAATCTTCTAAGATGGAAGTTTATTTAAATGCAAAACTTTGGTTAGTCATTAAAACACACACACACAGGCTGGGCGCGGTGGCTCAAGCCTGTAATCCCAGCACTTTGGGAGGCCGAGACAGGCGGATCACGAGGTCAGGAGATCGAGACCATCTTGGCTAACCCGGTGAAACCCCGTCTCTACTAAAAAATACAAAAAACTAGCCGGGCGAGGTGGCGGGCGCCTGTAGTCCCAGCTACTCGGGAGGCTGAGGCAGGAGAATGGCGTAAACCCGGGAGGCGGAGCTTGCAGTGAGCTGAGATCCGGCCACTGCACTCCAGCCCGGGCGACAGAGCGAGACTCCGTCTCAAAAAAGAAAAAAAACACACACACACACACACACACACAGATGCACACATGCAGATACTTAGAGTGAACTAGATTAATTCAAAGACTTGATGCTTGGTTCTTGGATAGTAGCTTACTCTTTTGGAAGTATCTGTATTCTAACAAACAGTTACTTATTTATTGATGAATGGCTTTTCAAACTGATAGCATTTCTCAACATTTTTTAGTGTAGTGATTAAAATGGGAAAGAATGAACACATAGTCACATTATATCATGTAATAATTCAATTATAATTAGTCTTGATAACTTTGAATTTTAAAAATAATTTTACTATATATATTTGCACTTGGGGCTTTCATCCTCTTCTTGCCTTCGCGTAGTCTCCTCATTGCAGTCGTCCTTGGGTACTTGTGGCAGTTACCAATGATTGATTTAGCCACTGAGGAGGAGTGGCAGGAGGTGGTGGTATTTTTTATGCCTTTATTTCTGGTGGTAGTTTTTGTGGTTATCATAAATCTTAGAAATTAAGTTGCAGTGCTTGTTTTTTAAGATTGTTTGAGTTTTCTTTTCTTTTTTTTTTTTTCTCTCATTTGTTTGCTTCAGGTCCTTTGTTTGAAGACAGTCCTCCCTGCTGCCCAAGATTTCATTTCATGCCACGTTTTGTAAGATTTCTTCCAGGTAAATCTTCTGGCTTGTCAGTGACCTGGTGAGATAGTGCATCTGAAAATAAGCTTGCCGTTTTCCTTTCAATCTTCAGGGACAACTTTCCCATCTTAGGTACTGTTAATTATCTACTTCTCAGGTTAGGCATGGAAATGTAAACTATACATGTGGATTTATGTCCCTGCATAAATTATGGTAGCCCAAATTAGATGAACAATGGAAGAACAGATTTATAAATTTTAGAAATCTACTTGACAAAACATCATGCAGATGTGTTAATGTGGAAAAATGATTGTGGCTTAAAAAATGTATATGGCTAATTGGAAAACAATAACATTTTAAATGTAATATGATTATAACTGTGCCGCAAAAAATACTGTAATAATAGTTGCATTAAGGTAGTAGGATTATAGTGATTTTTTTCCTGTCTTTTGACATGTGTTTGAATTCATTTTGCAGTGAAAAAAAGATATAAAATAATTTTTTCTCCCAATAAAATATATAAGGAAATATATGACAGTTTTTAAAAGCAATATTTTAACTTTTCTAATTTTTTAAAAAGAATCCAACTGTAATATTTGGCATTATATTTGGTATTTTTAAAAATGCTTAGAGTCAGTTTAGTGACATGTACCTATAGTCTCAGCTATTTGGGAGGCTGAGAAGGAAGGATCACTTTAGCCCAGTGGGGGTTTGAGACCAGCATGAGCAACATGGCGAGGCCTTGTCTCTAAAATTAAAAAAAAAAAAAATATATATATATATATATTTAATGAAATCTTTTGGTTGCCTTTTTGATTGCAAAATCTTTCTCCTTGAGGCTTCTGCCACCCTATTCCCACTCCTTCTTTATTTATTTCCTAGTCAATTACCTGCTTTATCAAGTGCTGTGAAACCTGGCTTACGGTTTCCTCTCTCTACAAGGTTCTGTTACCAGCCTGGTTAACTTCACTTATGATTCTACCCTGAGCTATATAATTATTTGACTTTTTCTACTGTAATGATTGTCACCACTCAGTCGCTTAATCTTAAGATAAAAACTTTGGACCACGCCACCACCCTACGTTAATTTCTCCCTAGAATTTGACTCCAGTATCTCACTTTCTGGTGACATCCTTCAGTCTAGCTTCTCGTGTCCCTATTGCCTTTTGCTTCTACTTGGATCTTCCATCTTCTCCTTATGTACGGCTACTTTCCTTTGCCTTCCCCACCAGGTCCTGTGCTCTGACATTTATCCTGTCAGTCCTAGCTGTCTCAGCTGCTTATATGGCCACCATCTCCAAGTTAATGTCATCAATCCAACTGCTTGCCTTTTCTTCTGTGTGTGGGCCGCTCAGTAATACTGGAGAATAAAACATAGCTGCTGCTATAAATCTGCGGTCTATAATCTTGGTTGGGGAGGTTTTCTTTGTGTAACCTTTCCACCCAGTATCAGCAGTTAAAGAATTTCAATCCTGTGTTCATGCTGTCCTCCTTATGCCTCTTGTCCTCCCATGGGCAGGAGCCCCTGTCTCCCTCGGTCAGGAACCCTTGTCTTCCTCGGTCAGGAGCCCTTGTCTCCCTCATGCCTGAGAGCCCTGCAGTGAGCCTGTCGGAGTCTGGCTTTCTCCAGTGCCCTTGTCCATTCACAACCAAGTTTTGCTTCAGTGCCAGACCCCCTCTAACTGTCCCTAGCCCACTGCAGCTGCCGATGCCAAAGGCAGCCTCCTGCAGACCAAGTACAGAGGACGTGCCTCAGTGTTAGTCTCTTCCTTGCTCTGGTGCCTGGGTGCTCCTTACTTTCCTCCTGTCTCTTTGACTCCTCTTGTGTGGCTTTAGTTTCTTGTCTACTCTGTCTGGTTTAGATTTTTGTCAAGATTTTTTCCTGATACTGTTTCCTCAGTCCAGACAGTCAAAATGGCTTAGTTTATTTTAGGTTAGCATTACTCAGATTTTTAGTATTACTCTTCATGTTTATTTTGTTTAGAAATGCATTCAAAAGCTTTTCTCCTCTTTGTATCTGGTTTTGTTTTATTGAGATGCCCTTTCTTCTCTTCTGGTGAATGAATCTTTTGATTTTAGACTGGAGCTTCAGCAGTAAACTTATTAGAAAATGGTGTTAGAGTGAATTTGCTGAAAAGCCTTTTCCTTTCTATATCTACTTTCCTCTAGGCATTTTATGACCAAACAGATGTCTGAGAGAAAGTGGGCAGTTTTAAAATCTCCTTAAAGAAAAATCTGATGTTGGATATTTACTTTGTGGGATTTCAACTCTCACATAACTATGTAGGGATAACATTTAGGTTGTCATAAAGAAAAAGGTCTATTGATTTGTTTTTAAACAGAGTTTACCTTTTCATTAGACTCCCCTTTGAAAATATGCATATTAGGAAGACCCTGAAGGATACTGAAAAATATCTAATATATAAAATGCATTTTGGTCTTAGATAGGAAATTATGGTTGATTTGTTTTTCATAATGTGACCTTGTTAAAGATCTTTTAGAAAATGGTGAATTAAAAACAAAAGACATTTTGATATATATGTTTTCATTTTTTTCTGTGCATAAGGGTATTTTTTACGTAGTTGTCATCTACTAGATATGATTTGCATCTATTTTTTAATAATTCATTGAGCAGATGGATATTTTTAAATATCGTGATATATAGTGCCAAATTTCTTGTCAAAAGAATAACATCAGTTTGTGCTGCCATGAAAAATGCATTATTATTCATTTTTAGCATTTTAGGCTTGCTCATCTTTCTTCTTTCTTTCTTTTAAAAAATTTCAGTGGTGAGTTACATGAGGCTGAAGAGTAAACATTTGTCTGTCTTGTTGTATCCCTAGTCCTAACATACTTTATGGCACGTAGCAGGGACTCAGTAAATACTTGCTTACTGATTTTATTTAATTGGTCATAATAATGCCTTATCTAAATATTCATGTTTTTGGTTACTAGTGATTGTGCTTTTCAAGTAGTCTCTGGTATTATCTCTCATTTTTATAAAGTAAACTTTTGATTTAACTGTAACATAAATCCTGAAAAGTGCATGTATCATGAATATAGGACCTTAATGAGTTTTTACGAAGTGAATATGACCATCCACCCAGCACCCAGATCAAGATTAGTAGCTTCCGAGAACCCCCTTAGGACCCCTTTCCAGTCGCTGCCGAGACCCTCAAGGGTAACCGCTATTCTGACTTGAAACACCATGTATTAGTTTTACCTGTTTTCGAACTATGAAAACTAGAATTTTATATTCTCTTTTGCTTCCATCTTTTGTTTAATGTTTTTCAGAATCATATCCTGTTGCACTTAACTGTAGTTGGCTCATTCTCACTACTATGTAGTATTACATGGGATGACTAAATTAAAATAAACCTATCTATGATTAATGGACATTTGGGTATTTTCAGTATATATATATATGTGTGTGTGTATATATTCATGACATTTATATTCATGTTATATATTCCTATATATGTACATATATTCACTATATATCTGAATCTGTATATTTGAATAGCATATGTACGTTCACCAAAGACCTGTACATATCATTTAGTGAGCACATATATATATTTTTCTGTTACATATATACCATACCAAGTGGAATTCTGGGTGTGTGTATATTAAGCTTTGTAGACACTTTCAGTTCTCCAAAGTGACTGGGCTGTTTTACCTTCTTATTCACAGTGTATGAAAATTCAAGTTATTTCACATTCTCACCACTTGGCATTTATTTTTTTCTTTGTCAATTTAGCCATTCTGATGTGTGTTCAGAAGTATCACATTATGATTTTAATTTGCATTCTCCTAATGACTAATACAATGGAGTACCATTTCATATACTTATTGGGTACCTAGAGAGTGTTTTTTTTTAAAGTGTCCATTCAAGTCTTTTGCCCGTTTTTCTATTGGGCAATATCAGCCTTTTTCCCATTGTTTTTTTTTTTTTTTTTAAATTTCAGGAATTTTTTTTTTCTTTTTTATTATACTTTAAGTTCTAGGGTACATGTTTGTTACATACGTATACATGTGCAGGTTTGTTACATATGTATACATGTGCCATGTTAGTGTGCTGCACCCATTAACTCGTCATTTACATTAGGTATATCTCCTAATGCTATCCCTCCCCCCTCCCCCTACCCCACAACAGGCCCCGGTGTGTGATGTTCCCCTTCCTGTGACCAAGTGATCTCATTGTTCAGTTCCCACCTATGAGTGAGAACATGTGGTGTTTGGTTTTCTGTTCTTGCGATAGTTTACGCAGAATGATGGTTTCCAGCTGCATCCATGTCCCTACGAAGGACACAAACTCATCCTTTTTTATGGCTGCATAGTATTCCATGGTGTGTATGTGCCACATTTTCTCAATCCAGTCTGTCATTGATGGACATTTGGGTTGGTTCCAAGTCTTTCCTATTGTGAATAGTGCCGCAGTAAACATATGTGTGCATGTGTCTTTATAGCAGCATGATTTATAATCCTTTGGGTATATACCCAGTAATGGGATGGCTGGGTCAAATGGCATTTCTAGTTCTAGATCCTTGAGGAATCGCCACACTGTCTTCCAAAATGGTTGAACTAGTTTACAATCCCACCAACAGTGTAAAAGTGTTCTATTTCTCCACACACTCTCCAGCACCTGTTGTTTCCTGACTTTTTAATGATGGCCATTCTAAGTGGTATGAGGTGATATCTCATTGTGGTTTTGATTTGCATTTCTCTGATGGCTAGTGATGATGAGCATTTTTTCATGTGTCTGTTGGCTGCATAAATGTCTTCTTTTGAGAAGTGTCTGTTCATGTCCTTTGCCCACTTTTTGATGGGATTGTTTTGTTCTTGTAAATTTGTTTGAGTTCTTTGTAGGTTCTGGATATTAGCCCTTTGTCAGATGAGTAGATTGCAAAAATTTTTTCCCATTCTGAGGTTGCCTGTTCACTCTGATGGTAGTTTCTTTTGCTGTGCAGAAGCTCTTTAGTTTAATTAGATCCCATTTGTCAATTTTGGCTTTTGTTATCATTGCTTTTGGTGTTTTAGAAATGAAGTCCTTGCCCATGCCTATATCCTGAATGGTATTGCCTAGGTTTTCTTCTAGGGTTTTTATGGTTTTAGGTCTAACATTTAAGTCTGTAATCCATCTTGAATTAATTTTTGTATAAGGTGTAAGAAAGGGATCCAGTTTCAGCTTTCTACATATGGCTAGCCAATTTCCCCAGCACCATTTATTAAATAGGGAATCCTTTCCCCTTTTCTTGTTTTTGTCAGGTTTGTCAAAGATCAGATGGCTGTAGATGTGTGGTATTATTTCTGAGGTCTCTGTTCTGTTCCATTGGTCTATATCTCTGTTTTGGTACCAGTACCATGCTGTTTTGGTTACTGTAGCCTTGTAGTATAGTTTGAAGTCAGGTAGCATGATGCCTCCAGCTTTGTTCTTTTGGCTTAGGACTGTCTTGGCAATGTGGGCTCTTTTTTGGTTCCATATGAACTTTAAAGTAGTTTTTTTCTTTTTAGGTTTTTAGAAATATATACTGTATATGAGTTCTTTGACAGATACATATATATATATGTATATATATATAGCCAATACCTTCTCTGCAGATTGCTTTTTGATCTTCTTAATGATGATTTTTGATGAATAGACATTCTTAATTTTTATGTAGTCCAATTTATAGATACATATTCCTTTATGATTAGAGCTTTTTGTGTCATATTTATGAAATTTTCGCTTACGCTAAAGTCAAGATACTCACTTATATTTCTTCACTTTTAGAACTGTAATCAGTCTTGAATTTGTTTTCACAGTTGGTATGAGATATGGGTCAAAACTCAGTATTTTCAATGTGGGTATCCAATTGACCCAGCACCATTTATTGTAAAGAACAATTTCTTTCTTTAGAAAATGGAAGTGTTGCTTTTGCTTTTGATTGAATTGACTCTGTCTGTGTGTATGTGTGTGTATACAAACAGTACAAAAGTATGTAAAGTAAAAACAGTGAACACTTCTTTCTGAACATGTGAAAATGAGTAAATGCTGTAAATGGCTTGATTTGTATTGTTTTAACTGCTGTGAGGAGAATTATGCTTTTTTTCTTCAAGTGGAATACTAAATATGTTACACAACTTCCTTTTTTTTTTTAAACTCAGATACTTCAGGCATTCTCTGTACTGTAAATGCTTTGCTTCATTCTTTGATACATACTTAGCATTTTATAGTATGGATAGACATTAATTTGTTCATACTTCCTATGGTGACGAATATTTTGGGGTTCTCCATTTTTTCCCCATTTCATATAAATGCTTCAGAAATAGTCTATGTCTATCCTGTTGCATTTGTTTGTTTCTGTAAGGTAGAGTTCTAGAAGTGAAATTACATGTTAAGGTAGTATGCACATTTTAAATTAAGAATGATGTTGGCCAAGTTTTCTCTAGAAAGGACATACCAATTTGTAATTCTGACCAACAGTGTTCTTTCTGACCAACAGAAAGTACTCTTTTTCTATACACTTGCCAATACTGGATGTTATGAGTCTTTTTTTTTGAGACAGAGTCTGACTCTTGTTGCCCAGGGTGGAGTGCAGTGGTGCCTTCTCAGTTCACTGCAACCTCTGCCTCCCAGGTTCAAGCGATTCTCTTGCCTCAGCCTCCCAAGTTGCTGAGATTACAGGGACCTGCCACCATGCCTGGCTAATTTTTGCATTTTTAGTAAAGACAGGGTTTTGCCATGTTGGCCAGGCTGGTCTTGAACTCCTGACCTCAGGTCTGCCCGCCTTGGCCTCCTGAAGTGCTGGGATTAAAGGCATGAGCCATTATACCTGGCCAGGATGTTACTAGTCTTTTACAGTTTAGTCCAAGCTTGTCCAACCTGCAACCCAGGGGCCACGTATGGCCCAGGACGGCTTTGAATATGGCCCATCACAAATTCATGAACTTTCTTAAAACATTATGAGTTTTTTTGCGATTTTTTTTTTTAATCTCATCAGCTGTCGTTAGTGTATTTTATGTGTGACCCAAGACAATTCTTCCATTGTGGCCCAGGGAAGCTGAAAGATTGGACATTCCTGGTTTAGTCCATCTGATAAGCAAAAAGTTTGATGTTACTATTTGCATGTTTCTTGAACTTCTTTGAGAATGAGTAGCTTTCCACATTTTTCAGGTATTTTGTGGTCTTCTTATTCTTACTTGCTTTTTATTTATGTCGGTTTGTTATAATATCTAACTGAAAATTCGAGTTTTATAAGTCATCATCATATTTCTCTATTTCTTCAGTTTATCCATTTTGAAGATAGCTGTCCCAGTTGCTTTAAGCAATTTTAACTCAAAAGTAAGCTTGATAGTTTAAACCAAGGATTATTCAGTGCTGACCAGTTTACCAGAAACCAAATCATAGAGCAATCAGTTTATTGAGATTTAAAAATTTTTCTCAAAGTTTTGTTTCTTTCCTATCCAACTCTCTACCTTTGGCCGCAAAATAGTTGATATGAACTAGACTGAGTATAAGGTTTTATTCTGAGTGTAACTGGGGCAAAAGTAGGTCATAATTCAAGATAGTGAGATCACGCTTAGGGGAAAGCCTACTCATTGCTTATATTACTGCTCTAGTAAAGCATTGCAAATCCTGAATCAGTTTTGCAAATTGACCGTCTAGAAAATTGATTCTTTGAAATTGCCCCATTTGGAGCAGTAGTTCTCAGGTGTGTCTGGCAGGGGGCCGGGAGGTGGGAGAGTATTGCAAAATTTCCAGGAGGCAAGTGTAGTTTGCAAAACCATCTATTAGTACCACAACTTAATATACATTTGGAAAATTTAGAAAAGACCTGTTAATACATGTTTTAGAAAATAAGATTATTAGGATGTCTCGGCGGGAATATCCAGAAGACACAGAAATGCAGTCATACAGTTACTGTCAGTGTAGAGAAAGGGGATAATATTTTTGTATTTCTTAAAGTTGAGTACTATATAGTTGAGAAATACTCTTATAAGCAGCCATATACTTAATACAGATTCCCTAACAAATTATCCCCCTCCCCAAATAACCATATAAATAATCAAGCAATATAAACTGAGAGAATTGGGTCTCTAAGAAACAGTTTATAAAGTCTGTCAGTTCATTAATGACTGTCCAGATTCATTCCCTGAAACACAAACTCCAGTTCTTCCCGAATAATGAGCTGTTGTCACGGTTCCAGTCCCAGAGTTGGCGGAATTCCTGCTAACCTTAGCTTACCCGCTCTAATTTCTCATTTATATCATGTCCTATTTATTTCAGCCAACAAGATAAAAATTACTTCCTAGCCCTCAGTGACATGGCTCCATAAATCCCCAACATAAACAAGTGGCAAAGCAGACAAACCAAAAGAGCCAATTCATTAACATTAGTGAATTCATGGCAGCCTGAGTGCAAGTGGCCAAGTTATTAGTCTGCTTTAGAAAGTCATTCCACAAATGTTTATGGAGTGTCTTTTTGCCAGGCTGAGTGTGAGAGATACAGCTTATGCCCTGCGGGCTCTGGCAGGAGTCTCTAATTTATGGATCTCCTCCTACTTTTCCATGGAAATTGAACCCCAAAACCAGACAGGGAGCAGAGTCTCAGTCCCCCTTCCTTGAGATACCTTTCACCTCAGGTTATCTGCCCTGAGTTTCTACTTTTTTACAGTGGTAAATAAAATCTCTTTTAAGGCTTAGTTGCCATTTAAAATATTTAGCAGATTTCAACATGGATTTGTGGTTTCTCCTTCAGTGTTGTTAACTTTGCACCTGATGTGTGTATGTGTGTATTTTTAATTATGTCTAGTTTCTGTGCTGCTATGTGACTCACTCCTGCCTCATCATTAGCGTTGCACCTAAATAAGAAGATGGATAACTGGCATTCATATAAGCACCTTGTGATCTTCTTTCTTTGTTTCTTTTTTTGATAGGGAGTCTCACTCTGTCACCCACGCTGGAGTGCAGTGGCACAGTCTCGGCTTACAGCAACCTCTGCCTCCCAGGTTCAAGCGATTCTCCTCCCTCAGCCTCCTGGGTAGCTGGGATTACAGGAGTCCGCCACCATGACCGGCTGATTTTTGTATTTTTAGTAGAGACAGGGTTTTGCCATGTTGGCCAGGCTGCTCTCGAACTCCTGACCTTAGGTGATCCACCCACCTTGGCCTCCCAAAGTGCTGAGATTACAGGCATGAGCCACCCCACCCAGCCAATGGCCTTATTTCTTAATCTAGTTATGCCTTTCCTAAATTGGACAGTATCTATGCTAATCATTTTCTACAGAATTGAAGCCTTTAAGGGAGTCTTGGTTTGTAGTCTTAAGTATTCCTCTCTCCCACTAGCTCTTTTAAAAGTCTTTTCACATTAAATTTGCTGTCCCCAGTCCATTTCCCTTTTATCTGAAGTGCCATGGAGTCAGGCAACTGTAAATGCATGCGTGGAGATTCTAGTGCTGTTTTATATACCTGGACCTGTGTATATTTACTCCCTCCATCATGCTCCTCTCCCCCCATGAAAATATGAATCTTTTTTCTAATCCTTACACAAAGCAACATTCTGCTCCTTCTTACGGTATTTTAGACCCCTATTGTGTCCTTAAAGTCCCTGGTACTCTTAAGTAATCTCACCAAGTATAGGCATTATAAGCCAAAAACTATTTTCCTCTTTCCTTAGTTCCTTGTGAACCTAGTTAGTGTGGTGATTCTTTCCAAGGTTCTCTAGGTTTCTTTTATTCCTGCTGTTCGGTGTGTATGCACGTGAAGTGTATAGGCAACGCATTCTGGCATTAGAATTTTCTCATCCACCTGTTCACCTCAGTCCTCTTAGAAGATTAGCGATTATCATGGACTCAGACTGAGAGACGGGTATTAGGGGTTTGCTGGGCTCCTTAGCAAAGAGAGGAACATTACTGATTGAGGAACACATGTCACATGCAGGTGGATTGGAATATGTTTGTATTATTTTATTTTATGTTTTGAGACAGGATCTTACTTTGTTCTCCAGGTTGGAGTGAAGTGGCACAGTCACGGCTCACTGCAGTCTCAACCTTCAGGGCTCAGGTGATCTTCCCACCTCAGCCTCCTGAACAGATGGGACCACCGGCCCTTGCCACCATGCTGGCTAATTTTTGTATTTTTTGTAGAGAGAGGTTTTGCCATGTTGCCCAGGCTGGCCTTGAACTCCTGAGCTTAGGGCAGTCTGCTTGCCTCAGCCTCCCGAAGTGCTGGGATTACAGGCATGAGCCACCATGCCTAGCTGGAAATGTGTTTTGAGACTGACTCAGAGAAATATGTCCCTATCCATATTTCTTCGTTTGAACTATACTAACAAAAACACTATAGGCTGGTGGCTTAGACAACAAACACTTATTTCTCACAACCCTGGAGGCTGGTAGTCTGAGATCAGGGTGTCATCGTGTTGGGTTGTTGGTGAAGGTCCTATTACTGCTTCACAGCCAGCCATCTTCTCATATCCTCACCTGGTGGACAAAAGAGAGAGGAAGCAAGCTCTTTCATGTTCCTTCTTATAAGGTCTCTAATCCCATTTATGAGGGCTTTACCTTCATGACCTAATTACCTCCAAAGGCCCCACCTCCTAATATCATTATACTGGGGGTTAAGATTTTAATATATGGCTGGGTGCCGTGGCTCACACCGTAATCCCAGCACCTTGGGAGGCTGAGGTGGGAGGGTCATTTGATCCCAGGAGTTGGAGAACAGCCTGGGCAACATAATTAGACCCTGTGTCTACAAAAAAATTTTAAAAGTAGCCAGGTATGGTGGGGTTCCAGCTACGCGGGATGCTGAGATGGGAGGATCGCCTGAGCCCAGGAGGTTGAGGCTGTGATGAGCCGTGATTGCATCACTGAACTCCAGCCTGCGTGACAGAGACCCTGAATCAAAAAGAAAGAAAAAAAAGGATTTTAATATATGAAATTTGGGGGAACACAAACATTGAGTCCATAACACTATGCAAGTTTGCTTATTAATGATGACTTTTGTGTTTAAGGCGGTTGCTTTGTAATGAGGCATAAAAAAATGTCACTGCTATGAATTAGTAGATAGAACATATCGTAATGTGGGTTGATGTATTTTGTGACTTTGTCATTTCTTGGACAATTATTATATATTTTTAGAAGCACAGTGTCTTTAGAACTTTGATTGAGAGAACTTTATTTTCTGAGTGTTATCTACAAAGATTCCTTTAGGAACCATTGTGATCTATCATTATTAGCCTATATGCTTCTTGAGCGCCTAGAGCTTGTGGCATTTTTTTCCCTAATGGTGCTGACATGGGACCACTCAGTGCCTGGCACATATGGTGAAAAACATGCTCCCATCTCAGAGTCAACTCCAGAACTCTCAATGAGCTGTAAAGCTTTGTAAGATCTGACTTCCCTGCTGCCTCTCTCACATTCTTCTCACTTCACATCATCCACAGTGGCTTCTTAGCAGTTTCTGGGCACAACAGTTCCACTCCACCTTAGGGCATTTGCTCTTTCTTCTCCTCTTCCAGACTGCTGCATGGTAGCCTCCCTTGCTCCTTTCAAGTTTTGCCTACATGAAACCTCTCAGAAGATTCCTTTCCTAACCATCCTTTTAGATACAACTCTAGTTCCTTGCCCTGTTTGATTCTTCTTTATAGCACTCATCTCAACCCAATCTTTTATGTAGCTCTTTTTTATTGTCTCTTTCTACTGCAGTGTAAGCTTCAGGAAGGCAAGGCTTTGACTGTTTCCATCATTCCTGTGTTCTCAGGGCCTAGAACAGTGGCTGTTACGTAAAAGTCACTCAATAAATATTTGTTGAATGAATGAGTATTTGGATGAATGAGTGAATGCATGCCTACATATATAGTGGCCGTAGAACAACAATGTGGTCTAGTTCCAGGGTAACATCTCAGTTGGAGGAACACAGCTCACATAGAGATGTTGATACCTACTCTCTTTTCTCTCAGACGTGCAGTTGTTTAAGTTCTTAGCCCACAGCAATTCGCATTAAAATTGTTTAGTGCCTCAGACTCGAACTGGGTACACTAATTCCTCTGACCAAGGAGGACACTGTCTTTTGTGCCATCCCTTTGCTGCCATCTTGTGTTCTTGGTCCCTTTCTTTTTCCCTGAAATGTTTGGTCCTGTACTACTGTTAATAGTGTATCTCATGACCTGGGAGAGGGTAACGATTGTCCTCCTCAGGGCTCTTGTCCTTTGTTTGGGTGGGAGTAGGCAAAGAAAAGAGGTATCAAATGGTTGCCCATGTTGGTCCAGAAGTTAAGTCCAAAGAGAAGGCAGAAGCCTCTGACCCCACATTAATGCCCAAATGAAGTGGATGTCTTTGGTTCATTAAGTACTAGATTAATTGGCTTTTTCCAAGGTACTTGAATGATGCCCTTTGTTATTTTTATCCCCTGTACTTGGTGCTATATGCTTCTGTAGGCCTCAGAACACTTGGTATTTTTTCCATGTACTAACCCCATAATGATCTTCCATGATATTAGCACAGGCTCTGTTCATCATGGCAGGTGCAGCACATTAGCACCAAAAAATTAGACCATAATGCAACAATAGCTTATTGAAGACATTCATAAATATCTCACAAAAGCTTAGAATTTCCTTAAGATGGTAACATCACTTCTAAAGAGCTTTCATCTGTTACCTCAGAAAGAATGATAAAATATTTAAGACATAACATGGTTCTGTATATTATAAACTATGGTTCTTTATGTTAGGTGGTTTTAAATTTATTTAGATAGGCACCTTTTTTATATTCATACCTCACAAATGGAGCCTTTTATCATTTATAATGTTGTTGCCAATTTAGTAAATGAGATGCTTTATGAGCACAGTTCATCAATGAAACAAATGGCTTTCATATTATTTGGCACCTGGTTAAACAGTGTAAATTTTACATTACCTTTTTGTACGTGCTCTTTTTCCTCCGTTGTCTTGTTTTTTCCTTATTCAGTTGTTGATTTGCTGTAAGTTGAGTAGCCTTATTTTTCCCCTTCTGTCCACTCCCACCCAAGATGGAGGAAAGGAAGTGCTGTCCATGCACCAGATTCTCCTGTACTTGTTAAGGTGCAGCAAAGCCCTGGTGCCCGAGGAGGAGATTGCCAATATGCTTCAGTGGGAGGAGCTGGAGTGGCAGAAATATGCAGAAGAATGCAAAGGCATGATTGTTACCAACCCTGGGACGGTATGTTCTGGTATTTGTGTATTCAGAGGCTGGAGTACCTTCTTTTCCAGATCTGAATGTTTCATGAAAACAGTAACAGCACATTTTAAAAGTTTTAGGTACTCACTGCTTCTTGTCCTTGGATAATTTTTTCTATAAACATAAATAAGAAAATATTACTAAATTAGGTGAATTACTAAATTTTTTATAATTCTACTGCATTATAAGCTTCAGGAAGGCAAGACTTTGGCTGTTTCCATCATTGCTGTGTTCTCAGGTCCTAGAACAGTGGCTGTTACATAAAAGGCACTCAATAAATATTTGTTGCATGAATGAATATTTGGATGAATGAGTGAATGCATGCCTGTGTATATAGTGGCCATAGAACAGTAATGTGGTTATTATAAATTATAATAAAAATTTATAAAAATTTTATTATAAATTAATAAAAAATTATAAAATTTTTTATAATTACTAAATTCACCTAATTTAGTAAATTTATTCTACCTGAAGATAGGTACATTTTTAAGGCTTTTGATGCATGTTGCAGATTGCTTTCCAGAAGGGCTGTAAAATTTGTATTCTGGGAGCGTATGAGAGCAACCATATCTTCATGCTGGTTATACTAAGGGAATTTGATGGGGGTGGGGTGGGGCGGGAAACTACTTAGTTCAGTTTTGTATTTATTTTGATTTCTAAATGTTTATTGCCCATTCATGTTTTCTTTTGATACTTGCCTATTAATATCCTTTGTCTGAACCTTTTTGTAGTATTCTTTTTTATTGATCCTTCACCATAATTATTATAAATATTTTCCATTTCTTTGGGTGCTAATTTTTTTGTTTTAAAATTAGCTTTTAATGTTCAATTTTAGAAGTAAAAAATGTAAATATTGAAAGGAGATAATGAAAAGAAAACTAGTTCTTATATAAAGACATAACATTTTCTTTATATAAGACAATTTTTTTCCTTCTAAAATAGTGTTACTGTTTCATAAAATAGTTACATATTGGCATAAGGATAAAATTTTATAGAAATGGAGAATTAAAATTTTCCATGAAAATAAATGGAATAATCTATTTAACAAAGCTGTTGTTTTCTAAAAAGCTGCCAATTGCTTAATAGCTTTGATTCATAAACTAAAAACTCTGGATCAACTTTTTGTAGCATGACAGTAACATCTGCACAAACAAAATGTTGCTATTTGCAAATAAAACATTCTGCCTAGTATGGATTCTTTTAAACAAATCCAGAAAGTAAAGTTGTTTAATAAAAATATGTTTAAACATAAAACTTGTTTAAAACCAAAAATTCATATAATTTTTACTGTTATACTGTTAAGCCACGTAATTATTAACTTTAAAAGAAATATGGAAGTAATAACATTCTCAGAGTTAGACTGTGAATTCTATTTTTATTCTTAAAACAGTTGTATATATTGATATTCCCTCTGTCATTTTTCATGCTGAGTCAGAGGATGGGGTGATGGTGGTGGGAGATGGTCCAGTTTCAGCTGGGTGGTTCCACTTAGAGAGTTCCATGTTCTGTGGTAGACACTGCGGGAGCACGATTACCCTGGGCTTCCTTCCATGGTATAGTTACGTTTTCCTGAAATCTAGAAGCAGCTGGAGAGTTAAAAAAAAAAAACTTAAGGATACCCTGGCTTAAGGATATACTACCCTATATGCTCCAGGCAGTGAGGCCTAGTTTTCTGTAGTTAAAAAAAAATCCTCAAACAGTTTGATTTTCTCGTTGCTTGTTTTTGAGCCAGTGACTTAGATGAAGTTTATGATCACCATGATCATCATTCAACTAATTTGTTGAGGGACTATTATATGAGCCAGGTGCTAGGGACGTTATATATTAGGTTGTTATATACCTAAGGTATATATACCTGAAGGTATATTACAAGTAATGGGAGAAACCACAACTACTTTTGCACCAAACTAATGTATGATGCTTGCCCAGGTGAAAACCCAAAGACCACTAACATATGAAGGGAGTCTTTGATGAGTGGTTGAGCCTATGGACCCATCAGGAAAGACTCTCATTTTAGGAGAGATCACTGGGATAGGCTTGCCGGGGGTGCTTCCTAAACAGTAAGATCTCTGAGGAATTGAGAAATTGTAGAAATTATTGGCATGATTAACCATTAATACTTGAGATGCTGTAAAGCCAGTATTAAAAACATGAAGTCAGACCTATTCAGTATGAAAGATTTATATTGGAAGTTTTGGTGTCAGGCTTAGGAATGTGTTGAAGTTAATTATTTTATAGTATTTATCTAAAGATATGCTTAAAGGAGGAAAAAAAAATCTGAGAACTCAGTATTATGAAAATATCCTACTGAGAAGTGTGCAAGTTACTCATACGACAAGGGAGACACCACACTACGTTTCATCCTCTGTAGGACTTGCTTTGAAAGATTGCTTAATGGCAAGAATATTGGAAAATTTATTAAATTTTTCAAGCCATTATGGTCACACTAAATACTTTATTGCTACAGAACTTAAAAGAATTAATCTTCCAAGGAACACTTTTGTCATTAGTGAGAATGTTTTTTATTCTTACACAAAGATGGTATAATAAATGTTATAGGGTATGGCCAAAGTCTAGAATATATTTCATTTCCTGCTCCCCCAACCCCTGCCATAAATTTAGAGATACTATACATATTTTAAATCACTGTTTCCTCTGTTGGTACCATGGCATGGTGTTTAAAATCACAGAAACATGAATCATTCAGTAGCATTCTATTCCACAGTTCCCCTTCTAAAAATGTATCCTGCTGTTTTGTTGTACAAAATAATGAAAGCAATTCTTTGACCTAGCACATTGCTACTGTTGATGGGCATTTAATTAATTTTATATTAGGTTACATGTGAATAAAATATTTTCGATTTTCAAATTTTGAGAGCAGAGACCAACTTTCAAGAAGCTAGTGAAATTTTGACTATTAAATGACACTTAAAAAGTTTGAGGTTTTTTTTTTTTTTTTTGTGAGACAGAGTCTCACTCTGTTGCCCAGGCTGGAGTGCAATGGCGCAATCGCAGCTCACCACAACCTCAACCTCTGCCTCCTGGGTTCAAGTGCTTCTCCTGCCTCAGCCTCCTGAGTAGCTGGGGCTGGGACTACAGGTGTGCGCCACTATGCCTGACTAATTTTTGTATTTTTAGTAGAGACAGGGTTTCACTGTGTTGGCCAGGCTGGTCTTGAACTCCTGACCTCATGATCCACCTGCCTTGGCCTCCCAAAGGTTTGAGTGTTTTAAGTAATGTGGATGAATTCACCCAAGTTTATCCCCTTTGTCACCTCGTTGAATATTTGTCAGATGGCTGGCTGGTGTCACAGTTGCAGGTAGAGTGACCAGCTTGTCCCAGTTGCTGAGAGATTTCCTGATTTTAGCATTGAAATTCCTCTGTCCCAGAGAAACCAGGCAGCCCCCCAGACTCTAGTTGTTGGGCATTGTTGTGGGACAGAATGAAGATTATTGGCCTCTGTGTGAATCAGTTTTACAGCCTCAGCCTCCAAAGCAACTGAGCCACAGACTCTACGGTGTGCTAGTAAAAATTGAGTCTCTAATTGAGACTGTCCTGAGAGATGATTATAAGGAGGTTGCTGAAACCTATTCTCTGTGATTTTACCATCTTTTCATAAATTTAAGCTTTCAAGATGAAAGCCATTTCACAAATGATCCAGAAGGAATGAGCCATTCACTTCTTCCTTTATTAGACATGAAGAAAAAAATATGAGGCTCTCTGTTAAAATACACAAATGTCCTACATGGACATAATAAGAGAAGCTTAACTATTTGGCCTTTGCACCACTGTACTATCTAACTTAAAGATGTAGAATTAAAGGAATACATAAGATCCACTGAGAAAAAGTGGGGGAAAAACTTAAATAGAGGCATCTGTCTATGCATCCTGAAATGTGAAATGAAAGCAGAACAGGCTCTGCCTGTGATGTGGAATCCTTCCCCTGTGCCTTCGGAGAGGTTAAGGAAAAGTTATATCTGACTAGGTGTCCTTTTAAAAGTTTAATTTTTAAAGGTTTCTATGTGGACTGCAAAAAAGGACAAAATCATTGTTCATTATGCCAAATGGCATAGGCTCATTTACAGGGATGACATTATAGTTTTTAGATAGTAGAGCTGCTGTAATTAAAGGGTTTTAAATGACCTTTTCCCTTTGGGGACAAGGCTTTCCTAGAAAAAAGTCCAATTTATTCCTTCCCTACTTAGGTTAAAGTCAATACGTAAAGACTTCTTATGGGAATAAATGGCTTTGATTTTTCTCTCTAGAAACCAAGCTCTGTCCGTATCGATCAACTGGATCGTGAACAGTTCAACCCTGATGTGATTACTTTTCCGATTATCGTCCACTTTGGGATACGCCCTGCACAGTTGAGTTATGCAGGAGACCCACAGTAAGATATTTCTCAGTGTTTGTCTTAGCCAATTTCACCTTCTACTAACAGCTGAATTAGCAGAGAAATACCCTTTAGTGGATGTTTCCTTTTCAAAAATTAAGACCTGAAATGAGCCATGCTTCCAGTTTAGATTACCCAAATGAAACAATTTTGGTAGCTCCTGAAGAATTATTTTCTCCACATATTTGAGTGCAAGAAACTATTATTCAACAGAATATTTTTGGCAAACTTGATCAACATAAGTCCTTGTATGTTTTTAAACTTTAAGGAACTTTTTCTTTATTCATCCTTATAATAATAATAATTATTTTTTATTTTTTCAGTGCCCTCTAGAGGAAAGTAGCACATATTGGTTCCTAGCACTGCCGAATTTATGCAGAGTTCTCTTTTTGGGGGCATCTTAAGAGTTCAAGATCACATGCAAAGTCAAGGTTGTGTTGGAAGTAGGAGCCGTGACTTCTGACTCTTAGAATTGATGTAACTTTCCACATTTTGATTTTTCCAACTGGCATGTTAGTGTTGTCTGGGAGAAGATTCAGGATGTGTGGGAATGGAGATATTACCATTAGATTCTTTGGGACTGTTTGGATTTCCTACCTTGCTAAATACACAAACAGCTTCCTGACTTAATTTTTTTTTTTAAAAAAAGGATTCATAGTGGGAGAAAAGGGCATGGGAGATTTTCAATTCATAAATACAGTTCTGGCTGACATATATTAGAAGAGGCTAAAGGGTTTTGTTCTTTTTTTTCCCCCTTTGGATAAAAGTATGAAGCAGTGAACCAGGCACTGTGTAAGTACTTCTTTCTTTCCTCCATTCTTTAAAAAAAAAAAAAAAAAAAAAGTTTTCAAAAAAGGAGAGGCCCAGCTAAGGCCAAGAAAGGAGCAGTTTTAATACGACAGAAAATCTTTGGAAAATCCCTTCTTGTTAGAAAAATGTTAGTAGAATGTGATGAGGCTCTCGTGGACTCTCAGATGGCAGGACTGTGAATTGATAAAGGACTGCATATTCGCTTCATTTCCAGGACGCTTTGACAGTATCCTTTACACTGGTCTAGGTTATAACTTATTTGGCTACAACAAATATGCTTATATTGTCATGGTAAATACAAATTGGTATACACCATTAGTCTTTTACCCTCTCCAGTAGAAAAATGGATATAGCTATGTAGCTTGGGTTTTGGCACAAATGGAGTTCTCTATTCTAATACTCTTCAACTCTTATATTTGGTATAAGTAGTTCAGCAACTGACAGGCTCCCTATTAAAGAAGGGGTCTGTCAATAAATATCAGAAAGTATATATTTAAATAAAATCTGTTATTTTCAAGAGGTAAACAGTGAGAAACAGGATGATTCCATTGGTTGAGGTGTTTTTGTGTCTTTGGAATTCTTTCCAGAGATTCATTCATATAGTCACACCTCATTTCCAACCAAAATAAGTAATAATCAACTTAATCACCAGGTTCCAGTTGACTTTTGTCCATCCCGACTCTCAACCTCAAAGTCATAACCTTCCTTAGAATGACGGCTTTCTGCCATTAAGAATAATCAAAAGAATGTAATGTATGATTTGAAGAGGCCTCTTAAAATAACTGAGTTTGTTGCACTTTAGATTTACCTTCTGTTTACCTGAGATGTTTGCCTGTCCTTTTCCTTAGGTACCAAAAACTGTGGAAGAGTTATGTGAAACTTCGCCACCTCCTAGCAAATAGTCCCAAAGTCAAACAAACTGATAAACAGAAGCTGGCACAGAGGGAGGTCTGTATCAAACTCCATTCCTAGGTGATTAATGATGATGTGGTTCAGGTGTATTTCACGATTGTTGTATCACACTGTACTTCTGGTACAAGATGGAAAAATATGTTTAAAAAAAAAATCATGCTTTACCCTCCTCCCCACATTATTATACCAATTGATTTAAAGAAATCTTTTAGTATTTAAGGGAGCCTTTTTATCCCTGTATTAGTCTGTTTTGCATTCCTCTAAAGGAATACCTGAGACTCGGTAATTTATAAAGAAAAGAGGTTTATTTGGTGCATGTTTCTGTAGGCTATACAAGAAGTGTGGCACCAGCATCTGCTTGGCTTCTGGGTTGTCCTCAGGATGCTTTTAGTCATGGTAGAAGGTGGATGGGGAGCAGGCACATCATATGACAGAAGAGGGAGCAAGAGAGGGAGGAGGGAGGTCCCAGACTCTCTTTAACAAGCAGATCTCACATAACTCATTACCATGGGGAAGGCACCAAGCTATTCATGAGGGATCCACCCATGACGCAAAAACCTCCCACCAGGTCCCATCTCTCACATTGGGTATCATATTTCAATGTGAAATTTGGAGGTGCCAAAACATCCTATCTATATCAGCTCCTAAAATGCCAGTTTCTTAATGGATTATTACCATTGGGAATCAAACATATCTTTTATAGATATTAAAGCTTAAATTTGATGAATCAGCCTTTTATCTTTAATTTGGTTGCACATTATACAACATTGGGCCCTACTCAGATTTCTTGGTCTTAAAGTTGGAAAAGATTGTCTTCCATTGGTCTGCCAGTTTAGCATGGTAAACTTATTTTGTAAGGTTTCATATCCCAAATTCCATATTTCCTTACTAATGGGTAGTAGTATCCCTGTAATCCAGGATAACTTATGTTTTAGTTTTAATTACAAGAAAAAATGGTTTCAGTATCAACATAGATTTTTGTCTCAGAAGTTTTATTCTGCTGGGGTTGTGTAAGAGCAAAGCTTTGAAGGTGGAAAAAGTGTTTGAATTCTGGCATTGTCACTTACTGTGATTTAAGCCAGTCAGCCTGTTTATAAAGGAGGGAACTAAGGTTGAGAGGCTGACTGAAATGTTCCTCCGTTGGTGCACTCAACAAAAAAGGTAGTTCCACAAACTTCTGAAATACGCCGTTTAACGGGCCTCTTGTGGTATTTGACCTGTAAAAGGAACTTAATCAATAGTGGGGGTGGGGTGGTTCCTGTTGTTATGAATTCCTATGAGATTTTGATTCAATTACATGCATACAAATATACAATTATTTTTACAATTATTCGAAGGACCGTGAAAGGGAAGAGTTAGTTCCTGATCATGTCTCACAGATGACATTTTGGATCGTAGTCTTTTTTTATATAAAATATGCCCTTACAGCAAGGGTTTTTATAAGGGATTTGCAAGTTAGAAGGCAACTGTTAGAATTATGTGGGTTTCAGGTTAATTTGCCGATTGTGTGACTGGGCGTGGTGGCTCATGCCTGTAATCCCAGCACTTTGGAAGGCCAAGGTGGGCAGATCACGAGGTCAGGAGATCGACACCATCCTGGTGAACACGGTGAAACCCCGTCTCTACTAAAAATACAAAAAATTAGCTGGGCGTGGTGGCGGGTGCCTGTAGTCCCAGCAACTCGGGAGGCTGAGGCAGGAGAATGGCGTGAACCTGGGAGGTGGAGGTTGCAGTGAGCTGAGATTGTGCCACTGCACATCCAGCCTGGACGAGAGAGCCAGACTTTGTCTCAAAAAAAAAAAGAATTTACTGATTGTCTTTCTTAGATGTAAATACTTAACATGATGCATGATAAAAATTTTACATGCTGATTTCAAATCCCAAACCACATTTTGCTTCCTTTATCAATGAAAGGGCATATTTTTTTCAAAAATACCAGAATGGTAGATTTGGTTTAGATTTTTTCTTATCTAGTTGCCAAGAAAGGCTGGGCTGCATTATACCCCAAGCTCTGAGCATTCTAGCCTCCATTTTAAAGAAAATACTGTAATTTTGTATGAAGAGGTTTGAGTATCTGAATGTAAGGGTAGTAGTAAATGAATCCAACTTATTTTCTAATGCTTGATGTTTGGCTTACTATTGCTATATAGCAGTTGTGTTACTCATAATGAATTGTTTTCTAGGAAGCACTCCAAAAAATACGGCAGAAGAACACAATGAGACGAGAAGTAACAGTGGAGCTAAGTAGCCAAGGATTCTGGAAAACTGGCATCCGTTCTGATGTCTGTCAGGTGGGGACACTTCTGAGGACACAGTTATGCCCATACTTTTCTTCCTTTAACACAAATCTAGTACTGAGGGTTTCTTAATTGAGAATGTTCTGTAGAAAATACTACCTTGAGGCTAAATGGAATACCAACTATAAATTGTTTTCTATTATTTGGATTTTGTTTTCATTGTCTGTTTTGACGCTGGTATGTGTGTGTATGTTGTGCTTGTAGGTATTGGGGCGGGGAGAAGCTTACTTAGTAGTGTTCAGTTCAGTCTCTTCTCTTTGGATGAAGGTAAGTCTGTCCTTCTCATGCATCTGCTCATGCATCTGCCTGTTTGCAGCACATGTATAGGTGCTTGTACAAAAGAGATAATCCAGCAGCCCTACAAGCAGACTCCTGAAGTGTATGTTTTCTAGACCGATGACTCAAATTTATGTTGCAATTTATATTGCAGAGAACTGAAGGCATTAATGAACAGAATCAGTGTATACTTCATATTTGAACCAAATGATAATATATTTTCTTTGGGTGAACTCAATAGAATAACATTTCTGCTATATGTAACTGACTGACTAATAAGCATTTTTGTTTTTCCTATGGGTGGAATTTATATGTGATTAAAGATCCCCCAAACCAGCACATTCTGTTTTTTCACTTGATTCTTTTGTCACAATTGATATTGGATGAAGTCCATGAGAATTACAGTAAAGGAAATGAGTACACAGGCTACGGTCAGGTAATGCAGTTTGCTGTGTTCATCCTTTTGTAAGAATACTTCCAGGCTTCCATTTATTTGTTTCGATGGTAGCATGTGTTACAGTAAGTTCAAGCAGCTTCCTCTTAGCTTCCTCTTAGTGTTCATTTCATCATAATGAATTTTAAAAAAAATCAGTTTGGCATTTAATTATTATATTGACTAGCAGAGTTTAAAAGTATTGCTACACAATTTACTAAGTGATATCCAAAGCTAACTATTTTTGCATTAAGATGAACTGCTATTGGTGTAATATTGCCAGATATTTTCAGGGTAATCATCTACAGTGGTAACCAGCTGTTTTCATCAGGTCCACAGTTATTTTACCAATTGACAAATATCTTATGACTGTCAGTACTTTTAGATGAATATTTTACTTCCATTGATTCTCTCTCAGGGCCGTTTGAAGCTGTATCACCCGGTTTTTCTATTTGTCAGTGTTTCCCCAAAACCAGCGTAATGTCATCCTAAGGTAGACATCATCAGAACAGTGAGCAGAATCCTAGACAGTTTGCTCCACATTTGATGATCTCAGTGATAAATCAGAGTTGATTATCTAAGAGATCATAAAATTGTTGAGCATTAAGAACTAGATGGTACCTTCCAGACTTTCTAGTTAGTAGTTTTGAACTTGTGTTTTTGGTTAACTTCAAAGTATTTTTTTCATACAAAACCCTTTTAGAGCCATTATTTGTAAAAAGATAAAGAGTAACTGCCTGATTGACTAGTGGGAGATGGGAGTGGAGAGAGTATCCTGTTTTACTTGATTTCTCCCCCACCTCCTGTAGCAGTCCCTAAGGCCACTGAATACAGTATCTTTTTCTTTTTCTGAAGCTTTGAGCCTTTTTTTTTTCTTTTGTAAAGCAAACAAGAGTGCTGAATTATCTGTTGCAGTACAGTTTTGTATTCTTCAGCTATATCACAAATGTCTTCCTCTACCCTCAGCTAGATGAGAAGCAGCTGGAGGCGTAAGTGATCTTGTCTCTTGCTGTGTGATATGCTATATTCTGTTTTGAGGTTGGTAGGTAAAAGGACTCAGTCAGTTTCCTTGCCTAACTGGTGGAAGAAAAGGGATCCTGATTAAACCCCTGCGAAGATGAATGCTTTATGATCTAATAATCATTCCTCCCTCTGTAGAACTCTCACTCTTCCAGAGAGAACTGCCATCTGTTTAGAAGCCATGCTTCCATTCTCTGGTCCTCCGAATGGAAGTCTTTTTCAGATTTTGATAAAATTACCCTCATATGTAAATGACTTGATTAAAAAAATGTGAATTGTTGCCTATAAGTTCATATACTGAATGCAGAAGGAATTGCTTTATGGTTTGAAAAGAAATATGTCTGCATATAAATAAATGAAAATGAGCCAGCAGGCTACCTGAGAAGTCCATAGAAGTGGAAGAGAAAGAAATCTTACACAGTGGCAACATGGGGGCTGAGAGTGAACTATTAAAACCAAAAATCCTTGTGCTTTGGTGAAATAGTTCCTTACACACCAAAATCAAATTATCCTGAAGGCATTCTGTAGCTCTCAAGGTGAGATGAACAGTTGAAGTATCTGTTTATTTTGACATATTAAATATTATTTCACCATCAGTGAATATTCTTGGGGTTGTGAAAGTAAATTGTTACCTGCATTGGGCTTAAAACATCAACATATGGAAATTTGGAGGTGTTCATCAACTCATTCATGACACGGGAGCAACCTAGTTCAAACTTTAAATACCAAAAAAACAAAAAAAACAAAAAAACCCTACAGTAAGGTTTAGGGGAAGATACCAAAAGTAAACTAGTGTAGTTGACTTTTGGCTCAAAATAAGCATTTTTGCAATGAATATTTTCATTACATTTATTTACACCTTTCCTTGTTCTGTAATTGTTTTGAAGTGGTAACTCTTTTTATGAATATGGGAATTAATAAAGCACTGACTCTGCAAGCCATGGGCTCCATGGTGAAGCCTTCAGTGCTAGTAATTTGAAACTCTCTTGACTCTTCTCACTGAGCTTTCTCTTAGTCGGTCCTATTGCATATTAACGGTCAGAAAGTCTTCCTTTCTACTGATACATCTTACAGAAAACCTTTGACAAGTAGAGAACCTCTGGGTACATTTTAACTAAGAGTTTTTGCCACAGATGATACGTTAGCTCTTCCTGGAATTTTTATGTTTTAAAATTCTCAGGTATTTTACATGCATCACACAAAGGTTCTGAACAGTTGCCCTTAAATTATTGATGTTTGCCATACATTTTGTTTGAATTTTTTTAACCTTGAAATTCCTTCAGTGAACAATGAAGGCAGCAAAGCCATTCCCCCTAGTTTTCTTGTAAAGAAATCAGACAAAATGTTTTATCATGTAGCATTAATGACCAAACATCTGAATATATTTTAGAAGCCATTTTAGTCATATTTTTAGGATAGGGTCTTTTTGCATCCTTAATAAATGTTTAGTCCAGTGCAGGTTTGTCTAGTCACAAGTCATATATGTTAACATTTTTTATTGTTTATTTGGCCTTTGTTCTTAATGTAAAGATTTTGATGATGTTTAATAAAACCTGTGATTTTTTGAGAAAGGGACCAAGAGTGTTTTTATTGTTTTTTTACAAGTGGAATTGGCTGTGGCTTACAATGATATTTAATTTCTTATATTAGAATAAATGTTTTCTTTTGGTGTGTTTTCCTCACATAAGCTGGTGGCATATCATAATGCAGTTTAACATCTCCAAAATAAAAGCATTTAGTATTTTTGGTAATAAAGAATAAAAATCTAATTGGGAAATAGCAGTTAAGTGAATTTATACATCGAATACTTTGAATAATTTTATGATTATTCAAAGTCTTTGAACAGATAGGCTCATACTTAATTTTTAGAAGAAAGGATTTATCTAAAATCCTTGGTAGTTTTTCTCTGTATTCAGTAGTTCATTGATATAGAACCTACTGTTTTTTAGTAATAATTGCTAGTAGGTTGCTAGTAAAAGCCTTGAGATGCTATCTGGTGGCTGCAGGAGATGGAAACCATTGTGATAAATCTGAGATGGAGTGACCTCAGTACCAGCATCTCCCTCTGGAAGTACATTTCCCCAACCAGAGAAGTTACCAAGGATTGTTAGGAGATTAGAAAATTCTATCTGGTGCCCCAGCCAGTGTTAAGAGGATTGAAAACCTAGGAGTAGGTGCTATAACTTGTAATTAAATGTGAACCGAATATGGACCTGTCACTATGTTTGTAGATAAATCGTTGAATAATTTTTTCTGTGTTGCTGCTTGTTAGAGTGAATTCTGGGTAATGTGGAAGAAAAAGGAATCAAAACCTGAATCTGAGTCTAAAAAATTCAGCATAATGACTCAGAAGAGGAAGAAAAGCAACATGCTGCAATAGGACCTGCATTTTTTAAGAAAAGGGTTTCACACACTGAGGTTAAATTGGTATCTTCTGTAGAGGGAGGCGCCTGGACCCTGTGCTATACTGAGAAGGTGGTCCATGGAAATCAGTAAACTAACTCGGAAGACATGAAAAAAGGAGCAAAGAATTTACACCATCACAGTCACATCACCAGTAGGAGACTCATGCCAAATGCGGGGACACTGTAACTTCTTAAGGAAAAGAAAGGAAGCACAGGTGCCTGGAGAACTGTTGGCCTTTGAGGAAAGCTGAGTCGTGGTGGTTGGTATTTGTATTGAGTGGACAGAGAGCTGTCTTTGGACTAATTAATGAATGTGCTGTTTTCCTAGAGTGGCCATCTGGAATGGGATGGAAGGCTGCCATGCATTATCAAACTATCTGATTCTCTTGCTCAATGATTTGTCAAGGAATGACTCAACAGTGAAAAGTAACATCTCTAGGGATTCACAGACTTTGGACAGCAAGTTGAAGGATGTATTTTCTAAATTAGATCTTGTAGCAGAGGGAAGGAGGAATGTCTGAGGGCAATGGCTTCATAGTTATTGTTAACAAAGGAATTTTGATTTTTAGTCTGTATGAGATACTTGATTTTTTAATTGGAGCATAGTGCTGCTTGTGAAGAAAGGAAAGATTTGTTTAAAGACTAACTGACCTGATAGAGAATTTTTTTTTTAAGAGATGGGAGTCTTGCTGTGTTGCCCCGGCTAGAATGCAGTGGCTATTCACAGGTGCAATAGTAGTGCACTCTGGCCTTGTTGCCTTGGACTCCTGGGCTCAAGCCTCCAAAGCGGGAACTACAGGTGCATGTCACCTCGTCTGGCTAGTATTATATTTTATTAGGAGTAATTTAAAACATACAAGATGAAAGAGAAAAGTATAATGAACTCCGTAAACTATCACTTAGCTTTGACTGTTATCAAAAGCATTTCTGTAATATCAAATACCTAGTCAATGTTTACATTTTTCTCGTCTATTAAATTTATTTTAGTCCGTTTAAATTTGGGTCCATGTGAGATCTATACATTGTGATTAGTTGATGTTGTTTAAGTCTCTTTAATCTGTAGGTTCTCATTCCATTTCTCCTTTTTTTCCCTTGCAAACATCTGTTGCTGAAGAAATTGGGTTATGTGTCCTATAGAGTTCCTACAGTGTAGTCTGAGTTTTGCTGATTGCAACTTTCTGGTGTCATTTACCAGGTACTTCTGCCCCTTGTGTTTCCTATAAATTGGTAGTTGGATCTAAAACTGCACTGTCCAGTACCACTGGTTGCGTGTGGCTATTTAAATTTAAATAAATTAAATGAAATTAAAAATTCTGCCTCTCAGTTACTCTCACCACACTTTGAGTGCTCAGTAGACATATGTGGCTACTGCCCATTACAACAGCACAGATAATAGGATATTTCCATCATCATAGAGTGCTCTGTTGAATAGCACTGACCAAATTTAAGTTCAGTTTTTTTGCAAGATATTTTCACAGGTAGTGGTGAGGACTCTCTTTATTTGTATGTGACATTATCAGTCATCGATGGATCGTTTACTTAGACCCAGTAATTAATTAAGGTCTGCCAAAATGATATTCTAATTCTGTCTTTATTCATTTATTACTTAAAATACTTTTAAAAAAGGATCTTTTCCTCATCAACTATTTGATTACCCTGAGATACAGATCCTGTGGGACAGCACCAAAAATTACTCGTTTGATTTATTCCATAAAGCACAACTAGTAGTCCCAGATTAACAATTTAACAGCACCACCACCAATATGGTGATGCAAAATAGTTGCTTGTTTGGGAGGACAGATGGTCTTTGACTTACAATGGGGTTACATCCCAGTAAACCTGGAGTAAGTTGAAAATATCATAAGTTGAATTTTCAGTTTATGATTGGTTTATTGGGACATAGCCTATCATAAGTCGAGGAGCATACTGAATTAATATTGCTTACATGTCATTGTAAAGTCAAAAATTTTTAAGTCTTACCATTGTAAGTTGGGGACTGACTGTTCTTTTTTGTCTTTGATTATCTATAGCTGTATCTCACTGGAGATTTACACTCAGTTTTCTGTATCTCGTGGTTATGCCACAAACTGGATACACAGAATTCATTTGTTTCATTTTACTTTTGATTTTAAGGGTTCCATTGACTGACTGACCAATTGATTGAGTCAGGGTCTTGCTGTGTCACCTAGGCTGGAGTACAGTGGCACTGCGATCATGGCTCACTACAGCCTTGAACTTCTAGGCTCAACACATCCTCCCACCTTAGCCTCCCTAGTAGCTGGGACCACAGGTGTGTGTGCCAACATGCCTGGCTAATTTTTCTATTTTTTGTAGAGACGGGGTCTTGCTTTATTGCCCAGGCTGGTCTCAAACTCCTAGGTTCAAGTGATCCTCTTGCCTCAGCCTCCCAAAGTGCTGCAATTACAGTCATGAGCCACAGTGCCTGGCCTAGATTCCTTTTAAAATTTAAAGATTGTTTTATAATTATGTAAAATGTTCACATGACTCTGCAGTCAAGATTTACAGAGTCAAGTGTATTTTTTTTTTTTTTTTTTTTTTTTTTTTGAGACGGAGTCTCGCTCTGTCACCCAGGCTGGAGTGCAGTGGCGTGATCTCGGCTCACTGCAAGCTCCGCCTCCCGGGTTCACGCCATTCTCCTGCCTCAGCCTCCCGAGTAGCTGGGACTACAGGCGCCCACAACCGTGCCCGGCTAATTTTTTTTTTGTATTTTTAGTAGAGACGGGGTTTCACCGTGGTCTCGATCTCCTGACCTTGTGATCCGTCCGCCTCGGCCTCCCAAAGTGCTGGGATTACAGGCGTGAGCCACCGCGCCCGGCTTGTATTTTTTTTTTTAAGTCGTAACTGCTATCTCTGTTCCTTGTATCATTTTCTTGCCACCCACCCCCGATAGGTAACTGTCTTTTAAAAATGGCTTGTGGCCGGGCACGGTGGCTCACGCCTGTAATCCCAACACTTTGGGAGGCCGAGGCGGGTGGATCACGAGGTCAGGAGATAGAGACCATCCTGGCTAACACAGTGAAACCCTGTCTCTACTAAAAATACAAAAAAAAAAAAAAAAAAAAAAAATTAGCCGGGTGTGTGGCGGGAGCCTGTAGTCCCAGCTACTCGAGAGGCTGAGGCAGGAGAATGGTGTGAACCTGGGAGGCAGAGGTTGCAGTGAGCCGAGATTGTGCCACTGCACTCCAGCCTGGGCGACAGACCAAGACTCCGTCTCAAAAAAAAAAAAAAAAAAATGACTTGATCTGGCTGCACATGCGGTGGCTCACTCTTGTAATCCCAGCATTTTGGGAGGCGGAGGCAGGCAGATCACCTGAGGTCAGGAGTTTGAGACCAGCTTGGCCAACATGGTGAAACCCTATCTCTACTGAAAATACAAAAAATTAGCCAGGAGTGGTGGTGTGTGCCTATGGTCCCAGCTACCTGGGAGACTGAGGCAGGAAAATAGCTTGAACCCAGGAGACAGAGGTTGCAATGGGGCAAGATCACGCCACTGCACTCCAGCCTGGGAAACAGAGTGAGACTCCATCCAAAAAAAAAAAAGGCTTAATTTTTTATTTTTATATAAGCAAATATATATGTATTTTTGTTTGTTTTCCTCTTTCTTGTATGAATGGTGGTATCTTAAACACACTTTTCTCTACTGAGATTTTGTTCACTTAACAATGTGTCTGGACCAGGTGTGATGGCTCAGACCATAAATTCCAGTGCTTCCTCCAGTGCAGGAGGATTGCAAACTTAGCCAGGTGTGGTGGTGCACACCTGTTGTCCTAGCCACTCAGGAGGCTGATGTGGAAGGATCACTTGAGCCCAGGAGTTTGGGGCTGCAGTGAGCTATGATTGTACCACTGTACTCCAGCATGGGTGACAGAGTAAAACCCCATCTCTAAAAAACAAAACAAAACAACAGTAACAACAACAACAATAACAACAAACCATGTGTCTGGAGGTCACTCCATAGCAATGTATAGAGCTTATTGATGTGTTCGGCTTTCTGTCTGTAAAACTGTTTTATGTTAGTGGGTACTATGAAATCCATTATATTGGCTTTGTTTTTTTCCTTTTTATATCCTTTGTATTCAGGAAGACTTGTATTTTTATTCTAATGGTTACCTTTATACTGACAGCTTTATAGTATAATTACATTTCTCCCTTACCTCTCTTTCTTTCTGTGTGTATGTGTATATGTGTGTGTGTGTGTATCTTGTTGTCTTTTAGTAAAAGTAGCTTCTCTCTGCTTCTTCCCATAATCCTCTCTCTCACCTGGCATCTAATTTGAAGTGATATCCTTTTGTTGCAAGTTAATAAGGCAGGCAGCAACCTCATCCTACTCTTTATATATTTCTTATTCTCCCTTGTTTTCTGATGGTTGTACTAATCAGTGTTAGAATGTTTAATTATTTCTTATATTGACTCCTTTGTGATTATCTACCAATAAAAATATATTTGCAAGTAATCATCAGATCATATGTCATTGTCAATCTCCCACCTCCCCTTTCTCATTTGTCTGAAGCTCATTTTCTAAACCATTCCTCAAGAAGGCCTTATAGAAACAGTGGTCCTTGAGTTTCTGCATGTTCCTCACAGTTTGACTGTGGTCTTTATTTTAACGGTCAGTTTGGCTGGATATAAAATCTGTGGATCACATTTTCTTTCTTTAATATTTTAAATACATTCTCATTGTTTTCTGGCATGAAACATAGCTGTCAAAAGTGTGGTAACAATATGGTCAGGTATAGGTACTCACGACTGTAATCCCAGCACTTTGGGAGGCCAAGGCAAGTGCATAACCTGAGCTCAGGAGTTTGAGACCAGCCTGGGCAACATGGCGAAACCCCGGCTCTACAAAAAATTAGCTGGGTGTGGCGGTGCACACCTGTGGTCTCAGCTACTTGGGAGGCTGAGGTGGGAGGATCACTTGAGCCTAGGAGATGGAGGTTGCAGTGAGCCGAGATCATGCCACTGTACTCCAAACTGGGTAACAGAGTGAGAACCCATCTCAAAAAAAAAAAAAAAAAGTGTGATAACAATATGAGTTTAAGTGAGTTGGTCCTTTTGTCTGAGTGCCCAAAGGATTTTTTCTTTTTCTTTAGAAACCAATAGTTTGCTAGAATATGTCTCAGCTCTTTTCAGTTAATTTTTTCAGGTATGCTGTATATACTTTCAGTATATACTTTCAAGTTGTCTTTTATCTCAGGAAAGTTTTCTTTTTCTTGTATTACACATTTCATTATTTTCTTTTATTTTGATTTTTAAAGTACTCCACTTATATGCATCTTATATTTTCTTTGCTTCTCTTCTGGATCTATCATGTTCTCTTGAATTCTTCATTCAAGAAGTAGTAATTACTTCTTGCATCTTATATCTTCTTATAAGATATTGTGTCATATCTGTTTTGCTTCTCTTCTGGATCCATCATTTTCTCTTGAATTCTTCGTTTCTATTTTTCAAAAGCACTATTCATTGGGTTAATCTGATTTTGTGTTCCTTCTTGTTTAGTCTTGAAGTGGTTATCTCCTTTTATGTTTCTTTTTCCTGAGTTTTGTCACTTCTTTTCAAATCTTCCTTTCCTCTAATCTCATTTCCGAATTTATGTAATATTTATTTGTAATTTGTGTTAATCCTCCTATGGTTTTATTTCTTTGCTTAGAAGGTTATTGGTATGTTTCTCTGGAATTTTTTCTTTTCTTTTTTTTTTTTTAAAGACAGAGTCTCGCGATCTCGGCTCACTGCAAGCTCCTCCTCCCGGGTTTATGCCATTCTCCTGTCTCAGCCTCCCGAGTCGCCGGGACTACAGGTGCCCGCCACCAAGATAATTTTTTGTATTTTTAATAGAGACGGGGTCTCACCGTGTTAGCCAGGATGATCTCGATCTCTTGACTTCGTGATCCACCCACCTCGGCCTCCCAAAGTGCTGGGATTACAGGCGTGACCCACCGCATCCAGCCTCTGGAATGTTTTTATTATCAGCAAGGATGTTATTCTACTCCTCTTCTTAGAAACATCTTTGAATGGGATTTGATCATGATTCTTTTCTGTTGCTCTTTAAGAAACTTAAAAATTAAGTAAACTAAATGAAATATTTTCCTGTACTTTTAGAAAGGGGGTATAAGCCAGGATAGTTTTTCATGGTTCTGGAGCTCCTCCTCCTGTTGTTTTTGCAGTGATAAAAGAAATAATATGGCTTCACACTAAGATCTGCCCCCTCCGCTTCTCTCCTCTGCTTTTGTCTGGACCTTCTCTCTTTTGCCTTTCATTATCCCTCTCTAGCGAAATGTGGCTTGCACTCCCAGCACTTTCTCCTCATTGTGGGCCTTTTATCTTGTAGGGAGCTTCACCTTTTGTTTTTTTGTTTTGAGTGTTTGTAGGTCCCAGGTGTCTTCAGCACAGTTAGACTGTCCTCCCGTATTCACTTAATGAATTCGATTCGGCAGAGCTCTCTCCAGTTTGGGTTATTTCCGGTGAACATGTGTTGTTAATTTTGAGTTTCTTCCATTATCAGGGCCTGTCTCTTCTCTCACACAGATGCTGAGACGTAGCTCTTTCTCCTCATCTACTCTTAGTTAGGGACTCAAGGGGGTACCTTGTCATTTAGTTTTTATGTAGATAATGTTCATTGGTCTTTCATTTTGCTAGTCTAGTTGCTCTATTTTTATGGGAGAATTTGAGTTTCTTTTTTTTTTTTTTTAATTAAAGCGGTTGGCAGACATAAAGATGCCAGACATAAAGATGATTGTATTTTAATATTGCAAAGACTGATACTTTTAAAAACTGAGCTAGAAATTTAAAGTCTTGTAGGTAACACTGAGACTTGATGTCTGGGATTCAAGATGGAGATGGGTCATCTATACCCTTCCATGGTACTCACAAAAGCTTTATTTGGAAGGAGAAACAGGCTTTGTTTGGAGCAGATTTAGAGAAAGTGGTTAAGGGATTCAAAGCTGTTTTACATGAGAAAAGGTTAAAGGAAGTAAGGTAGTAAGGTGTAGGTTAGCTAAAACAAGATGTGGAAAGCCTGCCATTAAATGCATTTTGTTTTTGGGTAGAACTCGGGTTAAAGGGGTAAAACTTCCAAAGATACAGATTTGGGCTTAAAGTTAATAGTAATTTTCGGGCCCGGTGCACTGGCTCATGCCTGTGTAATCTTAGCACTTTGGGAGGCTGAGGCAGGCTGATACCTTGAGCCTAGCAGTTTAAGACCAACCTGGGCAACATGGCGAAACCTCATTTCTACAAAAAACACAGAAATCAGCAGAGTGTGGTGTTGCACACCTGTAGTCCCAGCTGCTGGGGCTTGGTGGCTGAGGTGGGAGGATCTCTTGAGCCTGGAAGGTCGAGGCTGCAGTGAGTTATGATTGTGTCACTGCACTCTAGCCTGGGTGACAGAGTGAGACCCTGTCTCAAAAAAAAAAAGGTAATTTTTAAATAATCAGCAGACTCTAAAGAGGGTTTTATTTTCCTGACAGGCAGCGATTCATGTCTCATAGGAAATATTAAGAAAGTAAACAATTCACCAGGTTGAGTTCATGCTTTAGAAAAGGCAGTTGCACTGAGTAGTCTTCATGTCCTAACCCATGTCCTATCCACCTTGAGTTTTTAGCATCAACTCTTGAGCTTCCTGCAGTTTAAATGGCTGGAAAGCTATTATACTTTGATTGTGCATGTTGTTTCCATATTGTTGTGTTTATCAATACAGCACTTATAAAAACAAAGTGGTTAAAGTGCTGATAATTAAAATTCTAATGGCATATTTCTAGCTTTAATGGCAAAAACAATGTCTTCACCTTTTCTGTCTCCCACACATATTGTAAGGCCTTGCACGTGGAGGTGCTCAATTATATACTTACTGAATTGAACTGGCAAGAAAGATTTTTTGTTGATTAGAGATCCTATTTGGTAGAATGAATCTTTCTTTATAAGTTAATAACATAACTAATTTCTATAGTTTGAAGCAAATCCATTTTCATGTACTTTTAAACAATGCCAGCTTAAAATACTTCAAAGACTGAAATAATATAAAGCATATGTCAGTCATTCTGTGGGCTGGGTCCATCCTCCAGGTTCTGATGAATAAGAATGACTCCCTACATTCTTTTGTGTTCTTGGGAACAGTATTAAGGAAAAGAAAAAGATATGCCTTCCATGAAATTATCTCCCAATAAGGAATTTATAGCCAAATGAAAAGAGATTGAAGGAAAAATTTAAATTCTGTGTCCTTGGGTACCTTAACTGTACTGGTGTCTTTCTAAAAATTGTCTTCAGAATGTTAGATCATTAAATGTTAAACCTAGGGTGGCATATCTGGTTGAGAAGCTCTTAAAGGATAATCATGGGCTTCAGGGGTTTGTGAACCCATTAAAATTGTGTACAACTTTTGCATGTTTGTGCACAAGGACATTTTTCTGGGGAAAGAATCATTTTTCTTGGATTCTCAAAAATATCTTGAGCCTAAAAAAGTTTCAAAATGAATGAATCCTAATCCATTCCCCTTTAATTAAAGGTAGACAAGGAGGCACAGAAATGCATGTGACTTACTCAAAGCTACCCTGCTGAATACTGATAGAACCAGGGCTATTCCTAATGGAATGAGGGCTAACAGACCTTGTTCTAAGAAGATTTTTGTATTTCCTCTTTTAATCCTTTTAGCTATCCTTGAAAGTAGGTATATTTATTATTCTCATTGTGCAGATGAGGAAACTGAAGCAGAGAGGTAAGATAACTTGCCCCAGGTCACACAGTGAATAAGTGGCAGAGCAGGATTTGGACCCAGGCATTCTGATTCTAGAGACTATATACTCTCAACAGCTACAGTCTCTCACAGAGGATTCTCCGAATGCCATGAAGCCAATAAGCTGTTTGAGGACTTAGTGAGATGGAATTTGGAATGTGAAAATGGTTCTGACTTGTTGTAAAACAAATGAAGTGACTTTATAAGTTTTTATAAAGTTAAACATATTGAATACTTTTTTTTTTTTTTCCTAGCATGCAATGATGTTACCTGTTCTGACCCATCATATCCGCTACCACCAGTGCCTAATGCATTTGGACAAGTTGATAGGATATACTTTCCAAGATCGTTGTCTGTTACAGGTAAGAATTATTCTCCTGTAAACTCACGTCATAACAAGATAGGAGTAATTCATCTTGCACGTCACAAATGGTACATTGGGTTTTCTATCCTGGGAAGTGACAGGGATTGATAAAAACATAGTTCTCTCCATTGCTCTACCCTGGTTGCCTCTGCTACTTTCCAGCCCATTCTCTCACATTTATTTGAGATCATCCCTAAAAAAATTGACTAAAACTGAAATTTGTCAAATCTGAGTACCTTCTTCCAGCTTTTCCTCCTTTATGTCTCTCCTTTTCAGGTGCTGAGAATTCTAACTTCTCTGAAAGATGTAGTTTTTTTTTTTTTTTTTTCTTTTCTGGTATAGAGTTTTGCTCTTGTTGCCCAGGGTGGAGTGCAATGGCGCAGTCTCAGCTCACTGCAACCTCCGCCTCCCGGGTTCAAGCGATTCTCTTGCCTCAGGCTCCTGAGTGGCTGGGATTACAGGTGCCTGCCACCATGCCCAGCTAATTTTTGTATTTTTAGTAGAGACGGGCTTTTGCCCTGTTGGCCAGGCTGGTCTCGAACTCCTGACATCAGGTGATCCGCCGGGCCCACCTCGACCTCCCAAAGTGCTGGGATTATAGGTGTGAGCCACTGCGCTCAACCTAAAGATGTGGGTTTTTACGTTTGTTTCCAGAACAGGGCTTGCGTCAGAGATCTGGAAATTTGTTTTGGTCACTTAAAAATTTTTTTCAGTAGATTTAGGGGTACAAGTGGTTTTTGGTTACATGGATGATTTGTACAGTGGTGAAGTCTGGGCTTTTAGTGTACCTGTCACTTGAATAGTGTACATACACCCAATAGGTAGTTTTTCATCCCTCACCCTCCTCCCAACACTCTTCATCTGAGTCTCCAGTATCCATTATACCACTCTGTATGACCCTGGGTACCCATAGCTTAGCTCCTACTTGTGAGTGAGAAGATGCAATATTTGGTTTTCTGTTTCTGAGTTAATTAACTTAGGATACTGGCCTGTAGTTCCAACTGAGTTGCTGCAAAAGCCATTATTTCATTATTTTTATTGTGGAGTAGAGTTCCATGGTATATGTGTCCCACGTTTTCTTTATCCACTCATCAGTTGATAGACACTTAGGTTGATTCCATAGCTTTGCAATTGTAATTGTGCTGCAGTAAACATAGAAGTGCAGGTGTCTTTTTGATAGAATGACTTCTTTTCCTTTGGGTAGATACACAGTAGTGGGAGGACTGAATCAAGTGTTAGATCCACTTTTAGTTTCTTGAGAAATCTCCATACTGTTTTTCGTAGAGGTTATACTAATTCATATAGCTTATATAAAGTTCAGTGTATTATAAGCCTTCCCTTTTCACTGCATCACACCAACACCTGCTGTTTTTTGATTTTTAAATAATGGCCACTCTGACTGGGGCAGAGTGGTAGGTGGTATCTCCTTGTGGTTTTAATTTGCATTTCCCTCATGATTAGTGATGTTGAACATTCTTTCATGTTGTTTGGCCATTTTTATATCTTCTTTTGAAAAATGTTTGTTCATGTCATTTGCCCACGTTTTAATGGGATTATTAGTATTATTATTATTATTTCTGGCTGATTTGTTTTAGTTCCTTGTGGATTCTGGATATTAGTCCTTTGTTGGATATATAGTATGCAAATATTTTCTGCCATTCTGTAGGTCGTCTGTTTGCAGATACTTGGGGAGATAAGATGGAAAGATCAGGGCTTAAAATTCAAATGGACAGACAGCTCCCTTTCCTGCTTAATTTAGGATGATACAAAGATGGTGCCCCCATGCTGGGTTTTTGTTTTGTTTTTGTTTTTTGAGACAGGGTCTCCTTCTGTCACCCAGGCTAGAGTGCAGTGGTGTGATCATAGCTCACTGCCGCCTCGACCTCCTGGGCTCAAGTGATCCTCCCACCTCAGCCTCTTGAGTAGCTGGGACTCCAGTCATGTGCCACCACACCAGGCTAATTTTTTATTTTTTGCAGAGATGGCGTCTCACTGTGTTGCCAGGCTGGTCTTGATCTCTTGGGCTAAAGTGGTCCTTCCACCTTAGGATTACAGGTGTGAACCATTGCATCTAGTTTATGCTGTTTTAAAGACTGAACTTATTTTATTGAAATTTTAGCTGGCCATGACTCATCCAAGTCATCATTTAAATTTTGGAATGAATCCTGATCATGCCAGGAATTCTTTGTCTAACTGTGGAATTCGGCAGCCCAAATATGGAGACAGAAAAGTTCATCACATGCACATGCGGAAGAAAGGTATGTCTGGATGATTTTAAGATGTGAAGATCCTATTTTGGCCTGTGTTTTCTGTTGTAAATTATTTCGCTTCTAGGAATGGTTCCCTGGGTGACTCTTTCACCATTTCATATTCTAGTGATTACTGACTCTTTTTTTTTTTTGAGACAGAGTCTCACTCTGTCACCTAGGCTGGAGTGCAGTGGCACAATCTCAGCTCACTGCAACCTTTGCCTGCTGGGTTCAAGCGATTCTCCTGCCTTAGCCTCCTGAATAGCTGGGATTACAGGCATATGCCACCATACTTGGCTAGTTTTTTTGTATTTTTATTAGAGACAGGGTTTTGCCATATTGGCCAGACTGGTCTTGAACTCCTGACCTCAAGTGATCTACCCGCCTCTGCCTCCCAAAGTGCTGAGGTTACAGACATGAGCCACCGCGCCTAGAGCCACCGCATGGACTCTTTTATAATATTTACTTTGAGCAAGAACTATAATAAGGGTTGATGAGTTTTTTAGAAAAATTTCTTTTTCCTATCCAGTGTTTTAAATAATTGTTTATTACACTTTGAGACAGGTAGATTCCAAATCTTTTAAAATCACATTGACATGAGATAATTTTTTTCTACTGTAATATGATGGTCCTATAATTCTTCTATCCATATTTACTTGTGTATTTGTTTTTATTTTAAATAGGGATTAACACCTTGATAAATATTATGTCACGCCTTGGCCAAGATGACCCAACTCCCTCAAGGTAAAGTTGATTTTTAAAAAACAACTTGATTGATATGTAATTCACATACTATACAATTTACTCATTTAAAGCATACAATTCAGGGTTTTTAGTAAGTTCACAAAATTGTGTATCCATGGCCATTATCTACTTTTGCAACATTGACATTACCCCAAAGAGAAACCCGGTACCCATTAGTAATCTCTCCCCATGTTCCTTAGCCTGCCCAGTCCTAGGCAACCACCAATTTATTTTCAACCTCTATGGATTTGTCTCTTCTGAACATTTTATGTGAAAGGTATCATGTAAGTCAGTTCTTTGCAATTGTCTTCTTTTACCTAGCATGTTTTCAGGATTTGTCCATAGTATGGTATGTGTCAATACTTCATTGTTTTTATTGCTAAATAATATTCCATGATGTGAGCATACCATATTTTATGTATCTGTCCTTCAGTTAATGGGCATTTAGATTGTTTGTACTTTTTGGCTGGTGAATAATGCTGCTGTGAATATTTATGTACAGATTTTGTTTGGACATATATTTTGATTTCCCTTGGGTATACACTTAGGAGTAGAATTGCTGGGTCATATGGTAACTCTGTTTAACCTTTTAAGGAACTGCCAGACTGTTTTCCCAAGTGGCTGCACCATCTTATATTCCCAGCAGCAATATAGCAGGGATCCAATGTCTTTACATTTTTGTCAACACTTGTTATTGTCTGTCTTTTTTATTCTAGCCCTTCTATTCTAGTAAATATGAAGTATTATGTCATTGTGGTTTTGATTTGCATTTCCGTCAGAGCTCATGAAATTGAGCATCTTTTCATATGTTTATTGACTATTTGTTCATCTTCTTCGGAGAAATATCTGTTCAAATCCTTTTCCCATTTTTAATTGGGTTATTCTAAATTATTGAGTTATAATAGTTTTTAAATATATTCTCAGATACAAATTCCTTATCAGATTTGCAAACATTTTTTTCATTCTGTGAGTTGTCTTTTCTCTCTCGATGATGGCCTTTGAAGTACAAAACTTTTGATGAAGTTTTAACTATCCTGAGTTTATTGCATTTCCTCACAAATTTTTGGAATAGCTTGTCAATTTCTGCAAAGAAGTCAGTAGGGATTTTGATAGGCATTATGTTGATTCTGTAGATCAATTTGGAAATCATTACCATCTTTTTTAAAAATGTTTATTTAAAGTGTGGTTTGTTACATAGGTAAACTTGTGTCATGGAGGTTTGTTGTACAGATTATTTTATCACCCAGGTATTAAGCCTAATAGCTATTAGTTATTTTTCCTTATCCTCTGCCTCCTTTCGTTCTCCACCCTCCGAAAGGCCCCATTGTGTGTTGTCCTCCTCTATGTGTCCATGTAATCTGTGGCATTTGGTTTTCTGTTCCTTTGTTCGTTTGTTAGGGATAATGGCCTACAGCTCTATCCATGTTCCTGCAAAGGATATGATCTCATTTGTTTTTATGGCTACATAGTATTCCATGGTGTAGAAGTACCACATTTTTTTTCTTTTTTTTTTTGAGACAGTGTCTCATTCTGTTGCCCAGGCTGCAGTGCAGTGGCATGATCTTGGCTCACTGCAACCTCCGCCTCCTGGGTTCAAGCGATTCTCACACCTCAGTCACCTGAGTAGCTGGGATTACAGGTGTGAACCAGCGTGCCTGACTAAGTTTTATATTTTTGGTAGAGATGAGGTTTCGCCATGTTGGCCAGGCTGGTCTCCAACTCCTGGCCTCAAGTTATCCATCTGCCTTGAGCTCCCAAAGTGCTGGGATTACAGACCTGAGTCACTGCCTGGCCCCAAATTTTCTTTATGCAGTCTATCATTGAAGGGCATTTAGGTTGATGATTACCATCTTAACCTTTTTTTTTCTTTTTCTTTTTCTTTTTTTTTTTTTTACATAGAGACAGGGCTCTTGCTATGTTGCCCAGGCTTACCATCTTAATCTTAAGTTTTCTGATTCATGAACTTGGATGTCTTTCCATTTATCTGTCTTTTAAAATTTTTTCAAAATGTTTTATGGTTTTCAGAGTATACATTTTGCACATCTTTTGCAAAATTTATTCTGAAGTATGTTATTCTTTTTTGTGCTGTTATAAATGGAATCTTTTTTTTTTTTTTTTGAGATGGAGTCTCTCTCTGTCGCCCAGCCTGGAGTGCAGTGGTACGATCTTGGCTCACTGCAAGCTACACCTCCCAGACTCACGCCATTCTCCTGCCTCAGCCTCCTGAGTAGCTGGGACTACAGGCGCCCGCCCCCATGCCTGGCTATTTTTTTGTATTTTTAGTAGGGATGGGGTTTCATCATGTTGGCCAGGATGGTCTCCATCTCCTGACCTCGTGATCCGCCCGCCTCAGCCTCCCAAAGTGCTGGGATTACAGGTGTGAGCCACTGCGCCCGGCCTGGAATTGATTTCTTAATTTCATTTTCAGGTTGTTCATTGAAAGTGTATGGAAATACAGTTAATTTTGGTGTATTGGTCTTATGACCTCCAACCTTGTTGTTCCTGTTTATTAGGTCTAATAGTTTTTTAGTGGATTCCTTAGGATTTTTTTATACATGAACTAATATTATCTACAAATAGCAATAGTTTTACTTCTTCCTGTGTAATCCTTTTAATTTCATTTTCTTAACTTAGTTGCCCTGTCTAGAGCCTTCAGTACAATACTGAATAGAAGTATTGAGAGCAGATCTTTGTCTTCCTAATCTCAGTAGGAAGCATTCAGTCTTTCACTATTGAGGATGATGTTAGCTGTTGGGTTTTTATAGATGCTTTTTATCAGAGTAAAGAAGGTCTCTTCTATTCTTAGTTGCTAAGTGTTTTTATCATGAAATGGTGTTGAATTTTGTCACATGCTTTTTCGGTAGCTGTTAACATAATCATGTCATTTTATTCTCTTATTCTAATTGATTTGGGGTGTTAAACCAACCTGGCTTTCCTGGAATGCCTCCCACTTGATTGTGGTGTCTCATTCTTCTCATGTGCTGCTGTATTCAGTTTGGTAGTATTTTGCTTAGGATTTGTGTGTCTGTATTCACAAGATACTGGTTTGTAGTTTTCTTTTCCTGTGATGATTTGTCTAGTTTCATTACAATGGTAATACTAGCCTCATATAACGAGTCAGAAAGTTTTGTACGTTAGCTTTTCTTATTTAATTTCCTGGTTTTATAAGATACCTTCCCATATTGATATTCTCATTTATGTGTGGTCTTGAGGCCTTCGAAGAATCTGGGAATGGAATGGCCTAGGTCTATATAAACTTATTAACCCAGTTTGAAAACTGAATGGAAGCAAATGCTTAATGGCTGATGAGGTTCTGGGGTTGCTTGCAAGGAGGATTATCTTTGTGTGTGAGGTACAGCAGGTTCTATTTGGAAAGCCAGTAGAGGAAATTACTTGAGGGTGGCTTTCTTTTTAAGATGGGGGGTTGGAAAGTGGAATAGCTATGCTTATCATTCTGGGGATCCAGACAGATGGATTAAAGGTGGACAGAGTAGGGTTGGAAGTGACAGGAATTTGAGGCAATTACTTCAGCTGCCCACTGGCCTCCACAAAAATTGCCAGCAATGGCTGACATGGCTTCCTTTTCCAATATCTCCTTCATGTGTCAGGTTTTTAAAAAATTGACTTGCCTTGAGTTGTTGCCTTTGAGGTTATCATAAACCAAACCTCTTCAATCAAGAGGTAAAAGGAAAAGCAGGATAGAGCTTTAAAATTCTTGTTTGAAAATGATCATCTGCCCATACACCTCACGTGATATTCTGTGAGAGTCTAAGATCAGAAAAGAATGAATTAAAACAGCTCTTAATCACACCCTTGGGGATGGTGTGACCATGGTTTTATTCTTCTCATGTGCTGCTGTATTCAGTTTGGTTATCTCATTCTTCTCATGTGCTGCTGTATTCAGTTTGGTAGTATTTTGCTTAGGATTTGTGTGTCTATATTCACAAGATACTGGTTTGTAGTTTTCTTTTCCTGTGATGTTGTAAAGTCTGTATTTTGATAAGTAGAATCCTAAATACCCATAGCCCTCTAACATGGCTACACAAACACCATAGACATGTACTTTTCAATGATGAAAATCTGGCTTTAAATCATCTTTGTCTCATCTTCCCCTCCCGCAGTTGTTGGTATGTAAATTATGTCTTTTGGTAACATCATTCGAACCCCATGATTTATGTTTTCTTTTGCCCTGTTACAAACAGGTGGCTTTCTTACCATGGCAGAAGGGATGACACCTGAGAAACTGTGTGATGTTTGAATTTACCATTTTGAAAATGATATTGACAGAGAATAAACAAATAATCTCTCTTGTCCTTTGACATTTGGCCTTTGCTGCTTGTGTTGAGAGGCTCTTGCCCTGAATATGATTTTTTTGCTGATGCAGAGTTGACCCCAAGTGTCTGTTCAGAGAGAGCCTCTTGGCGTTGGCTGCCAGGATCTGCTGCTAGTTGACTGCTATCAGCTAGCAGTCCACAGCTGGGCACAGCTTCTCACAGATTTACCCCAGTAAGACAGAGCTGCTCACCTGGGTTGTCAAGCATACCCTGTCCCTTCCCTGTGTGCTGATCGCATTGTAAAACTTCCTCTGTAATGCCCATGTAACCTTGTAATATCCGGCTCAAATCCTGCTGGTATTTATTTTATGGTACATATTCTTGTTCTTCTGTGCACCCATAATTGTGTTATGGGGCTATTTTTCTTTACTGGACTGTAAGGATTTTGAAGTTCTATGGTCCTACCCATGTTTTTTCTCTCCATTCTTTGTAACTAGGACCTTTCACAGAACAAGTACTCAGTAAATAAGTATTAAAGGAAGGAATGCCATTCATCATACTACTTTATCCCAGGCTATTTACTTATTGACTAGATAAATAGGGCAACGGGGGGGATCAAGAAGGGTTATGGTCAGCAGTTTAAATGGCTGGGTAGTATCTTTCTTAATCTCATTTGGGTTGGGCTAGGGTTTACAAAAAAGGCATGAAGCCTTAAAATTAATAAATAATTCTTGATAGCCTGGCTGCCCATGAAAACTACAAAATAATTAACTTTTATGATGCTGTTATCTCAAGCGAATATGCCACCCATAATTTTAAAAACGTCAGTGTTTAACCAACTAAATGTGAGCTGAATAGTTATATTTAATTCATTCATGCAAATTGTGATGAACTGTTACCACAAAAAGGGTGTCTGAAGGATTAGGCCTTTGGTGGCATTCAAGTAATCCATGTATTATCAGTAAGACCCTTGGGAAGGAGGGGCCAAAAGAGTAGCAATGGAAAAAAGGGGAAAATCAAGCTGCCTTGGTTTGATTTGATTTTTTTTTCTTTTGGAGAGTCATTGCTACATATAATGCATAAAAATCTTGGCCAGGCACTGTGGCTCATGCCTGTAATTCCAGCACTTTGGGAGGCCGAGGTGGGTGGATCACCTGAGGTCAGGAGTTCAAGTCCAGCCTGGCCAACATGATGAAACCCTGTCTCTACTAAAAACACAAAAATCAGCCAGGCATGGTGGTGGCCTCCTGTAATCCCAACTACTCAGGTGGTTGAGGCAGGAGAATCACTTGAACCCAGGAGGTGGAGGTTGCAGTGAGCCAAGATCATGTGACAGAGTGAGACTCTGTCTCAAAAAAAAAAAAAAAAAAAAAAATTATTGGACCAACAGAGAGACACATATGGACTATTTGTTAATGTCTCTGTATTTAAGGAAATGGTAGTTGCAAGTATATTTTGCATTAAAAGCACAATAATATATATTAAATATATATAAATTCCACTGAATGAATTTACCACCCTAAATGCTTCAAGTTAATTCCCAAGTCCAGTAGTTTCAGATCTACTAGGTCTGTGGCCTGTCCTCCCTACAAGTGTCCAGGCAGATGCGGTGAGGTGAAGGAATCCTGAATTGGGTAGAAGTTCCCACTGACCTCCAAGGCCCCCTCTAGCTCTACTCTGTGAGTCACTGCTTGAGGCTTGGGATGCCAGAGTGCGAAAGATTCTGCCTACCCTCACTGGATTTGGCCTATCCCGAGATGGCTTTCCTTGGAGTGAATGGCACCTTACAGTACTTACTGTTACAGGGAGATTGTTGTGTTCTATAAAGTGCATTCCTCAGACAAAATGTCCTGTATAAATGTTACAGTTAATCTACATTTCATAATGCCTCTGTTGATTCACTTCTTAAAAACAATTGGAGTGTTTACTGCTTAGTAAACATCTCATCTTGGAACCTGCTAGTATTTATAAGGAGGGTGATTAAAGAAAGTCTAAGCAATGAAAGAAGGAACAAAAGATTTGCTACTGCTATGAGGACTAGCAGCCCACTCTTCCCATTTTTCCAGATAAACCATTGGCTTAGGAATTATACAGTATAATAATAAACTAAAGTGGTATTTAATCCCCATTCTTATTTATGGCTTATTGCCAGAGTTTAGTCATAATGTAGATACAGAAAAACATATGTTGGATATTTAATAAATGGCAGACTCTCTATTGAATAAACCTGGTTAGAACCATGACCTTGTATTTCAACAAAATGAATAATAATTCAACTTTGTGGTTATTAAAACCCTAGACATAGTTTTTGTCTCCATGAAAGTTTATAAAAGAAATTAAGGTAAAACTTAAAGCCAGTATGACTTCATTTAAAATAATATTTGACTTCAAGCATATACCAAATATGACTTATTGTCATATTTGGCCAAATGTCTTATTATTCTTTAAAAATGCATTAGACATCCAAATATGGTTTGTCCCCAACTCCTTTGCCCCCAGTTTCTTGCTTTCCATGTGAAGATTTTTCTGTATAGTACTTTGCACTATTAGGAAGAAGATAAAGCCTGTGCCACAGAAAATGCATTTTTATTTTACTGGCTCATGAAAAAGAATTTATTTTTTAAAACTCACTATTTCTTTCTTATTTCTATCCTTACCCAGGACAGTAGCTTAATAGGTTTCTTGAAATTGCAGGAAGACTTAGGAGTTAACATCGTCTTACCATTAAATCATGCCTCTATTCCTTGATGCTTTCTCCAAGAATGATGGCAGATGCTTTTGAAGTTCTGGTGTATTTGACAGAAAGCAAAATCTCAGTATTGAAAAGTTTTGAAATTTTTTTTTGTTAATATAATGTGTTATACTCCACTGTGGAACTTTTGAGTCACTCTTGGCTAGTGGAGTGGCAACAAACTTTCTAGTATATATAAGAAAAGTTTGTTTTAGGACCTACTGCTTTTTTTTTTTTTTTTTTTTTTTTTTTTTTTTTTTTTTTTGAGACATGGTCTCCCACTGTCACCCAGGCTGGAGTGCAGTGGTATAATCATAACTCACCGCAGCTTTGACCTCCCAGGCTCAAGTGGTCCTCCCGCCTCAGCCTCCAGAGTAGATGAGACTACAGGAATGTGCCACCGCACCTGGTTAATTTTTTAATTTTTTGTACAGACAAGGTCTTTCTTTGTTGCCTAGGCTGGTCCTGAACGTCTGGCCTCAAGCAATCTCCCATCTCAGTCTCCCAAAGTGCTAGGATTACAGGCATAAGCCACACCTGGCCTCCCCGCCCCCCGTTTTTTTTAACTGAATTATGAGATTATGAATTTGTCAGCTAGATATGAATGTATTTTCTCTTTCTCTGTCTCTCTTTTTCATTTCCCATTATTGGCTATTACAGTTGAGTATCCCTTATCCAAAATGCTTGGGACCAGCAGTGTTTCAGATTTTTTTGGATTTTGGAATATTTGCATATACATAGTGAGATATCTTGGGGATAGGACACAATTATAACTGAAATTCACTTATATTTCATACATATTTTATATATATGAAATATATATAAGATGGCCTTGAAATGGCCTTGAAAACCAGATGGGTTTAGACTAACATAGCCTGAAGGTAATTTTATACAACATTATTAATACTTTTGTATAGACAAAGTTTTTATTGAGCCTGTCACATAAGGTCAGGTGTGGAGCTTTCCACTTGTGGCATCATATTGACACTCAAGAGTTTCAAATTTTGGAATACTTTGGATTTTGGATTATGGATGCTTCACCTGTAATTGCTTACCAAAAATGATTGTTTTCACATAAATTAAAGGCCATAAATTGAAAGGAGGGTTCAGAATCACTTATTCATTGTTCACAACTTACCAGATTTTTCCTATTACCTTTTATTTCCTGTAAAATTCCAAAATGTGGAGGAATAGTAGGGTAGAAGAATAAACTTACTAATGCAGTAAGTGAAATGATAGCAGTTGTGCTTAAATTTCTAAGTAGATGATTTGGTAGCTAAGAATAATTTACAAATATTTTAAATTTTCTACTATATATGGAAACTATAGGGATACTTTACATATGGAAATTAAACTGGCACACATGAAGCAGAATAATACAGATATGATCTAATTTTGTTGTAAATGGAGTGATAAGGGTTAAAGTTCTGGGGGAATGGGGGTGGGATGGTGGGAGTTAGCCCGCACCCCTGGAAGCTCCAGTACTTAGGGTTGGCCTGCCAGTTGACTGTAGGAATGAGTGCGATTTGGGAGAGGTAGCAGGGAAAGGAGAGGGGATAGTATGTGCATGGTATAGTTGTGCAGGTTGATCAACATGGAGTTGAAAGTTGCTGTTAAAAGTAGATAAAAGGGGTGGGTATGATGAAACTAGATAAAGAATGGCCTTGAAAGCCAGATAGGTTGAGAGTCGACAGGCAGCTATTGAGTTTTTTGGGGAGATGTGGTTTGGTGTCAGAGAGATTTAAGAAAACCCCTGTAGTTAGTGAGGCCAGCTTCTGCTCATGCCCAAGCCTGTCCTTTGCTGTTTTTGCTCAGACCCCAGGGACTCTATGTGTCCTCCTTCCCTCCTCAGTGCATCCCTTTGGTTTTTCTCACTGTGTATATCCCCAGACTCATATTTTCTCTTTCAGCAGCCAGCCTTGAATCAGACATTCAGGTTCTTCCTCATATTTAGTCATCCCCCCGCTTATCCTTCCAAGGCCTCTAGTGAATGCATGAAACCAAAGATAGTACATAACCCTATACGTACTGTGTTTTTTCCTACACATACATACCTATAATGAAGTTTAAATTATAAATTAGGCACAGTAAGAGATTAACAGCAACAATAATAAAATAGAAGAGTTATAACAACATGCCTTCTGTATGCCAAACCCCATGACATGCAGCTTACCTATGTAACAAACCTGCACATGTACCCCTGAACCTAAAATAAAAGTAAAAAGTAAATAAATAACAGCATGCCAGCATCATGACTCTTGTGCTTTGGGACCATTATTAAGTAAAATAAGGATGACTTGAATAGGCACTGAGATACTATGACAGTCGATCTGGTAGCCCACATGGCTATTAAGTGACAGCATAGAGATACTAGAAAAAGGGATTATCCCAGTGAGATAGGGTGGGACAGCACAAGATTTTACCATGTGGTAAAGAACAGCATGCAATTTAAAACTTATGTATTGTTTATTTCTGAAATTTTCCACTTAATGTTTTCAGACTGTGGTTGGCCAGGGGTAACTGAAACTGTGGAATGTGAAACCATGGGTATGAGAGGGCTACTATACAATTCCATACAACTTATTATTTCTCCAGCTTACTGTAGTCACAAGCAGGTTTGTTTCCACCACTTCACATATAGCCTATCAAGGGCCTCAGTGACTTCACAGGACTGAATCGGTGGTCTGTTCTCATCTGACTGGAGTCTAAGCAACATTGGGCATGGCTCACCACTTCTCTCTTGAAACACATTCTTCCCTATGGCTGCAGGATAACATGCTGTCCTCGAGGAGAGCATACTGACTTCCTTTTCCTCCTACCTCCCTGGCCAGGTCTCCTTTTCTGGCTTCCCTCCTGCTTGACTTCTCAACTTCAGCACTCCCTGGGTTCATTCCTGGCACCTTTTTTTCCCTCTGGCTGCATCCTCTCAAGTGGTGTCATATGATTCATCACCTGAAATTCTGTCTAACATTGACCAACTCTAAAGATTCATTAGCAACTTTGTCCTAGCCCATGAGCAGAAGTTTAGTATCTAGCACTCTACTGGATCTTTCCATTTGGATATTTGATGGGCACTTCAAAGTTAACGTCCAAAATGCACCTCTTGCTTTTACCCCAAACCTGTTTTCCTTTTGGTCCTCCCCTCCACAGTAAATGGCACCACTTCTCACAGGCTACTTAAGCTAAAGCCTAGACATTGACCTTCATTCTTTTCTTTCACTTAGCTTCCAAATCCCAACTCCAGCTATCAACAATTCTTTTCGGCTGTTTCTCCAAAATACATCCCAAATGTGACGGTTTCCCTCGTCTCCACTGTGACCTCCCCAGCCTAAGCCTCCCATGTGGGAAAGTCTCCTTGCATCTGCTGCAACCTCCCCTCAGTGCTTCTGTGTCCTGCACTCTGTCTACACAGCAGCAGCCAGTGTGGCCTGTTGAAAACCTAAATCACTTCATGTCATGTCTGTGCTCAACCAAAGGGGCAGTGAGAGAAGCACGTTAGTACTGAGAGGAGGTGCTCCATTGGCTTCACTGAGACGCAGGAGGAGGTTTTCCATGGGCCACCTTCTTGGTCCTTTCAGCCTTGTATGCGAACATGAGAAAATAACAGCCTGTGAGATACGACTTCATCATATAATTAAAGTGTAAATAAAGTGTAATCTGTGCACTGAAGGGGAAGTATTAATTTTGATGAGTGGCATTGGGCAGGGCTTCATAAAGAAGATAACATTTTTGCTGGGCCTTGAGGGGTGAGTAGATTTTCAGCGTGGCTCATTGTATGGGAGAGAGTAGAAGGCTCTGGGGTGGCAGGGAGCTTGGCCTGAAGAGGCACACTGAGTGTCTTAGGTGATGCCTCTTTCAGAGAATGGCAGGGGTTTTGGTGCAGGGCCCGATGAGTAGATAGGATAGGATAGGAGTGGGTAATGAGGCTGAAAACGTAGATTACACTTATTTTGAAGGACTTCAGATGCTGGGTTGAGTGTAGAGTTGGAGTGATGTGGAACTGGCTTTAGGACATTGTATCAAAACGAATTTTTCAGTGGTCAGAAAATCCACTGAAGGTATTCTTCTGTCTTCTACCTGATACTGGTAAGGAAATACTCACGATTGTTAGTGAGATACCACTTTGAAGGCTCTGGATGCTTTAAGTCTGGTTCCCAGGGGAAGGAAGCCCCCTGGTAGAAAGCCTGACCCACGTGGTGTGAAGGAATGCACCCCTCCTTCCCATTAGGCAGGTGCCAGGTGCCTCTGGGCTAAGATGGTGGTCTGTGCTCTTAATTATGAGGAATAGGGAAGGTGGTTTGATTACTAAAGGAGCTAACCCTCATGTGCTCTTTTCTTGCGGGGGTGGGGGGGAGTGTTAGTATGCTATATTAAGTAATCTTCTTAATTCCCATTGTAGGATTAACCACAATGAGCGGTTGGAATTCCTGGGTGATGCTGTTGTTGAATTTCTGACCAGGTAATTAGGCTTTTTTGTTTTTTACAGTTCCTCAATAATTACATTTTATAGGTAACATACTTATTACATTGCTTTCTTTGTAATTAGCCAAATAAGGCATTGATACACCATGTATTTTATCTGTTTTGTAGAGCTCAAAAGCCACATGTCTGTGGCTCTTGCCCTGACAACTCACACTCACTGATGCTGTAATGAGTGAGATTACAAGATGAAAGGCTGGTGTCTCTGTCCTGTCAAGTATATGTTAAAGTTGCTTACAGCCACAAGAGATCAGCTTGTCTTGGTCTAGATGCTTCAGAGCTTATATTCAATTTGTAAAGAAAGGGATGATATTTTTTTTTTTTTTTTTTTGAGACGGAGTCTTGCTCTGTCACCCAGGCTGGAGTGCAATGGCCGGATCTCAGCTCACTGCAAGCTCCGCCTCCCGGGTTCACGCCATTCTCCTGCCTCAGCCTCCCAAGTAGCTGGGACTACAGGCACCCGCCACCTCGCCCGGCTAGTTTTTTGTATTTTTTAGTAGAGACGGTGTTTCACCGTGTTAGCCAGGATGGTCTCGATCTCCTGACCTCGTGATCCGCCCATCTCGGCCTCCCAAAGTGCTGGGATTACAGGCTTGAGCCACCGCGCCCGGCCTGAAAGCGATGATATTTTAAAATGTCATTTCAACTTCTAGGATTTGTCTTTGATCCCTTTCTTATTCTTTCTGATCTCAAGGGAAGTAAAGCTTACAAGTAATTTTAATGACCAGATTTGTGTGTGTGTGTGTGTGTGTGTGTGTGTGTGTGTGTCTGTTTCTCTCCAGAAGTGTTTTAGGATCCTTAATTTGAAAGTAGGGGTAGGACGCCAGGCACACTGACTCACGCCTGTAATCCCAGCACTTCGGGAGGCCAAGGCGGGTGGATCACCTGAGGTCAGGAGTTCAAAACCAGCCTGGCCAACATGACGAAACCCCATCTCTACTAAAAATACAAAAATTAGCCAGGTGTGGTGGTGCATGCCTGTAGTCCCAGCTACCTGGGAGGCTGAGGCAGGAGAATCGCTTGAACCTGAGAGGTGAAGGTTGCATTGAGCTGAGATTGTGCCACAACACTTTAGCCTGGGTTACAGAGTGAGACTCTGTCTCAAAAAAAAAGAAACGAAATAGGGGCAGGAAAGTGTGTGTTGCTTTTCTATACTGACACAATTTCTCTTTTAAAGGGAGACAATACATGCTTCTCTTGGAACTCTCTTGAGCTGTTTTTTTTCTCTTTAGGTTATTTCTTTTCACAAGATGGACATAATCAGGAGAAGGGACTCCTCTCTCCAGGGGCCACACATAGCCGAAGGAAAAGCATTTGTTTCACTCCCAAGTTTTAGTATTAAATGTGTTTACTCCTAGAGTGTGTAATTGATTATTCTGCTCTTTGTTGTCATCAGAGAACAGATTTCAGAGAAACCTTTTAACAGAAATAAATGTGAAAATATGAGTGAATGGTGCCTTCTAGGTTTAAGCACATTCAAATATATTGTTCTTACCATTTAACTTTCAAAGACTTTAATCAGATCCTTTAGTTTGATTCAGCTGATGTCCATTGCACAGATACTGTGTGCCAGCCCTGTTTCTGTGACTCAGAGCCACAGACGGAATGTTGTGATGCGTATTTATTCATGTACTTCCTTTTTTTTTTTTTTTTGTAGTGTCCATTTGTACTATTTGTTTCCTAGTCTGGAAGAAGGAGGATTAGCAACCTATCGAACTGCCATTGTTCAGAATCAGCACCTTGCCATGCTAGCAAAGGTACAGAAAACATCTGCAGCATTTGTAGTTATGTCTGACATGCTCTTCTGCGGCCCATGCATAATTTTGCATTTGAATAAGTAACTCTTTAGGATATATTAGGGGTGTTAATATTTTACAGACCAGGAAGTATTTTTTGTTGGGTTTTAAGGATCCAGTCTTACTAGTTTTGTTACCTTAGTGAGTTTCACCAGCAGCTAATGAACTCCACAGTGAGGTAACTTGAGAACAGATGAAGAAAAATTTGACAGATGTGCATGAACTGAGTTAAACATTTGAGGAAAAGGAACATGGGAACAAAGCAAAAGAAATGAAATATGCTGTATTTTCCCTTTGTGTAATATTTCTGTAGTACATTTGTTTCTAATTTACGTTAACAAGCCGAATGATAGTTTTGAACAGAAGATTACAGACCATTTTTTATCCACTAGGGGTACTTTCTACACCTTTGAGAATCCCCCAAATCACAAATCCTATTAAGATTTAGGGCTTAGGCTGTTCCCCTAGCCTCATTGACTTAGCTCAGTAACTAACAGAACCTTTTTATAATTCAGATAAACGTGATCTGATTTGATGTTTCCATCTCCATATGATGTCTTATTAGAATAAATCATAGCTGATAAGCACATGGACACTTGCACTGACTCATCAGGGTTCCAGTCCACACTCCTTCTCTTACAAACAGGTGGCTATGGACAAATTGACAAATTGTTGTTCTCTTCTCCAAGCCTCTGCTTTCTCATCTGTAAAATGGAAATGACATTAGCCCTTGGCATACAGCCTGGTTGTGAGAATTAAATGAGATTATGAGCTTTAATGACATCATTTATAAAGTGCTAGGCATAATACTTGTTTATAGTAATTACACAAAGATGTTAATAATTTTGTAGGGGCTGTTTTTATTGATGCTACCCATGTTCTTGTGATAAATCCTTACATTTTTATAGACCTTTGGGTTTATTTAATAGTAGGTAGAGTGGTGGCTCTTAAATCCCCAAACACTGAGGAGCCACTGTAAAAACTTTTGTGGGTTTTGCCTAATTTGTATCTTTTCTTCATTTTGATATAAAAGTTTGATTTTGATAGAAAGAGTAAAGCTCATCCTAGGTTTATGACTGGTTTCTTAATTTGATCTTGCCAAGGCATTAATTATATTCAAAATGTGGTTAATTTTAGCTTATGTGTTAGCAATAACACAGTTTTATTTTATGTGATAACATCATCATTGTAGCTACAGTGGTAGGCTTGGAACTGGTTTTCGTGGAATTTGAGAAAGTAAATACTGATGTCTTAATGAAAACCTGTAAGCAACCAGGTAAGCTAACTTGGTTTTGGTAGGCTCACAATGAATGAAATTTCACAACTCTATGTAAAACTGCTTAAGTGATTGGTTGATTTAATTGTCACAATGCTTCCTGATCATTCACGTAAATGCCACTGGAAATACATATTAATAAGTAGGTTGTCACTCCTTTCCTTATTGTTTTTAGTTTAGGATGTAATGGAATGGCATAATTATTTTTCAAACACTTATAGGGAGAATATGTACGAAGTTTAGGGAATTGCCGTAGCACGAAACAGAAGCTATTATATAACCCATTGGGTGCTGTACAAAGCCATGACTAATGACAGAGGTGGCTAGTTTCTCCCTTCAGGGGTTTCTATGTGGTCTTCTTCCACCAAGCCCAAGACTTGCTATTCCCATAGTACTCAACACCCATTGGCTGCAGCAGAAGCCTGTGGCAGTCCCACCTTTCTTCTGTCTAGACCAGTAGTCCTTAACCATTTGGGAGGGGAGGGAATTGATGGAGAATTGTTGACCCCCTTTGAGAATCTAATGAAAGCTCTAGGTCACCTTCCAGACTAATGAACATTTTAACACATAAACAGTAGTATACCACTCTAGTCTTTTTAAAAGTTGTACTGATGCCAGGCGCGGTGGCTCATGCCTGTAATCCCAGCACTTTGGGAGGCCAAGGCAGGCGGATCACGAGGTCGGGAGATCGAGACCATCCTGGCCAACATGGTGAAACCTTGTCCCTGCTGAAAAATACAAAAAAATTAGCCAGGCGTGGTGGCAGGCGTCTGTAGTCCCAGCTACTCCCAGCTACTCCGGAGGCTGAGGTAGAATGGCATGAACCCTGGAGGTGGAGCTTGCATTGAGCCTAGATCGCGCCATTGCACTCCAGCCTGGGCGACAGAGCAAGACTCTGCCTCAAAAAAAAAAAAAAAAAAAGTTGTACTAATGCCTACATGGAAAAATAAGGATATAGAGTAGAGACTAGAAGAAGTCAGGAAATTCACATCGCAGCACTCCAGAATACAGTAGATGTTTATAAGATAAAATATGGCTTGCAGTCTGCTCGCAAGCAGGGCTCCAGAGATAGGAAACAATTAGATTTTCCCAGTGAAGTTGTGAAACAGATGAAATTTACATATTCTAGTATAAACTCTTGCACTTTGGGATCAATTTTTAAAAAGATATTTTCTGCTATTGCATTTGTGGTAGTCAAAACTCATTTGAGTATATTTTATAATCACGGATTTCAAACAGTACAAAATACTACAGCATATATGTCTTATTTTTATTGTCTTTGTCTTTTTCCATTATGAGTAAATATGGATATAAGATACATACTGAGACACACAAAATCTATGTCTTTTGTCTGAGGACTGGTGGAACTCATATTGTCCTAGGCTGTTCATTGACTTGTGAGTTGTTCCATGTTATGTGGCATGTTATTGCTTAGTATTTATTGAATTGAATTACATGGTAAAGGAAATGGATTTATTGCATATTTATGCAATGTTTGTCTCTTTTTTATGGAAAGAATTATGATTTCCATTTATTCAATCTCAGGAGTTGTATAAAAAATATTCTTTCACGTTGTGTCTAGTTCTAAAAGGCTGGAATTGATTTGTATGTTGTAATGCCATAGGATAAGAAATAAGCAGCCACAGAGATCAAAGTAAAGGAAAATTATGAGTAAGATAGTGAAATGAATCCAGAGGTAAAGTTAGTACACACTGACATATTCATCAGTCCTACACCTAGAACTGGGCTACAAATTTGGCTCTAACCTCTTTTGAGGCCAAATCAGAAAAGGAAACACAAAGCAATACGAGTGCTATTTTCAAAGCCCTTAAGATCAATCCAATTCATTGCTCAGAAGGTCTCACTGAACCCACAGAGAGATGAGTATGGAAACCTCATAAGGGGGACACAAGTGCAGAGATATCGGGGTCCCCAAATCCTCACAAAAAATAAAAATAAAAATAAAGATTTAGAAGTGTAAGGCATTTTGAAGTCTTCTGAGGATCCTCACTCTACCGCATAAAAATCTATTTTGGGCCAGGTGTGGTGGCTCACGCCTGTAATCCCAGCCGTTTGCGAGGCTGAGGTGACTGCATCACCTGAGGTCAGGAGTTTGAGACCAGCCTGGCAAACATGGTGAAACCCTGTCTCTACTAAAAATTCAAAAATTAGCTGGGCGTGGTGGCGGGTGCCTGTAGTCCCATTTACTCGAGAGGGTGAGGCAGGAGAATCTCTTGAACCCGGGAGGTGGAGGTTGCAGTGAGCCAAGATCATACCACTGCACTCCAGCCTGGGCGACAGAGCCAGATTCCATCTCAAAAAAAAAAAAAAAAAATCTGTTTTTTATGGTGCTGACATTGTCAGTACCACATGACTTGAGTCAAAGATGTAAAACTGACTTTCAGAAGTTTGTGTTAGGTTTGTAATTCTCTCCATAGGCATATTGGATGAACCCAGGGGATTATGGTCTCATAGCAGAGTCTTATTCCAGCCTGGGCTAGTGCTTGGTCTGAACTTGGAATTGGAAAGTTCAGATCTGATCAATTCTGAACCCTGCTTGAACTATTGGAGGTTGTAGAAGCCTGTTTGGGAAAGAATTGAGTTGGTGAAAACTGAGCTGTATTTATAGGACTTCTAATGCATGTTAAACTAAACTGTCTCTTAATATACTCATATGGATTTGTAACCATTCCCCTTCCCCCATCTCGTTTCCACACCAACCCTCTGCAAGAGATGGGGAGTTCCTATAGTTAAGATTTTGGCAAACTTTCTTACATTTTGTCATTGTGAATTTTGTAGAAACTTGAACTGGATCGATTTATGCTGTATGCTCACGGGCCTGACCTTTGTAGAGAATCGGACCTTCGACATGCAATGGCCAATTGTTTTGAAGCATTAATAGGTAATTTCTCTCTTCATAGTCTACTTTCTTGCATGTCTAAACAGTCTGGAGAGCACATAAAATTTTGTGTGGAAACTTGGGACAGAATTATTTGTTCCCAAAGTACAGGACGTTCCTAGTATGACACCTACCACCTTATAGTTATTTCAGTTCCTTCAGAGCAGTGAACATGCCTCTTTTTTTTTTTTTTTTCCATTCTTACTGCCTGAATTGGTGTCTTGATGTCATGTAGATGCTTAGCATTTCATGAATTGAAATGAGGTGAATTAATATGGAGATGGATTACTTTCCAGATTTGAGTCAGGATCACATACATAAATGAACAGATTAGGTTGCTGAGAGACTCCATTGTTGCTTTTGATTAAACTATTTGTAATATTTCTGTTTTAAACATCTTGAAAACACCACATTTTTAAAACCCTACCCAGGGTTTGAGTCTGTATAACTGTTATTGATTCACTTGAAGCAAGACTGATGTTGACATTTCACTCCTCACTCAGGCACTTTACTTCCTTGGCTTCTTTTTGACTGTAACCAGAATTAGCCATTGGTACAGGAAAGTTATGAAGAGTTAATTAGCTGGTGATTGCAAGTATGTTTGCTTTACAGTGAAATGTTACAGTAGATTGACAATTTGATTTTTTTTTAAGGTAATGATCAAGTACATTTTAGCTTTCAAAGGGCTTTGTTCTTATCATTTTTGCCCTCTTCCTTTGAAAATGAATATAAAAGCTTCTCATTGTAGTTTCATGCTTATGATAGTGGCAAGAGAATGTTTAATAATTATCCGCAGTCTTTTCACAGCTGTGTCTGTTTTTCACAAATATGTCTATTTTCAAAGAATTTGTCGCATGGAATTACTTTGCTCTATACACATAATATTTTTGACAGTTGGTGTTACCATTGCCTCCAGAACCAGTCAGACATGATTCAATTTCCTGTTCCATTATTTATCAGATCTGTGTCTTTGGCAAGCTACCTAATCTCTTTGATCCTCAGTTTCCCCATCTGTGAGATTGTGAGATGGAGATGGTGTCACTTACCTTGCAGAGTTGTCGTAATGATCTTAATATCTGATTCCGGCAGCATCCAATCCAAAGCAAAGTTCTACTTCCTTAAGCTGTCCCCCCGAATCAACTAATATAAACCTAAATCCTCTCTTTTCTAACGTCCTCCGACTGAGGTACCCCATGCTAGTGAAGATAAGAATGTGGAAATGCTTTGCATGGTACCCAGGACATAAGTGGTTCCCCAACCACAACAGTTACTACCAGTGTACTCTGACTATCATTGTTACAACTGTCAATAAATAATAAATGTCTTTAGTTGTCAAAAGCCCTGGTAACTAAGTGCCTTAACATTTTACATGGAAAAGCAGCCTTTCTGAAGACAAGTGTAAACATTTGATTTCAAGAAAATATGACTACTCCATTGTAATTGATACCAGTTAAAATGTTACCATAGTACTTCCTGGTTATGATTCATGAGTGTGTGTGCCCAATGCTTCCAAATTAAAGGTAAAGCTTCCTCTGATATTTTATTTGCAGATGTCTTCATTGATCTAGACCCAGGTTTTGTCTATCAGGTTTTTTTTTTCCCCTTAGGTATCTATATATATTTGATCTGAAACGTAAACTATAAATACATAAAATAAAACTGAACATTTTCTTTACTGAAGTCCAGTATTTGTGCATTGTTCCCTTAGTAAGGTTTATACCTTTACCCTTCATGATAGTTAATATTTGGCCTCTTTTACTTACAATATTAGATTTAGATTTTAGTAAATTGAATTTCGTATTATTTCAGTGTAATTTGTAACACAAAGCATAGCAAAAAGAGGAAATATGTCACCTTTAAGACAATTGCTTCTGAACATGTTGATTTGTTTTCTGTGAGTGGTTTTTGGCTTGCGTTTTTGCTTTTTATAGAGATAGGTCATTTTCTTTGACTGTTGATGGAGACTCTCTTTTGGCGTTCTCTGTTTTTCATCTAGGAGCTGTTTACTTGGAGGGAAGCCTGGAGGAAGCCAAGCAGCTATTTGGACGCTTGCTCTTTAATGATCCGGTATTTCTTTCTTTCTTTTTTTTTATTATTATACTTTAAGTTCTAGGGTACATGTGCATAACGTGCAGGTTTGTTACATATGTATACTTGTGCCATGTTGGTGTGCTGCACCCATCAACTCGTCCTTTACATCAGGTATAACTCCCAATGCAAGCCCTCCCCCCTCCCCACTCCCCATAGTAGGCCCCGGTGTGTGATGTTCCCCTTCCCGAGTCCAAGTGATCTCATTGTTCAGTTCCCACCTATGAGTGAGAACATGCGGTGTTTGGTTTTCTGTTCTTGCGATAGTTTGCACAGAATGATGGTTTCCAGCTGCATCCATGTCCCTACAAAGGACACAAACTCATCCTTTTTTATGGCTGCATAGTATTCCATGGTGTATATGTGCCACATTTTCTTAATCCAGTCTGTCACTGATGGACATTAGGGTTGATTCCAAGTCTTTCCTGTTGTGAATAGTGCCACAATGAACATACGTGTGCATGTGTCTTTATAGCAGCATGATTTATAATCCTTTGGGTATATACCCAGTAATGGGATGGCTGGGTCATATGGTACTTCTAGTTCTAGATCCTTGAGGAATCGCCATACTGTTTTCCATAATGGTTGAACTAGTTTACAATCCCACCAACAGTGTAAAAGTGTTCCTATTTCTCCACATCTTCTCCAGCACCTGTTGTTTCCTGACTTTTTAATGATCGCCATTCTAACTGGTGTGAGATGGTATCTCATTGTGGTTTTGATTTGCATTTCTCTGATGGCCAGTGATGATGAGCATTTTTTCATGTGTCTGTTGTCTGTATGAATGTCTTCTTTTGAGAAATGTCTGTTCATATCCTTTGCCCACTTTTTGATGGGGTTGTTTGTTTTTTTCTTGTAAATTTGTTTGAGTTCTTTGTAGGTTCTGGATATTAGCCCTTTGTCAGATGAGTAGATTGCAAAAATTTTCTCCCATTCTGTAGGTTGCCTGTTCACTCTGATAGTAGTTTCTTTTGCTGTGCAGAAGCTCTTTAGTTTAATGAGATCCCATTTGTCAATTTTGGCTTTTGCTGCCGTTGCTTTTGGTGTTTTAGACATGAAGTCTTTGCCCATGCCTATGTCCTGAATGGTACTACTTAGGTTTTCCTCTAGGGTTTTTATGGTATTAGGTCTAACATTTAAGTCTCTAATCCATCTTGAATTAATTTTTGTATAAGGAGTAAGGAAAGGATCCAGTTTCAGCTTTCTATTTATGGCTAGCCAATTTTCCCAGCACCATTTATTAAATAGGGAATCCTTTCCCCATTTCTTGTTTCTCTCAGGTTTGTCAAAGATCAGATGGCTGTAGATGTGTGGTATTATTTCTGAGGACTCTGTTCTGTTCCATTGGTCTATATCTCTGTTTTGGTACTAGTACCATGCTGTTTTGGTTACTGTAGCCTTGTAGTATAGTTTGAAGTCAGGTAGCGTGATGCCTCCAGCTTTGTTCTTTTGACTTAGGATTGTCTTGGAGATGCGGGCTCTTTTTTGGTTCTATATGAACTTTAAAGCAGTTTTTTCCAATTCTGTGAAGAAACTCGTTGGTAGCTTGATGGCGATGGCATTGAATCTATAAATAACCTTGGGCAGTATGGCCATTTTCACGATATTGATTCTTCCTCTCCATGAGCATGGTATGTTCTTCCATTTGTTTGTGTCCTCTTTTATTTCACTGAGCAGTGGTTTGTAGTTCTCCTTGAAGAGGTCCTTTACATCCCTTGTAAGTTGGATTCCTAGGTATTTTATTCTCTTTGAAGCAATTGTGAATGGAAGTTCATTCATGATTTGGCTCTCTGTTTGTCTGTTACTGGTGTATATGAATGCTTGTGATTTTTGCACATTAATTTTGTATCCTGAGACTTTGCTGAAGTTGCTTACCAGCTTAAGGAGATTTTGGGCTGAGACAATGGGATTTTCTAAATATACAATCATGTCATCTGCAAAGAGGGACAATTTGACTTCTTCTTTTCCTAACTGAATACCCTTGATTCCTTTCTCTTGCCTGATTGCCCTAGCCAGAACTTCCAACACTATGTTGAATAGGAGTGGTGAGAGAGGGCATCCCTGTCTTGTGCCAGTTTTCAAGGGGAATTTTTCCAGTTTTTGCCCATTCAGTATGATATTGGCTGTGGGTTTGTCATTAATATGAAAGTACTTTTTTAAAAAGCAAATTATAGTTTAAGAAAAAATGATAGATTCTAAAATAGTTTCTGTTGTTAACTTAAATATTAAGCTATTAATATTGCCAGAGATACCTTTTTAATCCTGCATATAATAGAGCACTCTGGATGCTTTCTGCACCAAAACAAGTCAATTTAACATTTAAAGGGAGAAGCAACTCTGTATTCCAAATTGAAATGTCATTATAATTGAATGAAATAGCCCTCGTGGAGCAATAAAGAACACGGGAAGCCAGTTTTAAGCCTCTGTGAAACATTCAGCTTAAATGGCTGTCAGACGTTATTACTGTATTACTTTGGGTAGTTTTTTTAAAAAAGGATCAATAGTTTTGGAAAATATGACCTGGACAATGTTCATATCTGAGAATTTGATTTTTGTATTTGTTTTTCTAGAGATATGTGATGATTTTTATGTGTGAATTTCCTCCTTATGGGAAGATTATCTAGAGATGTTCTGTGTCCCCCATTTTTGTCCTGCACATCTAAACACATGTGCATCTTGATTTGCATCTGTACCAGATGGTTTGTGTTTTAAGACCTTTTCTCAAATCTTAAATTTTCTTTGTTCTGGCCTTCACCTTTTGTGGGTCATTTCAGCAACCTCTTTGCTCTTTTTCCTTCCTGCCATCTTGCCTCTGTGTCCCCCAGACCCTTTAGACTCCCTCCCCCACCCTGACCTCTTCCTTGTCCCCTTCTCCCATCTTACCTGCATCCCCAGTCCACTGTGTTCTGTTGTTCTGTTTTGCTGCAGTTTTCTACTTGTCGTCTTTAATTGCATCAGTCGGTGTTTAGATTCTTTTCTCTTTAAACTGCCTCTCTCCCAGTTGTCTACTTAGTGAGCTTATCTTGTGTTTCCAGTACCTAGTGCAATGCTGGCATGTGCAGCGTTTAATACATATTTGTTAGAAGACTGAAGTGAGTAAATGACTGGATTAAAAGCAGAGTCTGAATATTATCTTACAAATGGGGTGGTTGAGATTCAGAATTTGTTTTAGTATGTCTTTTGTGAAACTGTACAAGGCTCAAAATGTATGGGTTTTCCTCTAGCATTTTGAAGTACACAAACTTGGACACTAACTCATTTGACATCTCCATTTTGGTTTCCACCTATTAGTTGTAGCATGTGAGAGATGTTAGTGAACCAATGTACTTCTTTTTTGAATAAGGCGTCATGAAAGCCTAATCAGCCAAAGACAGCCAGGGACAAACCTGTAGGCAACAAAGTCAGGTGGATTGGCTGCGTTGTAGGGGTGGAGAGAGACATCCTTTGTGAGGCCTGGGCTGGTGCTGAATCATTCTCAGGAGGTTCTTGGCTGTGGCCAGTTTAGGAGCAGCAAGAGATTACTCTGGGATTGGGTGCTGTCACAAGGCAAGGGCAGCTTGGAGATTGAGTGTCTGCAGTGATCCTTAGTCAGAGGGTCATAATGGCATTTTTCAGCAGCTGCAAGACCTTGAGGGAAACATTGTTTCCTGTTCACTTTGCTGCTGGCTTTATCTATGTCTGTCTGCTCAGCCTTGTAAACAGCAGGGCTGGTTTTTTCTTTTTCACCCTGAACTGAGTTTTACTCTTTCAGCCCCAGTGTTGCTGGTTTTGTAGTTTGGTCTTTGTGTAACTCTTCATGTTTGACCCAGTACATTCAGATCCATTGTTTCATTTTGATTATGTTAATAGCCCGCTTAGAAAGATAGAGTGGTGTTAATGTGATTTTTCCTGTGCCCTGCTTTCCACACCTTTTCTCTTTACACATCTGTACCAGTACCTCTGACTCAGGCCTTTTCTCTGGAGCTCCAGAAATAGGAAAAAGTGTCTTTTCAAGTTGCCCCTGGGCACCTTCTCATCGGTGTTCCACAGATACCTCATTTCAACATGTGTAATATTGAACCCATCACTTTTAACCCCCAAACATGTTCCTCCTTCCTTATTTTTATCTTCTAAACCAGAAACCTTAGGATTTATTTTTGTCCCTAAGCTTTCTTCTCCTCTTACCTGATCAATTGCAAGATTCTATCAATTGTGACCCTAATATTTCTTGAATTGCTACCCTACTGCTTTCATTTTTGTCCTCCTCATTTCTCACTTGAACTCTTTAACCAGCTGCTATCTCCCACTGCTCCAGTCCATCATTCATACCACATTTAGTGTTGTCTTCTTTTCAATATGCAGATTTGGTTATGGCCTTTCTTGCTTAAAATCTTTGGTTACAGCTTCCCAAGCTCTATATACTACATAACATAGCATTTAATAATTTTCATAATCTGACTCTCAGCTGTTTTTTAAATCCCTCTTTGTGTCATTCACTAGGAATCACCTTTTCGTGCCTGTGTACTTTAAGACTTCTTATTTGTATGTTTCTGGTGCCCCGTTTTTGATTCTCACTCTCTACTGATTGGCCAAAATCTTCATATTCTCAGGACACATCTGAAGAGTCATCTCCTCATTGAAGCTTTATCTGACACCTACAGGCAGTTTTCCTAGCACTTACATGTTTTTATCTCATTATTATGAGACTTACCACAATGTATTAAATTGCACTTATTTACCTTCATTCTTTCTCAGTAGGCCCCTTTAGGACAGGGCTAGATATTCAGTAAAAACATGTTGCATGAACAAATGACCTGATCAGAATATTTTCCAGAAGAGCCAGCTAAAGGTAGAGACCTTGCCTAAGGTCCTTGAGCTAATAAATGGTAGCACTGGGGTTCCAGTCTAGATCTTTTCAATATATTTCCACTGACACCAAGGTGCAGCAGAACCCTATCTCAGTGTCTACGGGGTAGAAGAGAGGAAATGGACAGGTGCATTAGTCTGGTCATGGGGTGTTAGGCGATTACACCAAGATGGGTGGCAGCAGACATGAAAGGAGAAATCAAAGTCTTGTTTGAGTATAAGACATGAAGGCGATAGAAGAAAGGTGAATCAAGATCCCTGGGAATTTTGAGCCTTGGAGACTGGGGTTGGTTGGAAGAGATAGCTGTTTATCATTGTTGTTGTCGTCATCATTATTAACAGTAGTATTTTCTGTGGGCCAGCTCTGGGTTTAATACTTTGAGTGCATTGCTCAGGGTGTTCGTCAGAGAACAGCTCGAGTAGGTCCTACAATTATCTTTGTCTTAAGCTTGAGGACATGGAAGCTTAGGTTAAGTGATTTGCCAAGATGGAATCAGGATTGAACCCAGGCAGCCTGACTCCTGAGCCTGCCATCTTCTGTAACAGCTGCTCTAGTTTAAGGAGAAAGGTGAAAAGTTATCATCTGGTCATGTTCCATATGGGGTAATAGGTGCCCATGTGATATTTAGAGTTATGGACTGGGAGCTTAGGTAAGACGTCAGTGCTGCAGCAGAAATGAATGAGTAATCCAAACTGAAGTAGTAAAGCATTGAAAATAGTGGAATTCTCCAGTGGAAATGGTAATGAATAGGTCAGGCAAGGGGCTGAAGTTTGATAAATGTCCACTTAGGGTAAAAGGAGGAAGAAAAAAAGTATTGAGAGAAAGTTGTAAGAAGGTAAGAACAATCAATATAATTTGCACTACAGAGATTTCAAAGGAAAGATTTCTGAATTGGTTAAGAGAAGTCCTTTAAAGTGCCCCAAAGAAAGTTTGATGTTTAAGTGCTTTTAAAAAATATTATTTAAAAAACCCTGAGTGTATTTTATTAAGATATCAGTAGTACAAGAAATACTAGGTATTTTACTTTATCACCCTGTGTGTTACAAGTGGTACTAAATTTTCCTATACTTCTTCCCCTCTAAAAAAAAAAAAAAAAAAAAAAAAAACAAGTTTCCTCTTAAAGAATTTTTTTGTTATTTATTTCAGAAATCGAACATCAAGGTCGGCAAGTAAATTCAGTCAGAGACTCCCTAGAGTCTGAAACTAAAGGAAAAGCACTTTAATCCTGAGGAAGTTCTCCTTATAACTGCCTCTAGATTTAACTCAGTGGATAAAGTAATGTACTAGGCGTTTCCATAAAATTCACTCATTCCAGTAGTTCAAGTGAGGATTTGTAGTGACCCACTGTAAAAGCATGATCTCATAAACGTAAGATCTTATGAAGATGATGTGGGGCCTTTTCCACTCCATCTTAAAATAGCTCAGATGATAATGAATTAGTGCCTAAAATAAAGGACATTTGAAATTATTTTTAATTACAAAAGGCACAGCTGATGCACATTTCTGGATAATGGTAAGAAAAAAATATGATTAAAAGAGCAGTTTAGTGCAGTGTATTAGGTTAAGCAAATGTGTAACTTAGTTTTAAAAGGTGTCTGACTTGTGGGACTAGAGGTGGCTCTTTTTCCCCCTAGCTTAATAGGCTAATTAGAGTCACTACAGGCGGTTTGAGGGGTGAATACACTTAAAAAAAATTAGTTTGCCAGCACTATTGAATTTGCCATAAGTGGAGTCAGCTTCTGAAATAGTTCAGTATTTCAAATAAAGACATTTTATTTAGTACTCTAGAGTGCGTTAAATGGCTCCCTTGAGCATTAAAGGCATCACTCCATTTTCCAGGACCTGCGCGAAGTCTGGCTCAATTATCCTCTCCACCCACTCCAAGTAAGTATGACCTCCCTGTCTGCAGTGAGCTTTATGACTCCAACTATTCATGTTACTTTCCTTTGCCTTTTTTTCCTCTCCCACTTTTATCTTTTGATTCTCTTCAGTGGCATTATGCCTTTAAGCTGAGGTGTCAGACCTGGGAAACTTCGGAACAATAGTAGAATGAACCCATGCATTGTGTTTATGTGGTCTGGAAAGGGGTAGGGGGAGCACTGGGAGTCATCCTCCCTCAACGAGGAAGGAAGAGCTACTGTGTAGTTATGGATGCCCCATCACCACCAAAAGGTGATATTCAAAGTGTAAAATGTTGACTCCAGTGTATCTACACACTTGCTATTGCAGGGAAAGTGTTAATAGTATGGAAGCAAATCTGAGGATACTAAAAAAGTAGAACAAATACTAAATTAACATTGTTAAAGTATAATCTGATCTGGATCTTAGAAATTTAAAGCTTCAATTCAGAGTGTATAAAACCTACTATAAATTTAAAAATGAGTACAATGTGATAGCTTTTCAATCAAGATTTTGGAATTTAAAAGCCCTACTTATGGTGATGACACCTATTTCCCCAGATGGTTTAAGAATTCTTACTATTCTTTGCTTTTATTTCGTTTTACTTTGGGATATATGCATATATGTAAACATGCATATGTATCCTCATATACATATTTTTATATATGTATATAAAATAAATATAAGAATAATCAGTAGTGGTTGAACTCTCATAAGAGGCTTTACAGTGAGAAATGACATTATTTCAGCTTACTTTAAAAATGTTTTACTAATACATGAGTGCCCAAAGTTGTTGCGAATGTTCATTTTAATCACACTTTTCATATTTGCTCTCTGCCAGTTGTTAAAGGCTCATTGTTGGAGCACCACCTGTCTAGTGGTATAATAATCTCCAATGTACATTGAATTCTGTTTTAATGATTCTCATTGCCAAAATAGGTTGGTCCCTAGAAAACACAGTAGTCAAATTACTTTAATGCAGTAGTTTTTGAAGGACAGACCCAGACCAGCAGCATCTGCATCACCTGGGAACATGTCAGGAAGGTGGATTCCCAGTCTTGATTCCAGACATAGAAAATCAGTAACCTTGGGGACAGGGCCTAGCTGACTGCATTTAACATGCATGCTAGAGTTTGAGAACCATTGTTTTACTAGATATATATATTCTCTACCAGCTGTTCTTCAGCTTGCATCTCCTTGGAGAGTTAGTATAATACTTGGATTCTGAACTATCTGTGTACAGTACTTGGCCTTGAAATTTGATAGAAGATTGGAAAATATTATTTGAACCTTCTTTAAATATTAGATTTGTTTGCCATTCAAAGAGATGAGAAAGGAACTTCCGTGCTTTATTGGCATTTCATAAATTTTTGCTTATGGGAGAAGGAATTTTACAAAACACCATCCTAGAATTGATCATTACACTTATAACCAAAAGTGAAAAAAATGATTTTTATTTATTTCTATTTTCCTGTAGCTACAAGAGCCAAATACTGATAGACAACTTATTGAAACTTCTCCAGTTCTACAAAAACTTACTGAGTTTGAAGAAGCAATTGGAGTAATTTTTACTCATGTTCGACTTCTGGCAAGGGCATTCACATTGAGAACTGTGGGATTTAACCATCTGACCCTGTGAGTGAAAAGTTCTCATGTTGTCCCAATGTGACCATTTAGACGAGGCAGTCCCAGACCTTTGGAGCATGCCCTTCGAAGGAATTGGGATTTCAAATATATTTCCAGGAAAGTCACACTGCGAGATGGGTGAGCAGACAGACCCCAGTGTGGACCCAGGGTTATGCTCCAATCCAGTGTTGTTGGTTCCATTGTCATGCATCTTGGTTTCCCTGTGAAGTGTCAAGAGAAGTGTGAAGAAAGTATAAACTTTTTCCCAGCAGGGACAGATACTAAATATTTTAGGTTTTGTGGGCCATGTGGCCTGTGTGCAGTGATTCGACTCTGCCGTAGTAGCATCAAAGCAGCCACTGATGAAATGGAAATGAGTGAACATGGCTGTGTTCCAGTAGAACTTTATCCTTAGAAACAGTCCGTGGGCTGGATGTGGCTCTCTGACCCCTGCTGTAGATGAATGATTTGAAGGTGAGCTAGTGAAACAATTAAGAAAATAAGCAAAATTTTACTTCTTTGGGGTTGTTTTTTGTTCATTTTTTTACTCCCCTCTTCCAAACCAAATATTCCCAACTCTCTTTAAACTATAAAGATGAAAGATTATCATAGTTTTTTTTGTTTTTAAATTTGGATTCCAGCTTTGAATAACAGAGTATGTTATTTCTTTTTCTTTTTCTTTTTCTTTTTTTTCTGACAGATCTCATTCTGTTGCCAAGGCTGGAATGCAGTGGCATGATTACGGCTTACTGCAGCCCTTGACCTCCTGGGCTCAAGCCCTCTTCCTGCCTCAGCTTCCTGAGTAGCTGGGGACTATAGCTGTGTCCCCTATGACTGTAGCTGTGTGCTACCATGCCTGGCTAATTTATATATACACACACACACACACACACACACACACACACACACGGCTAATTTATATATATATATGGCTAATTTATATATATATATGGTTAATTTATATATATATATGTATGTATGTATGTATTTTTTTTTTTTTTTTTTTTTTTTTGTAGAGATGGGGTTTCTTCATGTTGCCAGGCTGATCTCAAACTCCTGGGCTCAAGTGACCCACCTGCCTCAGCCTCACAAAGCACTGGGATTAGAGCCATGAGCCACTGCACCCGGCCAGAGTATATATTTCAATAAGTTTAGCAAAGAAAATTCTTGGACCTGTTTGCTTTCTTTCAAGACTGTTGTTTGTATTATGCTTGATTTTTCAATTTATGCTCTTCAGCTTCTGACCAGGCAGTGTTTACCAGTCTTGATTTTGGCAATCGTTTAATGCTTAGATAATATTCACTTTATTCTTCTTTAAAACTCAACCTATATTAACTCAGATCTCTTCTCAATCGAGGGGCCTTAGGGAATTGTATTTGGTTTTGTGCTTTAAAACAAAATGAATACATTGTCTTTTTAAGTCATGCCTTTTTAAAAATTCTGGGTGTTTTTTTTGAAATCCATAAATGGTTATTGATTTCTTTACTTTGATATTTCTTTTTCCAGAGGCCACAATCAGAGAATGGAATTCCTAGGTGACTCCATAATGCAACTGGTAGCCACAGAGTACTTATTTATTCATTTCCCAGATCATCATGAAGGACACTTAACTGTGAGTTTGTTAAATCACTTCCTCCAATAAGATTGCTGTAAAACAGAGTGAAGATTAGAGGGGTCAAATATATATCTATGTGATTGATTTCTTACTCTTAGTGACTTTAGCTTATCATATGGCTTTGTTCATTTCATTGTGCAAATTGTATACAAAGCACATACGCAATGAGAGCTCATTTTATACTCCTTTATTTACTGACTGCCTACTCTGCAAAATATTGAGCTAGGCCTCATGGAAGGAGCAAAGATAAATTGACACCAAGTCTGTTTACAAGGAGCTTAAAAATTATTAGAGATTAAAGCTTAAATAAATAACCACAAAATAAAGACTATACTCTCTATATATCATGTGTTTAGACATGTAAATAGATACACATGTATAAACCTGGAACCATAGAAAGCATAAGTTACTATAACTAAATGCAAGGTAGAACATGTTAAATATTATAAAGAAGCCTAGGTAAATTGCTACACTTGTGCAGTTTAGGAAAATACGAGGTTTCTTCTATCTGTGGAGTTCAAAGAAAGCTTCATGGGTATAACGATGTTTGAGGCTTTAAAGACTGTTGGGATTTGGCCATTGGGATTTGGTGGGAAGAAATGTCTATGCAAGGGCAGTACACACACTGGGACTGCAGAACAAAAAGGCATGGCATAAAACAATGAGAAGACTGAGAGGCAGTAGGGACTTAGTTTGGTTAGACCATGGCAGAGTTGAAAGGGAGTTACAGAGACAAGTTTGATTTGTAAACAAAGTGAAATGGTCCCCATGCCTCTTAATTTTGGTTTCATTTTATAAAACTTTCGTGAGCTTTTTTATTTGCTGCATACTTTTTTTACTCTGTAAAACCAGTCAATAATATCCTGAAATAGTGAACAAAATGTCCAGAAGGAGGTCATGATAATCTCTTAAGGCACAAGGAGTAACCTTTGAGAAGTCTCTTGAGGATTGGACATTGAGAAAGCAAATACTTTATTGGGCAAAGAAAAATATTGGTACACTACAAGATACTTAGTGCAGTCTGTCTTTATTATGTTGAAGCAGATAACAAGTCTTTCAAACTTTGCATCTGTACGGTTTTTATGTGTGTTCTGCTTTGAATAGGATTTTATCTTTGTAACTGTGAGCCCTGGAAATAGTTTATGCGAGACATAAATATTGGAACTAGAGAGAATATGGTGACTTGGCTGTTTAGATGTCATTTTTCAGTGGAATTTCTAAGCCTAGCATTCATTCACTCAATGAGTATCTCTTGAGTTCCATCATAAGTGCTGAGGAATCAGCAGTACTCTTTTTTATATTAACAGTTTGATTACCATTTAAAGTTAACTGTTTTTAGGTGGACAAGAAAGAGTTTTTCATGACAATATTAAATTCATAAGAAAATGTGAACATTTTTGAGAAATGAACTATTGTCTAGTATCTCACTGTTCATTAGAAAAACAATAAATTGCATGTTCAATATCCTCTGACACTTCATACGTGTCAGAGTATCTGGTTGGCCTGAGAAATCGCCAAACCAACTAAATAGTTTGAAGTAGTAATTTGTCTTAGGGCCCTATAGAGGCCACTTTTGAAAATGTTTGCTTTAAATATACACATTTCCCCTGGTATTCCTACAAAATTAATTGTGAACTCTAGGATCTTACAGAGATGGGAAGTTTATTGTTTCCCACCTGCTCACTGCATACATTTCTCCTCCCACCCCACTCCCCTACCCCCAGCATTGAACAAAAACCAAAACTCAGAAAGGCATGAGTCCTGCCCATGATCTAGAGAAAGGTAAAACTAGGATTAGATGAGAGACTCTAGTTCTGTGTTCTTTCCAAAATCACTGCAATGCCAGAAGTGTAGTTTTATCCAAAATGAATTTAACAGCCCTGCTGTCTTAATATTAGAAAGTTTTTGACTAGCTTATTAGAATGGTGTTGACAAATGATAAAATTATGTGAAGGCTTTTTGAATTATATTCACAGAATGCTTTGGTAGAAATCATCAGGACCAGCAGATCTGCGGGCAAGACAGAGACAAAGAATAAGCTAAACGCAGATTCTAACAGATACCAACTCCCATCAGCATTAACATGGCTGCTCCGTCCTCCTTGAAATACAAGCTTTGTTGGCTTCTGTCACGGTGCACTTTGCTGGGTTTCCTCTTACCTGTTTAGCTACTCTTTCTCAGCCTGCTTTGCAGACACATCTTAGTCTTATGGCCAATAAACAGTCCATATCTAAAACACTCATTCTTAGGCCATGTTCTCTTTTTAATCTCTGCTACCAGTCCTTTCAATATATGTCATCAGTTTCATCTTACTGGCAGATGACTTCTAAACTGATCTCTTCAGTTCTCTCTGCCTTCTGAGTTCCAGCCCTAGCTGCCTTCTCAATGTCTCAACACATGTAAGACCGAATTTATAGTCTCCTGCCTGGGTCCTCGTCCAATATTCCCTAATTGAACGGTGGCACCACCCATTCAGTGTTGCATGTCAGAAACCTAGGAGGCATCTTGGATGCCTCTCTCTATCTCCCTTTTCTATATCCCAGTCCATTCACAAGCTCTGACAGTTTTACTCCTCAAGTATTTCTTTAATTTATCCTCTTTCTTATGACCTTTTTTCTGTCACCCACATCCTCCTTACCATCCTTACTCACCTGGACCACTGCAGTTTAATTTCTGCATAACTATCAAAACATCACAAGGGCCAGGTATGGTGGCTTATGCCTATAATCCCAGCACTTTGGGAGGCCAACCTGGGAGGACTGCTTGAGCCCAGGAGTTCAAGACCAGCCTGTACAACATAATGAGACTCTATCTCTACAATAAAATTAAAAAACTAGCTTGGTAGAGTGGCATGCATTTGTAGCCCCATTTACTCGGGAGGCTGAAGTGGGAGGATCGCTTGAGCCCAGAAACTGTGGTTGCACCACTGTACTCCGGCTGGGCAACAGAGCAAGACTGTCCTCTCTCTGTCTGTGTGTGACACACACAGACACGCACACACACACACACTGTGATTGATAGAGACCCAGTTGAAAGAAGTGACATTTATTAAATTGCAAAGGATAGGAATCTGAAGGTTGTGTTCATGCAAAACATAAGGCAGTGCAGCATCTTCCCGTGAGAGGAGGGTGCTCCTGGAGTCCCCAGGTTTCTCCTGGATGTATCCTAATATTTGAAAAGCCTGCCTTTGCTGTTCTTACGGGCATTTTTGAATTCTATCTGAGAGATGGACAGCCTCTCAGGCAGAAATCCTTCAAGAGGCCCAGATCTCAGGCCTTTGTGAAGTTAATTTTTGCAGCTTCCTACCAAGGTCTTCCTATGTCAACTCATGCCCCTGCTCAATCCATTTTACATGCTGCAGTCAAAGGAGTCTCTTCACAACAAATCTACACTGGCCTTTCATCTACAGTGACTACACTGTGACGACACCAGCCATTCATCTTCAGTCCCCTTTGGTTGTTTCTCTTCCTCTCCCCACCTATTAACATTAGAGTGGCCCAGTTCTCAGTCGTCAGACCTCCTCTCTGTCAACTTCTGCTGATCTCATTCTGTCTGTCTCATGGCTTTGAATACATCTTTACACTACTTCCTAATTTGTGTCTTTGGCCTTTTCTCTTTCCTTTTTCTTGTAAATTTGTTTTAAGTTCTGTGTAGATTCTGACCACTTTTACTATCACTTGGTCTGAGCCACTGTAGTCCAGATTATTAGCCATAACCTCCCAACTGGTTCATCCCCCGGGCCCTAGTCAATTTTCAGCACATCTAGAGGGATCATTTTTAAAGAGAAGCCAGATTACATTCCTCTTCTGCACAAAACCTCTCAAACCTTGCTATCTCAAGGGTAAAAGACAGTGTTGTTACAGTCACCTTATATGAACTGGCTCCCTGTTTCTGACTGTTTCATAGACTGTTAACATTGGCCTCTATGCCAGCCCCTGCAGGACACTAAGCAAGCCCTTGCCCCAGGGCCTTTGCACGTGCATTTTATCTGGCTGCAGTATTGTTCTCCTGGTAGTCTATACAGCCAAATTGCTCACCTCCTTCAGGTCTCTGTTCAGATGTCATCTTATCAATAAAGCCTTCCTTAACCTACCCTGAATAAATAGACAACCGCTTCCCCCTTGTCCCTAGCACATCTCCTCAGCCTGGAACCTCTCATGTCTTTTTCCTCCTTAGCATATAGTATGTAATGTACTTGTTTACTATCCGTCTTCTCCCATCAGAGTGTAAACTCCGTGAAGACCAGGATTTTTGTTTGTTTTCTCCATTCCTGATTCCTGGGTCCCTGGGAAGTACCTGGCATATCAGTGCTCAGCAAGTATGCTTTGACTGAATGATCATCCTATCCCAGCTTAACTCTCTACAGTTGCTCTTCAGATAGTTTTTTTTTTTTTTTTTTTTTGAGACGGAGTCTCGCTCTGTCACCCAGGCTGGAGTGCAGGGGCGCGACCTCAGCTCACTGCAAGCTCTGCCGCCCGGGTTTACGCCATTTTCCTGCCTCAGCCTCCCGAGTAGCTGGGACTACAGGCGCCCGCCACCTCACCCGGCTAGTTTTTTGTATTTTTTAGTAGAGACGTGGTTTCACCGGGGTAGCCAGGATGGTCTCGATCTCCTTACCTCGTGATCTGCCTGTTTCGGCCTCCCAAAGTGCTGGGATTACAGGCTTGAGCCACCGCGCCCGGTCACTCTTCAGATAGTTTCTAAAGAACAGGCAAAGCCCTGGGTGGTCTGGCTTTGCCCGCCTGCCCAGCCTCATACCACAGGCTCTTCTTCTCGCTCTGCACCTCTGTACTGGGCTGCTGTTTGCGTTTCTCCAGGCCTCCTCCTGTCAGCAGGCCTTTGTGTATGCTCTTCCTCCCCCGGAAGCTGTTCTGTTCTAGCCCTTACTCTCATGTGCCTGGTATCTTCTACTGTTCCTTTAGATGTCCTTTCTGGTGTGACTTCTGGATGTGGGGGAAACTTTCCCTGACCATCCTTCCCTACCCTTGGTCCCCTCCCCATCAAAATTCTGTGTTGTTTTCCTTCCTGGCCTTTACTTCACTTTGCATACCCCAGTAGACTAGAAGTTCTTTGAGAGCATGTTTTTGTTCATCCTGGCATATGATAGGCCCTCAGTACATCTTTGCTAAATAAATAAAAGAGTGACAATTGTGCAGTCAGCTAAGTCAAGAGGGAAGAGGCAGTGGCACTGGAGGGAAGTGGACTGTTGCTTTATGTATAAGGGAAGAAGCAGAGGACTTACTTATGAGTGTCTAAGGATTAAAATTAATTTAAAATTTGGAGAGGATTACTTATTGCAGTTGGATTGGTGGGGGGATGGCAAATGATTCATTATTGTGATTAAAGAGCACACAGCTACAGTAATTCACATTGGGAGGCATTAATTAGCTTTGAGCCATTCCCTTGCACACTTAAAGGGAATAAGGACAATTGAGCAAATGTAATATGGTTTTCAAGTTTTGAATGCTGATGGGGAAAAACATTCTGTTCTGTAAGTTGGCTATTCAAAAAGGCCTACTCGGGAAGGAGTGTTAGGCTTATCCAATTGTTCTAGGATAATTGAGTCTGCATTGGGCTATAGAGGGAAGAGGTTCTGTTTCACATGCTGAAGTTTTTAGTTTTTAGGATGGTGTATGCAGTAGGGTCAAAGTATAAATTGTGAGAACGCCTCAAAGAAAGTATTGACACAGGCCAGGATGCCTGTCATGTAACACTTGGAAATCTTTAGCCATAGGAGTTTTCTCCTCTGTATCATTCTTCTTTTCTTAGCCTTTAGTGTGTGGTAAAAATAGTTGCTCATCTCCATGCCTACTGTGTGCAAGGCACTGTACCCAATGGTGGCATGCACTATAGTGGTGATGAACCTACAGTTTTTGTTTGTTTTTAATGATTCGGGATAATGGGAAAGAGAGCAAGGATTACAGATACAAAGCTCAAGAACCAGTGATCTAATCCTGCCCTGCTGCTTCCACACAGCACTGAGCATAAATCATTCAGACAAACAGGTATTTTATCTAAAAGATCTCGTTGAGAAGATAGATTCCACAGCCTCCTGTTTGAGGATTTCTGTCACTGACATAATTTGGCTCTTTGTATCTGACCTGTATTTGCCTGCTAGCATTTATGTACCTTTTCTTTAGTTATCACGGGAAATGGAGACCATCTGGCGACCACTCTCGGTATAATAGACCTGTGTGGCATATCACTGTCACTTTCAATAGTATATTCTGCTTTCACCCCGTGTTCTTATATTAAAGCCCTCAAAATAATAAATCACAGTCTGCTTATTTTACACTAGGTGGCCCTCTTTGGTAGCTCATCTGCCAACTGTGGTTTTTCTCTTTAGATTCAAGAGTGAAATAGGGAACTTGAAGGAAGATTGTCAATATGTATGTTTTATTTAAACGAATAAATCTTTTTCTTATGAAAGTTTAAAGTAATGATGAAAGAGTGCTATGCTGGGATAATAGAAAACATCCTGGATTCTCAATACCAGAGTTTGAGATCTGGGATATTTACATTGGTCTGTGACATTGCACCAGGAATTCAGCAGTCCTTTTCTCAGGTTTACAGAGAGCTTTAAGTATAGCATTCTTAGTCATTTCTGGTGATTTCAAATTAAACTTTGTCTTTTTGGAAGTATTTTTTTAAAAGTTGTTAAGGACAGGTTAGCACCTGGTAAAATGGGGAATTTTGAGGACAGTGAGTGGACAGGACAGGTATCGAAAACATTTGACATTGAAAACAAATTCAGAGGAATTCTTGGAATTTTCTAGAAACTTTTCCCCATAACTGAAGAGCAAACGTATTTTGTCTAATTGTGATGATGCTATTGTGGATAACACAGCAACAGCTAACATTTCTGTTGTGTTTATCATGTGCCAGTCATTGTAGTTAGATTATATGTCATTCACTCTAATTCTCAAAACCACCCTGAGAGCTAGGCACTACATTCTCCATTTTATAGATGAGGAAACTGAGGCTCAGAGAGATGTAATAACTTAGACAGGGTCACTTAGCTAGGAAGTGCTAGAGCCACAGTTTGAACCCAGGTAACTTGGTGCGAAATATTTTGCTTTTTGCTATCTCTTAATACAAGGCATTGTTTGCAAAATAGTCTGATAACTGTTTTCTGCTCAATTGGGTGCTTAAGGTTTATTTTCTAGATTTCCACTAAAATATATAGATATTTCCTCTTTGTAAAATAGTAATTTATAATGTCACCATCTACAGGCTTTTCAACTTCATGTCTTGCCCCCATTTAAATCCTTCTGCCAAAATAATCTTTGTAAAATAAAAAAAAGTTACCTCACAACTGCCCCCGTTTGATACCTTTTGGGATTCTTCTTCCCCTACAGGAAAGCTCAGGCTTCTTTACATCACCTGCCAGCCGCACTGCATCAGCTCTCCTCACCTGGCTCTGATTTCCCCTCCAGGTCCACCCAGCAGTGTAATGGCCCCTTGCATTTGCCATAGCTGCTCTCTCTTCCTTGGAAACCCTTTCCCACCCTTCTCTCAACTGGCTGACTCAGTCTTTTTCAGTTCTGATTCTGTGTTCATCGGAATCCACCTACATGAATCTTTTCAAAAGTTTGATCTCCAGAAATGTTGATTCGTTGGTTCTTGAAAGAAGCCTGGGCACCAGCTTCTCAGAAGCACCTTACGATTCTGGTGGTACAGCCAGGGAAATGAGGCCCTGAAATGCTTTTACTCAAATGTCAGCCCTCCTCCAGGAGGCCTCCCTGGAAGGCTGAGGTCTAGAGGAGCACCTGTGTATACCTGCAGTCTCTGTGCTGGCACTGCGGCCACCACAGTGCATTGCAACAGCCGGTCTGCACGTGACTTCCGAGGAGGGTGTCAGTGCCTGAGGGCAGCAGCAGCATGTTGCTCCTCTCAGGATCTTCAGCTGTCCGCACAGGGCCTGGCATGTAATTGGCCTGCACCACTGGTGCACTGAACTGCTGTAACCTCAGGTTTTCTTTCTTGCTCATCCCCCTGGGTCATGTTCTTTGGCAAATAACATGATTCATTATGAAGTAGAGTTCAGCAAAGGACAAGGATGAAAGTTGTCATTTAGAGAACTGCCATTCAGACTTTCTTGTCTAGGTAAAGAGCAAGGTCTTCCCTCTTTTCAACTCATTTTCTAAATTTAAACTGACGATGAGAATATGGATGATGTATAGCTTCCTTCTCCCCCACTGACTTTTGGTTCAGCCTCTGAGTTTTTGGCAAAAACTTACAGATCTCACTTATTATTGGCCACCCTTCTGCTTTCAGACCTGTCAGGGCTTGTCTGAAATAAAACTGGAAGCATTTCTGATTCCATCCTCACTGCTTTCCTCCTTCCCCATCAGTACAGCACTGAGTGAGGGGCCCTGACACTGGAAGGTGGCCGCTGGGCCTGGCAGCCAGTGATGTGTCATAATTTGCGTGTGCTCATGTGTACGTCAGGCTTGTTGTATCTGAGGCATGAACATTCCATGTCCATGGCTTAAAGAGTTTTCTTCCCATACCGACAGCATATATTCGGAGAGGACTCAACTTATTCAGCATAGCCTTGTTCCCATAGTAGCCATCCTATTCCCCCACAGACTCTACTTTAGGAAAGCTCCCCGTCCCCATTTGAAATCCAAACCAAAAAAGATATATCACTGTCAGCTCAATTATTCCATAATTACAAGATATTAGGCTAGTGGGCTCCTTACTGGTTGGGTCTTCTATTAATGTTATATGCTAGCCTTTTAATTTTCAGCTCCTCTATGGATGTTAATTTCAGTGAAACTCTATATTGAAGAAAAGATGGGGCTAAGGGGGAGATAGGAGGAGGAAAGAAAGCAGAGACAGGCAAAGAATAATAGTCTGAAATTCAACAGCAAGCATGGCTTATGAAGATCAAGTTATATTTCTGCTTTATGAATCATTGTCAGACAAATTAAGAACATATTGTTTCTTATTTATCTGTTGTCAAGGATTCACTATCAGACACTGAGAATAAATCTTGATTTTCATAAGCTCTGTTGACACCATGGAGCCACAGAGCATAAAACTTGCATCTAATAAAGTGCGACATGGAACAGCAGGGAGTGGAATACCAGCACAACTCACAGCTGCTTCCTGCTCCTCGTCCCTGTTTTCAGGAATGTTTCTTAGCAGGAAGTTTTTTAATAGACCAAGAATTTGTTATATGTATTCTAAGAAAAGTTGTAGTTGTAGATGCATTATTCTCCCAAATCTTAAGAGATCAGGGATGATTATGTTCCATTTTTGTTTGGTGAGTTCCCATCTTTGTATGTACCTACTTGCTCCCAGCTGTCCTCCTCTCCTCTTCCCTAGTGAGTGGTTAATGAGTGTTAAATGCCTAAACCATACTTGTTTTATGGACACTTCTATAATGGATTCGTTGCATAATTTTCATGCAGCGTATAGTGTTACTAGTTGGATAATTCTTGGAGGACTCTTAGCTGTCTGATGAAATTCCTAGTAGAAATTTTTGTTTTGAATTCCTAAAGTTGAAATATGAAAATTATATTTTAATTTGATTAGAGACAAAGGATACCAGTATGGGCCAGGTGCAGTGGCTCATGCCTGTAAATCCCAACACTTTAGAAGATCAAGGTGGGTGGATCACTTGAACTGTGGAGTTGGAGACCAGTCTAGGCAACATGGTGAAACCTTGTCTCTACAAAAAAATACAAAAATTAGCTGGGCATGATGGCAGGTGCCTATAGTCACAGCTACTCAGGAGGCTGAGATGGGAGGATAGCTTGAGACCAGAAGGTGGAGGTTGCCGTGAGCCAAGATGGAGCGCCACTGCACTCCAGCCTAGGCAACAGAGCAAGAGCCTGTCTCAAAAAAAAAGGATATCAGTATGAAAAACTGAGACTCAAGCTAGATACCATAAATCTTTAAAATAATAATAAAAGTAAAAATGTAAATAATTTAAATCTTTTCATAATATTTACTTAAACCTCACTTAAGTCCTATAATATCAAAATTAGCATCAATGCCATGAAACTTGAAGCTTATTTTAGACTTTAAAAAAAGAATCCTTTAAAACTAATGTACAGTGACAGAACGTTCGCAGGCCGAGTTTGCCTGGACAGGGGTTGGGAAGGATTCACTGCATGGAGATGCTGGGAATTTGTTTGGAGTGATAAAAACGTACGTGTTTTTCAAAACTCACCTAACTGTACACTAAAAATGGGTGCATTTTATTGAATGTAAGTTATACTTTAATAAAATTGATTTTTAGAACTCTTAATCCTTCCTCATTTAGTAGCATTAAACTTATTAGAAGCTATGACCTTAAGTCATACTATACATCCCTGCCCCCCGCACAACCCTGCCCCACTGCTTCTAAAGAAGTAAATGAGCCATTTATTAGTAAGGTAAAAATCCAGTATAGCAGAGTGGAGCACGTTACTAAGGAGAGGGTAGACAGGCATGGAGCATATCACCGTCATCTGGGTGATGGTTGAGGACCTAGACCTCACTTATTTTGGTGTCCCCATCAGTGAGATCCTCTCAGACTGGTTGGGTCCAACCCAGGAATAAGAGAGGTCAAAAATGAAATGTGTTCTCAATGTACCCCCATTCCTTTTGGGCAGTTGTTGCGAAGCTCTTTGGTGAATAATAGAACTCAGGCCAAGGTAGCGGAGGAGCTGGGCATGCAGGAGTATGCCATAACCAACGACAAGACCAAGAGGCCCGTGGCCCTTCGCACCAAGACCTTGGCGGACCTTTTGGAATGTGAGTGCCACACACTTTTCTCTCAACCTTCAGGTTCAGAGTTTAAGTCCAAGTAACCGTATTTGTCCTCCTCCTCATTATTATTATGTTCTGGCTAAAGAAACCTTTTTTGCTATTTTAATTTTTATTTATGCTTTTTACCAAAGCTTTTCTGAAGGAAAATAATTTGAAACTAAGACATGTGAATAGTGAATTTTATGTTCAATCTATGCTCAGTGTACCCCCTACACATACCTCTCCATCCTAACACTCAGCTACCACATCCCTTTGTGTGAAACAGTAATAGGATATGAAGATCAGTTGTTGTGAATCAGAACCTTTTTGCCACCCAGCAGCCTTCATATAAGGGCACAGAAGAAAGAAGGGTAATTTATTCACTAAATACTGAAACTATTATCCATTGTTTTGAATGAGTGCAAAGCTCTGCGGACAAATGTCATCTTTTGCAGTTTCTGATATGGTCTGGTAGCATTGTAAATAATCCTATTATAGTTAATGAAAGGATTATACACATGTTGTATTGTTTGTATTACTTCAAAATAAGTGGGCCATTCACTGAGCCTTAGAACTTTTTTTCTTTTTTAGTGTTATAGTATTTTTGACAATTGGAATTATATTCAAGTATCAAAGTCTGCCATGCAAAACCAGCTTATTTACAAAGTGCAAAGGCATTCTGACTAAGCAACTTAAAAGAACTTCTTTTTCAGTGAAAGAAAAATAATTTAAAGATGAAAATCACATAAAAATTAAATTGAGAGATCATTCTCACTTTTTTTTTTTTTTTTTTTTTTTTTTTAGCTCAATGAAAGCTATTTTTATTCCTTCTTTTGAAAATCCACCATTTGTTTGCTTTGTTGAGGTACCTTTAAATGAAGTCATCCTAGGGGGTCACCATTTATTCATGCAAAATTTGACATACTGTTGTCATTAAGATCAGTAGTAAGTTTTTCTCTTTTTGGGCAGATTGAATCTATAAATTATCCCATTTCTGCTCATGAAATTTAACAGAATCCTTATAAAACAGGGGATCTCAGGATTGGTGTTGACAATGACCAGACCCAAGAATGTGCATATTCTGGCATCATATCTAATCTTCAAGTAGTATTTTGACTTATTTGATGTGAACAGGGTTGGGTGCTCAGATAGCACGTTTTCCCTGATATACAGCGGCATTCTGTGTACCTTTTAAACTAACCATTTAGCCCTTAGCTAAATGCAGTTTGGTCTTTGTACTCTATGATTTGCATCTTACACATCTCTTGCTGCTCTGATATTAATGATAAAAAGTGGGGAAAGATGAAATGGTAATGCTAAAAAACAAAGAGGGCGTGGAAGTTGAAACTGTTACTAAAATTTTGCTTAAAAGTCTAGGTCTCTTACTCTTTCTGATAAATGGCAGTGATTGTGGTTTATTTTAAAGTATCCTTTTTTCCCCAGCATTTATTGCAGCGCTATACATTGATAAGGATTTGGAATATGTTCATACTTTCATGAATGTCTGCTTCTTTCCACGATTGAAAGTAAGCTCATATAAAGTTTGAATTAGTGGTCTGCTTTATGTTTGGTGATTCCAGAACCCGTTACTAAAGAGTTTTTGGGGACTTCCACAGGAGTTCATTTTGAATCAGGATTGGAATGACCCCAAATCCCAGCTTCAGCAGTGTTGCTTGACACTTAGGACAGAAGGAAAAGAGCCAGACATTCCTCTGTACAAGTAAGTACTTGCTGCTTGCAGGCCATTGGTTGGATCCAGCATGCCTAGAATTGACTTTCCATGTGCCTTGGAGAACGAGTCATTGAGGGGTGATCATGACAGGAGCCCAGGATTCAGACTTCTTGACTGTCAGTGTGACTTTGGGCCCCACAGGGAAACTCGCTGGGGCTCTCAGTCTTAGCTGTAATAAGTGGGTCCCACTCCATTATCTCTGTGCTCTCTCCCATTCCTAAAAATCTCTGTGAACTACTGCCTGAGAGGGAGACAAACTAAGATTATGAGATCGAAAAGAAAATTTGGATTCAGTGATTTTTATATACATTTGTATATTTGTCTTCTTGCTTGTAACTTCTGCCGGGCTGTGCCTCCAGATGAGAAGATCATGTATGATTATTTGTAGCAATATTTGGGTGCCTCTCTGCACTTTCCCTGAACCCCTATTAGCTTCAGCTTGGAACTTTTCTTCTCAGAATGTGTATCAAAAGCCATCACGTACTTTGAATATCTTTATCCTTTGAGTGGTAGCCAAAAGTCATTAAAAAGGAATGTAGGTAAGTAGTGGGTCACTACACCACTTAATACCCGTTTTGATGAAAACAGGAGGTTCAGCTCTGAAGTAGAGTATCTTGAGACACACATAGGTTGATTAAGAAGATGCTTTCAAAGTGGAATTACAAAATGAAAGGATTATTGAAATAGGCGGGTTGCATCTCAAGGTATTGTCTGGGTATGTGATTTTAAGGATGTTTAAAGATTATTTCAAAACTGTTTCACCCCAGGTGGCTGCATACACAGTTGCAAGCATACACATCTGTGTGTGTGTGTTCTGTATGGAGTAAAAGCTCCCCTTTGGACTTTCTCAAATTTCATAATACACAAGGAAAAACATTAGACTGGCAGTTGGGAATTTTCAATCCTTTCACATGTTTTTATTTAACAGTCACAACACTTTATAGGCCTTTTTGCTAAAGAAAAACGAAGGCCAGGAGAAGAGGTTGAGTCACCCCACAGCAAGCTACTATAAATTATGCCAAGAAGCTGTCACTGCTAAACAATGTTTCCTTTATTTATTGGGGGAAAAAAAGCCCCAAATGTTTAGAAATAGCACTTTATTATGTGCCTAATAAGCATAATGAATATCCAAACTGTATTCTATGAAAGGCTCATAGCATTTCCTCATCCGAGTGATAATTAAGGTTCCATAAATAAAATGAGGATGCTAAACTTTCCATAGCACAGGCATGATCACTGTAATAAGTACTACCTTCAAGAAGCCACTCGTGCACATTCATCCCATGGAGCGTATGAACACAAAGGAAATTGCTATGCTCCCTTCTCATAAATCCCCCAAATGAAAGTACAAGATGAGTTTGCTCTTTTTATCAAGATCATGGGGTTGTTTTACATTTTTTTTTTTTTTTTTTAAGATTATTGTGTTCATTCCATTATCTTTGTTGGCTACTTTTAATTTCCCTTTTCCATGAAGTTATCAGTTTTACTGCATTTGAAGTCTGCACCATGCCATTAAAATCCAGAGTACCTGGAGCTTTGTTTTTTTGGCGATTGTGTTGTGTACTTGGCATTAAAGCATACCTTTGAAGTGATCTCAGATGTTTCAGAAATTAAATACATTTTCTGATCTTTTAGATAAGATACCAGACATTAGAAAGAATCCATAAAGGATGTGAAAGCAATTAGATGTGGCTTGAAGTGTATTACCCCAATATTTATTGTTTTAGGCTGTGATTAGCACTGAAAAACAATAGACTGGAGCTCTTTTCGTGATAAAAGTTTATGAATATGCACACTTAGAAACTCTTTAAAAATATTTTATACTTCACTGTTAGCCTTTGGATGTTACTACTTTGGGAAGAAATATTAAAATGCAATGCAGAATTTTTAAGAATTTCTATTTTAAATGCTCTCAATATTTGTCGGGTTAGCAAATCAAAAACGCTTTTTACCTTTTTGCCATTTTCACATTTCCTATTATTTTACTTTCCTCTGTCTAGGCAGTAAGTACATGGTTTTCCTCATAGTTCATAGTAACCATGACAAATAACACTTTACCATAATAAATGTTCTTTCTTTTCCCTTTCAGGACTCTGCAGACAGTGGGCCCATCCCATGCCCGAACCTACACTGTGGCTGTTTATTTCAAGGGAGAAAGAATAGGCTGTGGGAAAGGACCAAGGTATGAGAAGAAAATACCTGGAATTGCTTTTAATGAACATCCTGTGTGTCTCATTCCCTAGCTGGTATCTCCAAACGGAATCATCTGTCTTTTTCAACTCAGAGAAGAAAATGTTCAAGAGTAGTAGCAAAGTGAATTCCAGGGATTAATGCCCCCACATTAGTTGTCTCAAAGCCAAGCCCTGAATCAGCCCTGGACAATGGGAATACCATTGTGTAAGGGGCTTTAGCTACCTTAAGAAAACCACATTACCTGGTAAGACGGCCTGCCTAGTTTTAGTTACCCAGCAGAGTGCACTTTGATGCAAGCTGTGCATGTAAGATGTGTCATGTCGCACATGACACAGCCATTAGACTTTTTTTTGGAGATAAAGTCTCACTTTGTTGCCCAGTCTGGGGTGCAGTGGCATGATCTCCATTCGCTGCAACCTTTGCTTGTACCTCGGACACCCGAGAAACTAGGATTATAGGCACATGCCACCACGCCCACTAATGTTTGTATTTTTAGTAGAGACGGTTTTGCCATATTGGCCAAGCTGGTCTCGAACTCCTGACCTTAAGTGGTCCCCCCTCCCAGCCTCAGCCTCCTAAAGTGTTGGGATTTTAGGTATGAGCCACCGTGCCCAGCTCTGTTAGACATTTGATTTACTACTACTCACCTGAGCTGTGTAGAAATGCTAGCATCTTTAGGTGAAAAGAATTATGTATATTATCACCTTTCTTTGAACCCTCCAGTCTGTATCTTAAACTGAGAAATGATTTGAAACCTGTCTACATGTTTTTTTTCTTTTCCTCTTTAAACTTTACAGTGAGGGTATTCAAACTTAAGTATGAAATACTTCAGACCTAATATAAATGGAAGGCATTTTATTGCAGTATTAAAGTGTGGAGTGAATAACTTAAGGAGGCTTTGTGCAAATCAACATTTCTGCATGCTCTTGTGTATATTCCTATCTGTGCAATTCAGTGTGTGACAGTGGAAGTAATCAGAGGAAATTTTATGCACCAAACGTGAAAATCAACCTGAAAAATTTGTAGCCATACGTTGCATTTTTGGAAAAAAAAAAAAAAGGATCTCAAAATTAAAGTGTATCTTACTTTTATTTTATGTAATAGTATTCAGCAAGCGGAAATGGGAGCAGCAATGGATGCCCTTGAAAAATGTGAGCCTATTTCTTTTTCTATAATTATGTTCATCATGTAATGAGTGTTTTATGGAAAGAAAATGAGGAGGGAGAAAAATGGTAAGTACTGATAAAATGTGATTTTGTTTTCTTCATAATTATTCTTCACACAGAGAATATAGTAGAATGTGAGACATTCTAAAATGGACTTATATTTAAAAATGAAAGTATTCCTGAATGCTTTTTGATTTGCATTTTCCTTTTTTGCTTAGAGTCCTAATCTCAGCGTGGGTGACCTGTGTGAATAACCTGCTGTGTTTTCTTGTGCTTTTTTTTTTTTTGAGATGGACTTTTGCTCTTGTTGCCCAGGCTGGAGTGCAGTGGCACAATCTCGGCTCACTGCAACCTCTGCCTCCCGGGTTCAGGTGATTCTCCTGCCTCAGCCTCTCCAGTAGCTGGGATTACAGGTGTCTCCCACCACGGCCAGCTAATTTTTTTGTTTTTTTTGTAGAGACGGGGTTTCACCATATTGGCCAGGCTGGTCTCAAACTCCTAACCTCAGATGATCCACCCACCTCTGCCTCCCAAGGTGCTGGGATTATAGGCGTGCGCCACCGCGCCTGGTCTGTGTTTTCTTTCATACATTTCTGTATTCTCTAAAATCCTGTAACTGAAAAGAATACATGTGAAGGTTTTTTCTTTTTTGTTTTTGGCCATTGTTTTATTAAATGGGCTGTTATTACATACTTCTCTATACCTTTCTTTTTTGGCTCAATAATGTATCATGAGCAGCCCTGCAGATTATAGAAAACAGCTCCAATTCATTCTTATTGGCTGCATAATATTTCCTGCTAGAGGTGTGCTATATTTTATTCAGCCTTTTTATTATTGGTGGACACTTTTTTTTAAATCATCATTACCAACAAATGTCATATATTGGTGCTTTTTAGTTCTGTGGAATAGGTTCCCAGGAGTGGGATGCGTGGGTTGAAGAAACTTCAATTACATGATTGACCTTGTAGGAAATTGCATAGTCTTTTGTAAACTGAAGGCTTAAGTGCAAGGGATTTTTCTTCTGAGGTCTGTTGTGCTGCACAGCAGAACCTGTGGGCACAACATGACAGTGCAATTCTATTATGCTTCAAGTACCCCGCTAAATGAGGTAGCAGACAGTACAGTGCGGGAAGCTAAAAGTGAAGAGGCCCAGAATCTTCAGGCATGGGAGAGATTCCAGGAAAGGCAAGCAGGCTAAGAGCCAAGTGGAAATCAGCAGATAAAGGTTCCTGTTCGGGGGCAGGGAGGTTAGTGGGAACAGAAGCTGGTACTGCCAGGGTCCAGCATCCATGGATTCTTCACAGAGAGTTTTAAGTTGGCTATTAGGAACTTCATCCATTGTACATATAAATTTGCAGTCAGAGTGAAATAAAGTGAGATTCCATTTTTTGTTTGTTTTCGACTATAAAACAGTACTGGAGAGATCACCTGTTCTGAGACAGGCCTGCATATCCATACTGATAGGAGTGAGTTGTTTAAACTACTGGAAAGCAATTGGGCAGTATGTAGCAGGTCCTTAAAGAAGTTCATACCCTTGGTGGGCCAAGGAAAGGATCACTTGAGGCCAAGAGTTAAGAGACCAGCCTGGAATATAGTGAGTCCCTGTCCTTACAAAAAATTTAAAAAAATAAAATAACCCAAAAAACATTAGCCAGGCTTGGTGGCATGCACTTGTAGTGCCAGCTACTTGGAAGGCTGAGGCCAGAGGATCACTTGAGCCCAGGAGTTTGTGGCTGCAGTGAACTATGATCATGCCATTGCACTCCAGCCTGGGCAACTGAGTGAGAACCCTGTCTCTTCCCCTCCTCTCCAAAAAAGTTTGGACCATGAGAATCATGACAACTTGATTTATAATAGCAGGAAAAAAAGTCAAACTACGTGTTTAAGAGTAGGAAAATATTTCATAAATTTTGGTATATCCCCGGGTTAGGAAACATTTTCTGTAAAGGACTGGATAGTAAGTATTTTAGACTTCCCAGACCATACAGTCTCTGTCGCAATTCTTCAACTCTGCCATTGTAGCCCACTGGCCTGGACAGTATGCAAACTAATGAGTGTGTCTATTTAATGGGTGTGTCTACCAATAAAACTTTATTTATAAAAACAGATGGATAGCTGTATTTGGCCTGTGGGTAGGAGTTTACCAACCCTTGCTATATCCAAATGTTGTATCCATTAGTGGTTTTAAAAACTAATGATATGAGAAAATGCTTATACTAGAATAAGAAAGCATACCCTTATTAAATACATACCTATACTGAACTTTCCGAAAGAGTAGATAGGAAAATGATTTTAAATGTTCAAGTGTCTAGGTATATGTGTGTGCGCATGTGTATGTACACACACACACACATTTACACTGCATATATATGTAGTATAGCTTCATAAAGGCCATAAGGATATATTTAAAAAGTTTTATCAATAGTTAAATCTGAGTTATGTTTTTCAAATGCAAATTTGATTTTACAGTAGAATTTACTGGGGATTATTACATACTTCTGTACTACTGAGGAAATAGAGTTCATTTTGTAGAGACTTGCTTTACAGTTAACTCAGTGGGATTTATTTTTTAAAAAGTAGTTATATTTGAAACCTACATAAGGAATAAATTTTATCAGTTCAGGAATAGGATTTTATTACTGTTTTATTTCCAAAATACAGATGTCATGTTCCTCTTTTTTTAAAAAATCAATCTCTGGGCCGGGTGTGGTGGCTCATGCCTGTAATCCCAGCACTTTGGGAGGCTGAGGCAGGAGGATCACTTGAGGCCAGGAGTTTGAGACCAGCCTGGCTGACATGGTGAAACCCCGTCTCTACTAAAAATACAAAAATTAGCTGGGTGTGGTGGTGCACACCTGTAATCCCAGCTACTTGGGAGGCTGAGGCAGAGAATCACTTGAACCTGGGAGGCAGAGGCTGCAGTGAGCCGAGATTGCACCACTGCACTCCAGTCAGGGTGTCAGAGTGAGTTTCCATCTCTAAATAAATACATTAATTAATTAATTCAATCAATCTCTGACTCTCAGACATATCAGGTCTTTGCTGATTCCCCACCTGTCTTTCAGATGCTTTTCCTACTACCCTGTCCTTTCTTCAACCTACTGTGAGGATGGTACACTATACAATTTAGGGATAGTGTAATATAATAGGGATAAAAGAATTTAGGATATATTATACAGTCATCTCTCCTTATCCTTGGGGGATACTTGACCCCAGTGGATGCCTAAAACTGAACATTATGTACGCTGTATTTTTTCCTACATGTGCAAAATTTAATTGAAAGATGAAATGTAATTTATAAATTAGATACAGAAAGAGATTAACAATAAATAAAATTGAACAGTAACAACATACTGTAATAAAGGTTGTGTGAATGTACTCTTGATTGTATGCTGTGTCTGCTGTCTCTCAGAATATCTTATTTTACGTTACTCACCTGTTTTCAGCCCATGGTCGACCACAGGTAAATGAAACCATGGAGAGCAAGATCACTGATGAGGGGCCTGCTGTCTTATATGTAGATCAACTTCATTATGCATCATCCTTAAAGGAAATAAATGAACTTGCCCCCAAGCATGCCATGCTCTCCTACATCTTGGATTCTTCATGTGTTTGAAACATGAAGTTATATGTCCGCTTTGACTCAATAAGTTTTCTACTTGAGTTACTTTTGCAGATACAGTTTTGGGCCTGTCATTGTAAGCTTAAAAATTAATTATCAGACATAATGACTTAGAATGTGGCCTCTTTTTGTCCACCTGATCTTTCTTTGCTCTTTTCTGAGACTTTAATTCTTGGTAAATAATGGTGTCATAATGTCATTTGCTTGAAGTTTTTAGTTTGAGCTTTTCAAAAACTGTGACTCCATTTTACTGTATCCTTTCATCTCTCCCTGAAAGTCACCTGTTGCTAGGAGAGTGATGCTAAAGCACCTGCTTAGTAACATTCCCAAGCCACATGTCTGTGTTTTGACATTTCTGTATGTTCGATGCCTGTTATACTCAAGTTCACATCAGATATTGAAATTTACAATCGGGGTGCTCATCCAGGCTTCTGATGTGTTTTTGAGTGATGAAAGAATAAGGGAAGAAAACAACTTTCTATCTTGTGCCTTACGAAATATAATTATACACATTTCATATGCATGTATATTTGTATGTGTATATGTTTAGTTGCATCACTCTTTGCACTAGTGGCTATCCTTTATTAAATACAAAATATATTTCCTTGTGTCAGATAATTTTCCCCAGATGGCCCATCAGAAGCGGTTCATCGAACGGAAGTACAGACAAGAGTTAAAAGAAATGAGGTGGGAAAGAGAGCATCAAGAGAGAGAGCCAGATGAGACTGAAGACGTCAAGAAATAAAGGAGGGCATGCAAGTGTGGAGTATTTACTTGCTCAGTACTGTGACTGTTGTCTATTGAGACCTAGCCTAGTTTTCCTACAGACAATGAATGAAGTGTGCTCATTGAAATAAAATACAAGTCAAATTGCTATTGTTTTAATGATCTGTTTTTAGCTGGATGGTCTTTATTACAAAGGATTAGATTTTTCTTCTATTTAATGGAAAACTTGACTTTGGTGAATGTGCATTACTTCCTTTTGTTTTGCTCTTTAAATAATAAAATTCAAGAAGCATATTCTATGTGGAATAGATCCTGTTTTTTCCATCTCTGTCCCAGATTGTGACCCTAGACTTTCAATTGACAAGTAAAAAATTGACTTTACTAGACATTTTGACTATGCTCTATTAACATCTATACTTTTTCAAATCTCTGGATTTTTAAGTAGATTGTTCAGCTTTCATCTGGTGGCTGTTGTATCAAGTTCTCAGCTGCAAATATTGAACTTACCTGTCTCTAAGCAGTGAGTGTTTTGTAGAAGGAATCCGTTTAACAATTAATTGGCTAATGGGAGAAGAGGAAAGACTGATATTCAAGTCACATAGATTCTCTGAATCATTAGAATAGGAGAGAAATCATGATTCTAAGCCAGGCCACACTTTAAACCAAGTGCTCTCACCCTGAGGTTAGTGGAACCTTTAAGAAGGTAATGAACAGACTTCAGGGAAGTCAAAACCTCCCAATACCAAATTCCATTTTCTGTGTGTGTTTGAGATTTGAGAGGGCATGGGGAGCAGGAAGGAGGAGGGTTTAGAGCTTTTATCAGCCTCTCTAAGTGGGCCCTGCAGTAAAAGGCTAACATGACATTAAAAGACATGATATTTTTAAAAAAGTTATTTAAAACTAAATATCACTGGTTTCTTATTAATAAAGGTAAAACTTCTTTGTAAAACAAATCTGTTTCATTCATCATTTCAGCAAATATATAGTGAATGCTTCCTATGTATCAGACACTGCTCTAGTCTCTGGGGCTATAGCAGTGAAGAGGTCCTTGAGGAGCTTGGGTGCTAGTGCAGGAACACCCACAACAGACCAAGAGCTCAATGGCAAGAAATAAAGCAGGGACTTGTGTTTGCAGTTTTCAATGAGGTGTTTGAGGAGTTCTCCCTAAAAAGGTATCATTTAAGATGGGAAAGAGGAGACGAAGTGAACCCTTCAGGTATCTGGAAGTATTTCTTATATAAATATTAAATGTTACATATGTATTGTCAAAATTTTGACAAATGGACTGGGCACGGTGGCTCACGCCTGTAATCCCAGCCCTTTGGGAGGTCGAGGTGGGCAGATCACTTTAGGTCAGGAGTTCGAGAACAGCCTGGTCAACATGGTGAAACCCCATCTCTACTAAAAGTACAAAAATTAGCCAGGCATGGTGGTGGGTGCCTGTAATCCTAGCTACTCTGGAGGCTGAGGCAGAAGAATTGCTTGAACCCGGGAGGTGGAGGTTGCAGTGAGCCAAAATTGCGCCACTGCATTCCAGCCTGGGTGATAGAGCAAGACTCAGTCTCAAAAAAGTTGAAAAATATATTACTTTTATTAGCAGGAGAAAGAAACAAATGTTGCTTAGAAACTATTACGGAAAAAATAGAAAGCATAAGCAGAAAGATAAATCACTTATGATTCCATCACCCAGAGAATTATGTTCTGTTGGACTGTCTTTGTACTTAAATACACACATGCACTCGTGTGTTAACAGGATACCATACATATGGTTTCCATAGCCTTTCTAACTTCTTAAAATAATATGAATATCTTTGTGCGTCGATTTCACATTTACATAACATAGTTGTTGACGGCTACATAGTAATGCACATCATAATTATATGCCAATTGTAGATATACTGTATTAACCAATCTCATAAAAAATGTATAGGTTGTAAGCAATTTATTGTCATAGACAGTGCTGCCACATACCTTTTTGAGGGTGTGTACACACACACACACACACACACACATATTGGAGAGAGAGATACCTCTAAGATGTCTTCATTTGCTAATTATAAAAATGTAAGGTGGTGCCTTTAAAAAAAAAAAAAAAAGGCTTGTCCTGATGCCCTTCCTCCCCACCAGTGATGCCAGGAGATCACTAGGGAAGGAGGAGAGAGAGCTCATTTCTTCTTTTTTTTTTGAGATGGAGTCTTGCTTTGTCACATAGGCTGGTGTGCAGTGGCGTGATCTTGGCTCACTGCAACCTTCACCTCCCGGGTTCAAGCAATTCTCCTGCCTCAGCCTCCCAAGTAGCTGGTTACAGGTGTGCACCACCACGCCTGGCTAATTTTTGTATTTTTAGTGAAGATGGGGTTTCACCATGTTGGCCAGGCTGGTCTCGAACCTTTGGGAAAAAGCTGAGTGTTGGGAGGAAAACTGAGGCAGGGCTTGCATAATGTCCTCTGGAATGTGTCTAGACTTGCTGGCTCCTTGCTTCTAGCCCTCCTAGGTTCCTAGTCCCATTATCTCAAGTAGCAGAACAAGTTCTATATAAATGATAAACCATCATAGCTGTAAATCATGTGCTTAATGCAATGTGTCCTTTTGACCGCCACATTCTCACCACCTGTTTCTTTGTTGGATTACCAATAAATACCATGGGCTTCCAGAGCTCAGGGCCTTCACAGCCTCCACAATAGCGATGGCCCCCCTGGTGTCCCACCTTTCTCTCTTAAACAGTCTTTTTCTTAACCCTTTGACTCCGCCGAACTTCGTTGCCCCCACGACCTGGTGTTGGGTCTGATCACCCCAGCATCGAACTCCTGGCCTCAAGCGATCCACCCTCCTCAGCCTCCCACGCTACTAGGATTACAGGCATGAACCACCGCGCCTGGCCAAGAGAGCTCACTTCTGAGCTATGTTGGTTTTGGTACATCCACCACCCTATTTGGTGCGCTCTTTCTGAGCATTGTATTTAAGTTACATGAGCAGCAGACAGCAGGACTGGAAGGAAAAGAACGCTGATGGCCTTGAGAATGTTGCCAGCAAAAGCAAAAAAGCCAGGGAAATAGTTGAATTTTTTAAAAATAAGCACTTTTACTACTCTTGAATTGCATAAAAATAATGTCAAAGCCGACATGCTTTTCAGGAATTTCTGTTGGACCTTGACTTTTACTCTCTGTAGCACTTTGACCCTTTTCAAGTTCTCTGTCCGTATTAATGGCTCTTGAAACCTGGAGAAGTCAAGTCCAGAAAATACTAAAGTACCTCTTGTAGTGGAACCTGCCACACACATCAGTGCAGCGTAGCTCTCAGGGTTCTACAGAGCAACAGTGAGGCCGACACTAAATTCTGTAACTAGCTAGCCACATAGGCTAACTCAGCAGGTCCCTGTGACCACAGATTCCAGCCCCGCCTCCTACCCAACCCAATGTTCTCACATGTTCCAGTTTGACTAAAAGAGTCAGCAAGAGTGTATGTTCAAATATTCACTCAGCTGAGTATTAAGTGCTGTTGGTCACAGAGCCTGAATATGAAGGTTTCTTCTCACAAGTCACTTAGGGTCTGGCTGGGGAGACAAATGATGGTGTGTGTGCGCAGACAAAGGGCTTCTAAACAGGGAAGGAAAGAAGGGAAAGTAGCCCAGGCGGGGAAAGCTTCACAGAGGAGTTAATACTTGAGGAGTTCACTGAAGCTTGATGAGAGGGAGTTTGCAAGGTGGGGGAGGACATGCCTTTCCAAGGAAGCAACAGGATTGAGAGGCAAGAAAATGGGTTAGGAGCCTTAGTCCGTTCGTGCTGCTGTAACTAAATACCAACACCACAAACTCGGTGACTTATAAAAGGGAAATGTATTTCTCACAGTTCTGGAGGCTGAGCAGTCCAAGATCAAGGTCCCTGCAGATGTGCTGTCTGGTGAAGGCCCACTTTTTGCAGTGTCCTCACCTCGTAGAAGAGGCAAGGTTGCCCTCTGGGCCTTTTATAAGGGCATTAATCTCTGTGAGGGCTCTGTCCTCTTGACCTAATCACATACCAAAAGGCCTCACCTAATGCCACATTGGTGATTAGGTTTCCAACACGAATTTGGAGTGTGGTGGGATACCAACACTCAGATTGTAGCAAATCTATTATGATGTTCCATGAAAGATGTGATGAAGGTCTGAAACAAGGCAATGGGAATATGGATGCTGGAATGGAACAGATTGGAGACACATAGGAGAGAAAAATCTACAGGTCATGGGGTATGGCAGGGTATCTCAATTTTAATACTGTTGATATTTGGGGCCCAATAATTCTCTGTTGGAGCAGGGGGACCCTCTTGTGCATTGTAAGGTGTTTAACTGAATCCCTGGCCTCTGCCCACAAGGTGCTAGTAACACCCCTTCCCCTAGTTGTGACAACCGAAAATGTCTTTCTACATTGCCAAATATCCCCTGGGGGCAAAATCACCCCTGGTCAAGAACGACTAGCGTAGGAGAAAGGAAGTGAGAGAGCACCAGGCCAGTTTTTGCGCAATCAAGATGCAAACTATTTTTAGAAAAGCAGGATTAGGCCAGGCACTGTGATTACATTCCTGTAATCCCAGCACTTTGGGAGGCCAAGGCAGGTGGATTACCAGAGGTCTGGAGTTCAAGACCAGCCTGGCTAACATGATGCAACTCTGTCTCTACTAAAAATATAAAGTTAGCCAGGCGTGGTGGTGCATTCCTGTAATCCCAGCTACTCAGAAAGCTGAGGCAGGAGAATCGCTTGAACGCGGGAGGCAGAGGTTGCAGTGAGCTGAGATCATGCCATTGCATTCCAGCCTGAGCAACAAGAGTGAAACTCCATCTCAAACAAAGAAGCAGTATTAGAAAGTAAGGTGTTTAGTTATCTGTGTTGAACCTGAGGGGCCTGTAGAATGGCTCCGTGGAGATGTTTAACAAGCAGTTTCATATAAGGTTTTATAGCCCAACAAAGATGCTTGGGCTGAAGTATAGATTAGAAACAGATACAGAAAAATCAGTGGCATATGTACTTCTACAAGGGAGGGCATTGTTTTTGCAGGCTGAAGACAGAAAACCATTTCAATGACATATTGCTTTGAAACTAGGTTTAATACATTAGATAAATTTATACTGGCGAAGGAACTCAACTTTCCTTTGAATTATTTCATCACTAGATGAGATTTTCTTAAACCAGTAGGCTTTTAAAGAATTATTTCCATCTTCTTCCATAAGTTTGTGAAGTTTTTGTGAAATTTCTCTACAACTACCTTGTACAAAATGAAGACCCCTTGTGAATTCTTCAGGTGATTGTTCTGAACTGGGAGTAAAGACATATTTATAGAAGCCTTGCGGAAATATTCCTTATAGCTACCAGCCCCAAAATTCATCACCAGACTTATTACTTGTTTATTATCTCATGAAAGATGAAATAAAGATAAGCATATTAGGTATTATCATATTTCTTATAAATATCAGAACATTTAAGAGAACAACCTAGGCCGAGGTGGTGGCTCATTCCTGTAATGCCAGCACTTCGGGAGGCCAAGGTGGGTGAATCACCTGAGGTTGGGAGTTCGAGACCAGTCTGACCAACATGGAGAAACGCTGTCTCTACTAAAAATACAAAATTAGCCAGGTGTGGTGGTGCATCCCTGTAATCCCAGCTACTTGGGAGGCTGAGGCAGAATCATTTGAACTGGGGAGGCGAAGGTTGTGGTGAGCCGAGATGGCACCATTGCACTCCAGCCTGGGCAACAAGAGCGAAACTCTGTCTCAAAAACAAAACAAAACAAAACAAAAAACAACCAAACAAAAAAAAGGACAACCTACACAAGAGATGGTTACTTGACCCCCAAAGATTTCTCTTCTCCTTGTAGAATTATTGTCGGAACATGACGGCCCAACTGGAGACTACGCTTCAGTATCTTTGCATTTCATTGAGGCTGAGTGGCTAGCTAGCTCCCACCCAAGGAATGTAAAGAACTAAGGCTGTGGTGTTAGGAAGCAGGTTTGCTATTTCTTCCTCCTCTTGTCCTGATTTGTTGGCTAGAAGATCTCGATACCCAAGGAGGGTGACCTTTACAGCCACCACCAGTGAGCACACGAATGGCTGCATGGAGCAGTCTCCCACTCATACCCCACCCTACCCCTTCCCCTCTGTTGATAGGGGGGTCCTACTTAGACTGTGTAAGTGAGAAACAAGTATCTATATGTTAAGCCACTTAGTCTGGGGATTTCTCTGTTATAGCAGCTAGTGTCAACCTAAATGATACCACCCTTTGATGCAGGTACTTAACAACACGAATAAAATATTTGCCAGTCCAACCAGATGAATATGTTTTCGCACCTGTCACTGAATGCTATTCTGAGCCAATGCTGATGTGTTCCTGGTATGGTTTGGATCAGTGTCCTCACCAAATCTCACGTTGAATCACAGTCCTGTGTTGGAGGTGGGGCCTGGTGGGAGGTGGTTTGATTATTGGGGTAGATTTCTTATGAATGGTCTAGCATCATCTCCTTGGTACTGTTCTCGTGATAGTGAGTTCTTGCAAGATGTAGTTGTTTAAAGGAGTGCAGTAGCTCCCCTCTCATACTGTCTCGCTCCTGCCCCCACCATGTGAGACACCTCACTTTCCCTTTGCCTTCCACCATGACTGTAAGTTTCCTGAGGCCTCCCCAGAAACCAAGCAGATGCCAGCATCATACTTCCTGTACAGCCTGTGGAACTGTGAGCCAATTCAACCTTTTTTTTTTTTGTAATAAATTACCCAGTCTCAGATATTTCTTTACAGCAGTGCAAGAACAGCCTAATAAAGAAAGTTGGTACCAGATGTGGGGTATTGCTGTAAAAATACCTGAAAATATGGAAGCAACGATGGAACTAGGTAACAGGCAGAGGTTGGAAGAATTTGGAGGGCTCAGAAAAAGATAGGAAGATGAGGGAAGATTTGGAACTTCCTAGTGACTAGTTGAATGGTTCTGACCAAAATGCTGATAGTGATATGGGACAGTGAAGGCCAGGCTGAGGAGGTCTCAGCTGAAAATGAGGAACTTATTGGGAACCAGAGAAAAGGTCACTTTTGTGATGCCCTAGGAAAGAATTTTGCTGCATTGTGCCCCTACCCTAGGGACCTGTGGAACTTTGAAGTTGAGAGTGAGGATTTAGGGTATCTGGTGGAAGAAGTTTCTTTTTTTTCTTTTTTGAGACGGAGTCTCGTGCTTGTCAGCTAGGCTGGAGTACAGTGGCGCGATCTCGGCTCACTGTAACCTCTGCCTCCTGGGTTCAAGCTTCTCCTGCCTCAGCCTCCTGAGTAGCTGGGATTATAGGCACCCGCCACCATGCCTGGCTAGTTTTTGTACTTTTAGTAGAGATGGGGTTTCGCCAAGTTGGCCAGGCTGGTCTCGAACTCCTGACCTCAGGTGATTGGCCTACCTTGGCCTCCCAAAGTGCTGGGGTTACATGCGTGAGCCACTGCACCCAGCCAGGAAGAAATTTCCAAGCAGCAAAGCATTCAAGATGTGACCTGGCTGCTTCTGACGGCTTATGCTCATATGCATGAGTAAAGAAATGACCTGAAGTTGGAACTTAAAAGGGAAGCAGAATGTAAAAGTTTGGAAAATTTGACAGCCTGATTATGTGGTAGAAAAGAAAAGCCCTTTTTCAGGGGAACAATTCAGGTAGGCTGCAGAAACTTGCATAAGTGAAAAAAAAGCCAAGTGCTAATAGGCAAGACAATGGGGAAAAGACCTCAAAGCCATTTCAGAGAACTTCCTGGTAGGCTCTTCCATCACAGCCCAGAGGTCTAAGAGGGAAAAATGGTTTCATGTGCCAGGCCCAGGGCCCTACTGCCCTGCACAGCTTTGGGACACTGCTTTCCACAGCCCAATTGCTCCAGCTCTGCTGGTGGCTAAAAGGGATCCAGGTATGCTTTGGGCTGCTGCTTCAGAGGGTGCAAGCTGTAAGTCTTGGCAGTTTCCATGTGGTGTTAAGCCTGCAGATGCACAGAGTGTAAGAGTTGAGTGTTGAGAACCTCCACCCAGATTTTAGAGGATGGATAGAACAGGCTGGATGTCCATGGCAGAGCCATGATGGAGAACCTCTACTAGGGCAGTGTGGAGGGGAAATGTAGAGTTGGAGCCCCCTCCTACAGTCCTCACTGGAGCACTGCCTAGTGGAGCCATGAGAAGAGGGTCACCATTCTCCAGACCCCAGAATGGTAGAGTCACCAGCAGCCTGCATCCTGCACATAGAAAAGCTAAAGACACTCAACTATGACCTGTGAGAGCAGCGCAGGGGCTGAACACTGAGAAGCCATAGGGGTGGAGCTGCCCAAAGCCTTGGGACCCCACCCCTTGCACCAGTGCACCCTGGATGTGAGAGATAGAATCAAAGGAGATTTTGGAGCTTTAAGATTCAATGACTGCCCTACTCCCTTGCATGGGGCCCGCAGACCCTTTCTTTTGGCCAATTTCTGCCTTTTGGAATGGGAGTATTTACCCAATGCCTATACCCCCATTGTATTGTGGAGTAACTAACTTGTTTTTTTTACAGGGTCATAGGTGGAAAAGACTAGCCATGTCTCAGGTGAGACTGGATTTTGGACTTTTTAGTTAATGATGAAATAAGACTTTGGGGGACTGTTTAGAAGGGATGATTGTATTTTGCAGTTTGAGTAGGACATGGGATTTGAAGGTCTGGGGTGGAACTGTATGGTTGGATCTGTGTCCCCTGTGTTGGAGATGGGGCCCATTGGGAAGTGGTTGAATTATGGGGTTGTGATATGGTTTGGATCTGTGTCTCCCACTAAATCTCATGTTGAATTGTAATCTTCAGTGTTGGAGGTGGGGCCTGATGGGAGGTGACTGAATCATGAGGGTGGAGTTCTCATGAATGGTTTAGCACCATGCTCTTGGTACTGTTCTTGTGATAGTGAGTTCTTCCTACATTTAGTTGAAAGTGTGTAGCACCTCCCCACCCTCTCTTCCTCCTGCTCCAGCCATGTGAAGCGCTGGCTTCTGCTTTGCCTTCTACCATGAGTAAAAGCTCCCTGAGGCCTTTCCAGAAGTGGATGCTGCCGTGCTTCCTGCACAGCCTGCAGACCGTGAGCTGATTGAACCTCTTTTCTTGAAAAATTACCCAGTCTCTGGTATTTGTTTATAGCAGTGCAAGAATGGACTAATGCAGGGTGGATTTCTCATGAATGCTGTAACACCATCCTTTTGGTACTGTTTTCATGATAGTGGGTTCTCACAAGATATCATTTATGCAGCACCTCCTCCATTCTCCTGTTTTCTCCAAGTGAGACACCTTGCTCCCCATTTGCCTTCTATCATGATTGTAAGTTTTCCTGAGGCCTCCCCAGAAGCTGAGCAGATGCCAGCATCATGCTTCCTGTACAGCCTGAGGAACTGTGAGCCAATTAAACCTCTTTTCATTATGAATTACCCAGTTTCAGGTATTTCTCTATAGCAGTGCAAGAATGGGCTAATATAGTTCCTTAATGTTGACTTGTTCACCTGTGGTTCAGAAATGCCCCTACTCTTAGATTAAAAGAAAATTTAAAATATAACAAATTTAAAATATAACAAATATAACAAAATATAAAACAAATTCTTATGAATTAGGGATTTTGAGGATGGGTTGCATTCTGAGATTTATTTTATCAGTATTTGTAACATCTACTATATCCTGGGCGTGGAAGGTTAAAAGCAGAGACCTTGTCCTCAAGGAGCTCTCTAGTTCAAAAAGAAAACACATACATCCATGAATATAAGGTGCCATATAGAAGGTCATAGAAGACAGAGTGACTCATTTCTTCTGGAAGGGTAGAGAGATCAGTTTAATCTTCAGGGGTGACTTTAGTCTGCCATGCTGTTGACTCTACCTCACCATACTCCCCAGGACACAAAGCTTGTTTTCAGGCCAAACATTTTATATATTTATTTTTAATTACATTGCCATTATGACACCTAACAAAATTATAAAAAACTCCTTAATAACTTAAAATGATCAGTCTAGGCCAGGCACAGTGGCTCATGCCCATAATCTTAGCACTTTGGGAGGCCAAGGGGGCGTGGATCATCTGAGGTTGGGAGTTCCAGACCAGCCTGACCAACATGGAGAAACCCTATTTCTACTAAAAATACAAAAAATTAGCCAGGCATGGTGGTGCATGCCTGTACTCCCAGCTACTCGGGAGGCTGAGACAGGAAAATCACTTGAACTTGGGAGGCACAGATTGCAGTGAGCCGAGATTGCCACTGCACCACAGCCTGGGCAACAGGAGCGAAACTCTGTCTTAAAAAAAAAAAAAAAAGTCCATATTCACATGTACAGCTAGTTTGTTCCAGTAATGATTCACCAGCTCCCATGATCTACAGGAGCAACTTCCTCTCCAGTGTTTTTTGCTATGGACAAATGATCTTTATTCACTCTTACATAGTCAAGCCTTGTAAACACATCTCCAGGTTCATTTCCCAGTAGATAGTTGTTGCTGTGCTGTTCCCATGTAGAAATTTGGGAGCTGCCCCGAGGAGGTAAATAAGGGCAGAACTTCCAGTTTTTCTTTGAGACCACCCTAACTAGATTCTTGATCTCTGTCTTGCACTTTAGAGAAATCCACACATTGCATTTGGTTTTTGTCTCTTAGGTCATTTGAATCTAGAACAGTTCTCTACTCCCTTTTTTTTCATGACTAGTTGAAGAAACTGGGCCAGTTGTCCCACAATCTTTCCCACACTCTGCATATGATGCATTGCTTTCTTGTGGTGTCATTTACTTTTTCTTCCCTTTATCATCTGTATTTGATATAAACTCTTGATTTTAAGGCTTAGGTTCAAAATTTGTGGCAAATGTGTATCTCATGATTCTCTCCCCCTCCATGCCCCCCAAAATAATTATTTCAATAGTGCCAGCTCTCAAATTCTTTGGGGTAATAGATAATTGTGATGGTTCATTTTATATGTCAGTTTGGCCAGGCTAGAGATGTTGCTTTAAGCACCTAAGTTTGAGGAAATTTGTTACACAGTAATAGAAAACTAATGTATTCCAGTCAGGCATGGTGGCTTACACTTAGCAGGTAGATTGCTTGAGCCCAGGAGTTCGAGACCAGCCTGGGCAACATGGTGAAACCCTGTCTCTACAACAAAATACAAAAAGGTGCATGTGGTGGCATGCACCTGTAGTCCCAGCTACTGGGGAGATTGAGATGGGGAGATTGAGATGGGAGGATTGCTTGGGGCTGAGAGGTCGAGGCTGCAGTGAACCATGATAGCACTACTGCACTCCAGCTGGGGCAACAGAGCAAGACCTTGTCTCAAAACTCCCCCCAAAACACCTAATACACACCAGTTCTCTTTCTAAACAGCTAATCTCTTCATGTTATTATTGTGTTTAAAATATTTTGTCAGCTGGACATGGTGGCTCATGCCTATAATCCCAGTACTTTGGGAGGTGGAGACTGGTGGATCGCTTGAGTGCAGGAGTTTGAGACTAGCCTGGGAAACAAAGTGAGACCCCTTCTCTACTAATTTTTTCTTTTTTTTTAATTAGCCGTGTGTGGTGGCACATAACTGTAGTCCAAGCTACTTGGGAGGCTGAAGCAAGAGGATGACTTGAGTTCTGGAGGTTGAGGCTGCAGTGAGCCATCATCATACCACCACACTCCAGCCTGGGCAACAGGGCAAGACCCTGTCTCCAAAAAAACAAAAACAAGCAAGCAAAACATAAAACAACAACCCAGAGCTTCCCACAGACTGTGGAATAAAGCCCAAGTTCCTTGTGATGGCATTAATTGCCTCATGAGCAGGTATTCAGCCCAACCTTACAGAACTAGTTGCAGATTTTTTGTTTTTGCTTTTGAGACAGGGTCTTACTCTGTCACGCAGGCTGTAGTGCATTGGCATGATCACAGCTCACTGCAGCCTTGACCTCTTGGGCTTCGGTGATCCTCCCACGTCAGCCTCCTGAGTAGCTGAAACCACAGGTGTGTGTTACCACACCCAGCTAATTATTCTATTTCTTGTAGAGACAGGGTCTTGTCGTGTTGTCCAGGGTGGTCTCGAACTCCCGGGCTCAAGTGATCCTCCCACTTCGGCCTCCCGAAGTGCTGGGATTACAGGCATGAGCCAGTTGCAGATATTTAAATACATTCTGCATCTCTCCCCTACAGGACTTGGCAATGCCTGAAATAGGCGACCTCCTTGCTGATTATTTTTTTACTTGTCTTTCGGGCCTCAGCTCAGGCACTATCTCCTGCAAACATTCCTCTGGACCTTAAAGCCAGGTTCAGTGTATATTCATGGGCTCTTTCCTGAATCACGTTTTTCATACTGAGTTGTCGCTGTCTCTTGGCTTACCCATCTTCCCCAACTAGGCCACAAGCCCCTGGTGGACAAGATCATCACTGACCCACCTCGGAACCATGGGCTCCTAGCACAGTGCCTGGCTCTTCATGAGCCCTGCATTACTGTTCGCTGAGTAAAAATAGCCAGGCATTCCTTGCCATTCTTCCACAAGCCTCAATTGCCCTAAAGCCGAACTCCCGCTTCCTGGATGCAACCCTCCTGCAGGGACTCGGCTAAGGCAGAGAATGACCCCCTGGAGACAGGAGCAGGTTCACCCTTTCTGGATTTCTGCATTGGATTTGACTGCGAGCTAAATGCTAAAACAGACCCCACCAGCCTGGTGGAATCTGGCAGGAAGCAGGGGAGCTTATCTTGTCCTGTCTTCTGGCTTTTCCACTTCTTCGAGGCAGGGAGCTCATATAAAATGGACAAAGCAGCTGAATAACAGCTCCCGTAGCATTATTTTAGATGATAAGACAGAGCTCCAGAAACCCAAGGAAAGGCTTAGTCATCAGTGACAGCACTATCGGGTGGCTTGGGACAGGCTTGAGTCACCGACTCCCATCATCTCCAGGAACAACTCCCTCTCTAATATTCTTTGCTATGGACAAGTGATCTCCATTCAATCTTATATAATCAAACTATGTAAACACATCTCCAGTTTTCATTTCCAGCTAGATTGTTGTCACTGGTCTGTTCCCATGTAGATACTTGGGAGCTGCTCTGAGTAAGCAAGTGAGGGCAGAACTCCCCATTTTTCCTCGAGACTCCCCCAGCTAGATTCTCAGTCTCTCTTGCACTGTCAGTGGCCCCAGAGACATCCCTTTGAAGAGACCCCTGCCAGGAACCCAGCAGTGAATGAGCACTGCTGTCCCATCATCCAGTAGCTGCTTCTGGAAGTTTTCTTTCATTTCTGCTGAAATATTTGTCAGGTTAAAGAAGAAGTTGTAAATGAAGTTTAAAAAAAAAAAAAAACAAGAAAAACCAGACCTGCGCTAGCTAATCATTTGTATGCTGAATATTAGCCCATCATGATTTGAAACTCCCGGATAAAACAACTTATAATGAAAATGCAGGGAGACTCTCAACTGTAGCGATTCTAATGCTCACCTCTATTATTATAATAATAAGGGTCTCAAATGGAGCTGTGGAGAACAGTGGCTGCCCCTGACTAGAATTCAACCAGAAAGATCAAGAGAGAGCCCTAATTGCCTTTCTTCTCAGATCAAACAATTGACTTAATTCTCTGGGCCTACACACGGAAATGTGTTTGAGGAGATTCAAATAGGTTACTATAGAGGATTAAGGTTTTCTCTGCAGATTATACTTTTAGGCCCTGTAGTTCATTGCTTGAAGTGTTAAGTAGTTTTGTCAAAATAAGCAGGGCTGGAAGGATTTTTAGAAACTTACAAATCACATACTCTCGTTGAGTAACACAAGGGACCTCTTTTTTTTTTTTCTCTCCCTTAAAAAAAATTAATGGTTGAGGCGTGAAGGGTGGGGAGAAATTAACCATGTTCAAGATTAGTTGGAAATTTCAAGAGGCATCTCAGATAAGAGAAATACAAACGTGGTGGTTCATTGTGTTTCCTCTCTTGAAAATTGTTTCACGAATGATGCGGCTGAAGAAGCCACATAAAGAGAAGGGATTTTCTTGTGAATGCTTAACTGCCTGAAGAGAAAGTCCGAGGGGGATGTGAAATCCGACCCTTGAGGCTTCTCTGCAGTGCCGTGCTAATCAGTGTTATTTTACTCACTAAGACTTCATTTCTGCTTAAAGGAGTTGGCGGCAGAATAAGCTTTCATTCTCTCACAATAGATTATTCCCAGGAAAGGGCACTTGTCGGGAAGTCATCAGTGACATTCTGTCCTTGGTGCCACAGGTGGCCGTCGCTCAGCTAACTTCATCCTGCTCAGTTGTTCTCCCCGTTCCTTTGGGAATGCGTCCTTCCTCATCAAAAAGTCGCTTGGTGAATTTACCCACTGCACGGAACAGTGGCAATCTGTACACCTCCCTCCACTTTTTCAGCCCTCCTGGGTCCATCGCTCTTAGTAAAGCTACACGAAGAAGCGTAATTGACGTTGCAATATTGCACAACACACACAGCACATGTAGACTGCAGACTCTATAAAGGCCTGACAGTGATGGGACAGCCTCGGTGTGCACACACCCCCTGGAGTCACGGCACTTTTGTTTTTATCCTGGCCTGGCACAATCATGGTTACTTCTAGCGTCACCTTTCTAGTTTTTTTTTCAGTACTCAACTCTGTGCCCTGGTCTTGGCAGGTGCCAGGGAAATTCTTCTTTTTGCTTTGGTCTCTCCTCTCCTCTAGCATGGGGCCTCCATTTTTCTCAGCCATGCTCTTTGTCTTCAGCAGCCCTTGCCAATGCTGCCCAACAGCTCCCAGAGGTGCCCCAAATACCACCTCACCCCTCAGTGTCCACTGGGTCCGGGAAACCTCATGCATCATTTATAGCTCACTCCCCAGGGAGACAAATTGCTGGTAAACCTCAAGGCAGAGTTAAGCAATGAAGGTAGGGAACGTAGGATTGCTTTTGGGAGGACAATGCTAAATGGCACAGGAAGGAAAAGAGAAACCAAAAGCCTGGGGGGAAGGCGTGAGAATAAGAGAATGAGAATGGTGCCCGCTGGTTTTCAGAGGCTGGAAACCAGATAATGAGAGTGCCATCCAGGCAGAGGAGGGATGGGGTAGGGGCGTGGCAGAGAAAAGCTTAGGCAGCGATGGCAGGGGCACGAAATGCTACATGTTTAGCAGGGCAGACTCCCTCTGCCTCCTCGGAGAGAGCATCAGTAAAACACCTATTGCTCAATCATGGAAGTAAGCAATAGAATAAACAGGCATTGAGTCCAACATCCAGACTGACCAAGTGAACTGAGAGCACACACATGGTCTAGCCATAGCTGAGTCACATCGCCAAGGGCCTAGGGAGCTGCTTTCTTCCCCTGCTAGCTTTTTCCATCTCTCTCCTCCTCTCTGTCCCATTTCCCTTTTTGGTCATTTCCATCCCGATTGGGTCCCAAATGGACCACTCTGCTCTTTCAGTCCCCAAGTCTCAGCCTTCTCTGAATAGATCTCATCTGTCTGTTAGAGTCTCAGCACATTAAGTCCCTAGAGTGGCATGCTGATGCTCAAACAGATGAGGATTTTGAATGCTTTGGATTCAGAGTACCGAATGAATGCTTTAAGACAGTGGCCACAAACGGTGTGTATAAAGGACTCAATAGTACTATTTTTTTGTTTGTTTAGATGGAGTCTCGCTCTATCGCCCAGGCTGGAGTGCAGTGGTGAGATCTCGGCTCACTGCAAGCTCCGCCTCCCGAGTTCACACCATTCTTCTGCCTCAGCCTCCGGAGTAGCTGGGACTACGGGTGCCCACCACCACGCCTGGCTAATTGTTTTGTATTTTTAGTAGAGACAGGGTTTCACTGTGTTAGCCAGGATGGTCTTGATCTCCTGACCTCGTGATCCGCCCGCCTCAGCTTCCCAAAGTGTTGGGATTACAGGCGTGAGCCACCGTGCCCGGCCTGAATAGTACTTATTTTAGTCTTTGTGGGCCAACAGGCAAAATTGAGACTATTATGTAGGTACTTATATAATAATAATAAGACAAATCTTCACCAATTTTTATTGATAACATTCAGAATTTTATACACACTGGCATTTGAATTCCATTTCATTTTTACATGCCATAAAATATCCTTCTGATTTTTTTTTTCAACTATTTAAAAATGTAAAAGCAATTCTTAGCTTGCAGAATATATAAAAACAGATGGCGGGCTGGCTTTGGCCCAGGGGCTATAGTTTGCTGACACCTGCTCTAAGAAGATTGAAAACTGCCACCATAAAGGAAACTGCACTAAAACACTGTGTTCTGCCCATCATCTCTGCAGACTTGATCATGGTGATGTGGATTAAAATGCTGGTCATCAAAACCTCAGTTCCACAATCAATGTGATTCAAGATGGGTAGTCAACACGATAGAGTTACAGAATTTTCTGCTTTTCTTCCAGGTAATTAGGCTGCAGGCCCAGATGCCTTTGTAACTACTGTTGGCATGTTCCTTAAGCACATGCTCTTTATCAGAAGTCTGCACCAGGGACCATGTGGCGATCTTACCTTTCTATGGCAATGTGTGGTTCCAAAGCACTTTAACATACAATATCTCACTTTAGCCTCATAACAACCTGAGAGGTAGAAAGAGTCATTGTTATCCTTATTTCATGATTGAAGAAAAAACAAACAAACAAAAAAAACTAAACAAAACCAAGGCTTCAAGAAGCTGTGGAGCAGCCTAAGATGAGACATCCGGGAATGGGTAGAGACAGGACCACGGGTGCTGCTAGGAACTGTGGATAGAGCCTGAAAGAAGACAGATCTGGCGCTTCGGTCGAGAGGGTAGACAGCCAACCAAGAAAACAAAATAATCCTATTAACATTAAAAGAAGTGGCACACATATCAAGATGAAAAAGAAACACGTCCTTCTTTGAATATTTCCAGAAATATTTAGCCTTGTTTATTGTAACCTAAAAGCATATCTTAAGGTAAAAGACTGTAAAAGCGGAATAAATCCAAAAGATAAAAAGAATAGACTTCAAGGTAATAATTAGACTTCCAAAACCAGTCCCAGGATGCTTCTAAGGGCCAGTCCTCGTATGCGTGTTTTGTTATCATATATGTCAAGGTCTTAAAACAGGCGGCAAAGGAAAGCTTGAACAAAGCTTGAGATTGTGACCCTTTCGCACAGATCCAAAGGAGATCACAGAGGCCTAAGGCTTTAATGAGCCGCGGCAGGTTAGTGGCAAAGGTGATCCGGCTGCCCACTGGGGAGAGGTCAGGGAAGCGGGGACAGCCTGCTGCTGCTGTCTGCTTCTATCACAGCCACATGGTGACATCATACAGGCCCAGCGTTCTTTGAACACTACCCCCAGGAAGTGTCACTCAGTGACAGAACTGATGCCCTTGGAGGGTAGTGGGTAAGAGCAAGGCCTCTGGAGTTGAGCTAACCTGGGTTCAAGTCCCCAGTCCTCCCCTTCTGGGTGTGTGACCTTGGGGAGCCTGCTTTTGCATGGCCGATGGTTTATAAAGGCGGATAACAGTAGCTATGCCACTGGCTTGTGGGGAGCACTAAATACAATAATGCACGTAAAATGTCCACCGCATAGCAGGTGGGTGATACATGTGTGCTATTGTTATCAGTGTTATTTATTAGGCCCAGTAGCAAACCTGAATGGGTTATGACCACAGAGAGTCAGTTCAGTAGCAGAAGAAAAGGCTTTGGGTTGGGATTCAAAAGACCTGGGTTGCACGTCAAATTCTGACCCTTGGGAGAGGTTAAGTGATCTGAGGAAAGCGACTCACAGAGGCCCAGTTGCCTCATCTCAGCCCTGGAGCTCATAACATCTATCCCACAGGGTCATTAGGAGGATTAAGACAGACCGGGTGTGAGCTTACTTTATAGATTAGATTATTATATAGTGCCACAAAAATGTTCACAGCAACACATCTAAATGTACATATTTATATATACCACATCTCATCCCGGAAAAGATTCCAGACATTCATCAAGCCCCAGGCAAAGCTCAAAACTCACATAAAAAAGCCACACAAAATAATGAACCATAAAAAAAATGATTTAAAAATGAGCATCCAGGAATAGGTGAAAGTAGGAACAAAAGATCCAGGAGAAATAAACATTTAAAATTACAGGTCAGAAGACTTTATCTACTTTACTGTTCAAATTGGATATCAGATTTATCTGTAAGTTTCCTGAGAGTCAAAAGGAAAACACGGTGATGTGGTTTTTCATTCTTATTGAAAATAAATGCATACATACCTATCTTCCCCGCCTCCCCTCCACTCCATCTTTATCTTCTGCCTTGTCCTTTGTTCCACAGAAGCAGTAATTTGCAATCCTTACTACGACCTTGCCAAGGTAAGTACTATTTGTAGATGACGAAACCAAGGCTCAGAGAGTTACCTAGCCTGCTTGAGATCACAAAGCAGTATGAGGCAAGGTCAGGATTCAGAGGCAAGGTCAGGATTCAGAGCCAAGTCTGAAGGCACCAAAGCCCTCACTCCTCTCCCATCACACCGAATAAAATTGCTCAGCCAGGACCTTCTTAAACTGTAGGATCACCAGAGAACTGTAGCTGTTCACCAGAGAGTTAGTCAGAGGACTGTCATAGTGCCCCCAAATTCTGCCCAAAATGTGAATCAGCAAAACATTACTTTTCAAGGCAGAAGAAGCAGAATAAACCCTTCCCATTATCTCAGTGTTGCCCAAGAAGAACAATCCTTAATGGAGGGCATGGACTGGGGACACCAAGGGAAGAAAGGGACGGTTTGCCGTTTCTGGGCTTGTCAATGAACTTTGCAGAAGGCACGTGCAGAGGTGCCTCCTGGCCAACAATTGCCAAAGGCTGCAGGTGAAGTAAACTGGACCAAAAAGCAAACAGAATCTCAGGGAAAGTGCTCTGAAACCAGAAAGAAAATTCCAACTCAGACATGGTGGAGCAAGAATGGTGTGGAAGGAACACACCCTTCGGTGAGAGTGAAACAAAGCAAGAGGAAGGAGAAAATACAGCCCCAACCAGCCTTTCATTCAGGTCTGGTAACTGATATCACAACTCTGTTGTCCAGAGTTACGAGTCATCATAACTGAGGTTCCAGTTTACTATATCGTATAAAGTATACAGTCCCCACTGGTCTTTTTAATAGATCCATAAAGTTCTGAGTTAAGGAGCTCCTCCAGGCACCATCATATTGATATCTGGACTGGAAGAATCTACCCATTATTGCAAACCGGAGTAAGTAACACCTATGATTTTAACAAGGCTTATATATCTCTGGGTGGCTATAGATTACGTTAGCATGAATTCCAAAGTTCACTTCACAGTAGGGTCATAAAGGAGGCACTGAGTGACCGAGAAGGCAGTGTCTTCAAGCAATATTCCTGTAATAAACATAGCATTTAGTGTCATAAGGCTTTTCTTCTAGTGTCTGTTGATCAATGCCAGGGCCTTAACACCTACAATACAGCTCAGGGAAGGGAATTCTGCAGAGGGCTCAGTTCTGTTCTGTGCCGAACTGTGTTGATGTCAAGTTGGATCAAGGGATAGACTTTATATGGCATTGGCATTGGGTCATTTTTTTTTTTTTTTAATAGAGGCAGGATTTCACTATGTTTCCTAGGCTGGTCTTAAACTCCTAGGCTCCCAAAGTGCTGGGATTACAGGCATAAGCCACCACACTCAACCTATCTTATATATTTTAAATAATTGTCCATTGACATCATTTTTCTTAACCTGTGGTTTTGATAAGAATTGGCCAGTTGATAGTTTGGCTATATTTTCAGACACTGTTTTATATTTTAGAGAGACAGTGCGTCAGTTGAGGATGGAACTATATCCTTTGGCAATAAAAAGAAAACATGGAAATTTGATACTTTTTAATGAAATGTGAGTAGGCAAAGTATGGCATCTACTTGGATTGATAGCTATTTGACCACTTCATGGAGACAAAATGCAGAAAGCTAGAATTGTTCTTGGGAAATAGTTCTGGGGCTTTTCTGGTGATTGAAAAAATGATTAATGAAGCCCTGAAAATTTTACTCTACAGAGCATGAGAAGAAACTTTGTGCCTGTAAACCGTTAGAGCAGTTGTTACTAGCTCTCCTCAACGACCATATAAAACCTGGATAATGTTCCCAAAGATAACATAGTTTTGATCAAAGCAGTTTGATTCTGCCAGGATGCATTAATTGAAAGATGTCCTTATTTCAGTTTCTAAATAAATGTACCTGTTTTATGTAATTGGATATGTACCAGTTACATTTTGTACAACATCTGCCAAAAATGATTTTAGTTGGGTCCTATAATTAATTAACCACAGGGCCTCTGAATCAGAAAGGTTTACTTGTTATCGAATGTAATTTGGAGGGATTTGGGCCATAAATCATTGGCTGTGAGGATTATTCTACTCTAGTCATGGTACTTTAGAGTGGAAGCCACAGCGTTTGGAAGAGAACTCTGAATGGAATCTTCACCTCTAGTTTGAATGCAAGGCATGTGCGGACAGGACTAGCAGAAGAAAGTCAAGATACAAGAGATGATTGACACAAAAGAAATATGAAGGAACATCTCCTAGGTCCAACATTACCCAAATGAATTGGAATGATACCTTACCAGATGTGTCTGGGTTTCACAGATGGGTCATTTACACTCTGCTGACTGAAATGTAGTTTTGGGAGTAAAGCTGTAATGGCTGTGTATTATATCTCTGTCCTTTTTGTTCATTTGCTCAGCTAAAATACCACTAGCGTAACTAGAAAGGTGAGGTCTTTTCAAGGAAAGGCCTCAAGTAGATGGTGGCTTTTAGGAGTCCGAGTCGGTTGTCAGTAAACAAAAGGTCACCTCTGTTCCTTTGGGATGCTGTGGGATTACCTAAAGAGGGGACACTCACTTATCGGCTTTACATCTCCAAATCTCCAAAATACCGCCCTGCCAAAGAAGTGAGTTTTAAAGCGCCTCACTTAGGAAACTCTGCCTCAAATAAAGTCAGGTATGTAATTCCTTAGTTTCTCTCTCAGACTAACTCTTCTTGTCCAGGCTTTTCAACAAGTGTGCAAGTCTGAGTTCTCCTGCTGTTCAGATGGGAAGCAGTGTATGTACTAAGGCAGAAAAAGAAAAGGAATATCTCAGAATAGCTAGAGACATAGCTGGAGCCAGTGACATGTTAGGTTAGGTCCAGATTTCTAACATTAAAAAAAATTATAGACCTAGAACCGTATTTTATTAAAAAATCAAATACTGTGTATTCATGATAACAATTCTGCATCAAGGCCTGGCTAAATGCTGTTTTCTAGGGCATGCATGATACACATTAAAATTGATCATAAATTTATTGGTAAGCTCAAGATTAAATAATGTTTTAAGCTGGGTGCGGTGGCTCCCGCCTGTAATCCCAGCACTTTGGGAGATTGAGGTGGGTGGATCACCTGAGGTCAGGAGTTCGAGACCAGCCTGGCCAACATGGTGAAATGCCATCTCTACTAAAAAAAAATACAAAACAATTAGTCAGGCATGGTGGCCGGTGCCTGTAATCCCAGCTACTAGGGAGGCTGAGGCAGGAGAATCGCTTGAACCCAGGAGGGAGAGGTTGCAGTAAGCCTGGATCATGCCATTGCACCCCAGCCTGGGCAACAAGAAACTCCATCTCTAAATAAATAAATAAATAAATAAATAAATAAATGTATGTTTTAGCAGGAAGCAGATTTTACCATCTGAAGAAAAACAGATATGCACCAAAGGCAGACCAAAAATAAGAGGATAATGAAAAGAAAAAAGAAAAAGGTTGCTTTGATACTAAGTCCCTTCCATAGGGTATAACAGAAAGTAAGCACCTGGCCTCTCGCAATGTTTGGATCACAGAAGCACAACATAGTTCGCACCCAGGACTATGAAGAAACCACTGGTAGTAGAGTTTCCATCAAGAAGGAACTGCCCAGGCAACAATCAAGGAAACTCAGGAGAGATGTGTTCATGCAAAAAGGCGCTTATACAAGTGAAACTTGGGCACAAAAGTTGGCAGCACTGGGTGGAAACCAGCTGTGTAAATATTCAAGCCCAGGCGTGTGCATTGGGGCACATCAGAGGGGAACCAAGTGATGTAAAGAAAACAGTGCAAAGCCAGGCGCGATGGCTCACGCCTGTAATCCCAGCACTTTGGGAGGCCGAGGCGGGTGGATCACCTGAGGTCAGGAGTTCAAGACCAGCCTGGCCAACATGGCAAAACCCCATCTCTACTAAAAATACAGAAATTAGCCATGCGTGGCAGCACATGCATATAGTTCCAGCTACTCAGGAGGCTGAGGCATGAGAATCACTTGAACTGGGGTGATGGAGGTTGCAGTGAGCTGAGATTGTGCTACTGAACTCCAATCTCGGTGATAGAGTGAGACTCTGTCTCCAAAAAAAAAAAAAAAAAGAAGAAGAAAAAGAAAAAAAAAAAAAGCAGTGCAGGCTAAGTCCTCCATCTCCTCATCTTCACCTGTCATCAAGGCCTTCAGGACAGGGGGGTGCATTTTTGAAGCTCAGTAACTTAAATTGGGATTACACCAAAACAGCAGCTGCTGAAAGGAAACCGCTGTTTTCACTCAGTGGCTAGGGAATAGAAATGAGGGGGTGTCAACATCTTCAGTGTTTTCTGTTTTCAGATCTATGGAAATAATGCTTCATTTCTGAAAGATTCCCACTAAAATAGATGTAAGGCAATAAACAGAAAAGAATTTCTTTGACCTTGACAAGGTAATGTAGAATGGTTATGTGCCTGACAAACCAAGCTCAAGACCCGGCTTTGCCTCCTACTAGTTGTTTGACTCCAGGCAAGTTTTTAATACTGTGTCTTTTTTTTAAATGAAAAAATGGACAGACCCTTTAAAAACCATCAATACCATTGACAGAGGTGTGGTTGAGAATATCTGTGCCACATCTGAGGGGTATCACTGGGGATCCCATTGTCTGCCAGCTTCCCTAGTCCTAAATCCTCATGTTTGGTGGGAGTCAAGTTCCCCTGAAAGCTCACTGATTTGTGGAGAGAAGAGGGTAGAGGATCAGTCCCCAAATAAGATCTCAGCCAGGGCCCTGCCTGGCCGGCTAGAACTTGTAGAAATGACCAGAGCAGCTCTTCTCCCATGGGAGGAGAACCCCTTCAAAAGGCAGTGAGCTTCTTTGCTGGCTGTTGTCTAGGAAGTCTCTTTCAGTCTGTTTCTTTCTCCAAGCAAAAGGCCTGGAAGTGCAATAATGACATCTGGGGAACTGACCCACGACTGCATAATAAGTAAGTGCCATTTCCCTTGATTTCCTATTGGTTCAGCCACGACTGAACCAATAGTTTCAGAGCTGTTCAGAGAGTAAACTTGGTTGAGAGTGCATCCTGGGGTAAGGCTGAAGTTGACAAGCTCCCACTGGTTTCTTGTTCTCCATGATGGGGTCTGCAGAGCCTCTACTTCCCCCTCTGCCTCCGTCTTCCATGAGTTCACCTGTCTTCCTGTCTTCTGCTTTCCCGTACTCTTGCTTGTAGCTGTCAGACTCAACAGAAGCAAGAGGCGGCAGGACGCAGCTGGGCCTTTGAGAGCTAGTCGTGCACAGTTGTCAGCTCCTGCCAGTGGGTGGACATGTGAGAATCAGGGCTGCCCTGGGCCTCTCCTAGTCCTGCATGGCCGGGTACCTGTTCCTGGAGAGCACCTATAATGCACTTCATGTCCTGGAACATTTGCCTGATGATTGATCATCCCTGGCCTGAACCCCATGGACTTGGCCTGGGAGAATCCCTGATGTCCCAGCACTTAGCCAGAGACCTCTGGTGCTAGCCAAGGTGCTGATCACACGGCTGCCAGAATCCAGGATCCACAAATCCATCCCTGCAGAGGCAACAGAGTTGGAAATCTTGTCCTGATGAGAAGACTAAGTAACTTCTTGCTACTTGGAAGGGGCAATTATTGTTATGCTTCTCAGTTCTCCAGTGGTGATTTCCTCTCAGCTAGGGTTGGGGAGGGAGGGTGGGAAATAGTTACTTCAAGGGCAGCACATTCAGCAAGAACACAATTTTTTGAGGTGGGGGTAGAGGCACAGGTGGGTAGAAGATGGGGAGCCTGAGGTTACAGTTCCCAGGCTGGAGGCCAGAGTGCTCCATGGAGCTGGTTGGGGGCAGGAAATAGATTGTTTCTAAGGTAATAAGAAAGAGTATTCTTACTACCTTGGATAGGAGGTCCAAGGGGTACAGGAGGCAGGGGGTGGGGCCAGTAAAGTTTAAGCCTAGACTTTAGCAGAAGGGCACATAGTGGGAAGAATGACAGGGTTGGAGTGGGGCTTAGCCATGAGGAATCTTTGAGGAGGAACAGTATCATGATGACAGAGGGCCCCAGGAAGGGAATACTGGGAAAGACATTCTCTGTCTCTGCAAGTGCATGATGGCTCTCTGAATGGCTACTTTATAAGGCAATATTCATGTTTTTAAACATTTTATGATTTAGCTGATGGTGCATGATATTCACTCAATAGAGGGTTAAATAAAAGCTCTGGCAGCACAGGGTAAAATGACCAATACATGGCATTCAGTGTGTACGGACCTTCTATGAAGGGAGGATTTGCAAACGGGATGGAATAATTGGAGGGAGCAGATGAAGGAACTGTAGTCTGACCTGATTCTTGAAGTACAGGGCAGGCTTTGGAGTGCTACAGGGGAAGGGAAGTGGGGTCCAGGTAAGAAGAATGTACTACGGCAGAGCCGAGTGAGGTGTGTTTTCAGGATAAACCTAGCAGGCTGGCTGGGATGCAAACTCCATGAAGCGGACAAGTGGAAGACAGCAAGGAGGATAGCAAGGAGGATAGCAAGGAGGCCACAGTGATGCACTCTAAGAACTGGAGGAAAGAAGCCTGCCAGTGCATAATCTGTCAGAGCATAGATATACAAGGCCACCCTAAAATCCATGCTGCTCCCTGGCCCAGGGGATTGCACTGTAACAAGATACGATCTATAAAATTAACACATAGCAAAAAAAAAAAAAAAAAAAAAAAAAAAATTAGAGGAAGGGTTAGCCAGTCTAAGGAGCCTAGCAAATGAAATTTGGCTGTCCCCATCCAACCCTGTCAGGGAAGAGGGAGTTTTTAAAAATGTTATTTATTTTTTATTTTACTTCAAGTTCTGGGATACATGTGCTGAACGTGCAGGTCTGTTACATAGGTATACATGTGCCACGGTGGTCTGCTGCACTCATCAACCCGTCATCTGGGTTTTAAGCCTTGCATGCATTAGGTATTTGTCCTAATGCTCTCGAAGACTGAGTTTTAGCCAAATGATTTCTAATTTTTTGGTTTCATTGGCAAGAAGACCATGGTATCAGGAGAGGCAGCATCAGAGAGCCTGAGTAGATGCTCAATTAGATGAACAAAGGAGTGAATAAATGATGTTATTAAATACTCCATTAATCCAATTCTTCTCTTTTTATACTCGTCATGCATTCTTTTGATTGTAACTTAGCCTTCCTTCTAGATTTGCTTATGGAGAGAAAAGTGCTGATCAGAGACATTTCAAGTATTCTAGTCTCCTTAACAGGAATTGCTTAGCGTGACATGGTAAACTGTCTTTCTGGTTTTCTACATCATACCAAGGAGTTTGGCTAATGGGAAAGATCCATTTTTGGTTTCTGAGACTGAGTATCAGACACTGGATGGTGGTCAATTTGCCAGCACAAAAATCATCGTGTGAGGCTTCTTGAGGACAGCCTTGCCATGGGTTGGGAGGCTGCTATGTGGAACAGGATTATGGAAAGTCTTATACGCCCATGCGATGTGCCTTGAGTTTATTCTCCATGCATTTGGGTGGAAGTCAGGTCAATGAATACTTACTGAGCACTTGCTCTGGGAAAGGCACTGCTGTGTGTGGGAGGAAACGATGACTAAATCGTCTGTGGAATCTACAGGGTACTGGGGAAGGCAGCTTCTCATGGAACCATTTGTGATGAGCATTGCGAGAAAGGTAGAAAATGACTTCAGGGAGGAGGTGGCAGTCAAATTGGGTCTAAAAGAAAGAGAAGAATTTTTAATTGGTAAAACCATGGGAAAGTCCATTTTAGGGCATGGGAGCAACCTGATGGATGAGAAGAATCTCCTTGTGGCTGTAGAGGGGTGATGGTGGGGAAGGAGAAGGTTGGGTGAAGCAGAGACAACCTTGTTTGAGGGCCATCTTATAAGTAATGACAAGCAGTTGGTGGTTTGTGAGCAGGAGTGTGATGAAAATAGATTTTGTTTCTCTTTAGAAAAAAAGTTCTGGAAAGACCATGATGAATGGATTGGAAAGGAGGGATGCTGGAGGTGAAAGATAAATTCTAAGACTGTGCTAAGTACCAAGTGAAAGCCCAAACTAGAAGTGTAGGGGAGAGGTGGTACAGGTGGAAAGAAAAGGGCAGATTCCAGCACAAGGTTCTCTCTCTCTCTCGAGACAGAGTTTCAATCTTTTTGCCCAGGCCGGAGTGCAATGGCATGATGTTGGCTTACTGCAACTGCCGCCTCCTAGGTTCAAGTGATTCTTATGCCTCAGCCTCCCGGGTAGCTGGGATTACAGGCACGCACCAACATGGTGGCTAATTTTGTATTTAGTAGAGACGGGATTTTACCTTGTTGGCCAGGCTGGTCTCGAACTCCTGACCTCAGGTGATCTGCCTGCCTCGGCCTGCCAAAGTGCTGGGATTACAGGCGCGAGCCACCATGCCCGGTCCCAGCACAAGGCTCTTAACACGTTGGCTCAGTGATCCCAACAAGGCCCATGGGTGGACTGAGGGGCTGCACAGATCTCAAAGGTTATGTATCAAATTTTGTGGGAGTCACATACGAATGTAACTGGGGAGAGGATTCTGCTAGCTAGCATCCCCCAGCGAAGATGCCAAGATGGGATTAAACATTCAAGACATTTCACAGGAGAAATGCCTGTGGGAGAAAAGAGAGGATGCTGGGAGAGGCTGAGAGAGCTCTCAGAGATAGAAGGAAGGAGGGTTAAGGGGGAATCCTCCAGGCAAATTACCCATTGGAGGAGCCTCTATCTTCCAGGAATGGCTGTGCTTAGTATTCCTGCTGTGTTTAGTGATTGGGAACGGGTTGTCAGAAGCAGAGGCTAGGTGCCAAGGCAGCCGCTCAGTGTCTAAGCCCAGCAGCTGGGAGAGCAGAGAGGCTCCTGTTCATGATCACCACAAGGACACGTGGCTTTGATTGGATCCTCAAAGAGTTCCATAGCCAAAGGGGTTAAAACCTTTCTAGAAACTGTTGCGGCAAAACTAACAACGTGTAAATAATTTATCTGCGTACCTCGGAGAATGGCGATGATGCTACCTGCTCTGTGACATGTAGCACGAGGCACTGTGCCAGCGAGTGTTTTGTTTCTGCCATGTTGTGTTTGAGATGCCAGAAGCTCAGATGACACAGCTCGAGCTGCAGCTCTGTAAAAGAGCATGTTTATAGAGAAATTGAGGCGACAATGGAAACAATAGGAATGAATAAGTTTTCCTCAAAAGAGTTGAGATTGAGCAGAGCAGAGGGTCAGATGACGTTGTTTTAGATGGGGGCACTGGGGCGTAACAGTCCAGGTATATTGTTGAGAGAAACCAGGACAAGAGTGAGAGGCGTGGTCCAAAAGAGCAGCTGATAATCACTAGAGCACTCACATCTTAAAAGCAATGAGGACAAAGGCTAAAAAAAGAGTGGGGTTGTCAAAAATGCCAAATGCTTGCAGAATGTCAAGTAGGGAGAGGTCTCAGAAAAGTAGTCACATTTTAAGAAAAGAACCAGGAAACAGACTTTTCTAGGTCTGCCCACAGACCTCATCTTACTGTGATATTACATTTGTATTATAGTATTTTCTTGCATTTTTGGAAGAATTGTTCACTACATTCTATCCCTTCTCAATTCCAAATTAGGAAAAAGTAGGTAGGGTCCTGTTGGAGGTTGGAAGAATCATTTCTATTGCAAAGAAATGAATGGTGCTCTTTGTAAATGTCTGTGGCATTTCCCTCCTTTTCCTGTATCCTGGATTGTCACTCAAACCCCACGAAACAAAATCTAAACAATCCCTAATGCATGTGCTTTATGTTGAATATTTTAGATATAATGCATATCTGGCTTTTGACAGCAGACCATAGCATTTAAAAAAATAGATGATTGGTATCATCGTTTACTGAATTCACTTTTGAAAAAACAAATTTGTGGGGGGGAAGATCCTTTTCCCTTGTAATGTTGGGATTGAAAACTTGTACTGTTGTCTGATGGTTCAGAAATGCTTTTCTGTGCCAGTTATTGATCCATGTTGTTTGATGACTAAGAGTTTAATTCCTATAAACCGTAAGTGTATGGAGGATCGATTTAAGAACTATCTATTTGGATAGCATGTCTTGTCCTTTTCAAAATGACAGTTTTGGTTTTATCCACTGGGTTACTCAATGTCCCTTCTATAAAGATCCATATGACTAATTTACTTGATTTTTATTCTGGGAATCATTTATTTCTTATGTGAAATTTATTTATTTATTTATTTTGAGACAGTGTGTCACATAGGCTGGAGTGCAGTGGCATGATCACGGTTCACTGCAACCTTGACTTCCCAGGCTCAAGTGATCTTCAAATCTCAGACCCCTGAGTAGCTGGAACTACAGGTGCATGCCACCATGCCTGGCTATTTTTTCTTTTTTGTATTTTTGGTAGAGACGGGGTTTTGCCATGTTGCCCAAGCTGGTCTTCAACTCTTGAGCTCAAGTGATCTGCCTGCCTTGGTCTACCAAAGTGCTGGGATTACAGACGTGAGCCACTATGCGAGGCCTCCAATATAGTTTTAACTTATTAGAATATGCAAATTTTGCAATATATCATATTTCCCTTTCTCCTTTATTACCAGGATATTACTCCATACTTAGGTATAGTAATAGGTTAATCTTGGTCCTCGTAAGATGACTCCCAGAGAAGTGCTTAGTTAATATACATTTGTTGAATGACTGAATGAATTAGTTCCTTTGGACCAACTCAGTTCTATTTATGATGTAAATGTAATATGGTGCTTTAGTTTGTCAATTATTTTGGGTTACCTTGGAAGTAGACTGAGTATTAATCCTGAATTCAATCTATAAAAGAAAGAAGCAAGCTGCACCCACGAAAAATAAAACAAAGAATAAGACAATGAGTTTCTCTGATCTTTCATGGCTTAATGTAATATAATGTAATCCACAAGAGTACAACCAATGGTGTTTTCATGTTTGAGGTGGTTCAAGAAGAAAAATTACCACTTTATTTTTAGATAATAGGTTTTTTTTTGTTTGTTTGTTTTTTTGAGATGGAGTCTCGCTCAGTCACCCAGGCTGGAGTGCAGAGGCGAGATCGCGGCTCACTGCAAGCTCCGCCTCCCGGGTTCACGCAATTCTCCTGCCTCAGCCTCCCGAGTAGCTGGGACTACAGGCGCCCGCCACCGCGCCCGGCTAATTTTTTGTATTTTTAGTAGAGACGGGGTTTCACCGTGGTCTCGATCTCCTGACCTCGTGATCCGCCCGCCTCGGCCTCCCAAAGTGCTGGGATTACAGGCGTGAGCCACCGCGACCAGCCTAGATAGTAGTTTTGAGTTGGCTGAAGGAAAAAGATCATGGGAGAAGCATAGTCTTTGAAATCAGAAAGTTTATACAAAACTTACTAACGCTGTGACCTTAGAGAGCTAAATTTGTCCACAAAATTGAAGTAATAATACCAAATATCTCCTAGAGTGGTGTACGAATTAAATGTGATAAAGTGTGTGAAGCCCAGGACATATGATCAGATGTTGCTAATTGTTCAGAAAACTTCCATTCCCTTCCTTCCTTTCCTGTGAGCATCAACGCACTCAGAAATTTAATTATGGGAGATGAAAGGCATTCAAAAAACACTCAATTTTCCTCACTCTTATAAATCAATAACACATTTATGAATTATATTTTAGTGTGCTTACCAGAGAAAACAAGATCAACAAACTCAAAAACTAGGTACCAAGTCTCACTGTTCTCTTGCATTAGCATGAATGTAAAAGGTCTGTGGGCATTCTTAGCCCTTTAAAATCTGGCGTTCCTGAGTCCTGTGAGGAAGGCCGCAAACCACTCCCTCTGCTTCAGGGTATGGACATCCTAGTGAAGGACTGATATTTTCTATAGGATTATTACTCATCATGACTGAAGCTCAATAGGTAAATTAAAAGCACAGCTACTCCTCAGCCCTGGAAATGACTCACTTCTCAAGTAATGCTCTCACTTCACTTGAAGATGGGTTTCAAGATGCCCTGAATCAGAAATGCTCATTGTCAAAGGGGTCTCTGGCCTGTTCCCAGAAGAATTTGTGGGTTGTCTAATAGAAGTACGGAGGCATTTGGCTGAGTGCTTTCTGGAGCTTGTCCTGCCAATTCCAGTAATTTGCACCAGGTCACTTGTTATCCATTTTAGCTGACTGAACAGTTTAAATCACAGGTGTGAAAAGGCAACCAAAGCAATAGTTGGTGAAGCTCTTGCAGGAATGTGCTATTGCCATCTTGACCATGTGTAAGCAGGGTCATGAACTATGACTGGCTCTTTTTTCCCTTTGCAGAACACACACACACACACACACAATTTAAGAATAAGTATTAGTCTCTGAGAAAATGGAGTTACAATGAACATCTGCAAAAACACAAGAAATCTAAACCTGAGCAGCAAATACTCCAACTCACTAAAAGCAAACCCTCTGCCAACTCAAATGGGTCTCCAACCTTGTTTTGAATAGTTTGGGTGTTCTTTTTTAGATTGATTAGAGCTTAAACATTCAGTTCCACTCTCTATCTCCGCTACACTGCAAATGTGGTGTTCAGGTACTTATTTTCCAGTTTAGCATTTCATAATAGTCTGTTATTTTCCGCCTAGGTTGCTTTGTGACAGTCTCATGCAGAATTTCCTCCCATGTGGTCTTTTCTCTTTTGGATACATCTCATCATCCATTTAAGAGTAATGAGATAAATATGTGCCATCAAGTGACTGTAGGGGAATAAGTGCCCAGCACCACCTTGCAAATAAGTAGTTGCTCTCTCACCTGGAGAGCTTTAAAATATGTCCACAATGGAAACATTTTAAGGGACAGGTTAAAAAAATTTTTACTTAGTATTGCATCTATGCAGTTCTTACAGGAGTTTTGTTAAAACTCTACTTACCTTGAGTACATGTGGGTGTTTATGGAATCAAGAAAGTGGACATGAACTGGTTTTCTCATCAGGCATTTTTCATGCAGGGAACAAAGTATAACAGTGATCAGAAATGCTTGATTTTTGTAGAAAAGGCAGCCACTAAGGTCAGAGCCTTGGGGAAAGGTGGTGGATGGTAGAGATGGTATGACCAGAACAGCTGGCAGCTGCTGCCAGAAGGGGGGACAGTTAATTTTGGACTTTGACTGCAAGCAAAGAGGGACTGTAAGTCCACCCCTGAGGGCTAGGCTCCCCAGGGCAGGAGGAATGACTCTGAGGCTCACTGTGCAGTGTTTAGTATGAGGAAGGAGGCTAGTTGCCCTCTGGACCTTCACTATCCTCTCCTGTTGCTAGGTACTTCATTAGAGCAGGAGGTTAAACAATTCACCCACAATTCCAGACACCACCCTTTGTTTCTGTGCTGAAGTATCCTATGGAGTTTTGCCACATAGTTTGTGGCATTCTCCAATGCACCAGGATTTGTCTCAAACCCTTAGACTCTGTCCTACTTAAATTTGTGAAATGGAGGTTGGAAGCTGGGACAATGCACAGATGATAGTTCTGGAATCTTAAAAATAATTATTCAGAATATCTCTTCTATCTCCTCTCTCCATCTAAGTATCATGGGAATTCAAATTTAGAGATTAGTTTCTCCTGAAATCAGGCCTGCTGTTCATGTTGCCGTAGTAACATTGCTAATGAAAGAAAGAGTTTCCAGGAGACCCATTTGTCAAACTCTATTCCAATCACAAGGACTGGATTTATAAATCCCGTAGACTACTTCAACTTCATTTTTCCTCTACAGAGTCATGTATTATTTTACAGTTAGGCATTAAAACTATGTAACTGAATTAAAAAGTAATGAAATACTTACCATGACTGATAGGTTTGCTATTTGAGATAAATTTAAAAGATCACAGTCATCATTGTACATAGCCAGTGTTTTCTTTCTTGAGTTCATAGAAGTTTTAGTGGTAAAGCTTTTTCCAAGTTCTGTCCATGGCCATGATATAAAGACAGATGCCATCAAACTCCCTGCAAACCACTCAAACTTTTGGAGCTTTGGAAAACTGGATTCCAATCTCAGATATTGACTTAATATATTTGACTTTGATATTGATATTATTAGCGTGTGATGCATTCTTTCAGAAATGCTCTGCAGGAGTGTAACACAATATACTCTAAAATATGTGCTTTGGTTAGAAGATGGCAGGTTGAGCACGTGTTTGCCTTTTGAGTCACCAAAGCCCACTGGGGGTTGCTAACCCATAGTCAGAAGGCCAGGATAAGGGCAAGGAGAGTTGCGTAGCCAATAGATAAGAAAGTTTCATTAGTTTAATAAATTTCTGGGAGATAGAAAGATAATAGAACTGTGTGAAAGGACAGAAGCCCAGAACATGCTATGGGAAGTAGCAGAGCAAGTAAGAGCCAAGAACCTTGAAGAGACTTTTGGTTCTACATCAAACCATAGGACAGAACAGGAGTAAGGGGCACTAATTAAAGAAGAACTTATGGAACAACTACATAGGTGGGTGCAATTCTCATAGGAATTTTGTTAAAACTTTACTTACTATGAATACATGTGGGTGTTTATGGAATCAAGAAAGTGAACATGAACTGGTTTTCCCATTGGGCATGTTTCATGCAGGGTACAAAGTACAGCTCTCTCTCACAGCTCTGTATGCAGAATGGCAAAATGCCTAAGACTTATCTGTAAACCAACCAACCAGGCAAACAAGCAAGCAAGCAAGCAAGCAACCCACCAACCAACCAATCCACCAACCCACCCACCAACCAACCAACCCACCCACCAACAACCAACCCACCAACCCACCAACCAACTCACCAACCCACCAACAACCAACCCACCAACCAACCAAACAACCCACCAACCACCAATCCACCAACAACCAACCCACCAACCAACTCACCAACCAACTCACCAAGCAGCCAACCAACCCACTAACAACCAACCCACCAACCAACTCACCAACTCACCAACCAACTCACCAAGCAGCCAACCAACCCATCAACAACCAACCCACCAACCAACCAACCAACTCACCAACCCACCATCCAAACAATCAGCAAAAACAGAGCAGGTATTTTGTAAAACAAAAATGAACTCTAAGGAAAGGTTAAGGTCCTAGCTGTGTGCTAGTGTCTGTGGTAGACCTACAGCCTAACAGAGGCTGCCCCTTCATTTATTCTAAAGCAGGCTCAAGCAAAACGGTCACTGATATGCTTCATTCATTTGAATAGACTTCCCGGTCAGAATTCCCTCCAAGAGAGCCTTTTGGAATATAGAACTACTTACACAATGGCAGAAGAAAGCTACACCTATCCCCCAGGTTTTTGTTGTTAAATAAGAATGAACATCATCAGTCATGGGAAAAAATAGGAAGACCCTTCAGTCATGGGCAAAAATCAGCCACATGGAAAAGAAAGTCCAAGGTAACCTGTAGCAGCCAAGATGCCTTGGGGCTGCTCTGTCTATGGAGTAGCCATTCTTTTATTCCTTTACTTTCCTAATAAACTTGCTTTCACTTTAATCTACGGACTCACCCTGAATTCTTTCTTGCGTGAGATCCAAGAGCCCTCTCTTGGAGTCTGGATTGGGACCGCTTTTCTGTAATTTGTGGACTTCAAGCTTGATGCAGCAACTGAATGAGACTGTGGTTGTCTTCCTTGGTGGTGGGGTAAGGTATGTTCTATGAGTATACATAAATATTGAGAAGCCAAAGGGAGGACTTTGGCAGACACTATAAATTGGATTACTCAATACCTGCTTACAACCCCCTTTGCTGTTATTTGCTTTTGTGGTAGAGGGAGTAACTAACTGTAAATACTCACTCAGTCACCTACACAGCTAGTGGTAGCAATACAACACAATTCTGGCCAGTAAGACACAAACAAATTTATGGAGGAAACGGCTCTAGGAAAAATATTTGCTTAGTTGATAAAGGTAACTGATGCAGCTTCCCCTGGCCCTCTCTTCCCTTTTCCACTTCCTGCTGCCTGGATCACAGATGTAATTCCTAGAACTGCAGTCATCTTGCAGCCATGGGACAACAAGCCAGTGTGCAAAGAGGGTATAGTGAGAGAGAGTCTAGTTTTCTCATGACATCATTATCCACTGTATCAGTTCTGGATTGCCTGAACTTACTGATATTTGAGTAAATTAAACCATATCTATTTAGGGCATTATAAATGAAATATTCTGTTACTTGAGACTGAACAGCAACTGGCTAATAACACAAAAGGAGGAAGTGGAGTGAGAAGGAAGGAAGGAATGAAGGACAGTGATGCTAATAGCCTTGTTTTACATACGGTAGGATTGAGAAACTGGCTTCTGTCATTGGAATCTTGCCTGTTTTAATATTTAATCATTGCTCATCTACCTCCACATTTTTTTTGTTTTTTAATCCTGAGATCTTCTCCCTATTTAATAAAATATTTTAGGCTGAGGCATTCTAGAGGAGGGCCGACAAGGCTACGTGCATTAATCAAGTTCTTGGCTTTTGAAATTCTAAGTGTGCTTTTGAAATTTATTTTCTTGAAATCCAAAGGCTTTTGCTTGCAAGAGAAAGAAATATGTCATTGAATTCCAAAAGCTTTGTTTTAAGTAGCCAAGGAAAAATCTCTGAAGGAATTAGGGCATAAAGGTTGGTTTGCCTGAAGTGAGGAAGAAGGATAGAGGTTTACAGAGTCAGGGGGAAAGCAAGTGCTTGAGGCTTGCTTGTATCCTGGCCACCCTCAGCTCCCAACCCCAATCCTGGAGTGGGAGTGTCAGAGGCATTTGAACCAGAGTGACTCCATCTTGAATAGGGCCTAAGTAAAATAAGGCTGAGACCTACTGGGCTGCATTCCCAGGAAGTTAGGCATTCTTAGTCACAGGATGAGACTGGAGGTCAGCACAAGATACAGGTCACAAAGACCCTGCTGATAAAACAGGATGTGGTAAAGAAGCAGGCCAAAACCCACCAAAACCAAGACGGCGATGAAAGTGACCTCTGGTTGTCCTCACTGCTAATTATATGCTAATTATAATGTATTAGCATGCTAAAAGACACTCCCATCAGTAACATGACAGTTTACGAATGCCATGGCAATGTCAGAAAGTTACCCTATATGGTCTAAAAAGGGGAGGAATCCTCAGTTCTGGTAATTGCTTGCCCCTTTCCCAGAAAACTCATGAATAATCTACCCCTCGTTTTGCATATAATCAAGAAATAACTCTAAGTATACTCAGTCGAGCAGCCGCATATACCACTGCTCTGCCTATGGAGTAGCCATTCTTTATTCCTTTGCTTTCGCTTTACTCTATGGACTTGCCCTGAATTCTTTCTTTAGAGAGGTCCAAGAACCCTCTCTTGGCATCTGGATTGGGACCACTTTCCGGTAATGGGAGAGGGTAGTTTCGAAAAGAGTAAGAGAAGAAAGGAGCAGTACACCCCTTTCTGAGAGGCAGCAAGCTAAACACAAGCCTCACAGAAGTGCCCCCACCTCCTAACAGAGTGTACCATAGCTGTACAATGGGAATTGTAGTGGGGAGGGCCAAGGCTCAGGGGAGGGCGTAAGCCAGCCCTGCTGAGATTCCTGTGTCCCCATAGACACAGAAGACAGTTGGAGAACTGTTCATGTCCCTTAAAGGGTCACAGAAGGGTTAAGATGGTGAGTGGATCTGAAAGGAATCTTTTATGAGAACACAGATGATACAAACCACGTGAACTAATAACTAGAGTTCATGGCGGTGCCTGGAACAGCTCAGCGGATGTCAACAGAGATGTTAATGACCAAATATCAGGAGATGCCAAGTAGGACAGAGGTCAACCATATCTATATAGGGCATACCTACCTAGGATACCTCCCCCCAGTGCTTTGGCACCACATAAATCCCCCAGAAAAGGACTGCCCTCCCAGGAAAGTGGGAGGTGAGGGAGGAATTCAGCTGGACTGTATCGAGTTTAAATGTAAAATGACTGAGCTTGCTTGGAATTGACAATGATTAAGGTTTATGTCAGCTGGTAAAATGTGGTCTTTTAGTTACAGAAAATAAAGTTAATCTTTTTTTAAAAAGATGTCCAAGAACATGGCTGGAGAAAATTGAACCTGCTACAAAAGAAATTGAGGCATAAGTATATTATTTAAAGTAATGAAAGATAAACAACCAAAGAAGTAAAAATGATAATACATCAAATATCAGGAGGAGGAAAAGGTGGGAGAAGAGAGGATGGTTGTATAAGTTAATTAAATCCTCATCTTTCATTTCTGGGAGACAATAGGCTAAATATAAATTTGATACATTCAGAAATCTCATATGCATGTTATTCAGTATTTTGAAAGTAACAAGTATAAGAAATAACTGAAACAGTTAAGATGTTGTTTCTTGGGAGAGGAACTGGGGGGAAGGTAGGAGACTGTTTCTTTCCATCATAGATTGTCTTTTCCTATTTGATTTTTTTCTTACAATATACCCTTGTTACTTTTATATTAATTAAACTAGAAAAAAATAATCATGAGCCTCTGTGTGATTTGTTTGTGCTATATGCTGCAGTGGTCTATGCTAATAGAATATGCATACTAAAGATAAAAATACCTCTGATAAGTGTTCTAAGAATATGAAATACTGCGCATCATAAAGAGGTTTTGCAGAGCTCTGCGAGAATTCCCAGACTCCATGGGCAAAGATGGCAACCACCAGAACAATAGGAAATAGACATGATGGACAAGATAGAAGGACAAATAACATGCAAAGCTTAGATAGACAGGCTTTTCAAAAATAGTTATTGGGACTGTATCAAAGGTTGTGCCATGGCAATTGGAGCTTTGGGATGATACATTTGGAATTTGGATTGTCTTCTGTGAAATGTAGTGGGAGTGGTTCTCAAGGCTTATACACACATACCCCACTAGGTTTAGCTTGAGCTCTAGCCCATCAATCACTATCTTTTTCTCACTCAGCCCTTGGCTTTTGGAAGTACAGTAAGAGGACTTGAAAGTCATGGTCTGTGACAAACCCATGTCTGCTCAGAGGCAGGGGACTGACGGAGTATAGGAAGTTATGAGTGAAACCTGAAGTCGTGTGACCCATGCTTAAACAAATGATGGCCGTGGAATGAAGAACTGTGAATTATGGAGGTCTAGGAGACAGCCCAGCAAACCCTTGCAGTGTTGTCAAGCAAATGTCCCTTTGTGCACTGAGATCACTTCTTTGTCTGGGTGTTCTTTGTACCTACAACTCTGGCCAACATCCTTCATTATCTTCTTGGGCTAATGGAACCAAAGAGTAGAGACACATTCTGGGACAGGTGAATGAGTGATATGCATGACACTCCCCAATCAGTGCTTCAGGCAGTACATGCAGTACCCCTTTCAACATGCTACTGAGCTCATTCTTAGAGGCTGGAGAGGTGAGTAAGGGTTACGTATATATCCCACATTGGTTTAGGACTGGTAGGAACAATTAGTGTGATTAAACATTTCAGTCTGACGTCCCTTGAAAGTATTTACGGAACTCAAAAAAGTCACAGAATGAGCTGAGATTTATTTTCTAAAAATATCTTCAACCCATGGCACTACAGTTAAAAGCATGCTGTCCCACAATGATATCATGGTTCTACCAAAGAAAAAATTCTCTTCATGTGACTAGGAAGAAGAGGTGAATAGGAGCTTCTCACCTTTCCAGTGCAATTTTGCTTTCCCAATGACAGTATCCTGGAAGCATTGGGGGTAGATTGCTTTGCTAGAATGCAGTACCTGAAAACCACCTTTGCTTTCTGGCCATTCATCTGGCCACCCAGGAGCAAGCTTCTTCAGAGTCAACATTATGGAATGAGGATCAATCAAAATCAAATTCCATGCACATATTTATACCTCTAACAGGTGCTGTGGTTGAAATTCAGCCCTAGGGTTTCTGAAGTCTGGGAAGAAGTTGGAAAACCTGCCATTTAAAAACTGCCAGCAGTTGTCTACTTCAGTGGAGGTCTCAGAGTTCCTTTCTAAAGAAGATAGTTCAACTGGGTGGGGTGGCTCACGCCTGTAATCCCAACACTTCAGGAGGTCGAGATGGGTGGATCACCTGAGGTCAGGAGTTTGAGACCAGTGTGGCCAACATGGTGAAACCCCCTCTCTACTAAAAATATAAAAATTAGCCGGCTGTGGTGGCACATGCTTGTAATCCCAGCTACTCGGGCGGCTGACGCAGAAGAATCACTTGAACCCGGGAGGCAGAGGTTGCAGTGTGCCAAGATCATGCCATTACCCTCTAGCCTGGGTGACAGAGAAAGACTCTGTCAAGAAAGGAAGGAAGGAAGGAAGGGAGGAAGGAAGGGAGGGAGGGAGGGAGGGAGGGAGGAAGGGAGGAAGGAAGGGAGGAAGGAAGGAAGGGAGGGAGGGGGGGAGGGAGGGGGGGGGGGGGGGAGGAGGAAGGGAGGGAGGAAGGGAGGGAGGAAAGAAGGAAGGAGAAAAGAAAGAAAAGAAGGAAGGAGGAAAGAGAAAGAAGATGGTTCTTTTGTTCTGGGTGAACTTTTCAAAGCAAATACCCTTAACACCCTTCTGTCAGCTTAAATTCTTTCCTGGCATTAAGTGAAAAGCTATTACACGAAAAATATTTCTGTTAATTGTAATTAATTCTGTCCTCACCTGAAATTCTCACAAACAATTTTCTCAGAGAGATAAATACATCATTTGGATAATGAAAACAAGATTAAATAGTTAATAAACAACAATTGTAAAGCACATAGAATTTGCACATAAAATGTAATGTAATGGAGGTTTAGTGTATATATATATATATATTTTCCCTGCACCACTTTCTTCACCAGTTTTTCAACCATTTTGGGACTTGTGTTTATGCTGCACTCAAACTGCATTTGAAATTAAGTTTAAGCACAAACATCTTCAGGGCAAAATAGAGCTAAACATGACAGCACTTTGGAAGATGTGGAAATAGTGCAAGGGTGCAACAGACTGAAGATAGTGGAAGAGGCCACCTTTTCACTTCTTTTACTCGGTTTATATGTACAGAAAACTAAACATTTAAACATGCACAATTCAGATTTTTTCCAGTCAATATTCTATAACTAGAAACCATTGGACTGAGTAAATTGGTGAATATGGCTTTGCCTGAACATATATTTCAGAATATGATTTCGTATATCTCATTTATTATGTTTTGGGATACAAGAGTCATTATACTGAAACAAGGCATGTGATAGGCAGAATAATGGCCTCCGCCCAACGATGTCCACGTCAAATTTCTCGTAACTCATGAATATGTTACCTTACGTGGCAAAGAAGACTTTGCAGATGTGATTATGTTAAGGATCTTGAGATGGAAGTATTATTGTGGATTATCCAGGTGGGCCATTGTCATTGCTAGTGTCCTTATGAGTAGGGGAGGGGCAGGGGGTCAGAGAAAGCAAAGTAATGATAGAAGCAGTGCAAGCAAGGAACCACTAGATGAGGATACAGACAGGGTGTCTCTAGAAGCTGGAAGAGGCAAGGAAATGGATTTCCCCCTGGAGATTCCAGAAGGAATGTGGTCTTGCCATCCTATTGTAGACTTTTCATCTTGGAAATTGGAAGATAATACGTTTGTGTTGTTTTTAAGGCACTCAATTTGTGGATATGTGTGACAGCAGAGATAGGAAACTAATGCAAAGAATCATTGTTTGCAAAGTAGTGTAATTTTCAAGAGCCATAATGGTAAACTTGTTACTTTGAAAGTCTATATGAGATGTAAATCTGTGTCCACCCTTCATTCTATTGCAAGGGTCCCCAGCTCTCCAGCTGCAGACTGGTACCGGTCCACGGCCTGTCAGGAACTGGGCCGCACAGCAGGAGGTGAACAGCAGGTGAGTGAGCATTACTGCCTGAGCATTACTGCCTGCTGTTGGATCAGCTGGGGGAATTAGATAGTCATAGGAGCATGAACCCCAGTGCGAACTGCGCATGCGAACGATCTAGGTTGTGCACTCCTTATGAGAAGCTAACTAATGCCTGATGATCTGAGGTGGAAAAGTTTCATCTCGAAACCATCCTCCACCTTCGGTCCATGGAAAATTGTCTTCCATGAAACAGGTCCCTGGTGTCAAAACGTTTGGGGAACTGTTCTCCAGGATTAGGCTGAAGTCAACTCTAACCTGGATGTAGATGTTTGAGACTGAAGAGTTAAAAGCCTATTTTAGGAGCACACATTTCTGAATCCAGCTTAGATAGAAAAGTGTCTCCAGACACATTTTGCCATTGTTGTTTGTGGGGAATAGCGTGGAGTGGGAGAACAGGCTGGAAGAAGTGGTAGGACAAAAATACATATTTTTTTCTGTATGGTTTGGGACAGCCTTGTACTCAAAGTGTTCATTATCTCTGGTGTGATGAGTGAAATTTTTGTTATTTTCATACTGCTATGTATTGAATTGTGTCCCCCCCAAAATTCATACGTTGAAGCTCTAACCTCCAATGTGATGGTGTTTGGAGATGGGACTTTTGAAAGGTAATCAGGTTAAAATTAGGTCAGGAGGGTGGGGCCCTTATGATACAGTTAGTGTTCTTATAAGAAGAGACGGCAGAGAGCTTGCTCAGTCTCTCTGCCACATGAGGAACCTAGCAAGAAGATGGGCCATCTGCAAACTAGGAAGAGGGCACTCTCCTGAACTCAGCCATGCTGGACCTTCATCATAGACTTCCAGCCTCCAAAATGGTGAGAAAATAAATTTATTTGTGGCATTTTCTTATGGCAGCCTGAGCTAACAAAGACAAATCTGAGAGGAAATGAAAAGAAGGGTGTAAGGCTTGATTTCCATATCGCTTGGAAGGGAGGGGAAATAGAGAGACCCAGGCTAGTCCAGATTGAGAAGGAAACCCAAGCTACAGGAGAATTGTTATTTCCTTAAGAGATCTGGTGGCCCGTTGTGGAGGGGGCTGATATTTGATTACTGCAAGTATGATAGGCAATTTTAAGATGCCCCTCAAGACTCCTTGTCCTGATGTACACATACTTCCTTCCAATTATTTAATCAAACACTAATCTAGGTGCTGCTATGGACGTTTTGCAGATCTAGGAAGTTTTGCGGAGCTCCCAAATCAGTTGATATTAGGTAGGGTGAGTATGTGGGTGGGCCTGACCTAATTACATGAGCCCTTCAAATTTGGGTCTAGAGGTCAGAGACAGAGGAAGTCAATAATTCAAAGCACAAGAGGGACTTGAGGCAGATGCACTGGCTCACACCCATAATCCTAGCCCTTTGGGAGGCTGAGGTGGGGGAATGGCTTGAGCCAGAAGTTCAAGACCAGCCCCAGCAACATAGCAAGGCCTGTATAAAAAACTAAAAGTATTAGCTGGGCATGGTGGCTCATGCCTATGGTCCCAGCTCCTCAGGAGGCTGAGTGGGGAGGACTGCTTGAACCTGGGAGGGTGAAGCTACAGTGAGTTGTGGTCCTGTCACTGCATTCCAGCTTGTACAACAGAGTGCGATCCTGTCTTAAAAAGAAAAAAAGGAAAAAACCCAACTTGACACACCATTGCTGGCTTGAAGATGGAGGAGGCCACATGCCAAGGAATGTGGGTGGCCTTGAGCTGCTAAAAGCAGTCCTGGCTGACAGCCAGCAAGGAAACAGGGACCTCTATTCTACAACTTCAAGGAACTGAATCCTGTAAATAGTGTGAATAGTCTGGAGGCAGAATGAATGACTTAGAACCTCCAGGGAAGGACTCAGTCCAGTCAGCACTTTGATGTCAGCCTTGTGAGACCCTACGCAGAGAACACAGCTATGCAGTGCCAAACTCCAGACCTACAGAACTATGAGCTAATAAACAAGTGTTGCTTTAAGCAGCTAAATTTATAGTAATTTGTTACTCAGCAATAGAAAACCCAAATAGCAGTCTGCACTATTCTGGTTTCTCCACCTCTGTGCAGACTCCAGCATTCTAGGAATGAGACTCAGTTAAATAGTTAGTCTTTTACTTGGAGCCACACATTTATCAGCGAGTCCATCTCTGTCCAGCCTCTAAGATAAAACATACCTAGAATAAATTTTGGAAGCCTTGGAAATGGCCCTTGGGGCCTTTGAAATTTATAATAGATTGTTTTCTATGCAGTTAAGCATATAAACTCAGAACCCTTATTTTTTGTTATTAAAAATGTATGTGCCTCCATTTCTATCCACGGGCTAGGCCATTTTAGTTAAATATAGAAATGGCCTAGATAATCAAATTTCAGGAGGTTTTTATTATTGTAGATGACGTATGAGAATTATCTTTTATTTTACAAAATCTCCACTGTAAGGAAAAGAACCTTCTGACTACTTTCCTAAACAACCAGAAATTTTAAAGACCGGGTTGCAAGCTATTTTCCACAATCCATCTGTTTGATAAAATGTGTTTTTAGTAAGTATCAGTGTATCCAATTCAATTCACCAAACAGTGAATATTCTATTTTCTTTTCAAAAATGTTGCCTAAGTTCATGGAAACATTTTTTTTGCCACTGCACAAATCAATCCCATTAAAAGAGATCTATTAAAAAGCTGCTATGTAAGGGGCACTGTGAGATCCATTACGGTAGATTTAAACTATCCCAACAAAAAGATAACATATGTCTAGTATGAAGACAGAAGATTTGTTGCTGGAGTCAGAACACCAAACTCAGATGGGCTTACACAAAATTAGAAATTTGTCAACTTAATTGAAAAGTACAAAATTAGGCCTGGCTCAAAGTGCTGTTTTACCCAGAGGTTCAAAATACCACAATTTCTCCATGACTGTTTTAGCTCATGTCCCCTCCTCTATGTGCCCGATTTATCTCTGGGCTGGCCTCCCTCATGCCACCAAAATGACTCATGCAATTCTAGACCTCACACCCTCACTACAACATCTGAGAAAGTGAGGATGTGTCTTTTTGGAGTTCTTTTGGAAGATAATGGAGGCTCTTATTCTCAAAGTCCCAGCCAATATCTCTTAGGCCTTGTGGTTCTTAATCAAGTCTTACCTTCTTCCCTAAACAAATTATCAAGACTCTGAAACAGAAGAGAGGAGGAGACAGGAAGCAGTATGTTTTGCTCAAAAACAATGGGAAGCAAATTCCACCCAAACCACATGTCTGAGAATAGGAAAGGAACAATTGTCCAAAGAAAATTTTGGAGCCGTTGGACAGAAGAGGCAAATCGATATATGTCTGCAGTAGCGGAGTAAAATGAATGGGGTAAGAAAAGCACAAAGTACTCTGATGCTATGGTGTCAAAAGGGAGAAAAGCTCAACCTTTTGTCAGGGTTGGGAGGATAAGAGATTTCACAAAATAGTTGTGGTTTGCCTATTACTTCTACTTATTTTCGAAGCTCTATCTCAGGGTAAAAAAAAGATATCCTCAGATGTAGGAACATATCAGCAAAAGCAAAAGGGCAGACAAGTGTAGAGCTGTGTGATGGTGATGCCAGTCAATGATACAAAAATGCTGGGAAACAGAGCTGAAGGGGGAAGTTGGAACTTACTGTGAAGGGCTTTCCTTTCCTTGACTGTTCTTGAATAGGAGAAAGACAACCAAGTATGCCCTTCAGAAGTATTAATCTGCTAGCAATGAATTGGATGAACTGCAGAAGAGGGAGACAAAATTTAGAGACACGGGTTAGGAAGCTATTGTAATACTCCAATGAGAAGCAACAATGATAGGTGACAGTTAAGTGGAAGTTGCTGACGGAATGATGCAGAATCTTCCTGGCTTGCTAACAAATTCGTTGGAAAGAATTAGAGGAGGAGGATAGTGACAGAGCTCTGATGTTGGGTGATTATCAAGAAAGTAGTATTATTGATGAAAACGGGGAACTCAAGAGGAGGAGACTTTGGAGAGCAACAGACTCAACAGCGAGTGATAAAGACTGCAAGCCCCAGACACAGATGATCCTTAATTGCTTGACAATCAAAGGGGCCTCTGCTATAATTCATACCTTTCATAAGCAAACGTTAACTGTGACATTTCCTACCATGTCCATTTATAATCTCTTAACATCACAGACCTATAACCCAGGGGCAGAATCACAAGCCTTCAAAACTGTTAGGGTTCAATGAGTTTGAAAGACATCATTTTTCCTTAAGCAGGTTCAGAATGGAAACTCCAGAGTCAGGTAGATGGAGATCAACAAATTATCTTCAGTGCTGACAAAACTTTTAAGAGGCCAAGGCTTAGTCTGAGAGTCAAATGGACTTCCATAGGCTGCCCCTGAGAATTAAAACAACTCACTGCTTTAAGCTGGTGTTTGGGATGCACACTTTCTCCCGCAGGGACAAAGCCTCTACATGAAAATTTACCTTTAGTCTTAAGAGTATGATACCTTATCTACGGGCAGGTAGATGCCAGAAAAGAGAGGGATATATTGGTTCAGTTCTTTCATTTCTTGCTCTGGTGGGACGGAAGGAGTAGAGGGGAGAAGGGAGGCTGGGGTTTCACCTCAGTGGTGTGGGAGATAAATCTTCCTCACTGCCAGTGGAGATTCCCCCAAGACCTTGTGCGGAACTTGTCTTCCTGTTGTTCATCCTCAAAGCCCGGTATCTCTGATGTCTGAGGACCCCTGGACTCTGGCTCCCCCTGGCTCTGCCTAGGCCCAGTGGTAGAGGAAGCCAGATCATGCAGACCTCTCAGGAACTAGAAGGATTTTAATTTATGGGATGTTGTGGTCCGACTGGGCTTTTAGGCATTTCACTTTGGTGATGATGTGAAGAACGCACATGGCAGAGAAGCCAGTAGGGAAGATGGGGCTGGAATTCAGCAGGGAAGTTAATGAGGGGATTGACTGAGACACTGGCCATGGGCTGGAGTAGGGAAGACAGGTTTGCAAGCTATTTAAGAGGAAGAATCCATCAAACAGGAAGAAAGAAAACTAGATGACTCCAAGTGACAGCCTGGCCCAGGGTTGGAAGATGTCATTCCTCCTGGGAAAGAACTATAGAAAGATGAGCACGTTGAAGGGGGAAAGTGAGATTTCCTCTTGTGGCATTTTAGCTGAATATGGCCTTTCCAAGTGAAGATGACGAGAGTTGACTTCACCTCTCTAGGAAGCACATGGCAGAATAAAGCTTGAGATCTGCTGGGGGTGGGACCCTGGAGACACTCATTTCCTATTTCTCACACTTCCAGAGAGGGGAGGGATTTCTGCTGCCCCACCCAGAGGAAAAACGACAGGAGGAACACTCCCAGCTCCTCCCCATCCCCCTACTCCTCCCAGAGAGTCCTCTTTCTTTCATGTCTCTCCCCTCGTCCATGGAGTACTTCCTCAGCTCCTCTGTATGGCATGTTTCCAGGGCAGGCTGCCTGTTTAGAGGGGATACAGTCCATGCAAGCCCTATGACTGCTGATCTAAAGCCATGTTCTCAAATGGATTTTATCAATAATATGGCTGACTCTGGCCCCATCGCTGTGTCCAGCCTTATTTACCAGTGGTCCTGAACTCTGCAGTAGAGTGTATTTGTTTACTGGGGATGTCATAACAAAGTGTGACACAGACTGGGTGGCTTAAATAACACAAATTTATTTTCTCACGGTTCTGGAGGCCAGAAATCTGAGGTCGAAGTGATGGTAGAGTTGGTTTCTACTGAGACTTTTCTCCTTTGTACAGGGCCGCCTTCTCCCAGTGTCTTCATGGGGTCTTTCCACTGTGTGATTCTTTGTCTTAAATTTTCTTTTTTTTTTTTTGAGACAGAGTTTCGCTCTTGTTGCCCAGGCTGGAGTGCAATGGTGCAATCTTGGCTCACTGCAACCTCCACCTCCTGGGTTCAAGCGATTCTCCTGCCTCAGCCTCCTGAGTAGCTGGGACTACAGGCATGTGCCACCATGCCCGGCTATTTTTTTTGTTTTTGTTTTTTGTATTTTTTAGCAGAGACGGGGTTTCTCCACGTTGGTCAGGCTGGTCTCAAACTCCTGACCTCAGGTGATCCATCTGCCTCGGCCTCCCAAAGTGCTGGGATTACAGGTGTAAGCCACCATACCAGGCCTCTGTCTTAACTTCTTATAAGGGTCTACCCGACTGACCTCATTTTAACTTAATTACCTCTTTAAAGACCACCATCTCCAAATACAGTCACATTCTGAGGCACTGGAGGTTACAACTTCAATTTTGGATGGGGGTGGGGTTCACAGTTCAGTTCACAACCGGGAGAAGGGTATTTACTGACCCTCTAAAATTCCATCAACAGCCTGTTTTCCTTCTTAAATACATTCTCATACACAATTTTGAGGCAGATTTTTTTTTTCTCCCTTACTCCATTTATTTCAATGTCAAGAACTTGGAAAATTTTAATCAGGGCACTGTTTAGCTTCATTAAAGAAAAACCAGGGCAGTGATGCTCAAAGGCTGGATCTCAGCAGGGGGAGGGTTGCGAGGCTGTGCATCACCTGGAACTGGAGAGTGCTGAAGATGAGGCCTGGTGAGAATCCCACCATAATCAAGACATCCGTAAATCTCTCAGAAGTGGTATGGATCAATGAATGACAGCATCATTCCAGCACCCCTACAGACTTTGTAATTTGCCAAAGTATTTGAGGTTAACTTTGCATGTAAATATGGGTTCACAACAAATTCTGAGGCCATAATCCAGGCGCATGTTTTTTTCTTTCCTTTTTTTTTTTTCCCCCCCAGAGACGATCTTGCTCTGTCCCCCAGGCTGAAGTGCAGTGGTGTGACCTTGGCTCACTACAGCCTGAACCTCCTGTGCCAAAGCAATCCTCCCACCTCAGCCACTTCAGCAGCTGGGACCATGGGTACACGCCACCATGCCCAGCTAATTTTCAATTTTTTGTAGATGAGGTCTCACTATGTTGCCCAGGCTGGTCTCACACTCCTGCGCTCAAGGGATCCTCCCACCTTGGCCTCCCAAAATGCTGGGATTACAGACGTGAGCCACCAAGCCCAGTCCCCATGTATTTTTTCTCTTTTTCCTTTTTGAGACAGAGTCTTGCTCTGTGGCCCAGGCTGGAGTACAGTGGCACTACCTGGGCTCACTACAACTTCTGCCTCCCAGGTTCAAGTGATTCCCTTGCCTCAGCCTCCTGAGTAGCTGGGACTACAGACGTGTGTCACCATACCTGGCTCATTTTTGTATTTCTAGTAGAGACGGAGTTTCACCATGTTGGTCAGGCTGGTCTCAAACTCCTGACCTCAAGTAATCTACCTGTCTCAGCCTCCCAAAGCGCTGGGATTACAGGCGTGAGCCACTGCACCCAGCCACCAGGTTTCTTTAATAGTTTCGTTCTGATATTTCTCCCACCAAGTTTGAACTTAAATGGTTTTTCTAAGGGAAAGTATGCATCCAGAGTGATGACTGATTTTATGGAATTCTGTTAATATCAAATGTGACTGAAGATTGCCATTCAGAGCATTGTTTCAGGGACATAAAACCTTTAGGCAGCTCCACACAATGAGAGGAAGAAATGACAGATCTGTGTTGATGAAACACTTTTCTTGATCAGTGTGATTATACTAGAATGCTCTACTTGGATACATTGATTTGTCTTTGAGAGTGCTTTGTGCCACATAAATCTCATAGAAATATCTTTAACGTGCTGCCCCAGAAGGCCACTGCTTCCCTCCTCAGCAAACAGAAGCAACATCAGGGAGTCATTTGTCAAAGTTTCAAAGGGAATGGTTCATTTATGAACTGACATTGGATGGTCTTCTGTTCCAACATTCATGGGATTTTAAAACAAAGATGCATTTTATGATTAACCTCCACATATAGAAGCAAAGAGTTATATTTGTCTCTTTTGACTTACTTCAGCAACCTGATTTTAAAAAATCTCCTTCAAGGAGAATCATATTTATTATACCTCAAAAATTCAGTTTATATGCATCATTGTTCAGAGCAATTTCTCCCTACACTGAATGGCCAAGTGATCATTTGTTTTGGAGATTCATTCATGCTTCAAAAGATCTGACCATCCATGGAAAATAACATTTTTGAGAGCATTTCCCCCTGCTTCTTTCTTAGGACAGGGAAAACAGGTCTTAAAAGAATTATAAGTGAATTAAAAAAATTGTTTAAAAGTTTCTCACTTATTCTGGGACATATAACTTCAGTTTTCTAATATTCAAGAGCTGTAGTGAAAAGAGCAGTAGTGTATGTTAAGATTCTCTCTCTTTTGAGTTAGGTGAACTTGAGCCAATTTTTGAATTGAAAATTTACTGTCTTTCCTCCTATAAAATGAGTACTGTGGTGCCCATATTACTGGAGAGGTAGTATTAGAGGATCGGGGAGTGGCTTCACTAATTATTTAAGAGCATGGATTTTGAGCCCGTCTGGCTTGGCAAATCTGTTGCTTGCTGGTTGGATGATGCTGTGAATGTAACTTAAATCTCTAGGTCTTGGTTTTCTTATCTGTGCAGTAGGCATAATAATTGGTCCTACCTTATGTGGTTCTTTTGACAAGAGAATGAAATAATTTATAAACATAGTACCCACCCACTATAAATGTGAGATCATTACCATCATCATTAGCACCATGACCATGAAAATCACAAATAACCATTAACTGGTTTAATTATTTTGCTTTTCTTAATCGACTAAGAAAGACATGGACTCAAAGAAAAAGTGAAATCCATAAAATTCAAACTGATCTGGGCAAGATAGGTTGAAACCAGGTTTACATTATTTGAATAATAACATATCTTTCATATAGATAAGACTTCTTTCGAATATATATATTTACAGATATACATACTACATATAATATAAAAACATATACTTACATATAAAAAGGTAATAAGGTATATCTATACTCAGTTATGGTTTCATGAAAATTTTAAATAATTTGCAATTTACCAAGATTTTATATTAAAACTATACTTCCATTTCTCATGCAAAACCATTTTCTAAATAAAAAAATATTTAGTCACAAGTGCAAAATTGGAATAAGATTTAATAATCTCCCTTAGGAACTGATTTTGAGGTTTAAAAACTGTGCTTTTATGAACATCACATTAAGAACTCTCAAATCCTTCTTATAATGTCTTCACATTTAAGCTTCAGTGGAGAAAAAGGAGTTTGCCATTCTCTCTTATTTAAAAATATTTCTGGATTTAAAAATATTAAGAGCTGCTGCTTGAAGATGACAGCATAAAGATAATTGCACTAAGCTCTACTCTTTAATATCAACTGAACACAACACAGATTCTAACAAAAGAGTCCACCTTTAACAAAACTAGTAGACACAACCCCAAGCTATGAAGAATTGCTTCTAAATATAGGGGCATTTGGCCCCAATTCCAGAATATGCCAAATGTAGATTCACATTGGATAGTCCATTCACATTGCAAAGTTCTCCAACAGTAGGTGGCACGGCTCCAAAGGACTTTTCCAGTTATCCCTTACTGGGAATAACTAATTCTACATCCTACCCTGAGAAACTGCAGACCAGATGGGACTGGAAGGAGAAAAGTCCATGAACTTTGCAGGAAATGTGCTGATGGCACATGATGGAATAATAATACCACTGATAACAGTATCAACATAACAATTGCTGATATTTAGTGAGTGCTTACTGTGTGCTAGGCACTGATTTAAATAGTTTACATGTATCAACTTAGTTAATCTTCAAAGATAATTTCTATGAGGATGATACTATTATCCCAATTTTACAAGTCAGTTACAGAGCCTGGATTCAAATGCCAAGCCTGTCCTCTTAACCTCCATGCCCTGGGGAATTTCTGCTCTGTATACAGAGTCACCTTTGATCAGTAAATCCAATGTCAGCTGAGGAGAATGAAAATAAATGCCAAGTCACTGTACAGAGAACTAGAACCTTATGGGGCTTCACTGTGAGCCACAAAAACCTTCTGCTCATTCTCAGAAGGAATGTGGGTCACTGGTAGGAGAAACATCCTTGCAGCAAAGGCACAGCGGAGTTGATGAGAAAGTCATGCAAGATAATATTACTCCTGTAGACTTGGCTCTCTCTTCCCTTTTCTTTCCTCATACAACTCTTGAGCAAAAAACTGAACAAGATGGAGCTTCCCTTGTTTAAAAATCAGTCATAAAGTGACTGGGCGTGGTGGCTCATGCCTGTGATCCCAGGGCAGATCACTTGAGGTCAGGAGTTTGAGACCAGCCTGGCCAACATGTGAAACCCTGTCTCTATCAAAAAGTAAAAAAATTAGCTGGGGGTGGTGGCATGCACCTGTAGTACCAGCTACTCAGGAGGCTGAGGCATGAGAATCATTTTAACCTGGGCGGTGGAGGTTGCAGTGAACCGAGATCATGCCACTGCACTCCAGCCTGGGCAACAGAGACCCTGTCTCAAAAAACAAACAAAAAGTCATAATGAGAAAGAATCTAGCATAGACTCATGTACAGATGTACAGATATTTGACAGCTAGAAACCAAAGAGAAAGACCACAAAACCAAGTAGGGTGAGTGGAGGAAAAAACAAAATAAAGGCAAATAGACAATACACGTCAAAAGGTGAATTTAATCATGAAGTGAATACAATTTTAAATATTTTTGCATGAAGAAGAGAACAGAATTAATAAACCCCCTTGAAAAGATTTTAATGCTATAAAAAATTGCCGTGAAAGAAGACTTGATTCTGTGGATTGAAGGTGCATACCATGGCCTCCTGTCTTGGGACAACTGATAATGGTCAAGTTGTTGGGTGTCAAGAATACAGAACCTGATATAAACTTAGCAGTTGGAATAGTACCTATTGCATAGTAGACACTCAACTAGTATTTGTTGAATAAATGAGTACAACCAAACCAGACAATAAGGTAATTCACCTATATTAAGGGAAAACCGAGTTGGCATTAAATTTCATAGCAACAATACTAGAAAATGGTGAAGCAATCATTACAAAGTCTTTGGGGAAGGAAAATGTGCTCTGAGGCTTCTATGCTCAGTTAAATGTCATTCAAGTATATAGAAAACAGATTAATTTGACACACAAAGCACTCAGGAAATATGGTACACATTAGCTTTGTTTTTTGGCAAAAAAAATTATCTACTTAACTCTGAAAGTCAGCTAACCAAGAGATAAGAGATTAATGAAAATGATGAGCTCAGGAATAGGAAATGAGAATACTGATGTGAGTACTGAAACTATTTAGATATAACACCAAGTCTAAACAACTGGGAATTAGGGCATTAGAAAAGAATGAATGTTAAAAATTGTAACCGAATAGAAATAATAATCTTAGTACAGTAGTCAAGAGGTTAGAAATAATGATCTTAGTAAAATAGTCGAGAGGTCGGAAGGAAGTAGAGATGGGAGGAAGTGTACATTTCTTCATTTCCTCTTATTTAATATTTCATTACGGAGCTTGAGAAATTCTAATACTGATAATTCAAATCATGAAGGTTTAAGTGCATTATTTTAATGCATAAAGATAACACCAGAATAATTGAAAACAACAGTATAACTGGCCAATCAGTATACGGAGGGGTGTATAAAATTTGGGAGGAGAGGTGTGCATGAGAATTTCCTCATCTCCTTTTGAGGAAGTTTGTATGGATACTGTTTCAGGTTGTTTAAATGTATTATTCAAAAGTACAACATTTAAAAACTAAAAATTTATTACAAACAGAAAGCCACACAAAAACAAAATAGAGAAGTCAGATCACATAGGAAAATACAAGACAATGTAGGTATTAAAAACATAAAACAAAAGTGAAGTTTAGCACAAAGACCAAAGATATGATCAGATTAATAAATGCAAGTGGAGGAAATAATCTGTTGAGATTTTGAGAGAAGGAAAAAAAATGACTCAGCAAGATTGAAAAATCAAAGGTAGGTGAACTCTGTACCCCTGCAAAAAAAGCCCAACAAACCAAGGCAAATGGAAACAAAAAGGAAGCAGGGGCTGCAATGTTAATATTATCCAAGATCCAAGACTGAAATGAGGGCAGAAACTAATAAATGAGAAAAAGGCACTTGTAATGAAAAAGCTTACAAAGTTTACAATCCACAATGGTCTGTCACTGACGGTTAAATGCTAAAAACAACTAGATCAAAAATCCTAACATAAAGCTGTATGAAATGGAAGAAATACACAAAAACCCAAGTATGGTGGAGCCTGTCTGGCCCTCTTCTAGAATTAGATGAAACATACATTCATTCAGTAAATCGCTCATTCATTGAACCAATACATATTTACTGAGCATCTATTCCCTGCCAGGTGCTGTGCTAAGTGACAGCAATAAAAGGGGAACACAACGGGAAACACTTTCTGCCCCCATGGAACTTCCAGTCTACTGTGGTCAGACGTTAAATCAGCACAGAGGAAATGTATAATTGCAATGTGATGATAGATGAAGGAAAGTTATGTGGTATAGTGTGTGAATAAAATGAAGGGAACTGGGTGAACACAGCTGAGATCTGAAGGATGAGTAAGAAGTAAATCGAGTTGGGATGGAAAAGAGCATCCCAAGAATGGGAACAGCATGTACAGAGAACTTTCGGGATGATGTGTGTTGGAGGAAGGGAGAGGCCAGTGCAGTGAGCGAAGGCAGAGTTTTGTAGCCCGTGTTGGGGAACTGCTACTCCATCCTAAGGGCAACGGGAAAATGCTGAATAGTTTTAGGCAGGAGTGAAGCACTCAGATTTATGATTTGGAAAGATCTCTTTGGCTGCAGTATAGATTAATGGACTGGTGGAATGAAAGTGGATATAGGAAGACAAATTGGGAAGTTACTCCAAGCTAGAAATGGTGCTATCTGAATCAGGGTATAGTGGAGAGCATGGATTAGGAAGATATTTAAGAGATCAATATATCTGGACTTTGGTGACACCTTGGCTATGAAAATGAGAACAAAGGATATACTACAGATGACACCTAGGTTTTCAGTGTTCACAAACAGAAAGGTTGGAGGATGATTTTCCTGATATATAAAACCTTGAAGGAGACCAGGACTGTTCTGGGGGAGATGGCAAGTTTGGACATGCTGTGTTTGAGAGGGTTAGGCACAGCAAAGTACAGATGCTGAGGCAGCAGCCAGAATACGGCCTGGAGCTCTGAGAAGTGAACTGACTATAAGCTGAGGAGGCAGAGTGTTGGATGAGTCCCCATCAAGGTTGTGATTGTCCCCAAGACTAATGAAAGGAGTACAGGTAGCGATGATATGAGTTCAGTGTTAAGCATAGTGCCTCAAACACAGTATGGTCTCAATAAATGCTAGCTATTATCTCTTTGAGGACAGCTTTTCTTCCATTTGTTTTAGTCTCTTTCAGAAATTCCATTTATCTACATGTTGAATCTCTGCTGACTGTTTTCCAGGGGCCAAATATCTATGTCCAAGATTTTGATGTGGCTCAACCTTCTACTCTGGGCACAAGTGGTGGCCGTTCTTTCGTTTCTTCTGCCGTCACGTCATCCAGCCCAGCAGTCACCAACTCTCCACTAGGTAGGTCGGCCTGCACTCCTGGGGTCATGGCATAGTTACTTCCAAGTAATCGTGCTTCCCTGGGACACGCTTCCTGCTTGCTCCACCATCACCCTTTTCTTTGATATGTGGCCTTCAAACTTGGAGGATGTTGCTGGGATTTCCCCAATACCTCTTATACTTGTTATCATCTTGTTCCACCTCAACTATGACTCTTTCAAGTTATGACACGTGGGGGAATATTCCCTTGTTCAAGTGTCGACAGAACTTTTTCACTATTTTCAAAATCATTGTGTCACCATCACAAGGGGCTGGGCAGGAGGTGAGATACTTTGTTCAAGTTGCCATCTTACTTCAAGCTTACCTCTTTCCCTTTGATCCTGACTTACTGGACTCAGATTCCTGGCTCTTGTTCATCCCTCTTGCAGCCTCTGCTTTTGGATCTTCTCTTCAGAGACACATTGACTTCTCCATCTGACTCTCTGATTCTAATTTTTTAATTGAACGCTCTACTCTGATCTTAATATACTTCTTCATACCACCAGGCCTTGGAGGAGAATCACTTATTTTAGCTTTGTGTTTAGAAGGTGTGATTGGCCGAGTTTCATTGTGTTACGCCTGTGATGTCACGGTTCGTACCAAAAGAGAGACAACCTGGGTGCGCCTCATCTTATCACGCAAGCCCTTTAAAAGCAGAGTTTTCTCTGATAGGTGGTAGAATAGAAAGTCAGAGAGATTTGCATCATGAGGATTCAGCACACTACTGCTAGCTTTGAAGATGGAGGGGGGCCACATGCCCAGGAATGCAGGTAGCCTCTGAAAGCTGATACTCCTCCCTGGCTGACAGCCAGCATGTAAATGGGAACTTCAGTCCTACAGCTGCAAGGAACTGGATTTTGCCAATGATCTGAATGAACTTTGAAGCAGATTCTTTCCCCGAACCTCCAGAGACGAGCCCTGCTCAGCTGATCCCATCACTGTGGGACCCTGAGCAGAGAACCTAGGCATGACGAGCCAGACTTCTGACCTACAGAAATGTGAGCTAATACATGGGTATTGTTTTAAGTCACTAAGTCCACGGCGGTTTTTACATAGCAATGGAAAACTAATGCATAAACATCACCCACTAGCTTAATATACTCCACAGAAAAATCTGATGAATTTTGGATGGAAAATCAGGGAACATTGCAACACCTTTGCAAACAAGTGGTAAAACCGACATAGAACATATTTTTTCTTCACACCTGCTCATTGTTCTCACAGTCACCAGAGCCAGTGGTCATCCTACCCTTCTCTCCTGCCTCTTCCTCACCCTCAGTTAGTCAATGAGTCCTGGCATATAACCTTCCAAAATGCCTCCCCTATTTTTTATTCTCACTGAGTGGTCTTATTTAGAAACCCTCATTACATTTTGATTAAATTACTATAATAGCCTTCTAACTCAGAGCTTTACTTTAATTCTCTAAATTGCTCTTGTTTTAAACTTTGTAGATCCCTAATTTGATTATGTCACTCTTCTGCTCTACCTCCTTCAAGGATGTCCTACAGCCTGCAGAAGAAAATTCAAACACCCTGGTGTCGTGCTTCCAGCTCAACGTTTCCACACTTATCATTGGCTTTAGTTATACTAAATGACTTGCCTTTACTACAATGAAACTTTTTCACTACTCTGTGCTTGCAAGACTACTCTGCCAACTCCATCTGAAACGTTGCTATTCAACCTGAAGACTCAATTTGAATGTCATCTCTTCTCAAAAGGGTTTTATGGGTGAGACACTGACACTTCTCCCTCACAATCCCCTTCATTTTTAGAAAGTTGAGTACCCTAGGGCTTCTTTCCCCTTCATTACTCAGAGACCCTGGCAACCACTTTCCCAACAGGCAGAGAGACCCTTGATTTAGACCAGGGTCATGCAGATTTGCATCAGACAGGGTCCAGCCCAGGACCCAAAGTATACTCAGTCTTTGTCCTTGTGTTAGGGGATGACCAGCTTTGAAGCAGAGATAGGGCAATTTGCATAGGAAACACACAGTTGTCTCGGAAAGGTGGTCCAATTACCCCCGTATCTCCTTTCTTTGAAATTTTGAGTTTGTGGAGATGCTGAGGTTTAAAGGTTTGACCCAACAGCAGTCTCATGGCAGGAAAGACAGCAATGCAGTTCACATAATGCTAGTTTGAGTCCAGCAAGAGGGAACACTGGGGAGTGGGTGGGCCTCCTTGTGGAGCCTTTACTTCTTTGGTAGCTAGTGAGGTCGGGACTTTGTCCCACCTGTGGTGCTTTGGACTTGATCTGCTGTCACCAACTTCTACTCAGCTAGAGCAGCTTCTGCATGTTGGAGATGGGAGGACAGGGTGCACTTCCCTCAGCTACCAGCATATTGGTGTTGGAGTATGGTGCTCTGGGATCTGCCTGTTCCCTGTTGTTTGCACCCCAAACTACTACTCATCATCATTTTCTTAGTCCACTTTTGTTTAGGTATAATTAACGGAAACAAACTTGACCTACCTAAAGCATTTTTCTAACCAGGTATGGCTAAGAGAACTGAATCATACTGGGGTGGGATTGTCATTTACTGGGGAACCAAGACTTAACATATACCTCACCAGGTGACTATGATAACACTGAATTGTATTCACTGGTTTACCTGTTTGTTTCTCCATCCAGTTTATGAACATTTTAAAGTCTTATTAATTTTTTTCTATTTCTAGTGAGTACCTTGCTCATAACAAGCAATCAAACAAACATTAAACAAAATTTAAAAATGTAGGGTTTTATGTCCTCCATTTATTTGTATATTTAATTTTATTTGGGTTTACATTTTCAAAGGATGATGAACTCTGATCATTAAGTATGCTGCTTAGTTACCAGTTATTTTGATACTGGAGAAAAATATTTGATGCAGATTTGTTAGTAATATCATTTTGTGTTCTAATCAAATGAACACTAGGAAAGTTATAATAAAAACCCTGCTCTAAGGCTGGACATGGTAGCTCACGCCTGTAGTCCCAGCACTTTGGGAGGCCAAGGTGGGAGGATCACTTGAGGCCAGTGGTTTGAGATCAGCCTGTGCAACATAGTGAGACCCTGTCTCCACAAAAAAAATAAAAAATTAGCCAGGTGTGGTGGCGTGCGCCTGTAGTCCCAGCTACTTGGGAGGCTAGGGCCAGAGAATCACCTGAGCCTGCAGTGAGCTGTGATTGTGCCACTGTACACTAGCCTGGGTGTCAGAGCAAGACCCTGTCTCAAAAAACCAAAAAACCCCCACTGCTCTAGCAATACACTTAGGGTATATTGTTTTCCTCCGAATTTGAAAATTATCTAAAAATACAAAGTTTTCTCCCATAGAACATATAGAAACAAGAAGTTAATAATCAAAATATATGTCAAAAGATTATATTTTAGCTTCATCAAATACTATTTTTGTATCAATACTTAAAAATTTAATTTTTATAATTTTCCTCTAATAATATGAAATAATTAGTAATTTATATGATAAAGGAAGAACACTAGTAATTTGGACTATTATTCTAATTAAAAAAATGTTACTACAAATGGGAAGGCATACTTTTTGTTTAGCTGTTTATCTTTCCTCACTCCATGCAAAATTATGTAAAGTTAAACACCTTGAAATACTTAGAAGCATGATTCAATGTATCCAATTCCATAAATGGAAAGGTAGCCTACTAATTTCTCCTTGGGGGTTTATTAACTCAAGCCACCTAACAGGCTAGTTAGAAAAGCATCCATTATGGGTAATAGGTAGAGGAATCAAGTAATTTCTTCTTCTCACTGGTGAGAGTATATACAGTCATTTTTAATGAGCAATGCTGAACCATTCCCAGCATGAAAATATTTAACAACTCTTCTAGGATAAGCAAGAATGCTGCTTTCTTTTTATCTCTGACAGAGCTTTGCAAAGGAGGATGCATGGAGCAGGTGCACAACAAATGCTTTCAAAAACAATTGAATGAATGGATCCAGAAATAAAGAAAAGTTAGTGCCAAAATACACTGAAAGCAAACCCCACATTAAATGTCTGTGGTGTTGGGGAGGTTGAGAGTAAATTGCAAACAAAACAGTTTGTACATGTAAAAAGTGTTACATTCCATTAGCTGTCATTTGGAAAATCATTATTTTCATCTAAACCAGAGATTAAATAATTTTTTTTCTGGGTGGGAACTTTTTGTTGCTGATTCTCAACTGTCACTCTTTGTCACACTCTCACCCCAACAATAGATCATCCTGAGGTCTAGCTGTGTTGCCTGGGCTGGTCTTAGACTCCTGGCCTCAAGCAATTCTCCCTCCTCTGCCTCCCAAAGTGCTGGGATTACAGGCATGAGTCACCGCCATGCTTGGAACAATGTTTTCTTTTTTTCTTTTCTTTTCTTTTTTTTTGGAGACAGTCTTGCTCTGTCGCCCAGGCTGGAGTGCAGTGGCATAATCTTGGTTCACTTAAACCTCCACTTCCCAGGTTCAAGCGATTCTTGTGCCTCAGCCTCCCAAGTAGCTAGGATTACAGGCACCTGCCAATACACCTGGCTAATTTTTGTATTTTAGTAGAGACAGGGTATCACTATGTTGGCCAGGCTGGTCTCAAATTCCTCAGGTGACCCGGCCACCTCTGCCTCCTAAAGTGCTGGGATTACCATGCCCGGCCCACAACGTTTTCTTTTTATAAAGAGCTACAAATTCAGAAAGCAATTAATTCCAAATCCTTTAAAAAATTAACCTAACTTTTGACAAATTTAAACAATATTTTCAAAACTTATGGATGAGGCTTTCTCCCTCAGCACTGATTGTGCAATGTCTTTTCATGGTCCACGCTAATCCCTTGACATTACGTTTGCTCAGCACAACTGTCCTCTCCATCGTCATGTATTCAGAAGAGATAAACACTGTCTTTCAGTGTGTATATAACGCTTGTCCCCTAGGTACTCAACCTTTTTTCTCCTGATTAAGAAGCCCAGTTGCAATATTCAACACACAGAAAAATTTAACGTCTTTTCCTGAGTCACTATCCAATAATGTGTCTGGGGATTTCAAGGTCAATGCATGCTATCGCTTGACACTGAGAATCTGTAATATGTGGGATCGTTGCAAACATGAAAAAGATGCTCAATGCACTTGCTACCTGAAAGTGAATGTGAAAGCGTGCAAAATTAAAGGTATAAAAGCTTAGGGAAATATTACCATTGTCACACTTGATTACTTTTAGACACAGCTTGACATTCTTGAAGAATAGATATTAAAGAGTAACTATTCTTCAAAGAGAAAAATTCACTTATTCAGGCATTCAATAAATATTCATTGGAAGCCTACTGTGTATGTAACGTAGCAGATACATTGATGGATAGCAAAGATGTATACCGTATCATATTGACCATATATGTATCATTTCCTAGAAGGCTTTACCAACAAAGCAGAAATAAAGGAGACTGATTATTGTAAATGGTGATGAAAGCTGTTCCTTACATACAGTAATAATATGACACCAGGCATCCCTTTAACAACTTTGTTCCCCAAAAGACATATTATATATTACTCACTGATAACCAGGGAGAATTTTAAGGACACTCTTGTATGGAGAATGTAGACCTAGGCAAATTTGATTGTGAACAGAAGACCCCAAGAACTGATGCTTTACAAAATTTCCAAGTGAAACAAGATAAGTCTGACTTGCTTAAAGAGGTCCTCTCTTTCCTAAAATAATAATACAGATTTAAATCAAAAGGTGTTGATGCAAAGCAACACTGGGATCTCATGATTAGAAGAGTGGATTTTGAACATATTGCAACCTACTCATTCTCTAAGAACCCCTGATAAGTAAGCAGGAATAATCAGATAGGTTGTCTAAGAGAAGCATTTATAGGCTTTTTCTGTGAAGAAACATGATCTTCCAAACTGAACTAGATTGTCAAGAGGCTGAATTTTTAACATTGTCGAATATGTCTCTGAATTGTTCTATAAAAATACATTATTACTATTTCCCTACATTTTTTATGTAGCTTAGAAGTTTAATGGAAAGGTGAATGGCTTTATATCTCATTACATCTTTCACATTTTTGGAGAAAAGGAGATGATTCAAGTCTTAATCACATTAGGATAGAGATAAGGGCTACTACAAATTCATGGTCTTGAACACCAACTTGGTCCTTAATACTATCTGGAAAGCCTTCTCTTTCTCAGTCATCTCTTTTCTTCTCCATAGGGGTAACTATGCCTGCTTCTCCACAGAAACACCAAAACTTCCTGACTCCAAATCTATCATCTTAGAGGATGTGTAGCTTACATCCTCTCCAGCACACTTCCTTTCACCGCTTCTTAACTGCCAGAGAGTTGGAAAAGCTCACTGACTTCTCACCCTTACCCACAGCAACTTGGCTGAGGCCCTGTCATCTCCCACTGAAATTGCTATAGCCAAAGTCTTCAGTTACCTCCATTCTTTACGTCCATTGGAAACTTTTCAGTCCTTAGCGTGGTTGACCTCTGGGCTAACTCTCCGTCTTTATTATAACTCTTTTCTAAAGTTGGAAACACCAAGTCTCCCTGCATTTCTTCTAATTCTTGAGTAAATATTTCTCAGTCTGCATAGCAAGTCCTTCTGGTTTTGTTTATTCCTTAAATATGGGTGTTCTGGTAAGTTTTGTCTTTTCCCTCTTCCCTTCATGCCCTAAGGACTCTCCCTGCACAATCTCATCCATTCCTTTGCCTGAAATTATCATCCCTATGTTGCTGATTCTCAAAGCTACATCTACATTCCAAATTGGCTACCATAAACTTCAAATCTATGTATTAAACTGCTGCTTGACTTTCTTGAATGTTGCATAAATATCTCAAACTTAGCATGCTCAAATTGAACACATTATCTTTCCCTCAAGTATTTTCTTTTTCCTAGACCTTCTGTATAATAACATCACAAGCTACATAAATGCTCACTCCAGAAACATGCAGGGATGGTCCACAATGTAGTCAAACCGCAAACTCATTTAAAATCTCTTGTGAATCCATGAATGTAAAACTCAAATTGCTGTTACCACTGTGCTAGTACTGGCCATTCTCATCTCTTGTTTCAATTACTGCACTTGCCTCTTATGTCTCTAAAAGTTTAAATGATGAAAGGATAAATGAATGGCAACTTACCTAGAAGAATGGAGAAACTGAGGCCTAACTGCTAGCACAGGGATGGGAATCCAATAAGCAGCAAGTTGATTCATAATGCAAAACTCAGACAAGGTCAGGAATCAGAGATGCCAAGTACCTCTGATTGCCAGGATGTGGAGTGCGGCTGAAACAGATTGACTACAAATCTGTATAACGAGCAGTTAGATCTCAGATCCTCTTCCCCACCCTGCACAGCTGGATGACTTTATTCACCATTCTTTCCCCATCCCAGCAGAAGGTAGGAGATTTACTCTCCAGAAAAGCAGAATCAAAAGAGGACCCACATGCAGGAACATGAGGCAGCTGTGAGCATGGGAAAGAACTGCACTCCAAAGGCAGATTAAGTGAAAAATCCATATTTTGAACATTGGGATCCCCTGTAAAGCTCTCTGAGTACCGGTAGCCAGAATTATACCCTTAGAAAGGAGATTGAAGGAATCTTCTAGGGGAAACCGACGGATCCAAAACAAAAGATTTACAAAGGCTGGCAACTGGGTGTCCCAATGAAACCATCAGTTTTCTTCAATCACTCCGTGGTGAGGCCTGCCAGCTGACATATAGCACTTCTAATTAGCTTTTTGGTACCTCACTATTAACTATGAAAAGACAGCTAAAGATCACCAGACAGCTGAGGAAGGCTTCTCATCTAGAATACAGACTAAAGCAAACAGAGAAAAGACACTCAGGAAACAAACAAATAAAAAACAAACAGACCCCCCCCCCCCAAAAAAAAAAACAGATAAGCAGCAGGGAGAAGAAAACATTAAACCATTTTTATGACTTCAAAGAGATGGAGTGATATTGCAAACAAAAACAAATAAAAACCAAGCTGAGATTCCCTTACATGGTTGAGAGGAATTTAAGGATCATGTCAGGAAGTTTATGTCTGAATTATGACAGGTTTATAGAAAAGTCAGCAATTAAAAAAAAGAGGCAGTTAATTTCAGGAAAAAATAAAGTTGAACAAGAAAGTGAAATTATAGTGCAGTAAAAGGCTCAACTGTGGACAATATTTACATAGGAGTCATAATAGAAACTTCGAATGTTGAACAGTTGTGCTATAACTACATTGGAATGATGAAGGAAGAGTGAGTGAGTGTGAGAGTGTGTGTGTGTGTGTGTGAGCGCATATTTGAGAGAGAGGCAGGCAGTGGAGGGGGAGGGGGGAGTTGTTGGGAATATCATAGTCTAAATCCTTACTCTCCATAGTGAGAAGTCAGTAGACAACAGTCAAAACTATAAATCCAGAACTAGTAGTGTTAAGTTGAACCATCTAAAATTGTTGATTATTAACCCCTTTTCACCTACAAAAATGGTAGTTTCTAACGACTGCTGTTATTTAGAAACATGAATGTCAATACTAGAAGAGCTATCTGGAAGAGGTGAAGCGGGTATCTGTGGGTAACAAATTGGAAGTGGAGTGGAAAGTTTTTGCCATAAACTTTGAAGAACTATTTGGCATTTTAAACAATATATGAATTTAATAAAGTTAATAAAAAATGAGTAAGTGTCTTACTTCCAAATCACCTAAGTGAAAAGACCCAATGTTACCAGGAGAAATGATTAATAGCAGTAATTGATCTAATTGTGACCCCTTTTTCTCCTTTAGATTTTCACCTTTTAAAAAATGACTATTAGGAGAGCTTACTCTGGAAGACAAAAATAGTCTGTTCTAATAGCCTGTTTAGAACTTTAATTGAAAATTTGGTTGCATCTTCCTCCAATTAAGCTAATTGAAGTGGAATTCTGATTGGGCCCTATGAGAGAGGAGTTCCCCAGCTGAGGCTCATAGAGTAACAGCTGACTCTAAAGAGAGAAAAATAGAAGCAAATGCTTAGGAAGACTGGTGAATCAACTCTAGAGGGATTTCAATCTACTTATTGACTGACATATGCAGGGAAAGTAGCCAGAAAAGTTCTGAAAAAAAAAATGTGGGGTTGTGGGAAGCTTCATCTGAGGTTTTAAATAAATGCGTCTGAACTACTCCTGGTGTTTTAATTAGAAACCTGCAACCTTTTCCAGAAAGGGCACCTGTTTTAATCCCTTTATTATTTACAAGACAAGCCCATGCCTTGCACCCAACAGGTACAGGAAAGTTGTAAAGTATATGCAAATATTAAAATATTAAATATTTAAATGAATAAATACATTTTAAATACAATATAAAATATTAAAATATTAAAAATATTAGAACTTCCCTCCTCATCCCTTAGGAATGCCTAAGGCCTGTGGAGTGCATAAAATGGCCCCGATTATTTCTGGAGTTGGACTGGGGAATTTGTGCTTTAGAGAAGCGTTCTGGTGATTTTGTTATAGGTTCTCGTGCTCTTTGGAGGCCCAGCTCAGGTCTAATGCCCAAACCAATCTGTCCCTCAGCCTTTTCCCACTTGATAGCTATCATTTGTATAATTTTATTTGGCCAAATTCTTTTAAGGTAAATGTATGCCTTTGGACCCTGTTCTCACGCTGCCAATAAAGACATACCCACAGACTGGGTAATTAATAAAGGAAAAAGGTTGAATTGACTCACAGTTCAGCACGGCTGGGGAGGCCTCACGAAACTTATAATTACGGTGGAAGGGGAAGCAAACAAGTCCTCCTTTACGTGGTGGCAGCAAGAACTGCAGCGTGAAGGTGATGGGGGGGAAAGTGCCTTATAAAACCATCAGATCTCGTGAGAACTCATTATCACGAGACCAGCATGGAGGTAACTGCCCCCATGATTCAATTACCTCCCACCCGGTCCCTCCCACCACATGTGGGGAATATGGCAACCACTACTCAAGATGAGATTGGGGCGTGGACACAGTCAAACCATATCAGACAAAAGGGAGCTGAACAACCTGTATTTAACACATTTATTGTTTTCGGTACAAATTACTTACTAAATATATATTTAATTGTGATTTAACTTTTGTAACTTTGTAGGATTTTTACGTAAATGTATTCTTAAATAAAAAAATACTTTGTCATTTTTTTCTTGATTTATGATAAAGACAGAATATATGTTTCTTTTTTTTTCTTTTCTTTTCTTTTTTTTTTTTTGAGACGGAGTCTCGCTCTGTCGCCCAGGCTGGAGTGCAGTGGCGCGATCTCGGCTCACTGCAAGCTCCGCCTCCCGGGTTCACGCCATTCTCCTGCCTCAGCCTCCCGAGTAGCTGGGACTACAGGCGCCACCATACCCGGCTAATTTTTTTGTATTTTTAGTAGAGACGGGGTTTCACTGTGTTAGCCAGGATGGTCTCAATCTCCTGTCCTCGTGATCCACCTGCCTCGGCCTCCCAAAGTGCTGGGATTATAGGCGTGAGCCACCGTGCCCGTCCAAGACGAATATATTTTTCACATAAAGTAGATAAAGTACTTATCACATAAGAGATGTTCAAAAATTTTAGAAAACGAGCTCAATCATTAATATACTATTTAATATATTTTAATACTATAACTGAATACGTTTAATGATGCTTGAGGTAGTAAAACATAAGAAGACATTGTCATAAATTAGCATTAAATTGGAAATAGAGGCATTCTGAGATAACTCTCAGCTTTTTCTGAATCTCTGCCAAAACCGTAAGTCAGAAAAGAATCATGTGTCTTTCTTACGCTTTTGATCCTGACCTGAGAATAAGAAAAAAATGGCAATAACATAAACAAATTTCTGATCAATAAACTTCTGTCTTCTCATTTGGTAATGGGTGAGAGGACAGACAGGGAGGGTTAAGAGAGAGAATTACCATATTTTTTTCCAGAACCTATCTCCTCCTTCTAGCTCTCTTAGCAGATTAGCTGTAAGCTTTGACTATGTCTCTTCTTCCAAGTTTCAACCCTTGACATCACCTTAGTCCCTTAGAACTTACCTGTAATATCAGTGACAATTGTGGAAAGAAACCCTATGTGACTAAAGTTGAGTTTCTGCTCCTCAGAGGCACCAAGGTTTAACACAGAAATTAAGTTCAGTTACAGAAAAATTAGGCAAGTATGTGTCTTCTAGTTTGGAAACAAAGATTTGTAGCTGCTTTTCTGCCACCCAGACTCCCACCTACCTGAGCAGCTGGGTTTTTTGGGGATTACTGGGGAGAAGAAGTGGATTCTATGACTGCTCAGGGACAGAGCAAGGCTCCCTTCCTCCCCTACAACTACTCCTTCAGTCAGAGTCTAAATCACCTAAGGAGAGACAGGGAGTCCTAATTCCTCTCCTTTTCTCTCTCCTTTCACAGAGCTTTCCCACCCTACAGAGGCGCACTACAATCTGATATTTGCAGTTTCAACAGTGTCCAGCTTGTTCTTATGAAAGCAATTAGAGCTTTTGTAGTCTTGGGTGGAATTTTATGTGTCTGGGGATATTCTTCCTTAGGAATACTGCTCTGTTTTTATAATAGGAATCAGCTAGGTAATTGGGGTTAATAGTAGAAGTTTGCTCTTCAGGCTCTTTTTTCTTCACAGAGGCTTTGGGCTGATCTTATGGAGAGGAATATCTTTGAGGCTGCAGCCATCAGCAGTGTCCAATATCATCTGAATCTGTATAAAGGAAAAAAAGCATCCTTTTTTCTCCCAATAAATATTCTCACAAATGGGTAGGATTGGACTATGCATTCAAAGGGAAAAATGTGGGGCTTGATGGCAGATCGCAGAGTCTGAGTTAAAAGGAGTTTAATTCGAATTCCTGTGATGGGGACCTAAAGGCAAATGACCCCACTTTCTTTGTGAATGTTAGAACCTATTGTACAGAGCTTTCATGAGAGTTATATTAAGTAATATAGATATAGTTATTCTAAAGTGCTGTATAAAAGTAAGGCATTATTATCAGGCAGCTAAGCAAAGTGAAAAGCTTTAATAAAACCTATCCTTTACTGACTATAAGGAGGCTTTTTAAAAAACCAGTGTGCAAACATGACATTATTCGCCGTTAAAAGTTAAGGTTTGGGGACCAAATGGCCCAGGAAGTAATAAGATGATCTAATATGTCAAGGAAGACATTTTAAGAAACGAGTAAGTATATTGTAGAGAGAGGTAGGAGACAATCCACTTCTTTTGAAGAGCTGTATCTATTCATAGCATATTTGGAAAAGTACTGAATTCAGGAAAATGAAACTTAGAAAGGTACTCTAAAAAATCAGGATGTAATTCAGTACAAAATGTTTAGTCAGGTGAATTAAGATTAATGACAGGATATGAAACCATGGCAGTCCTTGATGGAAGAGAGTGCACAAAATAGTGTGTGTCCTGTTTAACTCTGAATCCCTATCACCTTGATCTGTGCCTGGCTCAGAGTAGGTTCTCAAATGATTTTTGGTAGAATGAATATAAAAGTTCAGGAGTATCGCTGAAGGGAGATGTCTCAACCAAGCTGAAATTAATGCCTGAATTGTGCAAAGAGATACCTACTTCATGGTTCAGATTTATTATCAAGATGTATGCCACGGCTTTTTAGCTTCTTCAATTATTCCAAACTTTTGGCAATCACAAGACCAGAATGCTCTTTGCAAATGTTGGTGGTGAGTGGTCAACGAAACTTAGAATGAAAGAAAACAAATTTTTTACCCTCAAAACGTCATCTCTTAGGGTTGGGATGGCACATAGGTCACATTACGCTGCCATTGGTGGCTGCTTGGGGTCTTCTGTTTAGGGATTCTAGGGTTATATCTAGGCGATCCATGAAAAAATGTCAATTGATTGGCAATGTCTGCCAGGGGCATTGGAGTCAGGGATGGTGGACAAACACCTCTTAAAATGGTTTCTAACTTGAAGGTTGAATTTGTGAACGACTTCCTGCCTTCTCCCTTAATAACACCCTCATGATTATTATGGAATGTAGTTTATTATGGTGACTGAAATTGGAGGGAATTTGTGAAAGATATTGCAAGATTGACAGGGTGGATCTGAGGCTATATGTGGCACAAGCTCTTAGTGCTCAGTGGATACACCTGTGCTTGTCTACATTTCCCTGCCTCTTCCTAGTTAGTTTGGGGCCATGTGACTGAATTCTCCTTGTCAGGGTCACCTTGCAGGCAGTGTGCTCCAGAGGGCATTGCTACCGGGGGAGAAAGATCTACAAACTCCCTGAATTTCACAAGCGTGAGGAACACACTTTATAGAGATGTTGGATTTTGTCTGCTGCCACCGCCAGGTTAATTACCCTCATATATAATTTTTATGGGAAGTGGTTTGTTCAGGTAATGGGAAAAAGCTTACTCTATCTAAATGTTTGCAGGACTGAGACCTCACATTGCACTCCCTGTCTGCCTTACCATTAGGTAAGGGAAGTTTTCTAGAATCCTGCAGACATCATTTGTTCTGTCGTCGCCTCAGGGGTACCATAACCCTAGGGGTGTTGTGGAGTTGGGGCCAGGGTGGGGTAGTGTGGGGAGGGACTTGGCTGTGGAGCACTGTGCATACTACTGGACAATGTACATGTTCTTCAAAAAGTGTATTTCTAATTGCATCATTCCCTTCTGTGGGTTTCTGTTTCTGACTAAGTTAACTTTAAATGGCAAAACAAAAACAAAAACAAAAGCAAAAGCAAAACAACAAATGTCATTTTCTTTGGCATTCGTGATCCTTGTGTTCTGATGTCATGTGATGTTTCCAAGACTAGTCCCTTTCAAGGACGTCAGCGGAGACCAGTGACATGGCTTAAAATCTCTTTTCTCTTTCCCCTGTTATTCTTTTTGATTTCTTATCTCACTTTATCTCAATCCTACTGATTCCTAAGCCTCCCCCACACCCCTCTACCTGGGCAGAAACAGTTTCTCTCTCCTAAGGACACTTTCATCAGTATCTCTCATGAGATGTCTCCACAGCACCTTCTAGTGTGTATTGTGGTGATGAGCCTATCATATTTCTTTCTCCCAGACCACAAGCTTCTGGAGAGGAAGCAAAGTACACCAATCTGACTTACTGTCAAATATTTGACGGCACACAGTGGAGCGCCTAATACATATGGAACAAATGAATAAATGAAAATCTTCTTTGCAAAGCTATGAATTCTCACAGTTAAAAAAAATTATGAAATGGCCCCTGTAGAAATAGAAGGCAGCTTAAAAAAGAGCATGCATGTAAAATATTACAGCTGTAAATATGCTAAAAACATTTTATTTACTCATAGTATCAGAATGCTGGAAGAGTTTTATTTTTATGTTCCTCAGATCTGACTGCTGTTTCATCTTTTTTTTTTTTTTTTTAATCAGAGACCCAGAGACAATTGTTTTTATGGGAGTGAAATAATGGATGGAGATTTGGGAGGGGCAAAAATATAGAACTGTCCTTTTTTTTTTTTTTTTAAATCTAAAGCAATTACCATGAAGATAAACAGCTTTCTTCTCAATAAAGCAATTCCATAAATAATAGTAGAATTCTTGATGTCCCCGCAGTAAGAAGTGTGCAGGGCAGTGCCAATGATATATATTGCTGGCTGGGAAAAACTATTGTTTACAAGCTAATTATTGTACAATAAGTCAGCTTTTGTTAGCTCTCTGAGAGGTTAAAACAGCAGGTTCAGAAAGATAAAGTATGTCAGCATGTATATTTAAAAAATCTGTAATTACAAACAATGGTTTGAGAGAATTGAAAAAAAAAACAAGTTAGAAAAAAACCAGTTTATTAAGTAATATCATATAAATAACTTGTTACAAAAATTGATTTGCAAAAGGCATATTTACTCTTTGTGAGAAATCAGTTTTTAAATTGCATTCTTTTGAAATTTATAAGTCGAAGAAAACAAAACAAAATAAAAGAAGCCATTTCAAGGAATGCGTATTTGCCATTTGACTGCAACAAAAGGCCTGGCCACACTGAGCTAAAAGTTAATACTCCATTCTTCTAACACAGAAAGCTTTCTCAGGTAAACTGCGAGGTTATGAGAATCCCCCTAACTAGAAATGTTGATGGGAACTGAGCATTGCTTGCTTTTGTTAGGTGTTCTTGTTGCCAAAGACATGAACGATACTAAGAAAACGACAAGAGCTGAGCATTCCCGCCAGTAAATCTTCAAGGGTGGCATCCGTTTCAATTTATACTTGGAAGTATTTTTAATTAAAAACAATCAATACCAAAACGCTTTTATTTTCTGGGTTTAAAAATCACAAATCACAGTGGGAGAATGCCAAATTGCTTTAGCCTGGTACTACTGAAGACGCACATAGCATTTATTATAAGGCCTACTCTTATGCAGTTCACTCTCAAAGCAATGAAAATAATCTTAAACCAAACAGTACAGTGGGTTTGAAGCGTTCCTACGTTTCTTTCAAGGAGATCAGTTTTACATTTGCTGCACAGCACTCCCCCCGAATGCCTAGTAATTCTATACATTTGATTCTTTAATAAACACTAAACTAATAGATCATAGAAAACTAAAAGCTTAGAGAAGGTGCCTCCAGACATATTTACATGAATAGCGTAGACTCACAAGAAAGACCAAGATCTCATTAGCGTGGAATGCTTTTTGCACAAAGCTGGGTCCATGCCTCATTTGTCAAATTAACTCCATTTGAGGAGAAATTTGAGTTTGTGGTTCATGGGTTTTTGAAAATAAATGGAATTAAGCAACTTGTAAAAGCTCTTTTGAAATTAATCTAATAACCCAGTAGCTCCTCGGGTAAGTGCCTCAGTCCTGTCTGAAATACAGCGGGTAAGAGCCTTTGTTTCCATTTGACCTCTTTTCAACACTTTCATCTGCCGGCTCTGTTGGGCTAATGTTTCCCCCAAATAAAAATGAAAATGCACCATAAATAAGGTATTACAAAAAGGGGAGTAGATTAAAGATTGTCTCAGCAATGCTTAAATTAAATTGACGATGCAGAGACCGTAAACTTCTGGCTTTAAAAATGAGCTATTTCTTTATTAACTTTTAACAAGTGTATGAGTCAATGTATTTTCTTTCTAAGAGGGTATTGCTCTCCACATTAAATATGGTCGGGGTCTGATATTTTTAGTAGAGAATTATCCCTTTAGAAAATTATTCCATAAAGATGCCATAGGGAGATTAAAAATGTTGTGACCGTAAGAGCTACTGAACGTTTAAGGAGACCATAGTATAATTCTATATTCTCTGGAAAAGGAAGCTGCTTGTTTGAGCTTAGGAAATAGCTCATTTTCCTGAAGATTCACATGCCAAGTGTTAATTTTTCTACGCTTATAATCTGATAAGGAAGGTTGTGGTGTTAATTTAAACACAGTAGACTGCTTGGATTTTGAGTCCCCTTTTATAATGTCACAATTCAAACAAGATTTCATCTTGATAAAACATAAAAATTAAGATTACACTAAAATGATCCTTGTTAGAGGATACATTTCAAAATAGTGGGGGAATCATGACTTTTTAGAGCCTTTTTCCAGAGTAATTACACTGCTTCAAAACTAGTTATTAGGATAAAATAATTTATTTGGCGGTCTGTTCCTGGTGAAAATGAATTTAGCTGATAAGGATGAGTACCTGATGTAAATATTTATCAGGAATATTGCACCCAGGAATCAACTTTGATCTTTCTTTTCAACTGCATACTTTTTATGGTGCTTGAGTATACAGAATTGTCCAAGTCATAGTTTACACACCATTATCCCCAATGGGATATCTATTACCAGGCAAAGCATTTGATGTGAAATATTGTTCAGCCAATCAGGACATTGAAAATCTATGTACGTAAAAGTGAAAGTAATGGAAACATTCTAAAGTTAATTTGGATTCATAAAATTTGGATGCCTCTAAGATACAGATTCAATTTTTAAGTACTTTCTGCACAACTTTTTGGGAGCTGAAAATAAAAACTAAACCACATGTTAAACTGAGTTAAAATTAAATGGGCAGGTTTTGTTCCATCTGAAAAGGGAGTAATTTCATTGCTGAACATCCCTTTCTGGACCCAAACTGTAAAGGCAGGAAAGTGCTGAAAGAAACATCTATTTACTGTGCCCAGATTCCCTCTCTTGTGGTTCTATGGAATAATATTTGCTTCTTTCCCGTTTGGTTTATTTATTTATTTGGGCACGACTGTTTTTTAGACCTTTCAGAAGAAAGTGGCCAGGAAGTGAAGGGGCTTTAAACAATGGCTTAATGTTTTTTTAAAATTCAGCTTATTCTAGGGAACATCTTAGTAGTTTAAAGGAACTCTTGCTTTTGAATAGAGGGTAAAAATATATCATCAGAAAGCTCTCAATGTCCTTGAAACAACCCACAAAAGCAATCTGGTTATGTTTAATGAATTTTCGTTTCTCAGTGATTGAAACAAATATTAAAATTTTACTTCTTCCCACTCTCCTTCCATCTTTCCCATCACCAACATCTAAAATTAGGAAACAGACAATGAAAAAACTGAGCTGAAAATTATTTTTTTCTCCAGTAATCTTTCATGTTGCCTGGGACATAGCAATTAAAAAAAAAAAAAACCTGCGCATGCACTGATGTTTGACCTGATACTCAGGTGAGGTGGGAAGGAAGTGAGATGAAGCTGGAGAATGATGGAACTATGGCTCTTATTGGTTCCACAATGTCAAAGAATCTGAATTATAGGAAAATGTCACTCCAACTTGATACTTACAATATCCTGGTACTAAATATTTAGCCCCAGTCTCAAATTATCCAATTTCCTATAAATTTACTTCATCATCAGCTTTTGTGATAAGAGATTAAAGTTATTTCCATAAGTAGTCACATTAACCTGTTCTTGGTATGCTGTGTCATCTTCAGGGAGGGATAAAAGACCTTGCCAATTACATCTCAGATATTCCACTATAGAACTACTTCCTTTCACTTATTAGGAGAACGCAGACCTTACCCTTAAACATTGGAAATTGCTAGTGTCAATCCTCAACTTCAGATGATACCTTTCTTTTTACAGGACTATCTTCCTTGATTCAATTTGTTACATGACATGAAACATAAGGATAGAGACCTCTTTAATTTTACAGTAAATCGTGTGATTAAGGTGCTGTTCTATTGCTATGAATAACTAGCTTCTAACTTTACTAAGTTTTTTTCAACACTTACCTGTGACTATGATACATATCAATTCATTAGAGTGAAGACCTCACATAGCCTTTTGTTTGCATTAGCGCGCGCGTGTGCGCACGTGCGTGTGTGTATGAAGAACTAGAAAAAAAAAAAACCCTGAAAGTAGGAAATAGCTCAAGCATGAAATACTTGTTACTATATAGGGCAGTCCATTATAAAATTGGAAACCATTCAGAAGATACAAGGAATAATATGGTTGTACAAAATTTTCACTCTAATCAGGTAACCCAAAATACTACATTTCTCTTCTTTTAAAGTTTCCATCTTTACTTCTTGGGTAATATGCCTATTTAAAACTTAACTAAACAACAGTGTGTTTCCAAACAGAAAATATGTACTGATATGACAACATCCCCAAATGGAAATGACACTAAAATTATTCATAGAAAATTAATATTAATTGAAAATAAATCCCTAAGACTAATAAGTGAAGTCAGCATATTCTTAAGTGTATATATATACAGAGCCTGTCTTTTAGGTTTTCGAAACAAGGATGTTTTCATTATAGTACATTGGAATTTCTGATGACTGCACAAGGTAAGATTCTAATGATAAATGCCATTAGAACAGCCATGTGAAATAAACGATTTGAATCTGCCAGAAGGATTAGTTCAGTTCAATTGGGTCCTCTGGATAATAACTGACTATGAGGCTAATTGCATAATTAGAGAAATAATAGATTGGATGGATTTTACATTACTTTTCTGTCATAGTTTGAGACCATTACTTTATCATTAGTTCAAAGTCAAGGATGGCAGGGTGGTCATGAAAGCAAAGTTAAAAACAATGAAAAAAATTACTGCTTTTGAAAATCAACTATCATTTTAATTACAATCTTAAACACTTTTGTTTAAGGGAATCCAATTTTCCCTTTGCAAAGGTCTTCCAAACATGGAATATGTAGGTTTTCATCATAATCTCAATGTTGTTTATCCAAATGTATCAAGTTATATAAATATGTAGAGGTTTCCAGATGTCAAGGGCAGGGTATTAGGTTCAAGTGTGGCTGGCTCTAACCTCTCCACTGAACTCCTAGAGTGAGATTTAAGTTTTATTTAATCTAACTTTACTAATTCAACTTAGTCGTGTAAGAAGGATATGAAGAATCTGAATTATTGTACTTCACACTGCTACTTTCATGTACAGTATAGTGGAATGATACTGACAACTATAGACAAGAAGTTAAAATTTGTCTCAGGAAAATTCTTTCAAGAATTTTTAGACAATTTTGGCGTTAGCCTACTGATAGCTGAAAGAATTTCAAGTGACCCGTGATACATGTGGTGGCCAAAACTTTTAATGTATGCTAAAATATATTTCCTTTGTTAACATTATTAGCTATTTCCCTCCCCCTTTATATGGTACAAAGGCAAACTTTCGCATGTCTAGTCTAGGATATAACAAACTATGAGTTAGTGGAAGGAATGAAGTCGTACTAGGTTTGTGGTTGTTTTTGGATGTTACCGTTTAATTTGCTTCTATTCTTTAAGAGTAATGAGCATTTTAACATATGGGTGGATTTGAGGTTTTGAATAGTAGTTGATGCCAGAGAAAGTTCTTGAAGAACAAATAGGATGGGCGAGTGTTATTTTAAATTCTTTGTGACACAAATAAACACCCCTATGTAGTTTATCTCCTTGTGAGCCCATATGCCCTCATTTCTTTTACTGTGATGGTATTTTTATCTGTAAAGCACAGTCCTTTATCCATTAGCCTGTGAAATGTACAGTTAGGGCAGTTGGCTGACCTGACATGGAGTGTAGTAAAACACCAGGCCAGCGGAAGTGGGCACATTGCCCTGAGAACAAGTGGATATACTGTTCCCTGTCCTCCCCTCCGGCACCTGCCTGTTGGGCTGACTTGGTTAACTGGATGCACTAAAAAATAAAAATTGGCCCCTTGGAAGCTCATAAAAGCGTACTAGAAAAAAGTCTCTAACATTGGATCCACAGGGACTGCAGCCATTGGCTTTTGGAACGGGTAGAACAGAGAACCCTTCACGGAGTAGTGGATAAATATAAAGAAATAGCCACTTCACATATTTCAGTGTCGTATTGGAAAATGAAAAAGGCAACAGATTAGGAGTCTTTGTCACTGTCCACTCCTCCATACATATCTGCAAGCTTTTTGAATCGAGGTCCCCAGTCACTAAGGTAATCATAGTCTTGATCTCCATCCGTGGTCACTGACTCCAGCGAGCTCAGGGAATCCGCCACGGAGCCAGTGCCTTCATAGGCGTAAGTGGCCAAGGAGTCGTATGGCGGGGCAGTGGGATCCGTGTCATTTTCCTTTAACCTTTGGTTAATGAAATCTCTGACATCGGTGTTGTCGCGAGCTGTTGGAGTCCGTCGGGGTAGAAAAAGGGCTTCAGGCACAATGTCCCTTCGTAATTTGTTGTCCTCTATGGCTTCAGGATTCCTCAGCGTGCCGATATCAAAAGCCTGGGTGTCCTCCTCTCCACCACCTTCGTCGTTGTAACTGACAATGTTATCTCTGATGTCCTCTTTGGAAATGATCAAAGGCTCTTTTTTTCGCTGCCGCCTCAGAGCTGCAAACAGCACCACTGTCACTGGAAGCAGAAAACAAAACAGAAAGGGAAGGGAAAGTTAATTTGCTGCCCAATTAATGTCAGGAAGAAACACCGTGCTCAAATGTGAAGTTTTAAAAGTTCTCTAGAAAACGCAGACTCAACTTTTATTTCTTTAAGGATGCACTTGCCTCCATCCATGATCAAACCGGGACCCATAAAACGGAGTAAATATTTGAAAGAAGGTTATAATTTAGGTAGAGGATAAAACACCATCACATTTTGGCAGTAGTTCCTTTTTACTTTGAAATGGCAAACTGGTTTCAAGGTAAGGAAAAAAAATGATAAAAAAAAGAAGCTCGGCCTCAGTGAAAGTACTGCAATCAGGGTGCAAATTATGCTGAACACCTAAAATGCTCTGAAACTGGTTACAAGGATAAGACTGGCACCTTTGGGAATGTGTTGAAGGGTTTACATAACTCCACATCTGAAATAACTTTTGCGCTATGCCTTTTTTTTTTTCCCTAAGAAAAGTGTAAAATTAGTTTAAAACCCAAAGTAGACATTGAATATTTGCATACCTTTCCTACATATAAAGCAATATTATTCCAGAAAATACCTGGAGAGACCCAGATATAATTCAGAAACCCATTTTGGATTTTGAGATTGGCTAATTTGAAGGAAGCAGGTAAGAATCCACATGCCATATTATTTCTGACTGAGCTAAATGAAATAAACACATGTAAGTGAGATTTTTTATTTTTTATTTTTCAAAGGTTCATGTTCTATAAGTTTGTTACTCGGGACGTTCATTCTTTTGATTTTTCCCTCCTAACTCAAATTAGAGGCAAAGCAAGAATTGTGTTTAAATAGCTCCTGATCTTTCTTCACAGCTGGCTGGGTGGAACACAGCTGGCTACTTGTAGAGAGACACATCTATCTACAAATGGACAGATGGGTGAAAAAATAAAAACACAGTAAAAGCTTAGGGAGAAAACAGCCATCTAGGTCAAAAAGTGCATTGTTAAACTGGGTTTGTGCAGAGGAGTGTATTACAGGAAGTCACAGTAGTGTCTCTTTACTATTTCATCCACAACAAGGCCCAATTTTTATGAGCCACGAAAACTGAGTTACTGCCATAAGAATTACAGAATAATGTATTTTCAATGAGTGTACATAACTACCTGTATAAGAATAGATGTAGGCACACCCATGTATCTACATATTAAAATTTCGTTAGTATTAATAATAATTGGTTACCAACTGAGAGCTTTCTATGTGCTAAGCACTGTACTAAGTGCTTAACATACTGAATCTCATTTAATTATCATAATAGCCCTACAAGTAGATACCATCATTAAAATCCCATTTTACATAAGAGGAAATTGAAGTTTAAAGTTGTTACATGTACATGCAGTTCAAATCCAGGCTGGTCCGACTAAAAAGCCTGCACTCATAATTGCCATGTTTTGAAGCAGGTCTGGAGTATAGACTATTTCCAAAGAAAATGTAACTTTGCCCCTTTCAAGTGTGTGGTTTTGTAGTTGTACACACCCTCTTTTGCTGCCAGAAAGTATCTTGATGCCTTGTTTGATGCACCCATTCAGGGTATTTATTCATTCATGCATTTGATAATATTTATGTAGTGCCTACTCTGTACCAGGTACGGTTCTAGGCACTGAATGAGTGGGTAGGGTGGGGGACAGTTGGATGGAAACAAAATAAACAATATGTATAATAAATAAGGAAATTGTTAGAAGGTGATAAGTGCAATATGAACATGAAAAAGCAGAGCAGAACAAGGTGGAGAAAAATACTTCTGTATATATTTGAGGAGCCCATATGAACATACAGCACAGTTTTTTGTTTTTTTTTTTTTTTTTTAAATGGAGTCTTACTCTGTCATCCAGGCTGTAGTGCAGTGACACGATCTCAGATCACTACAACCTCCGCTTCCCAGGTTCAAGCAATTCTCCTGCCTCAACCTCCTGAGTAGCCGGGGTTACAGGTGCCCACAACCACACCTGGCTAATTTTTGTATTTTTAGTAGAGACGGGGTTTCACCATGCTGGATTAGGCTGGTCTCGAACTCCTGATCTCAAGTGACCCACCTGCCTCGGCCTCGCAAAGTGTTGGGATTACAGGCGTGAACCACGGCGCCCAGCCAGCAGAGTTTTGTATATGTTATTGGAGGGAGGTTGCATAATTTGAGCAAAGACATGAAGAGAACTGCAGGGCTTTGGGCAGAGGGATGCACATGATCTACCTTTCAGACTGGCTGCCAGTCTGAACAATGACATGGATTTGCAAAACAGACGGTTGTAAGTAAGGACATCCACTGGGATTAGAGAACAGAATCAAGCCAATTATCTCTCCAAGAATTAAGCTCTAATGTACATGGGCTCATTCAGTCATGTAAGGCAAGAGGCAGGCATTTATCACCTCCTAATTCTTCCCTGGCTTAAGGTATCTATAGCTTGTATTTTAGTCTTATGCACATCTGAAAGCGCAACTGTCTGGAAGGGAGAGGGCACATTAAAAAAATCAAAGGCATTTATTCATGGTCTAATTCTTCTACAGCTAAAACTGCCTATATCTTTTCTTGTTAGCCCAATGCACATCTGAACAGAATTTCTTGAGAGTATCGCTGTCTAGGAGAGCTCTCAGAGCTAACTTTTATAAAGTGAAAATGTGATTGCTAAGCACATGGGGCAAACACATTCTTAGAAAGTGATGCCCTGATGAGGTGCCCTCAGCAGGAACTGAGTCTCCCCTTTTCCCTTACCCTTTTGAAGCCAGAGGATAGCAGTAAGATTTTTGGGGGGATAGAGGGACAATTGGGCAAATTTGTGTTCAAATCGCATCGTAAAACTAGAGGGTCAAGAGATCTGGGTTAAATTAAATGATTTGACCATTCTAAGCCTGTTTTCTTATTTGTAAAATAAAATCAATAGCACAGTGCCCAGTCTTACTGTCATGAATGTGAAAGTTTTGTAAACTCTAAGGCACCATAAGACATGAGATGTAGCAGTTGTCTAGCTGTTTTTACTGTTGTTTTATTTTTGTAAAATATCCATTACCATATGATCCACTTTCTGGACTCCAGATTTCTTCCTATATCAATGTGGCTTTCCTTCATTTTCCTCCACTTTCTTCAATTGCCACATTTTAAGTTTGGGCTGTCTTTCGGCCTGGAAATCACCCTGCATTTCATAAGTTTGAAAAGAAAGTACAGTGCAGGCTTCAGGCACCAAGCCTGGGGAAGAAAATTTAGGTCGGGAACTTTAGTTTTACCACGTGTTAGACACATGACTTGGCTACATTACTTCACATCTTGGAGTTGCAGTTTTCATATGTAAGGTACAGATAAGTATACACCAAATGGTGCTGAGGATTAGGTGAGAAAAACCTTTGTAGAGCATCTTGCACTGCATCTGACCTATGGTGTATACCTAACAAAGGCTAAATCCCATTTTTTCTCCTTTTTTATTAGGTACAGAGTTCCAAAGAGATTAAACAAGATGTGGGAGGCACTGAGGCCAATTAGAAGTCATGAGGAGACAGTGAATTCATTGGAGGAAGGAAATGAAAGGGGGAGATTCAGTGAGTTGACTAGAAGGAAGAAAAGGGGGAAGAGATAATGGGTAGATGATGATAGAAAGGAAGAATCACCTCCGTCAGATGAGAGTTATCTCTCCTTCCATAGACGACAAAAAGAGTCCATGGAATATGCCTTGGGTACAGCCCTACCAATCCAAGGCTTCTAAAAAAATCACCCTTTTGATCAAAAAGAACATTCATATCTTTCTCTTCCAAAACAATGTTACAGACTCACACCATTAGAAACACTGATTTGTCTTTGCACACTGTCAGTTTTTATTTATGCTCATATCTTAAAATACTTTCCCCAAGTCTTAGTTGACAAAGAGAATCACAGTTCTGTAGTTGAGTTTCAAGGCTTCTGTTATAGTTAGCAGGGTTGATGTGGAGTGTGAAGGAGCGCTCGAGCAGGGATCCCTAGGCATTCTGTTCTTGGCGAAATGCAGGTTCTCTTTTGCTCTTCTCAAAGTCACTCTGTCTTCATTTTTTTAAAAAGAGTATTTCCCCCTGTATAATTCAGGTTGACTCTGAACTTCTTACCTTTTCTTTTCACTATACAGGCAAGCTTTACAAATCTTGCTTTTATTTTTGGAAGGGCTGCATTAACAAATATTTGTTTTCTTAGTTCACAAACAGCCAAGGGCCTGTTGAGAAATCTGAGCTTGACTTGTAGGCTTAATTAGTTGGTTAGGGGTAAAAATTTCATTTGAATCATTGCTGGACCCTGATTTCCATTTTTATTACATTCATTTCTTTTGGGCCCCCATACTTATTTCCTCAGTCACAGAAGTTATTTATTGTTGAGTGTGAGAAATAGACCTTATGCATGTGGCAATCAGAGAGCAATGCTAAGAAGGTAATCATTTAAATGGTAAATCAACATTAGTTTGCTGGGTTAAAAAAATTTCGTAGCTTTTATTTTTCTAGGATGAGAGAAAAGTCAGCACACTCCTCTTCCCACTTTCCCACAGATCTTTAAACTTTACCTTTATAGAAAGGGCCCTCATCATACACTCCGTGCCAGACACTTAACAACAATGTTTTCCAAGTAAAAAAAATTACACAACAAATGAAATGAAAAGGGCACATTTATGTTGCCCTGAAATCCCCCGAGATTCATTCCCAGTCTGATAGACAAGAGATTCTTTTGGTGGAACGATTCCTGGGCAAGCAAAGACACGGGCAAGTTTCACATCTGTTCATTTCCCAAAGCCATTTGCAAGCAAAAATGAGTTCACATCGTACAGCACAGATTCTCAGTATGTAACTCGACTCACCTAGATCAGGCTGTATGCCTTAATGGGGGAGGCAGATAAATCTAGAGTGTCACAGTAACAGTGTGAGCCCCTCACCATGGGGAGATAGGAGGCAGGGAGAACCAGTTTACCTAGTAGGATCACGATGCACAGAAGGATGGCAACCAGAGCCCCCGTGCTCAGTCCCGTGGGGTGGATGAGCGCCTCCGCATGGCAGGACTGCATGTTCCCGTGGTGGTCACATGCACAGACCCGGACAGTCACTGTCCCAGTGCTGCTTTGAACTGGGTAGTCGTTGTCTGAAATGACCACAGGCAAGAGATAGGTGCTCATCTCGTGTCTATTATAGCCATTTTTCCGAGTTAAGATTCCCGCCGTGTTGTCTGGAACCGGAAAGCAGAGTGGTGAATGTTTGTGGATACTGCGTCACGTATTGAATCAATTGTGATGGGAAAAGATAGATATAGATACAGATACATACACATACATATACATACAGATACAGGTATGGATATAGATGGAGGTAGAGAAGGTAACTTGAACTCATTTACCTTTGTTGTCTTGAATGGTAAAGTTTGAGCCACTGGCTGCTTCAGGGGCCAAAGAAAATGAAAATTGGTGCCCACTATAAGGGTCGTCCTTGTCAACAGCACGCAGGGTCTGAATCAACTAAGAGAAAAACCAGAACACTGCCATAAAATTTTGATAACTCAAAAGTGTTTCTTACCGTTTTGCAATAAATTGCTTGACAAAATGATTTAACATTTTAAGTATAAAAATGATAGCCTTTAAGTAATGCACAGTGAATCTGCTCTATTATGGGTTAGAAAGCCAAAGGGCAGGGAATGATTCTTTGTTGTGGGGACACTGTAGGACGTCCTGTGCATTGTAGGATGTTAAGCAGCCACCCTGGCCTCTACCCACCCGATATCAGTAGCAACTTCTAGTGTGACAATCAAACTCTCTCAAGATACTGCAAATATCCCCAGGGAGGAAATCACCCTGATTGAGAAACATTTGGCTTTGAGTGATGCAAAGCTATAAAATATCCCAATAGTCTGTGACAACATCGCACTTCACAAAGTAGAAGTTCTCTTTGGACAGTCTGTCTAGAAATGCACTCTTAGCATTACATAAGCTATCAACTTGCAAAAAATGGAAAAGAAAATAAGTATGTAGAACACGATAACTTCAGCTTTCTACCTGCACGTGTACTTTAACAGTGTACTTCTATTTTCACAAACTGAAACATAATTTTTATATCACTGGCAGCAAAGACCTATTTCACATGGGGACGAATGTGTAAAATAGGAAAACATTCATGAATTTGTATTACTTATACAGATGGTCAATGTAAATAAGTGAAATCATGAATTATAGGCAATTATAAAGTATGTTCTAGTTATTACTTCAAGTACATATGGTAATTAAACTATCTGTTCACCAATAAAGATTTTTCCAATAAAGCTGTGACTAATCTATTTTAATAAAAACTTAAGATCAATTTGGAATCAGCCTCAGTCTTTGATGAACTTCCAGTTCTTCGAAACTGTTAGTTCTCATATGTAAGTCCTGGTTCTTATTTATAGTATTAATTTCCGTGGCATTCACTTCATAGATAATTCACAACTCTCCTTCAGCTCTGTGAATCATCTCAATGATTAGAAGATCTAAATTAATCTGACGTTCAACTTGAATGTACTTTTTAATGAAACTCACCTGATCTGCCTTTGCTTTTTCACAGACAAAAGTTTCATAGAACTCAGCAAATTCTGGGGCGTTGTCATTGACATCTAGAACTTTAATATATAGAGGTACTCGACTACTTTGCTTTGGATTATCTGTCACATTCCAAAAAGAAAGAAAAAGCCATTTACATGTTGATTGCCGATTCCCTTTAGACAACATCCACTCAACTTCTTCATTCTCATTCATGCACAGATTCCCCAAGCTACTGTACTACTGGGCATTAAGTATCAGTGTGGTCACAAAAAGTAGAATTTGATTATTTGGTACATCTGGAGTTGGATGCACCTGTTAGAGATACATGGGTGACAAAGCTACTTGTGTTGATATAGTTCAACTGTATAATAAACCTTAAGATAACACAAAACCAAGAAAGGCATTTTAAAGGTAGATTTTCAAGGAAGCAGGCTGATGGGGAGCATATGGACAAAAGGAAGAAGAGGGAAAATGAATGAACCACCAGAAGACCAAAGGATAGTTATTGGTCTTAGTGTTTTAGTTTGAGTGCTGAACGAGAGCAAGATGTCATGCTAAACACTTTGCTATATTATGTTATTTAATGTTCACAAACTTCTGAGATAGACAGAGTTACTGCCCCCATTTTACAGATGAGGAAACTGAGACATGGAGAAGTTAAGCAATTTATCTGTGTTTACAGAGACAGTAAAGAGAGAAGTCCAGGTTCAAACTTGGATCTGTCTGACTCCAAGCCCAGGCTGAAAGCCCAGGCTTTTCATCTGGAATTAATGATAGAGCGGAATCAATGTTTGCAGACCTGAGATAAATGAAGTATTTTGGTTGCCTTCTGTGGTAATCTTTTAGCACAGTATGGAAGACAGATTCCTGGTGTAAGAATCAGGAGTTAGAATCTATCACCTCAGCTCTCTTCATTTACTTCACTTGTATGTCTATTGTTTTTTCACTTTGTAAGTATTTAGGGAGCATCTAATACCTAATCTATAGCAGCCTCTATTTGGGATGTTGGGGCACTAGGAAACATAACAAAGATCCTGTTTCCTGCAGCTTTATTGTAATGGGGATGGACAAACCATAAACACATAAATGTATAATGTATCAGATGGTAAATGCTATAGAGAAATTAAGTAGGTAAAAAGGATTGAGAGAAATAGAGCTGTTACTTAGAATGATGACCAAGGACTGCTTCTCTGATGAGACATCATTTGCCCAGAGACATGAATGAAGAGAAGATTTAAGCCATGTGAATATTTCCGACTCTTCAGGTCGAGGAATCAGTATATGCAAAGGCCCTGAGGTGAGTGGGAGGTGGTTTTATACAAGCTTTTGGTTTCTGTTATATCAAAGGTTGTTAAGAAGATTAGACAGTAAGATTCTTTAAAATGTCTGAAATTTTACTCACACTATTCTTCGAAAGTTAGAGTAGCTGAATACTAACTTTTAAGAGATAGTCACCAATACTTTCAAATGTGTCATAGAAACATTAAATCTTAAAAACAATTTTTTTAGGCACAAAGCTTAAAATACTTATGAAATGACTGCTTTGGTAAAAAATAAAATTCCGTGGTTGTCGGAAAAATGGCCATTTTCAGTGGGAAAGAATTTTATAATTTTAAAACTTCAAAGATGCTCTGTCTTTGCTATTTACCTCAGTCCCTTAATATAAATGAACATGAACTTCAAGATAAATCTTGACATAAGTTCTGAAGAGCAAATTCCTACCTAATTTCTAATGTGCTGTCCTTATCACTATCTAAAAGCAATGCTTCATTTTGCCCGTATTGGTTACTATTCTACCAAATATCCTGTAGTCACTTCAAATCTCATGAGTTATATTGACAGAGAATACAAATGTAATAAACTACTCGATAAGGAATATTTCACACTAGATACCCAAAGTGAGCTAAAAATGTTTAGAACTTTTAAAATTAAACACAAAAACTAAAAAAAAAGTAAGCTATACTTTAGAAGCCTAGTTTTATTGTTGTTGCTGCTGTTGTTTGGAGTTTGAGTCTCACTCTGTCGCCCAGGCTGGAGTGCAGTGGAGTGATCTCGGCTCACCGCAAGCTCCGCCTCCCAGGTTCACACCGTTCTCCTGCCTCAGCCTCCCAAGTAGCTAGGACTACGGGCACCCGCCACCACGTCCAGCTAATTTTTTTGTATTTTTAGCAGAGACGGGGTTTCACCGCGTTAGCCAGGATGGTCTTGATCTCCTGACCTCATGATCTGCCCCCCTCGGCCTCCCAAAGTGCTGGGATTACAGGCATGAGCCACCGTGCCCGGCCTAGAAGCCTAGTTTTAAACATTGAAATTCTATTTTAAAGATGGTTTTCACTTATATTCTTCAGCCCGTACATTGTATTGACCAACTACATTAGTTTTCATTGTGTGTAATCATTTTATTTAAAGCATTCTTTTGGCACTATTGTTCTTTGCCTTCAATTTCATGGGGGCTACCATAAAATTCATTCTAATCATTTTATTGATTACTTGGTGGTTTGTATTAGTCACTTTGGTATACCATGGAACAGTGATAATTTATATCTCTTAATTCTGTAAAGACTTCGAAATAGAAATTCTATAGTAAGCTAGAGAATTGATATCTAAAAAATTTCTAAACAATGCCCACATTTTACAATATACTTGACCACTCTCATCTTTTGCCCCCACACGCAATGTCTAATTGAGAGTCTGTTTTTTTCAGCTGTTTATGTAATGTTCTAATTTATAAGCTTTTTGGAATTAAATCCACCCAGTACCAATTCAATCTCATTTGTGAGATACATTGCCATTTTATTGTTTCCAAACCATAGAACTTTCAGGGTTGCCTCTCCATTTATGTATAAGCCAATGCATATATAGAAGAAGCATTACTGCAAATCACTCCAGGGCTCTTTCCCTCAATATATATCAAGTGGGATTGTCAATACATGGTGACAAGCTATGCTCTGCCAGCCCTTGCTGGGACACTCAGTCTATTAATGGGGGACAGCAGTGGTATTAGGTAGGACTTACTGATTTCTGTTGCTATCACTGTAATGTTGTGCCATAGCAGTGTTTCTCGGTCAAGAAGTTTCGATGTAAAAATTGAACCATTTCCAGAATCAATGTTGAATATTCTGTCCATATCTGTGTGTCGATCTACAGAGTACCTGAAAATGCAGAGTGGAATTAAGAAAGGCTTTTCTTTCTATTTCCTATTGTCACATCATAGAACATCATAACACATCTGGTACACAACATGTCCCAGAGTATCTGTGGCATGAATTTTTTTCCATCTCTAGTGCATATTTGAATATCTACAACTTGACATTAAGTAAAATATTTTGAGAAATTAGTTCTTCACAATGGAGGTCTTAATAGTAAACTCACTAGACAAGTTGCATGACTTTGAGGATCACCATTACATTTTCTTTTCTAATATGTATAAATTTGGATCAAGTTTATATAGTGTTTCATTTTTAACTCAAGTTTTTACAACCTGAGAACTTTAATATGTGTGTGTGTGTTTGTATGCATATGTAGGGTGTTGGTTATTTTTCTACTTTCCATTTAATTTAAAAAATCATCTGTTGAAATAAGCAAAAGACAGCTAGTGTGGCCAAGGTTAGTGAGGCAGAAGAGGGAGATAGGAGATGAGACTAGGGAGAGAGCCAGAGTCTAGACTGCAGAAGGCTGTGGTAAGAAGGTGGAATTTATTCTAAATGCAATGCGAATCTACCCAAGGGTTTTTTGTTTGTTTGTTTTGAAATGTGGTCTCATTCTCTCACTCTGTCACCAAGGCTGGAGTGCAGTGGCATGATCTTGGTTCACTGCAATCTCGACCTCCCAGGCTTGAGCCATACTCCCACCTTAGCCTCCCGGGTAGCTAGGACCACAGGTGTGTGTTACCATGCCCTAATTTTTTGTATTTTTTGTAGAGACAGGATTTGGCCATTTTGCACGGGCTGGTCTTGAACTCCTGAGCTCAAGTGATCCACCTAACTCGGTCTCCCAAAGTGCTGGGATAACAGTCATGAACCACCATGCCTAGCTACAAAGGGTTTTAAGCAGGTGAGTGCCACAATCTAAATTATGGATAATAAAGATCACTGGTTGAATTGAGGAGAATGCTTGGACAGTGCTGCCACAAACAGAGAAAAAAGGAGTGAAAAACAGGATTCGGGGAAGATGGGTAAGTTCCATTTTTGCTATGCTGAGGCTAAGGTGCCTGAGAAAAGTACGGGAAGAGATATTTAGTCTGAAGCTCAAGATCAAGATCTGGACTGATTCCAGATTTCCTATTCAGCTGTCCAAGAAAACAATGTCCAGTGGAGGAAGAAAAGCACTAAAGACAGAATCATTTACATCACTTAAATCAGTGGGAGACCAGAGACACACAGTGGTGCCTGGAACAGACAAGGAACTTGATAAAAATTTAAGAAGGAGAGTTTGAATACATTCAAGGAAAACCAAGAGAAGCATTTGGAAACCAAACATTCCAACCCTAATACTGGTGGAAGACTAGTGGATTTTGAGAAATGTTGTCTTATTTATAAATGTATTACTAGTTTTTAGAATAGCTATGTGATATGGTTTGGCTCTGTGTCCCCACCCAAATCTAATCTTGAATTGTAATCCCCATGTGTCAAAGGAGGGGCCTGATGGGAGGTGATTGTATCATGGGGGCAGACTTCTCCCTTGCTGATCTTGTGATAGTGAGTGAATTCTCATGAGAGCTGATGGTTTAAAAGTGTAGTGCTTCCCCTTACCTTTCGCTATGATTACAGGTTTGCTGTGGCCTCCTAGCCATGCTTCCCGTACAGCCTGTAGAACTGTGAATCAATTAAACCTCTTTTCTTCATAAATTACCCAGGCTCAGGTAGTTCTTTATAGCAGTGTGAGAATGAACTAATACAGAACATTGCTACCAGGAAAGTGGGGGACTGCTATAAAGATAGCTGAAAATATGGAAGCAACTTTGGAACTGGGTAACATGCAGAGGTTGAAACAGATTGGAGGGCTCAGAAGAAGAAAGAAAGATGTAGGAAAGTTTGGAACTTCCTAGAGACTTGTTGAAAGGTTTTGACCAAAATGCTGACAATAATATGGGCAATGAAGTCCAGGCTGAGGAGGTCTTAGATGGACATGAGGAACTTATTGGGAACTGGATTAAAGGTCACTCTTGCTTTGCTTTAGCAAGGAGACTGGAGGTGTTTTGCATCTGCCCTAGAGATCTGTGGAACTTTGAACTCAAGAGGGATGATTTAGGGTATTTGGCAGAAGTTTCTAAGCAGCAAAGCTTTCAAGAATTGATCTGGCTGTTTCTTAAAGTGTATGCTCATGTGTGAACAAAGAGATGACGTGAAACTGGAACTTATATTTAAAACGGTGACCATGTGGTAGAAAAGAAAGATCCATTTTCTGGGGAGGAATTCAAGCCTGCTGCAGAAATTTCCATAACTAAAGAGGAGCCGAATGTTAATAGCCAGGACAAGGGGGAAATGTCTCCAGGGCATTTCGGGGACCTTGATCGCAGCCCCTTCCCTCACAGGCCCAGAGGCATAGGAGGAAAAAAAATGGTTTCATGGGCAAGGCTTAGGGCCTAGCTGCTCTGTGCAGCCTTGGGACATGGCATCCTGTGTTCCAGCCACTTCAGCCCCAGCTGTGGCTAAAAGGGGCCAAGGTCCAGCTCAGGTTGTGGCTTCAGAGGGTGCAAGCCCCAAGCCTTGGTGGCATCTTCATGGTGTTGGCCCTGAAGGTGTGCAGAAAGCAAGAAGTTGAGGTTTGGGAACCTCCACCTAGATTTCAGAGGATTTATGGAAATGCCTGGATGTCCAGGCAGAAGTCTGCTGCAGTGGTGGAGACCTCATGGAGAACCTCTCTACTGGAGCAGTGTGGAGGGAAAATGAGGGGTTGGAGCCCCCAAACAGAATCCTCACTGGGGCACTGCTTAGTGGAGCTGTGAGAAGGGGGCCACTCTCTTCCAGACCCCAGAATGGTAGAGCCACCAAAAGCTTGCACCATGAGCCTGGGAAAGCTGCAGGCACTCAATGCCAGCCCATGAAAGCAGCCTTGGGGGCTGTATCTTGCAGAGCCACAGGAATGGAGCTGCCCAAGGCCATGGGAGCACACCCCTTTATCAGTGTGCCCTAGAGGTGAGACATGGAGTCAAAGGAGATTATTTTGGAGCCTTAGGATTTAACGACGGCCCTGCTGGATTTCAGTCTTGCATGGGGCCTGTAGCCCCTTGGTTTTGGCCGATGTCTCCCTTTTTGAGTGGGAACATTTACCTAATAACTGTAACCCCATTGTATGGAAGTAACTAACTTGTTTTTTATTTTACAGGCTCATAGGCTGAAAGGATCTGTCTTGTCTCAGAGGAGACTTTGGACTTGGACTTTTGAGTTAATGCTGGGATGAGTTAAGACTTTGGGGGACTGTTGGGAATGCATGATTGGTTTTGAAATGTGAAAAGGACATGAGATTTGGGAGGGGCCAGGGGAAGAATGATATGATTTGACTCTGTGTTCTCACCCAAATCTGATCTCAAATTGTAATCCCCATGTGTTGGAGGAGGGACTTGGTGGGAGGTGACTGAATCATGGGGCAGACTTCCCCCTTGCTGTTCTTGTGATAGTGAGTGAGTTCTCATGAGATCTGATGGTTCAAAAGTGTGTGGCACTTTCCCCTTCCTTTCCCTCTTCTTCTTCTGCTATGATTGTAAGTTTCCTGAGGCCTCTTGGCCATGCTTCCTGTACAGCCTGTGGAAATGGGAGTCAATTAAACCTTTTCATAAATTACCAAGTTTCAGGTAGTTCTTTATAGCAGTGTAAAAATGGACTAATACACTATGTTTATGAGCAGGGTGGGGGTGGGGTATTACAGAGAAAACTGAAGAAAGTTGATCTGTTAAGGCCATTAGAAAAAAAATTGCCCATTTCAGCTGGATTTTTAAAACTTTATGAGGTTTAAAAACATTGCCTAAGAAATTCAATTTAAGTAAATGACCTAGTGAGGCAGACATATGTGGAATCATTATGAGTGCTCTAAGAAAAATAAACCCTTGTTACTAATTTGCCATAGTATACTGCATCCAATATTCTACTTGAATATGTTATTTTGGTTTAAAACACAAGTAGTGAATTATAATGAACAATATATTTTATCTTCATAAAATTTATTTTTATTATCTAGTGAGTGTCTAAATGAAATAGATATTCAATTATTGTAGGCCATTTAAACCTGATTTTAAAGAGAATTAATGAAGTTCACAATGGGTGTAATATTAAGTTGAATTGGAATTTCAGTTTCAATGGATATAAACTTATGTTTTTATTATCAAAAGGGTTGAAACAAATGAAACAGCTATTGTTTTGCCATTTATGTCATGAATCAATATTTATTAAGAATTTAGGCAACAGTATTGTACTTACTTGATCACGTCTTATTTTAAATTTGAGAATGACAGATATTTATAGCACATAGTTAATTACAAAAAGGAAACCTCAATATTCATAGACTTTGTAAGAAATTTTATAATTATCTATATACATATTTTTTTCTCATGGAAAATGCTAAGCTTAAGATGTGCTGCTTCTGTAAGCTGTTACAATTACATACAGCAATAATCTTGTTTTCTTCTTTTCCCCCTGCTATAGTTTTAAATTTTACAAGTCATTATATTTTCCTATCAAGCCTTGACATAAAGGGTAAGAGGCGAGAATTTTTAGTTGAAGGCAGCTTTCAATTTGAAAGAGAAAGTAACTATTTAGGAAATACCAAAATTGTATTTTTTCTTTGTGTTGGGACATTTAAAAATTAATAGAAAATCTAAAATGCCCACATCATTTGGGAAAGATGTTTGTACACAAGCCTTGCTTGTTTGTTGTTTTTTCCTTCCAAGGTAATTTAAATTTATATCAAAGATATTTATTGTCCAATCACATTACTTATAATTATCACTGATAAGAAACAAGATAATCAATCCCATCGTGATTATAGCAGTTCCTTCTGTTAGGTAGCTCTTTTTTTTTTTTTTTTTCTAGGACTTAATTGTATTCTGTGATTAAATAATTTGTCTTCTAATATATCCTCAAGTCAGGAAGATTTGTGGTTCTTCCTGGAAAGGATGTATGTTTGCATAAATTTTTCATAATTTGTATGTATAGTGACATATTATAAGATTATTTCACAGAAACCAAAGGGAATTTGAGATGAAGTTATTAGAAGAAAATAATTTTACGTGATTAAAGAATTAAAGATTTGTACCTGCATAATGATAAATTAGTGCTCTGAGGAAGAATTCTCTAGTGTTAATTTTGCACCTACCATATTGTCTAGCACTTAGTTGTTCAACATTTATGTTTTGAATAATCAAAAATTATGTATGAATGTATTTTTCTAATATAAGAATGAATTTTATCCTATAAAAGGACACTGGAATACCATTTATATACCAATATATCTATAAGTATTTCTAGTCTCAAATGTATATGTATCAAATCCATATGTACCAAGGAAAGGCTGGCAGCAAAAAGCTTAAAAATTAGCTGACAGCCAACATAATCTGACAAGCTAACTACTTTCTTTCATAAAACAGAAAATAATGCAGTGGGTAAAAATGGTATTTGGTATAAAAAGTAATATAGATATGGAAATATTGCCTGAATTCACAGAACATTCTCGCTTTTAATTAAAAAAATGTTGATCTATCAAGGAGATAACCAAAGCTCATATTTGTAAACTTCTAGCATTAACACTTTCAAATTGAATTTGATACTTACTTGCTAAGATTTTTTTCCTTATGCAGTTAAAATAAACTCTAAGAGAGTAGTTGTGAAAATACTTACACATGCATTAGTGAAAACTATATTAGTGAAAGCTATATTAGTGAAACCCACATTCATTTTCCTTATTAACAATATTAAATGTATGTGGAGAAACACTTGATCCATGGAGCTCACATGGTTGACCATAGCCCAATTCAAAGTGTCTTATAGATATTCCAGTAGGATGATAAAACAAGAGTTTATGTGCCCAGTGATTTAAAATTATTCCCTGAAAGTAAGCCAGGAATTTTTGTGTTTGAGATGTAGGGCTTGTCATAAGGTTTTATTTGAACAAAGGGCTCAACTGGGAAAAGTTGGAAAATGACTGCTGCCTTAGAGCCCCAAATTCTTTTATCTGCAATAATATTCTTCATGTAGCAGCTAGTGTTACCCTTTTAAAATGGAGTTTTAGATTAGTTAACTCTTATACTCAAAGGTTTCCAGTGGCTTCTCATCTCAATCAGAACAAAATCCAGTCTTTACCATGAACTACAAAGCCCTACAGGACCTGCCACACTCCTCATCAGCTATCAAACCTCTTTGAGGCCTCATATCTGACCTCCCCTCCCTCACTCACTCTCTTCCAGCTGCGGAGGCCTCCTCACTGCTCTTTCAACTGTCAAGCAAGCTCTGGTATCAGACTTACCCTTGCTTTTCTCTCTTCTTGAATGTTCTCCCCCCAGCATCAACATAGTTCGCCCTTTAATTTCTTCTTAGAATGTTTTCCCCTCAGCATCAACATGGTTCGCCCTTTAATTTCATTCAAATCTTTACTAAATGGTCCCCTACCAAGAATGCCAAACCTGACCCCATTATCTAAAATAGTACTCCAGGTGTTCTTTATTTCCTTATTCTGCCTTATTTTCCTGCTTAAAATTTACTTTTGCCTGACGTATTACATATTTATTGTTTGTCTATTTCTGCTTGCCCCAATTAGAATGTAAGCTTCATGGGATCAGGGCTGTATTCCCTAGTGCCTAGAGTACCTGGCACTTGGCTGGCACCTTGACCAGAATCTATTTGTGAACTCACTGGCGAGAGTTTCTCTAGTTTTTCAATCTGCTTACTTTGTTTATGGGTAATAATTGACACAATGCTATTCTGGTCTAGCACTTTTCTTGAACTCCTGACCTCAAGTGATCTGCCCACCTTTGCCTCCCGAAGTGCTGGGATTACAGGTGTGAGCCGCCGCGCCCAGCTAGTACTTTTCTCATTTAGTCAACTAAGCTACTGGCTGAAGGCTGGAGGTTGGTTGACTCCAGCATTTTTCTGTTAAGATCCGAGAATACTGAAGCATCGGTGGTCCCAAAGAGCAATAAGGCCTTATTGTAACATGATTTACAACTAAGGTGTAAGGAAAGCATAGGGAAAACAGAACTAGTTTACATAGCATACATTTGGACTCTGTTGTATTAATTTCCCTAGGATTTCACGGACGTATATCATGAAACAATTGTTGTTTTTATCTACATCTACAAAAGGAAAATGCATCTGAATGGAGGATAATTCTGTCTTTTAGGTGTTACACTTGAAAAACACTTGAAAAACACTTGAAAAACAGGCTCTCAATCCCAGTGCTTGATTTGTTAAAAATCATACTTTTTCTTTGCTACTCTTTGACAAATCTTAAACTTAAAAAAATCTCAAACCTTGAAAAATAATCCCAGGTTATTCAGCCACATCACCTTATACTACTTCTATTTAAGCAGTAAACTCCCTATAGCTTGCTTTCCTTCCCAAATTTGTGTTCTTTTAAGGTTTATACAGTTAGCTCCGTGTATCCACAGGTTCTGCAACTGTGGATTCAACCAACTGGAAATCAAAAATGTTTGGAAAAAACAAAAAGCAAACAATAAAAAATAGTACAAATAAAAACATCAAGATAACAACTATTTACATAATATTTACATTGAATTGGTACTATAAGTAATCTAGAAATGACTTAAAGCATAGGGAAGGATGAGCTTCGGTTGTTTGCAAATCTGTGTCATTTTATATAAGGAACTTCCGGATTTGTGAATTTTAATATGGGGGTGGTCCTGGCACCAATCCCCCAGGGATAACAAGGGACTACTGTATTTCTGCCAAAATAATATTTATGCAGTGAGCAAAGAGAGTTAAAGGTGCTGTTTAGAATAGTTTTTTCAGGAAAACATAATTGTCTAATTGGAACAAAAGGGATTCATCTTTTCTAAAGTGCAGGCAGATATTTGAATATAAATTGACTGAAGCTTATGAAACAGACACATCGCAGAAGCGTGCTTACTTGACAGGATTCCTGGCAGCGTCTGGATCTTGGGCTGTGACGGAGCCTATTGTGGTGTTTATCTGAGCATCTTCTCTTATTTGTAGGATGTAGGCCAGCTTGCTGAAGACAGGAGGCTCATCTACATCCTCCACCACAATTCTAACTGTGGCTGAATCTTTGAAAGGCCCCAAGTAGAGAAATCGTGGCTCAACATGAGGATTGGAGGCTTCCACTTTAAGGGTATACACTTTCTTCTTTTCAAAGTCCAAGAGCTTGGGGTGGGGGGTGGGGGGTGGGGGAAGAAGTGACATATTTAAAGCAGCCAAGACACAGAAAGCCAAGACATGAAACATTTTTGGTGTAAATCACTGATAAATGAATGGAATCATATTGCTTAGGGAAACACATTAGTGTGATATTGGGCACAGGGAGAAAAGATAAGATGTAATTTTTTTTCTTACATCTAGGCTGTTAGGCAGGAAATGATCATAAAGTTTGTGAAGGAGTTCAGATGCCACACAGCCCTGAAAAGTGTATGGGCTGAGACTGTGCCTGCTGTTGACTTAAAAGTGGGTCCTGAGGTACAAGGCATCATACCAGGCAGGAAGGGCACTTGGAAGCAGGAGTCTGGTAGAGCCCACTCTGTCCCCACTTAAAATATACTCGCATTTTACTAGAGGGGGCCATCAGGGGCAAGTTGGCAAATACACAGTGTGTTATTCCATGTCAGATGTTCTCACATCTGGCTTTTTTTTTTTTTTTTTTGAGACAGAGTCTTGCTCTGTCGCCAGGCTGGAGTGCAGTGGCGCGATCTCAGCTCACTGCAACGAGGCCTCCAGATTCAAGCGATTTTCCTCAGCCTCCCAAGTAGCTGGGACTATAGGCACATGCCACCAGGCCCAGTTAATTTTTGTATTTTTAGTAGAAACGGGGTTTCATCATGTTGACCAGGATGGTCTTAATCTCTTGACCTCATGATCCACCTGCCTCGGTCTCCCAAAGTGCTGGGATTGCAAGCGTGAGCCACTGTGCAGGCCATATCTGGCTTTAATTACACCAGTGAGTGTTTAAAACTGGCCAATGTCTTGGCCCCACCCTGGACCATTAAACCAACATATCGGGGCATGCAGATTAAAATCGACATGATTAAACACTTCCCCCAGTGATTCTATGGTGCAGCCAGAATTGAGAGCCACAAGTTTGCATTGTGAATCCCTCGTCGTCATTCAAAAAAACATAGATTAAAGTTTTGTGTTTTTTTTTGCATGAGGTAATGAAATATTCCAAATGGTATCCTGAAAAGAGCATTGGGCTAATTATTTGCCAAAGAAAGAAAAGATCATTGTTGTCAATATGGTATCCTGAAAAGGGCATTGGGCTAATTATTTGCCAAAGAAAATAATGATCATTGTTGTCAAGGGTCTTTAGGAAAAGTAGCTCTGCTTTTGGAGACATGGTGAACCCAAATGCTTATTGCTGACTTTTAGTTTTTGATGATAATATGACAAGGCTCACTAGAAACACAATTAATCAAGATGTTAGTGAATGTGATTTAGTCGTCTAGGCAAAATTTCAGTTCGAATCTGATAAGGCACCAAGAAAATTAAAAAGGTTAATGCACACTAATGGGCTTCCTAATTATATTACAGTTTAAAACATTAGTCTGAGTGTCACTTAAACATGTTTTATTGTGTTTTCAGATATTAAGACACGTAATCCTAAGTTTGGGAGGCAAAAAGTCTCTGTTATTTACATCCACCGATGCTTATATTTACCAGAAAAGTAATAGTATGCTAAAGGAGAGAGAAAATATTACACCATACATGATAAAAGTGAAATCATAAAAAGTTAACCAAAATTAATATTTTTAGTCTCGAAGCATACCATTCATTGGTTTTTAATTTTTGCCATATTTTTGTATACTACTCTGTGGTGCTAGACAATTTGGGGGATAAAATAATGAATCAGTACTTTGGAAAAAAATAGAAATCAGAAAAGATTTATTGTTGTGTTCCAAAAAGTAGCTAAAGAGGTCACAGGAAATTTATGGTATTTAATTTAAATTTGTTATGGTATTTAATTTAAACTTGTGATCTTTATATATCCTCTTTCTGTGATGCAAGTCATCTTGATCACTGCTTGCTGTACTCTTTTCCTTCACAGCATGCATCACAATTTGTAGTAATGTATTTGTTTGTTTGTTTACTTGGCTCCTCGTCTCTTTCACCCAGACTGGAAGTACCATGAGGGCAGAGAACATTTGTAGTATGTACCAGTGCACCTCCAGCACTTAGAGCAGTGTCTGGCACTGTTTATTTACTGTTCATTTAAAGTATTTACTTAATGTATTTTTATGAATATCATTTGTTTATATTACTTATTTACTTAGCAGCTTCCTAATAAAAATTCATTGGATGTATAGAATTAACATGAATGCATATCATTTTAGGTTCCTGAAAGCCAACCCAGGAGATCTCATTGTCATTAGAATTGACTTTCTTTCTTCCTTTCCTTTCTTCCTTTCCTTCCCTCCTTCCCTCCTTCCCTCTCCTTTCCTCCTTTCCTCCCTCCCTCCCTCCCTCCCTCCCTCCCTCCCTCCCTCCCTCCCTCCCTCCCTTTTCTTTTCTTTCTTTCTTTCTTTCTTTCTTTCTTTCTTTCTTTCTTTCTTTCTTTCTTTCTTTCTTTTTTTTTCTTTCTTTCTTTTCTTTCTTTCTTTCTTTCTTTCTTTCTTTCGACAGAGTCTCACTCTGTCACCTAGGCTGGAGTACAGTGGCGTGATCTCACTGCAACCTCTGCTGCCTAGGCTCAAGCAATCCTCCTGCCTCAGTCTCCAGAGTAGCTGGGATTACAGGCACCTGCCACCACGCCTGGCTAATTTTTGTATTTTTAACAGAGATGGGTTTTGCCATGTTGGTCTCAAACTCCAGAACTCAAGAGATCCTCCTGCCTCGGCCTCTGAAAGTGCTGGGATGACAGGCGGGAGCCACCATGCCTGGCCAGAATTGGCATTTTTTCTGAAAATAATAAGTCAAATAAAAATCTAAAGGAATGTTTATGTGAGACATAATTGCCCCTGGTAACTTAGGAACTGGAGAAAGGTAAATGGGTTCACTTTGTATGGTGTTTAAGAAGCGGCATTACCTTTTTGACAGTTATAATCCCTTCCTGGGTTTCCTGGTCAGTGATGACATCAAACATATCCAGCCCCTCACCGTCTGTGATGCTGTACTCAATTTCAGCATTTTCTCCCACGTCAGCATCGCTGGCTTTGATTCTGCCAATTGGTGTACCCGGTGGAGAAGATTCAGGAGTTTTAAACTGGTATGTACCTATTAATCACCAGACAGATATAAGTCAAACATACACTAACCACAGTCTATTATCATAAAAACAAAACCTATTCTCTAACAGTTCTTTAAGACACTACCATCAGGTAGATTTGTGCTTTCCTCAAAATAACTAATGGTGGCCTGTTCTTCTTATGTCTACTTTCATGGTTGTTAAGAATGTTTCTTCTATTTCATGACCTGTCTCCTTGCAAATGGAGAACACTTTTCTTGTCCTGTAAACAGGCTCCAAAGTTTACAGTGTGATTGTGAGAACAGCTGAACTGCTACAGGAGGCACAGAAGGCTTCAAAGCCCTTTGTTAACTTAATCTAACAGAGTAGAGAAGAATTTAATCTGAACTGCGACTTTAAGTTAATTACTAGGTATTCTTTAAAAGAGTTCTTTCTACCATTGCTAATAATAGCTGGAGGTGGAAAGAAATTATAGCAAGTTGGAAGCTGTATCCAAGTAGATATTCTTTAACTCATACATGGAGCTGGACCTAGCTGCAGAGTTAGAGATATAGGTAAATACATTAAGTGATAAAACTCCTAATTTTTTTCTTTTGACTCCTAAATTTTATTATTTTATGCATAGGTTTCTCCCATACTTATATTTGTATTACTACTTTGAAATCCATTTTTCCTATACAGAAACTTTTTTTTTTTAAATATGCTCCTGTTGCAAACTTAGTTTAGAGAGACTACATATGAATTACAGTTTAGATTGGCCAGACTATGATGTACTTAGCACCAAAAATATAAAATAGTAAAACCAAAGCTTATTCTACCCTTTTCCATTACATTTTGTCAACCATTCATACAAATGATTTGAAAAGAATTTAAACAGTCTATGGCACTACTAAAATGTAGGCATTCAATAATAGTAATCCCCTAAGTAATGAGTTCATACTTGGTAAAATGATAAAGCAAGTTAACTCAAATATGCAACTCAAAAAGAGCATTTTTTTTTTTTTTTTCCGGACAGGGTTTCCCCCTGTTGCTCAGGCTGGAGTGCAGTGGCATGATCATGCTTACTGCAGCCTCAAACTTCTGGGCTCAAGCAATCCTCCCACCTCAGCTTTCTGAGTAGCTGGGACTACAGGTGCACACCATCATGCCTGGCTAATTTATTTTTACTTGTTGTAGACACAGGGTCTCACTATGTTGCCTTGGCTGGTCTTGAACTCTTGGCCTCATGCAGTCTTCCTCCCTCAGCCTCCCAAAGCTCTGGGATTACAGGAATGAGTTGGTGCACCCCAGGTTAAGTATTTCTCTAGTGTTTTCAACTTCCATTTTTAGGGCCTCCTGCCCCTTTCTATCTTCTCCCCTCCCTTGCCTTGGCATATTGCTCAATAACAAGTCACAGGCTATCTAAGCAGAGCAGAGTGAGTTACAAATTCCTGTGGTACCAGGGTGCAGGGGAATCCTTTTGTTATTCTTCCCCAGGGAATCTCCATGTTAAAAAGGAGGTTTTGGGCAAACTGTTGGTGATCCTAACAGTTTTCGTTTCAGGCCTGTGTAAAGGAAATGGTAGGCCTCACAGAACCTTTCTTCAACTTGTTATATCAGATATTCTTTAATTAGCTCTGATCTTTTTGCATTTAGCTAACTCTGATTAAAAACTTGAAAAAATAAAGAAAATACAACGACTTCCTGTTGATTCATGTATATCTCTATTCTAAAGGAAGCCCATATTAGCTGATTCGGTTTTTTAAAAATGCCATGATAGAATGAGTGGGTTTTCTATTTAATAATTAAGATAGCTTTTGTAGGAGATCATGGTCCCAAAGGGATTTTGTTCCTGGAAGAAAAGTTACGTTAAAACCAGTTCCCTCTTGGGTAGCTTTTTGTGGGAATTTTTAGCATACTTCTGATACCAAGTTGGTATTCATGGATGTTGGTTTTCCTTCTTCTTCCTTCTTATCTAATCACGAGAGTTAATGATTTTGGAGACGACTTTCGGTATCTCAACTAACCATAATGTAGAAAACGATTTATGATTACAAATGGATTAAGTACCTAGTTACTTCCACAGTTGTATTTTTAGAAAGAGTAAAATGATAAATCCTCCCCTTACAAAGCTTTGTGAGGATTTAAAAGAGATTACATGCCTGATTAAATTCACAAAACATAAAGTCAAATTTTTCCTAACAAATTGCAGCATGCTTGTATACATATGTTCTGCATGAGCAGATTTATGTCTGTGGTAGTTTTCTTAATAAGGAGAAATGAAACAATGATGTTGCCTTTACAACAACAGCAGAAATCACTCAGCTAATTACCAATACAGGAACATAAATGTTCACATTTCCTGAGCGTTGCCATGTTGTCAACTCATTTTTTAATAAAAGTACCAGTTCTTCTTAAGTCCACTAACTTTGACAATAATGATGACAATGGAAAACAAAAACTCTTAATGTTCAAGTTTTATAAAAGCACATTGAAGAAACTCATTCGATCAAATGTTCCTACTCTGGGGGAATCGGGGAGGGTTGTCGTTGACATCAGTCAGTGTGATGTTCACGGTGGTGGTCCCAGATAATCCTCCCATCTGGCCGCCCATATCCTTGGCTTGAATCACCACTTGGTACTGCTCCCTGTTTTCTCGATCCATGTTGAGCAAAGCTGTCTTGATGATACCTGTGGATGTGAAATTTAAGAGTGCAAAGGGATGCATTAAGAATACTTTATGGAATCATTTATTTATGCAAACAAACATAAACTGTCACCCACAATATGCAGAATGCTATGCCGATGTCATGATATAAAAATAAGTATATACAGCCTTTATACTGAAGGATATTACAATCACACAGGGGAGATAGATACGTTAAAAGAAGACTGTAATACAAGGAGAATAAAAATAAGTACAAGTCAGATTCTGCAATAGCTTAGATTATTAAGGGTTATAAGACACTCAATATTATAATTACATTATGGATGTATAAATATTAAGTGTTATAAGATGACGCAGCAAAATCTAAAATGACTTGTGGTATAAAGGTGTACTACAATAGCTGCTTGATAAAAGACATTTAGGTGAATTATGAGGAAATTGTTAGGAAAGTCACATACTTGAATGACTCTTGAGTTTCCCATTATGAATTAACTAATTACCCCTCAGATACACCTACCATAATGAATGCTCTGAGGATTTTCTAAATTGTAAAACTATGGTCTTTAGAAAATAGAACATCAATTCTTTCATAATGATCATCTTGTATGATTCTAGAGAATTTTGGAATTAAGGTTCAAGGTCTTTAAGCCTTTTAGAATTCCTAAAGCTGACCGTGAACTTTAGTTCAACTGGCCCCAATGGCAACCAAAATTTTTAAGTTAGGTTAAATTTATCTCTGTTGTTAGGTCGTTATAAAATAGTTAAAGAACTTCTAAAAGTTTGCCCAGTTTCTATGTAACGTTTATGCTTAAATTAACTTTCTTTCAAATTTCACTGGAGAAGCCTTTATAACCTTCTGCAGAAACACATTCTAGTGCTTAACAACTAATGAAGCGAAAATATCTTTTTAAAAATTTTTAACAAGAATACTTCAGACAACAGATCAATTTTATTCCTATAGTCCGGGCTTCAGTGAAAGTACAGCTGCTTTCTGTTCTCCAAATAATAGTACTTCTCTATTTAAATACAGGAGATCACCTTAGCCTTTTGTCCTTTAAGCTGAATAATTCTAATTTTTCATCCTCATTGTTTTTCAACTCAATATTTTCTTTCTCCTTGGGATTCTTTCCAAGTTCATTGCACCACTTAACACAGAGATTTCCAACTGGATGTGGGAACCTAGGGAGGTTTTGATTTCTACCAAGAATAATGGATGTTTAAAAAATGTATAAAAGGAAATTGACTCATTATAATAAAAATACGCATAGAATTTACTATACAATACAAATGATATCTGCTAAAAACAGATCATTATAAGATAGGTTGCTACTTTGTGGAGAAAATACAGGAAACAGAAAACTGAGATGTTGAAAAGAGGATTCCAGATGGCATTTCACTTTGATTAGGACTCCATCAGTTAGGATGGGCTAGACAATGATGTGATAACAAACAATGCAAAATCTGAGTGGCTTCACACAACTAAAGATTATTTTTTGCTCAGGCTCTGAGTAGGTAAGCAGATAGCTTGGTTCACCATACCACTCAGACATTCAGGCTACAGACTACATCTCAACATTGGTTTCCATGATAACTGTGGCAAGGGACAGGAATGTGGCAGATCGTGTACCAGCTTTGAAAATTTTACTAAGAAGCGACTTGTATCATTATCACATCTATTCAACCAAATAAATCGCATGGCTACATCTAGTTTCAGAGCAGAATAGAGAGACACAATCCTACTAAATAATTAGAAGAAGAAGATTCCGAGTATCTGTAAACAGGCCAATAGCTATCAAAAAGGGGTTGACCTTTTAGCTTCGCCCCAAACTGGAAGAAAACTAAGGCAATACATAATTTTTCTCAATCTACTCCATAGAAAGGGTGGGTGAAAGATTCATTGCCAGACTTTTTGATTACAAGGATTCAGATGTCATGTTTACAAATATATCATTAGTGTTTGGTGGATGTATGTAAGAAAATCCAATCACACTGATTATTTTTATTAAAAAATATGCTAGCTCAGCTGTGCATGTCAATTAAAATTACAAATTATAAAAAGGAAGATCAAAAAGTCTAACCTGTTTCTGATTCAACTGAAAAATAGGGCTGTCCCTGTAGAATACTGTAGACAACTTTAGCACTGTTCCCATATGTTGGATCATCCGCATCTGTTGCAGTGACTTGGACAACAAATGTACCTGTAATGACAGAAACATAAACTGAAAACACATCGAGAGTTCGTGTCAATCTTTGACACACACCAAAACCAGCACAATCTTAATTTTGTACAGGAATATCATGCTGAGGAAGTCGAAAACTTTGGTAGGATGCTGGGTGAAAAAGGATTGGCTTCTTTACTGTAAAGAAATACAACCAACATTTAGAAATATTGTTAAGGATTAGGTTACAGAGAAGCATGGGAATGATCATGACTTGGGGTAGAACTGATTCCAACCCATCTCCAATGGCGGGGTTTGACTAGACTCTTGCTTTAGTGATTCTTTTGAGTTCTCCTGGACAAAGTCAATCAGCATCTTGCTTCCTTTGTCCACAGGAATTAGTTTAGGAATTGATCAATCAGGGGCCACTCATGATTTTGCTGGAAATTCTGTCACAGATACTCTTTTTCTTGGACTGTAATGTGCTGATATACATTTGCAGCAGCTATTTTGTGATCTTAGAAATGCCAGCCTGAGGACAAAGCTGGATAGAATAGAAAATTACAGAAAAACAGCTAGAACTCAGATCAAATCCTGTCCAAAGCCCACTTTACTTTTTGACTTAAGTAATGTGACCAATAAATACTTATTTGTTGTTGTTTAAACTAGTTTGAGTTGGATTTCCAGTTACTTACCAATAAAAGCATCCTAAATGATAAATCTGACAATTCTAAACAGTTAAAAGGCCCTGAACCTTAAAGATTGTAGTTATGGATTACATAAAGAATCAATGAATTGGAACACCAGAGCACAAACATCTGGAATCTGTAATTCCAAAAGGTTATTATAATTAAATATACAAAGAACACTATTACATTTCAGATCAGCATTCTTATTTTAGTGACCACAGTTGCCTAATAATCTTCAAAGTATTCCTGAAATTCCACATAAATTTTTATGTGTATGCCTACATGTCTATTTCACTGAGGAGAAATTCCATAGATTTTATATGATTCTCAAAGGACTCTGTGACTTCTCGAAAGGATGAGAGTCTCTAATTAAGATCACTTAATGGCTATTTTTTTGTTATTTGTATCAGATAACCAGTAAGCATACTGCTGGAGTTCCCCTTTCCATGAAAGAGGTAGGGAAGTTACATCCGGGGAATATTAGGAATTCTACATTGCTTTTGTAATATCTAGCCAATTTCCCTTATTGAAGAAACAGATTGTAGTATGTTAGGATTGGATGCCCTGAATGTATAGTGCTGATGCACAAAACAGAGCACTCACCCTTGTAATTTGGCAAGGGAGGTGGGGAATCTGAGAACATCTTATGATTTTAAGGTGAAAAGTCAACAAACACTCAAGTTCTTATTTAACATTAACACAAAATTTGATTGCTTTTAGAATATGATATCTGGACATTTTAAATGTCTATTCATTGCCAGATATTGTACTAGGGGCTCTGCACCTGTTTTCTCATCTAATCCTCATGATAGCCCTTAGGAGTTGACATTTATTATTTATTTTTTCAAGATACAGAACTGGAGGATCAGAGAAATCAAATAATTTGCCCAAGGCTACACTGCTGGTTCTTAGTGGAGATAGTTTCAAATGCAGTTCTGTTTGATACTAAAGTCCATTTTTGTTCCCATGCTGTTGTCCCACTGCCTTTATGGAATTTCTTGAAGATGCCTTTCTATAATCACAATAATGAGATATCAATTAAGGATCATGAATATCAACATAACTGTGTCTGTGTGCAAACTGAAAAAAGCCTTTTTATTTTTCTCAAGACATGTTACTGTCAACTACCCCTAAATGTTCGTAATACAAATTTAATTCTATAATGGCTTCAAAAGTGAATGGCACCCCCTAGAATTGTGCAGTGCAATACCTGCATATCTGGCTACAGTTGCCCTGAGTAGTGCTGATGAAGAGACTATTCTTCATGAATTCTTCTGCCTTTTACCACATAGAGGAGAAACTTTTCCTAACAAATTTAAAGAATGCCATTCTATTGCTGCTATAACCAGTGAAGAAGAAGAAGAAGAAGCAAAAAAATCCAATCATCTCCCTCTTTGCTTTGTGAGGCTTGCAATTTTTGTAACAAAACAAACTGGCTTTAAATAATGAGAGAAGCAATTTCTTCATAAGAAAAATGTAGATGTTTTACAATGATTTCCATGGATTGGTTATTTTCTATGTCTTGGATCTGTGAACTACAACGTCTCTGATATCTAACTGACAGAATCATAATAAAGTTATTATGTAATTTCAGCCCTTTTGAATTTGACAGAGTGAAAATAAAAATAACGCTTTATATAAGTAGTTTAAAATTTGTCACTGTCTCCCATGAAGTATTTCAATGTGGCTAAGAGTGATGTCAGTAGAATTCTTTTTCTTAATTTAAATCCTATTTACTTCTCTCAATTTAAACAAATTAAATCCACCATTTGAAACAAGTAGTAGAATTGTGTATAAAATATTAATTCACTCTATGTATGTTATGAAAGTCTTTTCATTTCCACCATGTAGCAAAGGATCCACTCCCTAGACATAACGTGCCTATTGTTTATGGATTAAAAAAATGTTCTCTGAATTTCCTTCCCAAATATAGAGTTACTAGTTACTTAAACCAATTATCACTACTTTTTAGACTGGATTGTAAATTTAAGTTTTTATTTTCTATTTGGGAGATTGTTACTTGGACCCTAACACCCATGTAGGCTAAGAGAAGTGGAGAAGTTTGCTGTCTTTCAGCCCAAGAAAGAGAATGGGCATTCAGGGTGGGAGAGAAAGGAGATGGTCTCTCTTTCGACCTCCCACTCCCACCCTGCCACTTTTCAGACCCTCTTTAGAGGAAATGTGGTTGTAAAAATAATAACAAAATGAGACTAGAGTAATATTAGGAAACATATGCACACATGGATTGAAGAAGTTAGCATCTAAATTCATGCAGTTCAGTACTTTGAGCTCACGGGATTCCTTACTCGGTGGATGCACCAGGGGAGAGCCAGTTTTTGGTTGAAGTCACATCTCACTCACCGACATCAGCCATTTCGGGGACAGTGGCTGTGTAAACCTCCTTGGTGAATATTGGTTCATTGTCGTTGATGTCATGGATCTTGATGATGAATTCAGACTCTGGCTCCACGGGTCTCCCTGTCCTTCTGTTTATAGCTTGAGCTCGAAGGATGTAAACAGGTTTTTCTTCCCTGTCCAGCCTCTTGGTGGCCTGTATGTCGCCTGTGTTTTCATTAATAATGAAGAGATCTCCTGCTCCATCTCCTGAAAGGATATATTTAAGTGATCCATCTCCTCTATCCTGGTCTGAATGTAACTAGTGTAGAAAAAAAAAAAATTAAAGAAAGTAAAAGTCAAGCATGTGGTTCTAAACTGTTTTTGTCTTTTTGGTGCATGCTATGTTAACTTTTATTCAATCCTTTCTAAGGTGTACAGGATTTTTTGTTTTGTTTTGTTTTTACTATTTACATAACCTCTCAATGGTAAATACCATGCATTAATGCACATGTTTCTTTATAATCGTAGAGTTTTTCAGACCTGGAACAGAGTTTGGGAGAAAATTTAGTAATCTTTATTTTGAAGAAGGGAAAACAAAAGGCAAGAGCAATAGCAAGGTGGCCAAGGACATATTAGGGTGGCCGGAATGAAACTCTTCAAGATTTTCCAATTTTTCACTATAGCTTTCACATTCTGCTAATACACTCTTGTCCTCACTTGCATGTACACAAACATATTAGAGAAGCAATATCCTGTTGAGAAAAGGACTTTGATTTTTGAATCAGAGAGACTTGGGTATATTCTATTTCTACCTTACATTTATTATCTTCGTGAATTTAGGGAAGGTTGGCAACTTCCTTGAGTCTTTAGTGATGGAGATTATAATCATTTTTTTCTGGGAAGATGTGATGTTTATTTATTTATTTATGAAATTCAACTCAAAGCATTTGAGAAATATCCTAAGTGCTGCCACGGGCAATACCTTGAAAATCACCTGACTAGATAATTTACAGGTCACTTGGAACAGTAACATTTCACATTTAGACTTTAGTATAAGATAGGAAAGGACCTTGTAATAATTTGAGCCAACCTAAAATTGAAATAGTCTTATGAGTAGTGAGTTCCCTCCTCCTAAAGGTAATCAAGCAGAGATTCTGATGACTAACTGTCGGTGAAATGGGTTTGGGTAAAAGGCAGAATTAAATGAATACTAAGGATACCATGGAAAGAGAAGATGAGAATCCTAACTTGGATAAGTAGGATTCTTATCCATTTTTCCTTTCCCAGAGATTATATCCACAGTGCTGATTTCCTATTGTTTCCTAAATTCCCTTTTTCCCACCCAGCAAAAGGTTAGATGATACCTTTGGATGGTACCTAGACCTAACTATAGGTCTATAGGACATATATATACACACATATACATATACATACACACACACACACACATATATATATATAAATTCAGTTTGTAGGTTTTCAGATAATTTAACCCTATTTGCAAATTTTCAAAAAGTGCTTTTTATTGAGGAAGACTATTTATAAACTCCCAGAGTTTTAAGCATCCACAGTATATAGAGAAGTTAGTCTTAGTGGGAAGGCTGCTACTCTCTATCTTGTTTCAACTCTGCCTAAACAGAGTACGGGCTATGCTACAACAACAGCAACAACAGCTACGCCAAGTCTTTCTCCTGTTGATTAATACTGCACAAAATGCTCGGAGAAGCATTACACATTTGAAAATAGACTCTTAGGGCAAAAAGAGACTTTAAAAATCATCTAACCTAGTCTAAAAGTGTATTCCGTGGAATGTCATTTCCAGGAAGTGCTGAGGGGAAGAAATACTTTACATACCGTCTCTTTTTTAGAGTCACTGTTAACATGTCAGAGGCTCTGAGTGTCTGCAGTTTGAAACTATATTCGATTCTGTGTAATCTAGTTTACCCTTTCTTGTTGAAAGAATCCTTTTTGGGTATAACTTATATGGATATTCCCCATACCAGTTTTCCAAAAAAGATACTTTGGGAAACATGAACTAATTTAAAAATCCAGCACTGTAGAGTCAAGAAAACCGAGAATCCGGTACGTGCTGCGTTTCCAAAATCACACAGCTCATGGGAAAAGAATCTGAAGATTAACTCTGGAGCGCAAGAAGAGGCTTTATAGATTATTTGGTGCAACTTCCTCATTTTTAGAGGTAGGGAAACTGTGTTTAATGTAACACAGCTAAAGCTAGTTAATCGTGGTGTTTAGGGAGGAGAATATTATTCATATAATTAGTAGCCTTGAAAGCAATTTGGCAGAAATATTGGAAGATAAATTCGAATGGGGAGGAAATTGCTTAGAAGTGAGATAAATGCAATCAGAAATGTAAAACAAGAGCATCCCATGATTTGAGTGATGGGATATGCTAAGGAAACGCTGAAACCATCATAACACACAAAGAGCCACTGGGGAAAGTTTAACTCTCCATCGTCAAATTCAAATGACTGAAGAGGCTCTTAAAAAGCTATTTCATTAACCCATGAGTAAGGAAACCAATGTCACCACTTGGCGGATCCTTGCTCTAGGGCAGCTGTGGTCAGCAGCCTGGCACAGTGTCGGGGGCACGGTCCTAGGCATGAGCCATGTTCATTCTTTTTCACTCAGCAAGTGTAAGACCACAGCAGAGTCAATTAACCTCCCTCAGCCAGGATTCTTATCTGCAAAATGAGGATATAAGAGCTACACGGCGAGGCTGTTGTGAAGATCTAATTGAAGACCACATGCAAATAGTACATTAACCACCATGTAAACATGCAATAAAAGCATAATATGGGTCTTATAAATTACAAAGTGCCTCCCAAATTTAAGCCAGTGCTACTGTTATTAACTCTTAGTTTATAATCAGCTTGTTTTTTCTCCTATTTTGACTTTGAGAACTTTGTTTTGAAGACTTTGAAAACCCAATTTTACAGACACATGGTATCTCTAAGGCAAAATCTGTGATCAAAAGCCAGTATTCTTTAACTGGGCAGTAGGGGACAATTGCTATCTTTACATGTGATTTATCATATTCTACATTCCACTAGATTATACACTCTCCTCCACCAGTTCTTCCATCGGTTTCAGTATGTAATTGTTGCACACTTAGTAGGTGAATTCCACATCTGGGCACAAGATTTATTCAGGTAAAAGTAATCAGAAACTTATTTTTAGCTGTCAGGCGAGACCATTTCGATGACTTATAGAACAAACACCTGAAACAATGTTAAAGGGCAGAGGAGAGGTTAAAGAAGAGTGTGAGCAAGGATTGCTTTGCAGATCACAATTCTGATTTATCAATATTTGAAAACTAGTGGGAAAATGCATCTCTTCTCTTCGCATTGTCTGGTAATAAAGCAATTTAACACCCTCCCGCTTCCTCCCTCCAAGGTGCATTTTCTGGGTCTGACAGAGTACACGGAGCAGAAGCCTCCCAAAGCCTCCGCTTTTTCTCCCCACTCTCCTCCTCTGCCATCAAACTCCCCTGGGGCCAGTTCTTTTCTTGGGAAAAAAAGGAAACCTAAGACATCAGTGCCTGTGAAAGTGGTGGTGACAGCCAGACATGAGGGGTTTATTGAGCACTTAGATTTTAATTGGATTTTTTCTTTTGTGATGTCATTCATCATGGTCACTGTAAAAGACAGACGTTAAACAACAACAAATAAAAGGTTGTAGGCTGCCCGAGGCGTGTTTTCACTAATTTCAGTTTAATGTGGCTGTTCCATTAAGTTTAATCATCTGGTTCACTTTTAACGATTCACCATCAAGTAAAAATTATCCACTTGCCTCAGAAAGTCACATCTCACCTGTGGCTGGTATGACTTTTTACTACTGTACCTGCAGCATTTTGTGCCAGAGGGAGCACTTGGTCTTTGTCCGCTTCCTCTGTTGATTTATAAAATTAATTAATTAATTAATTAATTTAGAGATGGCGTCTCACTCTGTTGCCCAGGCTGGAGGGCGGTGGCACGATCTCGGCTCACTGCAACCACTGCCTTCCAGGTTCAAGCGATTCTCCTGGCTCAGCCTGCCGTATAGCTGGGATTACAGGCACCCCCCACCCCCCCACCACACCTGGCTAATTTTTTTTGTGTATTTTTAGTAGAGACACAGTTTTACCATGTTGGCCAGGGTGGTCTCAAACTCCTGACCTCAAGTGATCTGTCTGCCTTGGGCCTCCCAAAGTGCCAGGATTGCAGGTGTGAGCCACTGTGTTAATATATAAATATTTTTTAATGCAGCGTGTTGGCAAATAAACACAGGGATTTTTGGTTGTAGACGTAGCTCCATGGTGGGTGGGACCAAAATCATGGCAGCATCTTTGCCAGCTGGGTGTTGTGCTTTCCTGGGGACACAGCATGTTTTTACATGCTAAATGTGCCTACTTCCAACTTGACTTTAAATCAGATTCAAAGGCATAACAAAGATGTTTAGTGGCCTGTGAAGCCAGCTACTGCTGCCCTATTCCCATTTCCTGTGTGTCCCCGAGTCACCATCTGAGTCAGTGACCAAGTGGAATCTCCGAAGCATATGCATTGTTGAGACACAAAACAGTCCAAACAATGCTGGCGAGGGTGTGGAGAAAAGGGAACGCTCATACACTGTTGGTGGGAAGATAAATTAGTTCAATTTCTAGGGAAAACAGTATGGAGATTTTTCAGAGAACTAAAAATAGAATTACCATTTGACCCAGCAATTCAGTAAATCATTCTGTAATCTATCCAAAGGAAAAGAAATCATTCTATCAGAATGACACCTGCATTCATATGTTTATCATAACACCATTCACAATAGCAAAGGCATGGAACCAACCTACGTGTCCACCAACAGTTGACTGGATAAAGAAAATGCGGTACATATACACCCCAGAATACTACAAAGCTGTAAAAACGAAAGAAATCATGTCCTTTGCAGTAACACGGATGGAGCTGGAGACCATTATCCTAAGTGAACTAACACAGACACAGAAAATCAAATACCACATGTTCTTACTTGTAAGTGGGAGCTAAACAAAAAGTACGCATGGACATCATGATGGGGAAAACAGACTCTGGGGACTCCAAAGTTGGGAGGAAGGGGAGTGACGGCTGAAAAATCACCTACTGGGTACAATGTCCAATACTGGGGTGATGGGTACACTAGAAACCCAACCCCCACCATTACACATGTAATACATAACAAGTACCCTCTGAATCTAAAATAAAAATTAAATAAAATAATCCCCTCTCCCCCAGCAAAAACAATCCAAACAGAAGTTTGCCTAGATGACACACATAGGAAAGTACCTACAGCAGCCTTACATGGGCTTAGGAAAGGTATGAAGTGATGTTTGGCTAAAATGGAAAATTGAAGTTTGGCTAATATACTTGTAGGGTGTAGTGCAAATGTAATGTTGCTCTTTAAGAAATGTTATGGTTGCTAACCTGAGACGTTACAAGACAATTACAGAACAGTGGTGTTGAAAAGATGCTGTCTGACTGGGATTGAGGGAAACAGGAATTACAACAGAGAGAGAGAACATCTTTGTGTTAAATATGTAGACTGTTACTTTAAATTAGCACAAGAAATCAAGTTATGACAAACTGAGGCTAAACTGCATCAATATCTATGTATATGTATAGATGTCTGCATGTATACATACATCTTTATATATAATGCATGTATACGTAATGCTAATAAATAGACTTAGTGTTGTGAAGGCTGGGAAAAGCTTGTTGGGTAGAGTTTATATCAGGTGGAAATTGAACCTTGCTTGAAGTACGTGGCAGGGATTAGAGTTGTTTCTGTTTTAGAGATTATAGAATTAGGTAAATCAAAAGCATATTTTAATAAAATTCCATGTGACACGTTTTATGCTGTATTTGAATGTTAATAATTTGGCATGAGTTAACTAACATATATCTGATGATTATTTTACCAATTAAAAAGCTGATGATGGCAGCATAGGATTGTGGCAGGTTCCCAGCTGTGGGTCGGCTGGGTGTGCGGCTGTTCAGCCCTGTGATTCAGTTTTCACATTGTAATATGTGTGAATGTAAAGGGTGCAACTTCAGTGTCCCTGGTTTAGCAGGACTTGGCTTGCTCTAGTCCTCTTTTTTTCTTTTTTCCACAGGTTGCGATGTAAGTGAGGCAGTGACCTGGTTTCCACCAGGCTGAGGAGGACAGTGCCCAAGGGAATGGCAAGCCACAAAGTGGAAGGAACCCAGGTTCTAGAATAACCTCATATCCAACCAGCCTGTCATGTGAAAGATGAAAGAAAGGCATTGCACTTCAGCCATTATATTTTTGAAGTTTTGTTGTTGTTTTTGTAGTTCTGCCTTGACCCTAACTCAGTGGTTCTCAAAGTGCTGTCCCTGGACCAGCCGCATTGGCATTACCTGGGAACTAGTTAGAAATGCAAACTTCCGGAATCAGAAACTCAGGGGATGTCCACCAGTGCTGTGTTTTAAGAAGCCCTGTAGGTAGTTCTGACAAGTGCTCAGGTTTGAGAGCCACTGCCTTAACTAGTACAATCATAATAATTATAAGCATGGACATAGGCAGGGAAAGAGGTGAGTGTAAATTTATGCTACGTACGTGTCACATAACCTTGGGGAACTTAGTTAACCTCTCCAGGTCTTCATTTCCTCATCCACATGATGGGAATAATAATAATACTTAATTTACAAGTAGGTTTCTCTGACAATAAATAAAATAACAAATGTAAGATGCTTAGTAGAGGGCCTACCTCGGAGAAAACCTTCAATAAATTACTCTTGAATTGATAAACACCAAGTATCCAAAAGTGGATTTTGGGAAAGTGGTGGGATTTGGATCTGAATTCTGACTTTCCTATTAATCAGTGAAATAAATTAAGTGATCTTAGTCTCCATTCAGTCCTACTATAGAACTGGAAATGATTAACTTTGCCTCCTCTATCTGCCCCTTAAATGCTGGTATCCTGTAGGCCTGTGTCTTTGGTCCTTGTTTCCCTCCTTTCACATGCTCTCCCCACATGAGATCCTCTATCTATTTTCATGGATTCAATTGCTATCTCTGTACCATGAGTGCCCAAATCTATCTATTACCCCAGGGAAGAGCATTTTCTTGAGATCTGGAGAGAATATAGTCACCTCTTAGGCAAGTCTCTTAGACAACTTACACTCAGCACATCCATATTGACCTCATCACCTTCTCTCCAAATCATTTTCCTCCTCTCATCTTTGTGAAAGCCACCAGGGAGTCATCCTAGGCCATCCCCTCTGCCACTATCCCCACATTCATTAAGCCACCAACTCTAGTCGATTTTACCTCTTATGTATATCTTGATTCACCTAACTTTTCCCATTTTCACTGCTGTCACCCTGGTCCATGCTATTGCCTTTTCTCATTGGTCTATTGCAAGGAGGCCCTCCAAACACACACCCAGGCTTGCTTTCTTTAGATTTTCCTTTCTGTAACTAGATCAACTTAAGAACAACACCAACTCTGAAGATGCCACTCTCCTCTAATTAAATCCTGCAGTGTCCTCTTTAGTCTTGGGATAAAGCCCTCATCCCCACCCCTTCACATGGCCTCCAAAGCCCAGCAAGGCCTCTGCTCTCCTCCTCTCTTTGGCTTCATCAGCCATCATTCTTCCCTTAATTCTCCTGGTTCCAGTCATACCCTACTTCTTTCAGCTTTTTGAAGATAACATCACTAACTAGCTCTTTTGTAGCTAGGCCTTCCCGCATGTGGTTCCCTTGACATCAAGCCCTTTTAACATCCTCACCTGGTTAAGCCAACTCCTGTGCCCGGTCTGCTTAATCTTTATCACCTCGGGGAAGCCTTCCTTAAGCTGCTGGTCTAAGTTAGATTCTCCTCCTATACGCAATCAATTCATTCCCCACTTAGCCATCAGCACCTTCTATTGTCGTTGATGATGTGTTTTACAGCTGTTTTCCTAGCTAGATTGCAAGTTCATAAAGGAAGGCACCAAACCCGTTTAGGTCACTTCTGTATCCTCAGAGCCTGATATACAGGCACTTTATAGATACTAAGAGTCAATCAAAGCAAGGAATGAATGAATGAATGAATAAATGAATCTTCTAAAAATTAAATTGGATAAGATATCAACGATCAGTGAAGGTTTCTGGCACATAGCAGATACTCAATAAATCTTAGTGTCCTCTATCCTCTTTCTTGACTTTAGGATAATTCTGTAGATCAAAAATATACATTCCTGAAATTGCCAGATAATTTATCAATTACTACTAAACATTAGACACATGGTCTAATCTGAACAATCTGAGGAAGTAATTCAAGTTATTGCCTCAGACTTGAAAAAATTTAATAACAAATTCAACCCCAATACAATAGTAAAACCAACTTGTATTGGATTTGTTGACAAAAATGGACCAATTGTAAGTACACTGAATTCAATGACTATCATAAATACATTGGGTGCTGGGTCAGAAGTCATCTGTTAATGGTGAAAAAGCTGCAAGATTTTACTGAACTATATTTCAAGTATCCTCCTGTTGCAGCAACTAAAGAGAAATGCTCCATTTCACAGAAACATTATTTCATAATAAAATAATTTAACTCTGTCAACCACGGCCATTAAAAACACCGGTCTGATGAGTTGCATAAAGCAATGAATAAAAGCATCTAAACTCTGCCTTCTATAAACTTGCCATTTACATTGGGATAAAATATATAGAAAAAAAGCAGAAATTAGACACTTTACTATTGTTAGGTATTAGGATTCACAAGGTAAGTAAAAAGCTGGAGAATAGCATAGAAGGAACTTGTAAGTTGGAGAAGACCGAATTGGGGAATGTGTAAGCTCTTTGATGGTTTTAGGAAGACTTCTTGGAGAAGTTTAGACTACTGATGGGAGAAAAATGATTTAGCAACCAACATGAGGACATGGCATGGTTTCAAGGCTCAGTGTGGGAGAAAATCAGAAGAGGCCTTGAGTTTGTGCCTGGGGTAATAAAAGCCATAAAGTCAGCAAAAATAGAAACACTCCTTCCCTTAAGTTGCAGGGTCACATATTTTCTCACACTGCACTCAAATGTGCAAGGAAAGATGCAGCTTCCTTATAATTATTTTCGTTTATAGCTTTTCCCTCAAGCTCTAGTCCCATTGAGGATTAGAAGCTCAATACAGTTGAATATTGACTCAGTAATTTAGTGAAATCCCAATAAAGTCTTCCTGATTCCGTAATACGGTCTCTTTTGGATAAATCTCAGTCTTTCTGGTTTCTTTCTCCTCCTGCTTTGCTCCTGATCCAGTCCAAGATGACATCTGCCTGTATGAAGGAGAGGTAGCCACATGGCCTTTGTCAGTGACAAATTTGGGGGCTTTTGGAGCCAAGGATGGTCCTCAGAATGCCCTCTGACCCTCTGGTCTCTAGAGAATATCTCTTATCTATTACTTTCCTCAGTGGCATCTGTGGTTCTAGCAGATCATGACCTTTGCTCTCCAGTGATCAAGGTGACTAGCTACATCTTGCATCCCCCACTGGCATCACATACTGCCCTTGAGGTCTGGCTATGTCTTCTTTATCGCCCTTAGCACACGTAGTCCTAGTTACAGGATTGCTTTGTCCTTCTATTGGACCATTTATTGGATCAATCCACCCCCTTCTTGCTCTGGAGAAGCCCAGGAAGGCTCATGGGAATGAAACAGGGCTTCTCCCTCACCACATGATTGCCCCAGGGGGAAGTGGGAAAAACCCACTCTAGTTTCACCTTCACCCAAACCTTGCCACTGTTCCACCCTGGGGGTTCAGATTCATGTGTCTCAGGGCAGTAGAAGTAAGTCTGTCCGTGTTATTTGAGAGCCAGGAATGTGAAGTTCCGTGGTTTCAGGAATATCCTACCACACAAACTGCTGTAGGTGGAAGGGCCAATTCCTAGTACAGACCCTGTGGAGATAGCTGGGGTGGAAAAATGACCTACATGCCAGAGCATGCTGCAAGTAATTCTTGGTGACTACATTTATAAATGGAATTAGTGAATTTTATTTTGGTTGGCCAGCTTATTTCTTGATCTACAAAATGGACTTGAAAAGGATCTAGAAAATAGGGTCATGCATGGTGGCTCACGCCTGTAATCTCAGCACTTTGGGAGGCAGAGGCTGGTAGATCACTTGAGCTCAGGAGTTTGAGACCAGACTGGGCAACATGGCAAAACCCTGTCTCTACCCAAAACACAAAAAGTAGCTGGGCGTGGTGGTGCCTGCCTGTAGGCCTAGCTACTTGGGAGGCTGAGGCAGGAGAATCGCTTGAACCCAGGAGGCGGAGGTTGCAGTGAACTGAGATCACGCCACTGCACTCCAGCCTGGAAGACAGAGTGAGACTCCATCTTAAAAAAAAAAAAAAAAAAAGGGGGAATCTAGAAAATATATTTTTGTGACAAAACCTGGGATCAGGCTGCCTTCATATCTCATGTTCTTTTTCTATTACACCATGTTGGCTCTTATGACCCCCAAAATTAATATTTTCCTTTACAGTAGAAATGATTTAATTGATTTTTATAATGGTGTAAAGATTTTATCTTTAAAGTCTTCTCTTATGTGATTCATCATCTGGCAATTGGTCTGGCTGGGATTTGGGAAAATGATAATAGCAGATATTTGTTAAGCCCATACTATGGACCAGGTCATGACCTGAACTCATCACAAAGATTACATAAATTGTTACTCATCATGATTCTATTGTTTTCTTTTTTTAAATACTTTAAGCTCTAGGGTACATGTGCACAATGTGCAGGTTTGTTACATATGTATACATGTGCCATGTTGGTGTGCTGTACCCATCAACTCGTCATTTACATTAGGTATATCTCCTAATGCTATCCCTCCCCACTCCCCCCACCCAAAACATGCCCTGGTGTGTTATGTTCCCCACCCTGTGTCCAAGTGTTCTCATTGCTCAATTCCTACCTACGAGGTGAGAACATGTGGTGTTTGGTTTCCTGTCCTTGTGACAGTTTGCTCAGAATGATGGTTTCTAGCTTCGTCCATGTTGCTACAAAGGACATGAACTCATCCTTTTTTATGGCTGCATAGTATTCCATGGTGTATATGTGCCACATTTTCTTAACTCAGTCTATCACTGATGGACATTTGGGTTGGTTCCAAGTCTTTGCTATTGTGAACAGTGCTGCAATAAACATACATGTGCATGGGTCTTTATAGCACATTTATAGCATTATTTATAATCCTTTGAGTATATTCCCAGTAATGAGATGGCTGGGTCAAATGGTATTTCTAGTTCTAGATCCTTGAGGAATCGCCACACTGTATTCCACAATGGTTAAACTTGTTTACACTCCCACCAGCAGTGTAAAAGCACTCCTATTTCTCCACATACTCTCCAGCACCTGTTGTTTCCTGACTTTTTAATGATTGCCATTCTAATTGATGTGAGATGGTATCTCATTGTGGTTTTGATTTGCATTTCTCTGATGGCCAGTGATGATGAACATTTTTTCATGTGTCTGTTGGCTGCATAAATGTCTTCTTTTGAGAAGTGTCTGCTCATATCCTTTGCCCATTTTTTGATGGAGTTGTTTGATTTTTTCTTGTGAATTTGTTTAAGTTCTTTTTAGATTCTGGATATTAGCCCTTTGTCAGATGGGTAGATTGTAAAAATTTTCTCCCATTCTGTAGGTTGCCTGTTCACTCTGATGGTAGTTTCTTTTGCTGTGCAGAAGCTCTTTAGTTTAATTAGATCCCATTTGTCAATTTTGGCTTTTGCTGCCATTGCTTTTGGTGTTTTAGTCATGAAGTCCTTGCCCATGCCTATGGCCTGAATGGTATTGCCTAGATTTTCTTCTAGGGTTTTTGCGGTTTTAGGTCTAACATTTAAGTCTTTAATCCATCTTGAATTAATTTTTGTATAAGGGGAAAGGAAGGGATCCAGTTTCAGCTTTCTACATATTGCTAGCCAGTTTTCCCAGCACCATTTATTAAATAGGGAATCCTTTCCCCATTTCTTGTTTTTGTTGGGTTTATCAAAGATCAGATGGTTGTAGATGTGTGGTATTATTTCTGAGGGCTCTGTTCTGTTCTCTTGGTCTGTATCTCTGTTTTGGTACCAGTACCATGCTGTTTTGGTTACTGTAGCCTTGTAGTATAGTTTGAAGTCAGATAGCATGATGCCTCCAGCTTTGTTCTTTTGGCTTAGGATTGTCTTGGCGATGTGGGCTCTTTTTTGGTTCCACATGAACTTTAAAGCAGTTTTTTCCAATTCTGTGAAGAAAGTCATTGGTAACTTGATGGGAATGGCATTGAATCTATAAATTACCTTGGGCAGTATGGCCATTTTCACTATATTGATTCTTCCTCTCCATGAGCATGGAATGTTCTTCCATTTGTTTGTGTCCTCTTTTATATCGTTGAGCAGTGGTTTGTAGTTCTCCTTGAAGAGGTCCTTCTCATCCCTTGTAAATTGAATTCCTAGGTATTTTATTCTCTTTGAAGTTATTGTGAATGGGAGTTCATTCATGATTTGGCTCTCTGTTTGTCTGTTATTGGTGTAGAGGAATGCTTGTGAATTTTGCACATTGATTTTGTATCCTGAGACTTTGCTGAAGTTGCTTACCAGCTTAAGGAGATTTTGGGCTGAGACAATGGGGTTTTCTAAATGTATAATCATGTCATCTGCAAACAGTGACAATTTGACCTCCTCTTTTCCTAATTGAATACCCTTTATTTCTTTCTCTTGCCTGATTGCCCTGGCCAGAACTTTCAACACTATGTTGAATAGGAGTGGTGAGAGAGGGCATCCCTATCTTGTGCCAGTTTTCAAAGGGAATGCTTCCAGTTTTTGCCCATTCAGTATGATATTGGCTGTGGGTTTGTCATAAATAGCGCTTATTATTTTGAGATACGTCCCATCAAAACCTAGTTTATTGAGAGTTTTTAGCATGAAGGGCTGTTGAATTTTGTCAAAGGCCTTTTCTGTATCTATTGAGATAATCATGTGGTTTTTGTCTTTGGTTCTGTTTATATGATGGATTATGTTTATTGATTTGCATATGTTGAACCAGCCTTGCATCCCAGGGATGAAGCCAACTTGATCATGGTGGATAAGCTTTTTGATGTGCTGCTGGATTTGGTGTGCCAGTATTTTATTGAGGATTTTTGCATCAATGTTCATCAGGGATATTGGTCTAAAATTCTCTTTTTTTGTTGTGTCTGTGCCAGGCTTTGGTATCAGGATGATGTTGGCCTCATAAAATGAGTTAGGGAGGATTCCCTCTTTTTCAACTGATTGGAATAGTTTCAGAAGGAATAGTACCAGCTCCCCTTCGTACCTCTGATAGAATTTGGCTATGAATCTGTCTGGTCCTGGACTTTTTTGGTTGGTAGGCTATTAATTATTGCCTCAATTTCAGAGCCTGTTATTGGTCTATTTAGGGATTCAACTTCTTCCTGGTTTAGTCTTGGGAGGGTGTATGTGTCCAGGAATTTATCCATTTCTTCTAGATTTTCTAGTTTATTTGCATAGAGGTGTTTATAGTTTTCTCTGATGGTAGTTTGTACTTCTGTGGGATTGGTGGTGATATCCCCTTTTTCATTTGTGTCTATTTGATTCTTCTCTCTTTTATTCTTTGTTAGTCTTGCTAGCGGTCTATCAATTTTGTTGATCTTTTCAAAAAACCAGCTCCGGGATTATTGGATTTTTTGAAGGGTTTTTTGTGTCTCTATCTCCTTCAGTTCTGCTCTGATCTTAGTTATTTCTTGCCTTCTGCTAGCTTTTGAATGTGTTTGCTCTTGCTTCTCTAGTTCTTTTAATTGTGATGATAGGGTGTCCATTTTAGATCTTTCCTGCTTTCTCTTGTGGGCATTTAGTGCTATAAATTTCCCTCTACACACTGTTTTAAATGTGTCCCAGAGATTCTGATATGTTGTGTCTTTGTCTCATTGGTTTCAAAGAACATCTTTATTTCTGCCTTCATTTCGTTATGTACCCAGTAGTCATTCAGGAGCAGGTTGTTCAGTTTCCATATAGTTGAGCAGTTTTGAGTGAGTTCCTTAATCCTGAGTTCTAGTTTGATTTCACTGTGGTCTGAGAGACAGTTTGTTATAATTTCTGTTCTTTTACATTTGCTGAGGAGTGCTTTACTTCCAACTATGTGGTCAATTTTGGAATAAGTGTGATGTGGTGCTGAGAAGAATGTATATTCTGTTGATTTGGGGTGGAGAGTTCTGTAGATGTCTATTAGGTCCGCTTAGTGTAGAGTTGAGTTCCATTCCTGGATATGCTTGTTACTTTCTGTCTCGATGATCTGTCTAATGTTGACAGTGGGGTGTTAAAGTCTCCCATTATTATTGTGTGGGAGTCTAAGTCTCTTTGTAAGTCTCTAAGGACTTGCTTTATGAATCTGGTTGCTCCTGTATTAGGTGCATTTAGCATAGTTAGCTCTTCTTGTTGAATTGATTCCTTTACCATTATGTAATGGCCTTCTTTGTCTCTTTTGATCTTTGTTGGTTTAAAGTTTGTTTTATCAGAGACTAGGATTGTAACCCCTGGTTTTATTTTTTTTTTGTTTTGTTTTCCATTTGCTTGGTAGATCTTCCTCCATCCCTTTATTTTGAGCCTATGTGTGTCTCTGCATGTGAGATGGATCTCCTGAATACAGCACACTGATGGGTCTTGACTCTATCCAATTTGCCAGTCTGTGTCTTTTAATTGGAGCATTTAGCCCATTTACATTTAAGTTTAATATCGTTATGTGTGAATTTGATCCTGTCATTTTGATATTAGCTGGTTATTTTGCTCATTAGTTGATGCAGTTTCTTCCTAGCATTGATGGTCTTTACAATTTGGCATGTTTTTGTAGTGGCTGGTACCGGTTGTTCCTTTCCATGTTTCATGCTTCCTTCAGGAGCTCTTGTAAGGCAGGCCTGGTGGTGACAAAATCTCTCAGTTTGTAAAGGATTTTATTTCTCCTTCACTTATGAACTTCGTTTGGCTGGATATGAAATTCTGGGTTGAAAATTCTTTTCTTTAAGAAGGTTGAATATTGGCCCCCACTCTCTTCTGGCTTGTAGAGTTTCTGCTGAGAGATCTGCTGTTAGTCTGATGGGCTTCCCTTTGTGGGTAACCTGACCTTTCTCTCTGGCTGCTCTTAACATTTTTTCCTTCATTTCAACTTTGGTGAATCTGACAATTATGTGTCTTGGGGTTGTTCTTCTCAAGGAGTACCTATGTGGCATTCTCTGTATTTCCTGAATTTGAATGCTAGCCTGCCTTGCTAGGTTGGGGAAGTTCTCCTGGATAGTATCCTGAAGAGTGTTTTCCAACTTGGTTCCATTCTCCCTGTCACTTTTAGGTACACCAATCAGATGTAGATTTGGTCTTTTCACATAGGCCCATATTTCTTGGAGACTTTGTTCATTTCTTTTTACTCTTTTTTTCTCTAAACTTCTCTTCTTTCTTCATTTCATTCATTTGATCTTCAATCACTGATACCCTTTCTTCCACTTGGTCGAATTGGCTACTGAAGCTTGGGCATGTGTCACATAGTTCTCATGCCATGGTTTTCAGCTCCATCAGGTTATTTAAGGTCTTCTCTACACTGTTTATTCTAGTTAGTCATTCATCTAGTCTTTTTTCAAGGTTTTTAGCTTCTTTGCGATGGGTTGGAACATCTTCCTGCAGCTCGGAGAAGTTTGTTATTACCCATCATCTGAAGCCTTCTTCTCTAAACTCGTCAGTCATTCTCCATACAGCTTTGTTCCTTTGCTGGTGAGGAGTTGCATTCCTTTGGAGGAGAAGAGGCATCCTGATTTTTAGAATTTTCAGCTTTTCTGTTCTGGTTTCTCCCCATCTTTGTGGTTTTATCCATCTTTGGTCTTTGATGATGGTGACGTACAGATGGCGTTTTGGTGTGGTTGTTCTTTCTGTTTGCTAGTTTTCCTTCTAACAGTCAGGACCCTCAGCTGTGGGTCTGTGGAGTTTGCTGGAGGTCCACTCCAGACGCTGTTTGCCTGGGTATCACCAACGGAGGCTGCAGAACAGCGAATATTGCAGAATGGAAAATGTTACTACCTGATTCTTCCTCTGGAAGCTTCATCTCAGAGGGGCACCTGGCTGAATGAAGTGTCAGTCGGCCCCTACTGGGAGATGCCTCCCAGTTAGGCTACTTGGGAGTCAGGGACCCACTTGAGGAAGCAGTCTGCCCGTTCTCATAACTCAAACTTCGTGCTGGGAGAACCACTACTCTCTTCAAAGCTGTCAGACAGGGACGTTTAAGTCTGCAGAAGTTTCTGTTGCCTTTTGTTCAGCTATGCCCTGCCCCCAGAGGTGGAGTCTACAGAGTCAGGCAGGCCTCCTTGAGCTGCAGTGGGCTGCAACCAGTTTGAGCTTCCCAGCTGCTTTGTTTACCTACTCAAGCCTCAGCAATGGTGGACACCCCTTCCCCAGCCTCTCTGCAGCCTTGCAGTTTGATCTCAGATTGCTGTGCTAGCAGTGAGCAAGGCTCCATGGGCGTGGGAACCTCTGAGCCAGGCACAGGATATAATCTCCTGGTGTGCCATTTGCTAAGACTGTTGGAAAAGTGCAGTATTAGAGTGGGAGTGTCCCGATTTTCCAGGTACTGTCTGTCACAGCTTCCCTTGGCTAGCAAAGGGAATTCTCAGACCCCTTGCATTTCCTGGGTGACGCAATGCCCCACCCAGCTTCAGCTCACACTCTGTGGGCTGCACCCACTGTCCGACAAACCCCAGTGAGATGAACCTGGTACCTCAGTTGGAAATGCAGAAATCACCCGTCTTTTGCGTCACTCATGCTGTGAGCTGTAGACTGGAGCTGTTCCTATTTGGCCATCTTGGAACCTCCTCCCATGATTCCATTCTTATCCCCTCTTAAGTGATGATGCAACTGAGGCAATACAGGAGGTAAATCACTTCTCAGCATGACAGCATGAATAAGAGCAAGATTTGAGTCCAGGTGGCCTACTCTATTAACCACAATACATTTTTTCCTCCATTTTTACATTTAGTTCTACAAACATTCATTAAAGGCTTACTCTGTACCAAACAATATTTTGAGTTACAAAGAATTATCTAGTTCAGTGTTTTTCACTGCTCTATTGGCATTTTGAGCTAGGTAACTGTTTAGGGAGCTGTCCCATACATTATAGGATGTTCAGCAGAGTCCTTGGTCCCTACCTACTAGATGCCAGTAGCGTCATTCCAAGTTGTGACAGCCAAAAATGTCTCCAGATATTTCCAAATGTCCCCTGGGGTCAGAAAATTGAGAACACTGATCAAGCTTTTAAATCTGTGTGTCTGTCTATCTATGTATCTATCTCCTATCTGTCTTTCCATCCATCCATCCATCCATCCATCCATCCATCCATCCATCCTTCCATCTTTCTTATCAATACATACCTTGTGACTTTTAAAATACACTTAAATAATATCATAAAGGATCTGTATTTGCAGAGATTCTGCATAATCCTACTCAATTCAATTTTTTATCTTTTGTTACATTTAATAACCCCTGAAACAGACTTGTGTCGTGTGGAGGATAATTTTTGACAAAGTGCTAAAAGCAAAAGAAGTTTAAGCCTAAACACAACAGAAATTTACTAATTCCCTTGACAATCATTTTTTTTACACTCAATACCTTGAATTTCATGTCAGAAGTAACAGAATAACTTAAATGAACACAACTTTAGAGTGATAATAGTGGTAGTAGGCAGACTAATGCACCCACTCCCCTAAAGATGTCCACGTCCTAATTCCCGGGACCTGTGACTGTGTTTCCGCACATGGAAAAAAGGACTTTATGCATGTGATCAAGATAAGGATTTTGAGATGGGGAGATTATGTTGGATCACCCAGGTGAGCCCAAGGTAATGGCAAGGGTCCTTACAAGGGAAAGAGACAGGGGAGAGTTGGAGTGAGAGATGGAAATGTGATGATAGGAGCTGAGGACAGGGAGAGAGAGAGAGAGAAGAAGAAAGGAAGAGAGAGAGAGAGAATTTGAAGCCCTTATGCTTCTGGCCTTGAAGATGGAGGAAGGCGCCATGAGCTGAGAAGCCGAGGAATTCAGGTGGTATCTAGAAGCTGGAAAAGACGGGAAATGGATCCTTCCCTGAAGCCTCCATAAAGACATCTTGCAGACACCTTGATTTAAGCCCAGTGAAACCCATTTCTGACCTCTAGAATTATAAGATGATAAATTTGTATTGTGTTGAGACACAAATCTGTGGTGACTTGTTACAGCAGGAACAAGAAACTAAGATAGTAGCTCCATATTTCTGAAATGCAAGGTGAACTGAAACTGCCTGTGGTCCTTCAAGAATCCCAATGGAGGAGGGAAGAAAACTAACCCTTCCTGAATGCTTTACTGCGTATCAGGTACTGCAAAAATGCTTAGTGTGTTGCCATCCATTAATTCTCACAATGACTCCAAGGGGCAACTTTTATTTTCTCCATTTTTTCAGATTAGGAAACTGAGGCCAGAGAGATTAAGTAATTTATCCAAAGTTAAATGCAGAGCCAGAAAGGATACCAAGGCCTGCCTGACTCCAAAGTCTACTCTCATTCACATCAAAGCAACCCTACCCACACTGATTATAAACATTTCTGTATTCCTTGTATTTATTATATCAGACCCAGGCTAAGTTATTCGTAAATTCTACTGGCACAAATGATACAAACTATAATAAATGTTATTGTTCATTTGGGATTTGTCAATTAAACAAATGCCTTTTGGTTTATTAACTGCATAAAGTTGTTTCCCCAAAAAGGCATTGTTTACTGCTTTATGCTTGGCTTTTGAAGTCCAAGGTCCCTCTCGCCTTGGCAGACTGTGACATTAGTCTCAGCTCCTGCTTCGTCTAACATTTTCATTTTCAAAAAGCCAGTGGTAAATCAAGCTGAGAGCCAGATCCCAGTCAAAAATTGATTTAGTAAGGCATCGTAACTCACCAGTGAGAATACTACCTTTTTGCCTTATGTGTAATCTCTTCAGCAATCCCAAAAAAGAACACACACACACACACACACACACACACACACACACCCCCCCCAGCCCCCTTTCTCTTTCTCCCTCTCTCTCTCTTTCTGTTTGACACATATGCCTTGGAGGAGAACATCAATAGATAAAATGCAGGCGTTTGAGATATGATAATTCAAAGGGCAGAAATTCAAAAAAATGTGTTCCTTAATAGCAAATGGACTTTTTCCAAAATGTGTTCTTCTTGAAAGGTAAAAAATATGTTGGATATTATATTCTTTTATGTTGACTTTTACTTAGGATCTAAAAAGTTAAAGCTATGTATCTCTATAAGACAAATGACTATTTTTTACTTAAATTCATAACTCTCAAGCATCCTGTATGTGCACAATAAATGATGATTAAATTTAATTCTATAACCTCTCATACTGTCAGGGAATTAATGGCAAATGATTCTAGGAAAGAAGATAATGAGTTCATTTATTAGTTTTTTTTTTTTTGCTTGGGAACCAGCTTAGATTTCAAAAGCTCTCCTCCTCCCTCCTCATATTGAAAGCTCCCTTTCTCGTTTCTCTGTTGTCCTTCTTCTCCTCCTCCTCTCCTCTTCCTCCTCCATTTCAAAAGCTCTCCTTCTCCCCGTCCTCCTCCTTCAGTTAAAGAAACCAACTGGAACACTAGTGAACAGAAATTCATACTATCTGATGGCCCCGGCTGGGGAAAGTGTCCTCACTGCGATGTCAGTGGCATGAACTTTTGTGCTCCTCTCCCTCCCATTTATGTCATTGTTTCATTTGTCCACCATATCTGAAATACTCTCTGCTACTTTAATATTTTAATAATGTGATATAGGGAAAGAGTATCAGACTTAAACCCCTAAAGAAAGCTGAACTCTAGTCTCAGCTTTGGTATTGTGCTGGCAATAGCCCTGCGGTCCCTGAACTCCTCTGAGCCTATGTTTGCTCACACGCAAAAGGAATGAATCATGTTCAACTAGACAGTGGTTATGTGGATTCTCTGAGGAAGTTCAACTAGACAGTGGTTCTGTGGATCACCTGAGGAAGTTCAACTAGAGAGTGGTTATGTGGATCACCTGAGGACGTTCAACTAGAGAGTGGGTATGTGGATCACCTGAGGAAGTTCAACTAGAGAGTGGTTATGTAGATCACCTGAGAAAGTTCAACTAGACAGTGGTTATGTGGATCACCTGAGAAAGTTCAACTAGACAGTGGTTATGTGGATCACCTGAGGAAGTTCAACTAGACAGTGGTTATGTGGATCACCTGAGGACGTTCAACTAGAGAGTGGTTATGTGGATCACCTGAGGAATGCTTGTGCATGTGACAGCATTTTATAAGCTGTAAAGCTAGACACAGTACGAGACAATATTATCATTGCTCTCTAGTTTCACTACAAGTTTTCTGCCATGAAACTCTGCTAAAAGGTAATCTGTGATGACTCGTAGCCTGCCAGGGAATACTTTCTCTTGTGTTGAATTCTCTTTTCTCTCTCTCCCATCCTAGACCTTCCCCTTCTTTAGGTGTTACTTGCTGGTTTGTGTGGCAGTCAAGATTTTGACGGCCACATTATCATTTTAAAACTCAGGGAAGCGATGTCTACTGTTGAAAAGCAGGTAAAATGAAATGAAGCGCCACCACTCAACTTAGCCCAAGTCACTTAATTTTCTCGATTTGACTTGAAGACTCTATTTTCCTTTAAGAGGCAAGTGGATTGGTAATCAGCAAGATCATAGCTTTAATATAAGCTAAATAGCTGCCCTTTGTTTTTTCTTTTAACATATATGTGGTTGGGAGGATAGACAGAATAGTCAAGGCACAAACAGGATAAGAAAGTACAGTTGGCCTTTGAACAACATGAATTTGAACTGCATGGGTCCACTTATACTTAGATTTTTCTTCTGCCTCTGCCACCCCTGAGGCAGCAAGACCAACCCCTCCTCCTCCTCACCTTCCCAAACATGAAGGCTATGAGGATGAAGACCTTTAAGTGATCCACCTCCACTTAATCAATAGTAAACATATTTTCCCTTCCTTATGATTTTCTTATTTATTTTTATTATTATGAATATATTTTTGAGGCAGGGTCTCACTCTGTCACCCAGGCCAGAGTGCAGTGGCATGATCTTTCTCACTGCAGTCTTGACCTCCCGGTCTCAAGAGATCCTCTGACCTCAGGTAGCTGAGACTACAGTGCATGCCACCATGCCTGGCTAACTTTTTGTAATTTTTTCTTTTTTGGTAGAGATGGGGTTTTGCCATGTTGCCCAGGCTGGTCTGGAACTTCTGGGCTCAAGTGATCCACCCACCTCGGCCTCCCAAAGTTCTGGGATTACAAACATGAGCCATTGTGCCCAGCCATGATTTTCTGAACAACATTTTCTTTTCTCTAGCTTACTTTAAAAGTACAGTATATAACAATATAACACACAAAATATGTGTTAAGGCTTCCAGTCAATGGTAGGCCATTTGTAGCTAAGTTTTTGGGGAGTCAAAAGCTATACAAGAATTTTCAACTGTGCAGGTTGGTGCCCTCAACCCTTGGGTTGTTCAATGGTCAAGTATAACGCTTTTCTTATTTCCTAAAGGGGAACTTTGCTTCCTGGCGGGGGTATTGATCCTCACTGACCCCTAATACCTCTGACCCCTCAAAAAGTCTCATGCTCCAGAGTAATAAGGAAATGGGCCAGATTTTTATGTTTCACAATTTATGAAAACAAAACAAAACAAAACAATCCAGCATGCTAAAGCTTTGTATAACTATTTTAAAGCAGGATTTTCTCTACATTTCCTCTTTTGTGCTGCTTTTCTGATTTGTACTCACAAGTAGTAGAAAGCATTAAGATGAGATTATTTTCCAGAAATGATTGTTTTCTGTGAGAACTCAAAATATGTTGATTAAAAGATACAGTTGGTTAAAAGAATGTCATTATATAGAATTTTTCTGTCCCTACATTATCACATTTCTCTCTATAGCTGATATTTTTGTGAATCGTTGCAATCAACAATCTCAGGTTTTAAATGATTTCTCTTTTACTGAACACTTGAATTGTCTGTACAATGTAGCTTCCTAGCAATTTTAAGAAAAAGAAATTTGCTTTCCATTGGCCAAATCTGTTTGCCTTTTTCTCATTTTGTTTCAAACTTTCTTCTACCGAGACACTAAATAATGTCTGATTTTAATTTGTAAATGTCTCAAAGGAACCAGCTTTCATGATACATACAATATTATTTGTTATGTCTTTTCTTATTTTTCTTGTTAGTTTGTGCATGGACCACCACAGTGTTGTCTTCAGTTTCTTTGTTTTGCACTAAGGAAGCTTGAGTTTTCTTCTTTTGTATTATAAAATATTTGTGCCATTTTGATATGAAATTTCCAGAGGTAGTTTTCATAGAAAGACTTTCATAATATACTTGGTTTATATGTTTACTATCTAAAACATCCTTGAACTTTAAAGACATTAGATTTTCCATTGTCAAGCTAATACCACAAAACACTACCAATGATACTCATACCAAATCATTGCATCAATCAATTGGGAGGCATAGAAATCAAATGTCAACGTGGTGACTGTAGTTAATATTGTACTGTATACTTAAAATTGGCTAAGGGAATAGATCTTAAATGTTCTCATCACACACACAAATACACATGCACACAAATGGTAACTATGTGAGGTGATGGATATGCTAATTAGCATGATAGTAATCATTTCACAATGTATATCAAAATATATTGTACTCCCTAAATATATATAATTTTTATCAATTATACCTCAATAAAGCTGGAAAAACTAGAAAGTAGCTTTTAGATAACAAGGTGGTTTTTTAATATTTTGTGCTCACTGTAGCTTAATTCAAGTAGTATTTGGCTGTTTTTATGTGCAAAAATATGTGCTAGGCACTATTGGGTATATAAGGATGAGTACGACATGTAGGCTAGGGTCTTGCAGAGTTTGCAAAGATGTAAGTATTCCAAAGTTTGCATTAAATGTCTGAAGTACTAATTGAAAGAGTAGGTCTGGGATCCAATTTGAAACACTGCTCAATATATTTAAGGTAAAAGTTCAACCTTAAACAAAGAATTAATTATTCTACTCTTAAAAAGGTGAAACATTCAGGGTAATTAAGTAATTAAATCAATAGCAATTTTCTCATAATAAAACTTTGGTTCAATTATATAAGGAGATTATGATATTAATCCTAACTGTGATAACAATTCCTATTTAAAACCTTATTATAACCCAAGTGAAAAGATCATTTAAAAAATTGTTGGGCATCTTAAACTTTCTTATTACAAAGAAACAAGAGTTAACCAGATTCTATAATAACATTCATGGCAATTGAAATAATATAAACCCCAAGCTGTACCATAAAATGATGATGATTTCAAATGAAAGGATAAATATCCTTAAATAGAGGGGAATCTACCAGTTGCCAGGGATCCTCAAACAATGTGAGGTGTCGTGTGCATATTATTTTTCTTATAGTTAGAATAATAAAGGCAACTTCATATTTTTATATAAACTCATGCCCCGAATTGCTGTTGATGCATCAGACTCAGCTGCCTTCACTGCTTTGGCACCATCTTCTGACCCATAATACTTGGCTTCACAACATTGGCCATGAGTGGGATCACCTGTTCACCTTCGGCTCTTCTTTCTCTCCATTTCACCTGTTGTTTGAAGGCACCCTTCACAGCAGGGCACCTTCCCTCCTTACGCGGGTCTTGCTTCAGTTCCTTACTACTAAGTGTGATGTGTCGGGCCCTGTTCTAAGCCTTTTCTGTGTATTAACTTATTTAATTATCACCTCGATAATTTTATGACTCTTTTCATTTAACAGTTAAGGAATCAAGGGGGCACAGGGAGATTAAATTACTTGCCTAATATTACACACATAGTCAGAAGTGCAGCTGAGGCTGAAACATAGACAGTCTGCCCATGCTATTGACTTATACTCTCTAGCGAGTAACTGTGGAATGAATGAAAAGGATTTTCTCTCCAAATCTATTCCAAAAAGGCCATAACTGAGATAACTTCAACTACCTTCCTAACTGCAATCTCCGTTCCCTCTAGTGGGCATTAAATCTCACATTCAGAGTGATATTTCAAGCTTTTTGTTATGCCCTCATCACTGCCCTTAAGTCCTTTGAAACACACCAACTCACCTAAAATATTTATTCATATTTTTCTCACATGTATATATTTAATCTTTTAAAATGCCTCTCTTTTTTGTGCATATATATTCTCTGTGAAAAAAAAAATGGAAGAAACTATAAATGCTTTCCCTGGGAAATATTTTGGCATGCTTCTTCTCTTCTTATTCCAGGTCACGTAATTTCAAATTTGACTCCTTACATGGGCCTTTGAGGATACCCATTACTTTTACATATGTATTGATAATTGTGATAAAAAAGCTCTAATTTTCTTGTGGGGAATTCTGTACTTCTTTTTGATCTACCTTCAATTCTAAATGGAAAGAAAGGTTTGCAAAGAACACTGATATATTTAGCATGTTCATGATGGTTATATTTTGTTGTCATCTTGGTAACTGGCAAAATAAAAGCTTGTAGGAAGATAGGAATTTGCTCCCAGCAGCCTACACCAACACACACACAGAGTTGCCCCCTCCAGGTTGCAATGGCACATTGACATCTAAACATAATCTCCTAATTTGATGAAGCCTATCAAAGGGAGGACCCCTCCCAAACGTCTGTTTATTTTTGGTAAATGTGGGTGGAACATAAGGAAGACATTTTTAAATTTGGCTAGAGAGGTTGAGGCCTCTAAAAGTTAAATGTATAATTCTGGTTACAATGTATTCTTGGCTTTTCATATCAATGTAAATGAAAAATACCAGTGGTTTAGGAATCTGTTGATGCTTGGTTACAATATGTCAGGAATTTATTATCTGATTTTTGAAATAAAGTTTAGTCACAATTAAAATTAGGGATTTTTGTTCTACCAAAAAGAGACATGGACTCACATGTTCAGTGCAGCATTATTCACAACAGTAAAGACATGGAATCAACCTAGGTGCCCATCAGTGGTAGACTGGATAAAGAAAATGTGGTATGTATACATCGTGGAATACTATGCAACCATAAAAAACAATGAAATCATGTCCTTTGCAACAACATGGATGTAGCTGGAGGCCATGATCCTAAGTGAGTTAACACAAGAATAGAAAACCAAATATGGCATGTTCTCACTTATAAGTGGGAGCTAAACATTGGGTACTCATGGACGTAAGGATGGCAACAGTAGGCACTGGGGACTACTAGAGTGGGGAGGGAGGTGGGAGGGAGAGGGGCAGAAGTGGAAAAACTTACTGTAGAGTACTATGCTCAGTACCTAGGTGGTGGATCAGCTGTACCCCAAACCTCGCTTCATGGAATATAACCAACTAACAAACCTGCACATGTACTCTGAATCTAAAATGAAGTTGAAAACAATTAGAGATCTTGATTTGAAAAGAAATGTAAAGTAGGATGTTGGCATTCAGCTTATTTATATTCCCATCTGCTACTACAGACCCATATTATGACAAAAAAAAATGAACTCTGGTGCAATCAGTATTTACATGGTTTACTAATACTACGAACAAGTTATGCTGATCAATAAAGAAATACTTAAAAATGCCTATGGAAGAGATGCAAAGGGCTGTGTCCATAATGAACACGGGAGCCTCTCTAACCTTGCAACAACTTCTACTCTCTGTTTAACTCGTTGGGGTGTGGAAGTAACAGCTACAGTGGGAACAAAAAGGATGCAAACCCTTCACTCTTTACTTGACTCCTTGTTTGTTTGTTTATTTTTTTGAGACAGAGTCTCATTCTCTTGCCCAGGCTGGGAGTGCAGGCGCAGTCTCCGCTCACTGCAACCTTCGCCTCCCAGGTTCAAGCGATTCTCATGCCTCAGTCTCCTGAGCAGCTGGGATTACAGGCACGCGCTACCACGCCGGGCTAATTTTTGTATTTTTAGTAGAGATGGGGTTTTGCCATGTTGCCCAGGCTGGTCTCGAATTCCTGACCTGAAGTGATATGCCTGCCTCGGCCTCCCAAAGTGCTGGGATTACAGGCCTAAGCCACACGCCCAGCTCTAGCCCTCCATTTTGTTCAACAAATTGAATTCAAGCAGGAGGCTCTAGGATTCCACCGGCATGATGAAAGGGAAGGTGGAGGATCTGGGATTGGCTCCTTATGAGGCTTTGTCTATTACTCTGCTGTGCGGTTGGCCAACGTAAGAGTTGCCTTGGGTTTGTGAGCAAGGCCAGACATTTTAACTTTTCTGCTTTCCACATGAGCTGTGCACAGAGGGAAGTTTAAGAGCCAGAGAACTGCTGCTATACAAGACATTCGTTTTCTTAGTATCAAATAGCAAATTGAAACTTTTGTCATTAAGAAAGTGAAACCAGTTGGTTTCACTTTCAGTGGAAACAAATGAGGATTATTTCCAATAACGGCTGTTGAGAAGTTACTTCTAGAAATATTTTCTAAGAAGTATATCCAATGGGCAAGTGTGTGCATGCACTTTCTCTTAAATATGCTAACTCATAGAAATATAAAAATGTTAGTTAAATGGCTGAGCATTAAATGTAAATGAAGAAGAAGAGAGATATGCCCAAAGGCACTTGCCCTGATTCAGGGAGAAAAGATTATTGCAGGTCATTGAACCAGAACAGAAGTTTAGAGAGGGTTATCAAGGGAAAGAAAAAGACACTTAAAAAAAAAATCACAGTGACCAGAAAGATCACTAATTGTGTATCTCCTTTTAAAATGCTCACATGTAACTATTTTGAATACCACTAATGTGTTCTGGAAATTAAAAAGTAAAAGGAATGTGCATAACAATAATGCAAACATATTCGTGCAGCTCTTTAAAAGTCGCCTTAAAAAAATTTTTTTTTTCTCTCTACCTTTGGGTTTCACACAATACATTCTCAGTAAGTTTTTGTGGTATTGCGTAGAATGCAATCATTGAACACCAACGCATGTTCCGGGTTTTTTTTTTTTTTTTCTACTTGTGCTTCAAAATGGCTTTGTAAAGTGGACATACAGGGGAGGGTATATAACTGAGTAGCTAGGTGGCCAGACAGTATCGTCTGTCGGGGTCTTAGCAATGTGAGACAGTGGCCTGAAATACTTGACTGCTCTGAGCCTTAATTTACTCATCTGTAACACAGGGATGGAAACAGTATCCATGCATTAGGGTTGCTGCGATAATCCAATGAGATAACCCATTTGAAGCGCCTAGACAGGGTTTAGAACAAAGTAGTGCTCAGAAAATATCAGCTATGACGATGTTTTCATCTGACATTGCTATTTGAAGCAACAAGTGGTTCAGAGACTCGCTGAATCACGCATGGAATTAGTGCCAGGAGGTTTCTACTCTTCAGCTTATGCTCTTTTTAGGAAAAAACAAATTAGTGTAAGAATTAAAAAAAGCAACATTTCAACGATGGCATCTTTTAACCTTTCAGAATGGATAAAATATTGCTTCATGTTTACTAATTTGGATCATGTAATTATAGTAACAAATAATTGCTCATTTCTAATTTTAAAGGTGTGTATGGCTGACAACTTTTATTTTTACGGTCTGTTAAAACATTACTGTCTAATTATCTTGAGAAGAGTGGCTTCACTGAATTGGGTAGACATTAATTTTAAAGACTGAGGATAAAGGCATATTGGAAAGCCTATATGTTAGAGCTTCAAATAGAACCCACATTTTCATAATATTTAAAAAAAATACAGGCTATCAATTTTTTTTGAAAACTGTCCCCCCAAAACCATCACCAACTTCCATCAGAAAATGCCTGTGAAAGTATACAGTTCATTATATTCCATAAAAACAGATCTTCTGGCATGTTACTAAAAATAGAAACACCTCGAATGCTTTAGTGGAGGCTGGTCTTATGTATACATTGTGTGGAAGGAGGAGTTAAGGAACATTGTGGAAGATAAAATGGAGCAGATGGGAATTAAGTGTTGCTGTAGCTGTTGAATGGCACTGTGCAAATCATCTGCCTAAAGTTAGGCATAATTCTGATATTTTAAGTAAATTCATCTTTGTATTAATGAATGCCTGTGTCTTCAAAATCTAATCTGTATCTACATCTACCTGTGCTCTTTTTTTCTTATGGAAATGATGGTTTCCCATAAGAATGGTAGACTATCTACCAATCATCGCCAGGAAATTGCAACATTACAGAAAACAGGCTACAGAGTTACAGGGATCTCTGAAAATGTGGAATGATAAGGTTTCCCTCCATTTTTCTACTATATTAAGTTTACATAAGCCAAAGATAACCGAAGTGGATTTTGTACAAAAATAAAACACTCTTTTCTTTAGCCCATGACAAGAAAATATGTACCTCTTTGTGTTTTCTGTGTCAGTGTGAGGACTCTTTCACTCTGCTGGTTGTTCAATCTCTAAATCTCTGACCCTTTGAACTCCAGCTTTCAGACCTTTGGCTTCTCCATCCGATTAATTGGGAGGTCCTGGCAATTCTCCCTCTGCGGTATAAGCTAACACTTGCTCTGTCTTTAGATGGGGTTCAAACACCTAGGAAGCTCTGCTGAGCCCCAGAGCCTGGTTGGCTCTTCTCCTTTTTATTTTGATAACACTTTGTGGATGCCCAATTTATCACTGAACTTGCCACATTTTGTTATCACGATTGGCAGTAACATCCTCCTAGGACAGTGGTTCCCAAATTTGGCAACACGTTAGAATCATAAATAATTAAAAACCAACTAAATCAGAATGTCTGGGGAGGTGAGACCCACGGAAGGCATTTTTAAAAGCAGCACTTCTCAAATTTTAACATGCATACGATTCACCTGGGGATCATGTTAAAATGCAGGTTTCTGATTCACTCAGATTGGAGGTGGGGCCTGAGACTCTGCATTCCTAACAAGTTCCCAGGTGACGCAGATGCCACTCAAGCTAAAGCAGCTCCAAGCAGCCCCCAAGTGGAGATGCGGTTTAGAAAACAATCACATCCCGGTTTTATATCTGAAACTCACAAACTCAGAAACTTACCCAATACAGGACCATTTATTTCCTCCTATCCTGTTACCTCTCCCTGCCAGCACCATTTTAAGTGAGTGGAAGTTGACATTTTCTCGTAAATCAGAATTTGTTTTGTCAATATTTCAGCTATAATGGGCTTTCTCCACTATTCCTCCCCACCTTGTCTTGTCCGTGTCTCTGCATTCATCTCACTGGCAACAGAACGCAGTGGAAGGTTGAGCAAGGTTAAGATGGAGCAGCAAGGTCTCGCTGCAGTTGCTTGTGCTTCAGATGTAAAGCACCATCTTGTCTATTCTCGTCATTGTCACTCCAGCCCCTGGACTCCTCTTTGGCTGCTGTGACGCCCACCGCCAGCCATGACCCTCTCTTTTTTTTTTTTTTTCTCTTCTACACCTGAAAGCCCTTTGTTTCCCTCACTGATTCTCATTTTCCTCACTCCACCATCCTCATGATGACTTACCACAAATTAATTTGCGTCATCATAATTTCGAATCAACACAAAGACAAACAGATGTTTATAATGTAAACATTTCTTCTATGTTAAGTTTTATTTTCTCAACAGTATTACTTTTCCTCAGTTAATGCTTCTATCCTTCCACATACAGATAGATCCCTTGAGTGTTAGGCACCCACGATGGGCTCGGAGTGATTTTTATTTAGTAGTAATCTGCTTAAATAGCATGATTAAAGGTTCTATTAGCCTTGGTACACCTTTATATGTCAACCTAACTATTCTAATGGTTCCCAGAGTATGCACTGAGGCAACCTGGGTTGCAGGAGGGAACTGACCAGGAAATATTTTTAAATTTGGAGGGATGGCCTGGTGTGGTGGTTCATGCCTGTAGTCTCAGTTAGTTGGGAGGCTGGGGCGGGAGGACAGCTTGAGCCCGGGAAGCCAAGACTACAGTAAGCGGAGATTGCGCTGCTGAACTTAAACCTGGGTGACAGAGCAAGACCACAGTTCAAACAAGAAGAAAAATAAAAAATAAAAAAAAAAAAGGAGGGAAAAGGAGAGAAATTCAGCAGCACGTGACCTCTCCAGACCCCTTGCGAATTACTCGCTCAGGGTAGTTCACAGTTTCAACAGTAGGTGGTGCTGCATTCCTTTCAATGATTTATATTTATAAAGCTGGGCTTTCCATAGTGGCTGTAATAGAAAGCAATTACAGTGCAAAAATCAAGGTGGAAAAGGAAAGGAGAGGGCTGTGTCCAAACTGATTGAGAAATTGTGCCATGCTTAAGAGATGCACACATACCATTTGTAACTGTGGTTAAGAGTGAAATAAATTTTTTTTGTCCATTTATGTGTATTTTTTCAAATAATTATTCAGTTGTTAAAGCAAAAATTCTTATTAAGTTGTTTGAGTCTAAGTATTTAATACATGGCACTATAAGGTATTTCTTTGAGCCTAAGGGCTCTGTGAAAAAGGGCTCTGTGAACCAAGAAAGTTTTGGAACCTCGGCTCTGGTCTAATCATTTTTTTCCTGCCAAGAGCTTGCTGACCTAGTGGAGCAGGATAATCGCATCGGGTGTATCTTTTATTCCAGGTAAATTAAAGGTGGACCAACTTGTGGCCACAAATGAGGGGCAACTCTCTCCTTTATCTTTTTTAAAAATGTATTTTTTTCTATTATTTTTAATTGTGGTAAAAAATACTCATCTAATTGTTTGATCTGTTGATATCATATAACTTCAAAGAGGAATTTGAGAAAATGTCATATCAACAGTTCAAAACCACCTTTAACACATGTCTGATACAGCCATGGTGGCAACTTTGACAACTTCAGTTGTTGCCCTTGATTTTTTTTTCCAGCAAATATCTCATGTGTTATAACTACAAGGAGAAGAAGGAGGGGCAGCAGGGAAGGACAGGTGATGAGGAGGGAGGGAAATTTATCTAGTTGCCAATAAAATATCCAAATCCAACTAATCCAGTCAAAGCTGTGGTTGTGAAAAGATTTTGCCATGATTCTCTGTATTTTCCACCGAGCTTTGTTAATTACCTCATTTTACTTCTGCAGTGATATGAAAGTCAATATGCCACTTCAATGTGTTACACATGGATTTAATAGAACATGTACGATGGATTTTTACCAATAATAGTAACTTCTTTATGCACCTACTCTGTCCCTGCCACTAGTGCCTGTATCACTTTACTGCAACTCCATCAGGTAGGTATTGCTGCATGCACTTTCCGGATGAAGAAATGAAAGTCCAGAAAGGTGAACAACATGTCCTGCGTCACATAATTGGCAACTGGCAGCACAGTGACGCATTCTCGGATCTGCTCGAGTCCACAGCTTGTAACTTTTCCCCATGGCACTATTACTTCTCATAATTATAATTGTAAAACTGATTCTTATGTGGGTTTAGCCACTGCTGTTTGTAGTATCCTGAAATAACCTGCCCCAACACCCCCACCCCCACTTTTTTTTAACGAATATGTGGCATTATAGGTGTAAAATGGCATCACAATTGGAGAGGAAAACTGGAAAGGAAAAAGGGGAACCATCACTTAGATAAAGCACTTTTTAAAACTTAATCTTCTATGGCAACAATGCTATTTGTGTTGTAAAAAGTGCTTTAAAGATTTTAAGATGATGATTATTTTTTACAACCATCACCCGATTCACCTAGTTCTCTTCAAATTTCACAAAGGAAATGGAGTGAAGTACAAGTAGCTGAACTGTCTTTAGTAGTCACACAGAGTGTGAATTTCACAGCAAATACATGGCTAGATCCTTGGGGATCTGTGTTGATGTTCACCCCTTCACCAAATGCTTCCTCTCTCACTTTATTCCACATTAATAATTCACATCATTGGAATACTTCCTGGTTACGTCAGCCCAAGCCGTGGATGGCTTCTCTTCATTTATGGTGGTAAATACTTAAAGAGAATATTTACATATGGTTATTCAGGGATATTTGATCACAGATTGAAGTGTGAACATGCAGCCTTTAGAATCTGCAGAATGTATGTTTTTTGCATGATAATATAGATGTCTTAAAATCATAGCTGTAATCATAAATGAATGCCTTTTCTCATGTATCTATTTATGTTCATTATCAGTTTGTTTAGGAAGGGATATGTGACAATGATTTTTTAAAAAATCAATATAACCTTATGAGGCATGGAACCTACAAAGTACAAGCCTGTAGCCCTGTTTTTTCTTTGACATCTTTTCAGTATGCAGATATTCTGCAACAAGGAGGGAGCCGATGATAAAATTCCAACGAAACTCATGATGACAGGCTCACCAAGCTGTTTCCCTGACTCAGCTCCAGTAATCTGTGAGGGCTATAATAAGCGATGCCTCCTCACTTTACTTTCTGGAGTCAATAAAATGGTCAGATGATATTTGGAAAGAGTACTTTTACATAAGCATTTTTCTCTTTTACAAATTTTGCCACAGTTAAATCACAAGATTTTGAAATACCTGTTTTTTTGCCAACTATTTGAGATAAGACTAAACAGTAGCAGCAGCAGAAGCTGCCAAATCTAAGGCAGTGGTGGGTTTTGACAGCCAAGGGCTCCATTTGGCCAGAGAATGATGGTGCTATAGGTAGCAGAGTTAAGGAGTAGTTAATTTGAACTGGGCCAAAGGACTATAGCTCAGAATATTTGCTTTTAGAATGAGAGAAAAAGGAGCCTTCCTTTCCTTACAGCTTAATCTCTCCATTCCTATTTTTAATACACCCGACTTTATAGAATAGCCAGACCACATTTTTTAAGCTACAGTAAAAATTAAAGGATTTATGATAATCCTATGCGGTTGGTTGTGGGTGTTTCACTTTCAACTGGAGCATTTTCTCTTTCTTTGTTGCAGGGCTAACATTTCTCAGCTTTTTGCTACAGTCTTCTTTCCGAAACTACTCAAGTGAAGAAAAAAAAAAAAGTCTTAACCAGATAAGCAACAATTCTTACTATATTGGGGAATAGTTCACATCCTCCCCGTCTATTTATTAGAAGTAACTTCTTCGGGCTTTTAAACTCAGAATGTCAAAGCACTCAAAGGAATCCTACCTTGCCCACATACTGATAATCCGATCCTGTGTATTCCTCCAGGAGAAAGAACTGATTCCACATCCAGCTCCTTTTTGAACGGTTCAGCTCATTTTTGCTGTTTCCAGAGAGCTCCAGGGCCCTTTTCTTTGCTGGGAAACCACTAGTCCTCTTAGATAGTGGAGTTGAGAGGGTTGGGTAGGGCTGGCCCACCCAAAAGAGCAGCAAGAAGTAGCGGTAAGTTCTCATGCTGATGGCACCGTCGCGTCTCTGGGTAGTGAATGCCCCTCTCTTGGAAGTGCCTTTTTCACTGCACCGTATCCAGCCTCATTCCTCCTTCCTTCGTTAATGTTCTTTGCTTGGCTCTCAGAGGATATCTGGAAAGAATAATAACATACAAGCATTTTTAGAGATGCTTAAAATTCAGTGTTAGAGCAAATAGGCTGGAAAAAAAGAGGACAGAAATTTGAATAGCAAAACAACAAAAAAAGTTGGCTATCAATTTTGAAATGAAGGAGACGATCTTCCAGACATGCTAAATGGAAGGCATGTGCTGGGTAGGAAGCTGTTGTTTTCTTTCTCCTTTTCTACCGCTTAAAAATCCTATTTTAAGGAATAGTGTTGCTATAGGTCAATGTGCCAGAATGGATTATTGCGCTACTCTTTTACCTTGGAATATGTGGGCTGAGATCTGGTAGAAAAAATGAGTTTGTGTTTCTGATTCTATTTGCATATTTATCCTCATGAACAAGTCTAAGGCAAAGAATATCACAGACCATTTGAATTCAATTGAAAATGGATAATGTTGAAATTTCGCTAAAATGTATTGAATCCCTGAGATGTGCCAGGCGTGAGTCAGGCAGAGCCAGCTCTGCAGACTCTTGGCTTCGGAGATGAGCTGTGATAGGACCTTTGGGTCAAATAAGGCTGGAAAAGACCATACACCTTCTCTTCAGAGTGCAGATTAGCATATCAAAGTGCCTGAAATAAAGTTTTTAAAGTGATATTTTGCAACAATAAAGATAAGCCTATACATATTTAATCCAGCATTTCCCAAACTTGTCCAGAAAACTTTTTTTTTTTCCTTAGAGGACCTAATAATACTATAGGATGGGGGAGTAAGCAACCTATAGAATTTGTATTTAATAGACTGTAAGAATTAAATGAGCAATTCTATTCAAATTTCGTTAGGAAATCCTAAACCTTATCTATAAATTTTTGCCTTTATCATAAACAATCAGGCATATTTGTTAAAACTGGTAAAATTACAATTACATTTGTTATAACAAAAATTACAGTTGCACAGTTGCTAGGTAATTTTCACAGATGTATCAAACATATCTAAGTACCACAGTGAGGGCCATCAACTGTAAGAACTGTAACAAACTGTAACAAAAATGTCAGTTACTATACTTGTGGGTGATAGCTTTCCGTGGGAAATATTAATTTTCAAAAACACAATCTACCATAAAAAAAAATCCTGGTGACCAGATTTGCTTGGTATAGATGTCCCAAATTAGTTTACTAGTTTATGCAATTAAAGTCATATATGCCTATATCTCCTTTAGAAATTTTTTCCACCTTTTTTTTGGAGAAAAAACAGTAAATTACTCATTTGTCTTACTATCTGATCTAGAAAAAACATTCTTAAATATACTAACAACAACAACAACAACAAAAAGGAAGTGTTTTGTAATGCGGAACGTAATAGTAATTGAACTGGTACATTTACTCTAAACCATGCAGATCAAGAACATGTTTTAGGTAATCTGATTGGTATTTTTTTCTCTACATCAGAAAAGATTGGTTCACTTGATTCTTGTCATTCTACCAGGTAAATGTATATGTGACAGGTTTTTGTTTGTTTTTTACTCCAGCAATGAGTAATTATAGCCACCTAATATGTGGCTTAGTCAAAGCCTTCTGTTGAAAGATAAGTGAAATAATTTATAATATTCGGCATTTTAAATCCTTTATTCCATTATTATGCGTCTTCTTGACAGCAGGCTGGGGAAGTTGAAAATTCCACAGGTAAGTAAATTAGTACTGCGACAATTAGCCATACTGGAAAAATGCCAGGCAACAGTATACTTGTCATAATGCAGCCTTGGTACAGGTGTGGAATGACTGACGATCAATTAGGTATAAATGATTCTTCTCTCTCCTCATAGATGGTATATAAAGGGGACGGAGAGTGCATATGGAGAACAGCCCTCTAAAGACATCTATTCATTTTTAGTAGCCGAGATTACACTGAGGTTGATTCTGTGGAAATTACATTTTTCTTAATTTCTCTCATTCTCCATTATTTGCAAAGACAAATCCTGCAGTGAAGAATTACACGTCTGCTGCTGCACTCCATGAGCACCCCATGGTGCTGGCAGGAAAGAGGGATATGGAGAAAGGAGGTGTCAGCTGTTTAAAAGGCAGACTCCTGAAGGCCGTTTTAGAGAAAAATCGATCCCTGTGGGTGTTGTGTGCAAACTCTACAAGCTGTTGCCACTTGAATATTAAATATTAGTTCTTTTTAATATCACAGATACCAAAATGTCAAGTATTTCATTTTTTACTTAGTTGGTAATGAGCTTTTAAGTGATAAAAATTTAAGTAGTATTTCCAAGTAGGCTACAACATCTAACTTTGCTACAACCCAGCTCTTTTTGTATCAACTTGATAGGGTGCATCCTTGTTAAAAACTTAATATATGTAATTGAATTACTATGATCAATATGCTCAAACTCATATTTGATGTTAGTTTTTTAGAGAGAGAGATTTCTCTGTGAAATTCTATAGTTTTTTAAAAAACCCCTTTAAACTGTTGAATATATAGCGTAGCAATTCTCATTTAATATTTCTTAATAGGCAGGATTGCATAGTGGTTATGATCATCAGTGCTAGAGTCTGCAACATTAGTCTCTGTGAACCTGAAAAAATGGTTTAATCTCAATCTACCTCAGTTTCTTTATTCTGTAAATGGGGTAATGATACTATCCACTTCATAGGGTGTTACAAGGATTAAATGAGGCATTACATGCGAATCATTTAGAACAGTGCCTGGCATTTGGTAAGGTATTAATAAGTATTAGGTATTCTAATCACTAATTATTCTTGTTATTCTCATTTGTATTGCATGTATAGAATCCATCTACAACACATTGCAAACATCTGCAGAAGATAGTTTATTGATCAGAAAACATCTCCAAGCAAGTCAAAATTTTCTTAGAATTAAATAATAGAAGCACTTGAAAAATCTATAGTAATTTATATACTCATTGTTTTCTTTCATGTGGACTTCAATTCAGCATTTAACAGTAGTGGTATAGAAACAGGGAAGGCAGAGACACTGTGTGCCTTGTCACCACTGTTTGCATGAAGGAGAAGAATATGGGCCAAAAAGAAAGTTCACTGGAGGGTGGACTCATTCATAGAATCTATATTTTCTTCTTTCCATTTTATTACGTTAAGGTTTTAAAAGTCGTCTTTATTCAGGTGAAAGAAAATCGGAACTAGCTTTCACTCAGTAATTTTGCCCCTATAAAAATGGGACTGGTAATTAACATACTGATACTATTCTAATGTTATATCAGAAAAGAATTTGATAAGTTAAAATGAATGATATCTGCTATGGTTTGAATATCTGCCCCCTCCAAAGCTCATGTTGAAATTTAATCCCTCATGTGGCAGTATCAAAAGGTGGGGATTTTAAGACATGATTGGATTGTGAGGGTTCTTTCTGCCCTCATGAATGGATTAATCTGTGGATCAATCAGTTATCATGAGAGTGGGACTGGTGGCTCTATAAGAAGAGGAAGAGAGGCCAAGTGTGGTGGCCCACGCCTGTAATTCCAGCACTTTGGGAGGCCGAGGCGAGTGGATCACCTGAGGTCAGGAATTTGAGACCAGCCTGGCCAACATGGTGAAACCCCATCTCTACCAAAAAAAAAAAAAAAATAGCTGGGCATGGTGGCTGGTGCCTGTAATCCCAGCTACTCAGGAGGCTGAGGCAGGAAAATTGCTTGAACCCGGGAGGCGGAGGTTGCAGTGAGCCGTGATCATGCCATTGCACTCCAGCCTGGGCGACAAGAGCAAAACTCTGTCTGGAAAAAAAAAAGAAAAGAAAAAAAAAAGACCTGGATCACATGTTAGCATGCTGAGCCTCCCTTACCATGTGACACTCTGCAAAGTCCTCACCAGATGTGGCACCTCGACCTTGCACTTAGCCTCCATAACTTTAAATAAAATCCTTTTCTTTATAAATTATCCAGTTTCAGGTATTCTGTTATAAGCAATAGAAAAGGAACTAAAACAATTCCAAATTTTAGATTTTACTTAACCTAAAAGACAGTAAATGGGAAAACAATTAGTGTGCTGCAAGTATGCCCCTAAATGCAAAAAACAGGATTCTTACTGTGCAGAACCGTCAGATGTTCAAGCAAAGGAAGACAATGGCCCAGAAGCAGGCAAAGTAGAGGGGAACCATGTGGTAAGTGGCAGTCAGATGTGGTGGCTCATTTTGTAGATGTCAGGAAGTAAATGGAAAGGGGAAAGAAGTAAGGGCATGCTCAGATACTGAACTTAAAATAGAAGGCAGGGTATTCAGTCACAAAATACCTGAACTAGATGGTGGGAGGGGGGGAAAGCAAAACAAAATAGATGTTGTACCTTTTTGCTGCCCTCACCCTGCCCTCCATTCCCTCTTAGCATTAGGAGCCAATCAATTAGAAACATGAACAACTCTATAAAAATAAAACGTGAACTACCTAATCACAGTCTAATGACATTTTGCAGTGGATGTAAAAGGCTACTTAATAGACTGTGTCTCTTCTTTCCTTTTTGTTGGGATCTTAGTTTTTTGTGAGAACTTTCTATTTTCTATAAGGAATCGTTTGTATGCTCGGAAATTTGATATGCACAAGTGGTTGGTGGTCAAGAAAACTAGTTTGAATCTTTGCAGAACCCTATTACATTGATGACTAGAAGGTAATTGAGATGCTCATGGATAGCAGGGCAAGGCCCACATAGCTTTGGTAATTGCATACTTTGAAAATTTATTTGCCTGGCAGCCAATATGCATATGTACTTCAATATCCACAAGAATGCACGGTCAAGTCCAGATTTTATTTAATACGTGCCATTTTGGAGGAACCTGGGCCTCATTAATTTAAGTCCTATCAAGATAGAGTATGTGATAATTAATGCAAAGGCTGGGCTGACATTTTCTTTTAATTAGCAAAATCTTTTCCCCTAGATTATTGGAAATTAATAGTGCAAAAATATTTCATAGGGATATATAGAATGAGAAGACAAACTAATATGTCCTCAAGTTCCCTCATGTACTTTGGAATCACCTTTTATTCGCAAATAATTAATATGCTAATTAGAAATTTTTTTATTGATTGAATTGCTTCTCCAGTGACATGTTTGATAACAGTTTGAATGACTCAAATGTATTATCTGGTTTTGAGATACTGATTTTATTACACTATTTGCAGACTAAATAAATATAAGACAGGTTTGAAAGCAATATAATTACGTTCAAGTTTTAAAATTCAGACTTGACATAGATTTGTTCTGGTGTTGTTGATTAATTCTAATCAGTGCAATATTACTGTAATGTTATCTAAACTTACAAATTAAACCAAGCACGTTTGTTCTTTGTTATGCGGAGCCTTAACTTTGGCATTGAAAGCACAGCAAGCATTCAGTAAAGCAACGTTATTAATATACTTTAACCAGTTACCATAGTAAGAGAATGTTTTACAACCTATTATGAATTGTTTCTTCAGATAAATGGTGTTGCATACACATACTGTAGCATAGTACTTTACATTTCTGTAATTATGGTCTATACTTAGGTCATCCTACCCCACTGGATGATCTACACTTAACTCTTCATAAGGCATAAATATAGAAGTCTTTTTAGCATAAGTATCATAAATACCTTATTACTTTTTGGTACACTTTCTTGCATTATATCATTGAGGAAGTAGAAAACAGCTGGTTATTTATGACTTTTTAACATCTCTCTTACTGCATCACAACTCTGAGCCTGAAATCTCAAGAGTCCTGCCCTGTCTTTGTGGGCAATGAGGATGAAGATGGTCCTTAATCCATGAAAGCCTCGAAAATTAAGGAAACAGAATTGGAAAAAATAAGGAAGATGAATTAAACAGAGTGAAGCCAAAGGGAAACATGTCTTCCTACAAGTAAATCTTAAAAAAAATATGATATTTATTCTGAGAGAAGGGTTTTACAGCCAATTAAGCTTGCTCAAGATCAATTTCCCGATAACCCAAGAAACTTAGTTTTGAATAGGTGGCCACCTGCTGTGAATAAAAATGTGTCTGTAGAACATGGCCGATCTTCTAGAAGCGGTAACATAAGGATAGAACCAATTTAAAAGTTTTGGTAGGGATTTCACATGAAGTCTTCATTTCTAAACCTCCATTTCATTTTTCTGTAAATGTCAAAGTCACTGTTGAGTAAAATTGGTTCTGTTTCGTGTGTGTAATGAACTCCACTGAAATGTGTCAAACAGCTTTGGCACCTCTCACCACAAAGCACTTTTCTTGTGCCAATGAATCATTATGGCAAGAGTCATCAAATGATGCCTGATATATTTTTTTGTAAATGTTTATATTTGTGGATAATATGTCAATCTGTTTGCAAACTGATGTATTTCCAGATGAAGCGATTTTAACAGCATTGCCCTTGTTCTGAAATCATATTCCACACATTGCATTAATAAAGATAAAATCCAATGTGTTACAGCACATAAAATGGCATTTTATATGTAGTGGAGGGCTGAAGTGAAATACTCACTTGGAACAAAAAACAAAATAGATCAAAACTTAAATCAGAGCACAAAGACAAAGTTCTTTTACCACATGTCAGGGAAAAGTCCAAACTCTTTAATTGTGAGAACTACTAATCTATTTAAATATGACAATATGATGAAGAGCAGACTCTGGCATGCCACATGTCAAGGTGAGAATCTCAGCTCCGCACAACGCTGGCTGGACAAAGAGGGGACCAATTTGTGTCTCAATTTCTTTATCTATAAAATGGGATGATATTAATAGTACCTACCTCATAAGATAGCTGTGAGGATAAAAATGAATGAGTTCATGTGAGGTCTTACTTATGAACATTAAGATGGCTACAACTACTTAAACTGCCAAAGATCTTAGCAGAGGACACACACAGGCCATCCTAGGGCCACATGTTGCCTCTTGTGCATTTTTTTGTTATGCCTTTTATTCTACAATTAAGAAACTTAAGTCAGTTGCTGTTCTTCAAGGAATCAGTAGATCCTCATTTGTGGATTAACTTGAAACCTCGTGAGTTCTGGTGGCCTTTACTTCTGGAGTGGAGGGAGCTGCTCCCACAGCAGTGCAAGGGCTTCCCGGGCTGCCACGGTCCCCACTGTCCTTCCTGTACTCCCCTGCTGCGGCCTTGTGTTCAAATGCCATTTGCCATCTCCCTTCCACTGGGGTTTTCCTAGACCTGCTTGCTTCATTCCTTTAAGCACCTTGCCTGGCTTTTGAGGGCCCTTTGGGCATGTGGACCCCATATTTTCCCAAAAGATTTACTCATGCAAACAAAGAAGAGAAAGCATTTTTATACTTTTAATTAGCTCTTCATGGTATGAATTTTAAACATTTCTGTAACAAACTATAGGTTTAGGTTGCAGAATTGTAGGAAAGACTGGGTTTCATATTATTCTCTGCTTATATGTTAGGTTCTCTGGCAGCTACATTAATTCTTTTAGACACATGGCCATGAAGACAATGAAGCTTAAACAAGACCGGGAGATGTCAAAACCCTCTTACAAATTAGCGTGGATGATTTCAATGAGCTGGCTCTTTTAACAGCTCAGTGAAAGGGCAGCCAGAGAGTATTGGCTGGCAGCTATGGGCCTGCAGGAAAAGAAGGTATCCTAGTGAGGATGGGAAGTCCAAAACAGATTTAACTTGATTAAATTGCAAAAGCAATCACATGGTTCAGTTTACCATTAAGTAATTGTGAACTTGGCATATCATAGATGATTTTTAGAGCTAATACTTGCATAAAGTGGTACAAAGAGTAGAGATGTTTAATTCATTTTGGATGATATGCGTACATCTTTGATCAATTCTATGATGTCTAACTCGTAAATAATAATACTGGCTAACATTGCTGTATTCTACCCTGAACTTGTTACGTGCTAGGCACCGAGCTAAGCACATCACAAAGGTGCTTTCATGAATCCTCATGACAATCCTGAGAGATGGATAATATTCTTTCAATTTCTGTAGATGAGAAACTGAAGCTTAGGTCAAATAACTTGTCCATGGTCATGCAGTGAGTATGTAACAAAGCCAGATCCCAATTCATGCTTCAGACTAGGGTGCCCTTGCTCTGAATGCACTCTAAAGGGGTGTGTGCCAGGCTGCTGCCCACATGACAAGTGCTCAGTCTGGCTGTGGCCTTAGAATTGAGTCTTCATGAATCCCCTAAAAAATAACACCAATGCAAGTCTCCAAGAGGTAAAAAGAGTTGTCACAAAACTTACAAGCTAACTAAGAGCAGCAGACAAATGTGCCAGGTAATGGGATAAATGCTCTACACACATGTAAGTCTTACAACAATCCTTTGTAATGGGTACCATTTCTTTTTTTTTTTTTTTAATTATACTTTAAGTTCTGGGGTACATGCATAGAACATGCAGGTTTGTTTCATAGGTATACACGTGCCATGGTGGTTTGCTGCACCCATCAACCTGTCATCTACATTAGGTATTTCTCCTAATGCTATCCCTCCCTCAGTAATAATGCTATCCCCCACCCACCAACAGGCCCTGGTGTGCGATGTTCCCCACTCTGTGTCCATGTCTTCTCATTGTTCAACGCCCACTTATGGGTGGGAACATGTGGTGTTTGGTTTTCTGTTCTTGCGATAGTTTGCTGAGAATAATGGTTTCCAGCATCATCCATGTCCCTGCAAAGGACATGAACTCATCTTTTTTTATGGCTGCATAGCATTCCATGGTGTATATGTACCACATCTTCTTTAGTCTATCATTGATGGACATCTGGGTTGGTTCCACGTCTTTGCTATTGTGAATAGTGCTGCAATAAACATACGTGTGCATGTGTCTTTATAGTAGAATGATTTATAATCCTTTGGGTATATACCCAGTAATGGGATTGTTGGGTCAAATGGTATTTCTAGTTCTAGATCCTTGAGGAATTGCCACACTGTCTTCCACAATGCTTGAACTAATTTACACTCCATGATGGGGACCATTTCCTTATCCTCTCTTTTAGAGAGATAAGAAACACAGTCTTAGAGGGACTGAATACTTTGCCCAGAGTACACAGCTAGTGAGTGGCAGAACTTGGATAAAACCCAACTAACCTAGAGGCTCCTTCTTAGCCATAACAACCACAATGTCATTTGTATTTTGCTCATGGAGACAACATCTAGGTTGTATTTACTCTCATTACAGACAAAATTTGAACAAATTTATCATCAGGTTTCTAAATCCCCCACAAATTGAAGGGTTGAGGTGAGTGCTGGAGGCTGGAGTATCAACATTAGTGGGAGGGGGTAGCTGAAAGGCACAGACAGAGTAGCTACAAAAGGCAGGCAGAAGAACTGAGCACAGAACAGAACAAGTCAGGGGCTGGTCTTGGGAGAGTGATGAATTCCTACATCCCTGTTTCAAGAACAGTTCCTGGCACATAGTAACACCAGATAAACATTTGTAAAATAAGCGAACGTGTAGATGAATGTACGCATGGCTGAATGTAAGAATGACTAAATGCGTGAATTGATGATATGACTAATGACTATAAAAACGAACATGCAAATACTTCACAGCACTTGGAGGTATCACCATGTTACAAATACAGCACACTGATATTCATCATAATGACCTCAAACCATTAAGCAAAGGTCCAAGTTCTTTTGAATGTTTGGTTTGAAAAGGCATGGATGTGCAGAATAAATATGAGGAAAATTACCGTCGAAAGTTGTAATAGTGGTATTTAGAAGAGCTGGGGTTTAGATCTCACTCTCTTCTCTTGTGATCTCAGACAAGCTATTCCACCTCTCTCAGCTCTTGTTTCTCATGTATAAAATTAGGGCTGATGTGCTCATACCCAGGGATAGAATAGCGGTGTGTTTAGAAGCACAAGGGGAGCCAGTTTACCCATTTTTATCCCAGCATCAATACTTATTAGCTATGAGACATTGTGTTCCAATTTTCTCATCTTTAAATTGAGAATAGTAAAGTTTTGGGGTCTCAGGGGAGGTACCTGATAAATAGCATCTTCCTTGTTCTTCCAAACTCCAAAGATTAAGAGATACAGGAGTGTTGGATGAAGACCAATATATCACCTTTATTACTAAAAAACAAAAACCAAAGACAACCAGGTAGGAAAGATGGCTTAGTGTAAGGGCCACGAGGGCTTGCTAAGAAAACCCCAGCATTAGGCAAGCTCTCCATGGAGTTGGAGTTACACTTTATTTTGCTCTTTCTTTTACAAAAGCACAAGTGGTTCTTACCTCTGGGTCACACACTCCAATTCGAAGTTCAGAGCCAGAGGGAATGCCTTTCTGTTCCCACCCTTGGCCAGCTCAGTTACAGACCCCAGGGTCTGAACAAAGTGATGGGGAGGAATCTGTCTTAATCCCCACTAATTAAAAAAGATCATTAGAGACATCAGTAATCCTGAGAGCCAGTAAATCACTTATTATTTACTGACGGTTCTTGTATTTAAAGCTTTGCTTTTTGGAGTTGTTTACAACATCACTAAAAGGAAAAAATGTATGAATAATTTAAAGATGGGGAATTTAAAGTTTCCCTGAAAATATATTTCACTTCAGGTCAATCAATGCATTACAGGCCAAATGAATTCTTTTGTGTCTCTATTCTCCTTTCCCACTAAACACACACACACAGCAAAAAGGGATAGTGATCCCGATTTTTATATGCTTCAGACACTTGCCTGTTAGCGTTGAAACACTACCATGACACTTCTCCCCCAAAAGAATAGCAGTATTTACAGAGGTGTAACCCTTTACGCCAAGTTATAATGGAAAGAAATAATCAAAGCTCCACTTGCTGTTTGGATAGCTTTGTTCATTCAATGTGTTTTATGTAAGTTTATTTGCAGAGAATTCATAACGTAAATCAGATGCTTCTCATAATATCTTGGTATAGTACCTTAGAATAATTAATGTAATAAATTTTGTATAATAACTTAAAAGGATACTGCAACACCAGAAGGTTTCTTCCCTGAGACTAACTATTAATAAAATAGAAGGGGGCTTGTGAAGGTGTGGACATCTTCACTAATCCAGGTTCATGTTAACTGACCATCAAATTAAACTTGCTCTAGACAGGAAGACAATGTGTTTGAATGGGATGCTGGATGTTTTATCAATTTTGATTGCCTTAATTTAAAAACTTTAATTAGAACCTCTGTTTACTAGAGTCAAACTGCACATAAAATATCACGCAAAACATTTTAAAAGAGAATTTTAATTATACCACTAAAGAAATGCCCTTGTTCGATGTTTACTAAACACTTGCCAGAACAAGTTAATTAATACATGTTTAAATAAGTGAAAGAAGAAGAAGGGAAGCAGAAAAAAATCACATTCGTCTTTTGTTGAGTTTTTCTGCAGTTGTCAAAGACACCCCATTTCTAATTTAATGACGGCACGTCACAGTGCGCTTGTGTAATTATAAACAATGGGCACAAGAACGCAATGAGGGCCAAGGAAAAGCCAATTCCCACTGGGAGCTGTTGTTCAAAATAATTGCTCGTTGTTGCTTGATGTTTCGAAGTAATCAAATCAAGCACTTTTTAATTTCCTTCCTCTATTCAGTTATTCCATGGTAGAATATCAGAATGTTTGGATGTTGAGTTTTTAGTAGGTCGGTAATGTGGCCTTTTAATTATTTAAAACTATGGAAAAATATTTTTTAATAGAGCATTTGTGTAGAAAGATAAATATTTTGATGATATTGAGTTTTTAGTTCTAATTTTAATAGGTTACCAACTTTTCCACTTCCTTTATTCTTTTAGTTTCTCCACTTTCTCCATCTATTGATGATGATTACTTGTGTTAGTAAAGACCGATATTGAAAAGCAGCGAATGACCCCAAAAATAAAATGAAACCAATCTTTCTAAGATGCGTCCTGTTATTTCAGTAGCTTTATGAAAAAATCAGAAGAAAACATATCAAAAATAAGTTTGTAATCTTTTGGAGAAATAAATGCACACATCGCACTAATTATCAAGATCATTATTAAGAAAATTATTTTCCTAAACAGCATAACTGGTACAGTTGTCCTCTTTATCCTCACATTCCAAGACCCCCAATGAATGCCTGAAATCAAGGATAGTATCGAACCCAACTGCAGTCAGTTGGAAGACATTTCTATTCATGTCTTCCACCCATAATGTAATGCCTTTTCCATCTTAACTAAGCACTTATGCACTATGGCCATAACTTTTGCAGTTTGACGTGAGACAGTAAAAACTAGCACAAATTTCTTTTTTCTTCTCCATGATTTCACAAATGAATAGAAGATTTGTTCTTACTGAAGATCTTAGCAACCACAGCATACAATTTTTTTTAAAAAAATTTCCTTATTAAGTCAAGAACATTCACCTTTTCACTTAAAGGAAGCACTTTACAACTTATCTTTGGCATTTTCAAATGGCCGATATCACTACTTTTGCACTTCAGGTCATTAAAATATAAAATGAGGGTGACTTGAACACAAGCACTGTGATACTTCGACAGTCTATTTGATAACCACGAGGGCTAAGTGACTAACAGGTGGGTCTTGTAGACAGCGTGGATAAGCTAGAAAAAAGGAAAATGAAAATCCAGGCAGGACGGTGTGGGGGGGGCAAGATTTCACCACACTGTCCAGAACAGCGTGTAGCTTAAAACTTATGAATTATTTATTTCTGGAATTTTCCATGTAATATTTTTGGACTGTGGTTGACCTTGGGTAGCTGAAGCCATGGAAAGAGAAACCTCAGATCAGGACGGATTACTGTATTTACCTTTTCTTTTTTAAAAGGCAGATCTACTCACCAAGACATCCCACAATCTTTTTTTCTGAAAAGTTAGCCAATATTAACAATTTCATTCAGAATCCCTTCTAAAAAAAAAAAAACCTATATCAGTCCTGTTATATTTGTTTCCATATTGCTGAAACTGATCACCAAATTTCTCAAATTTGGTGATCACGAGTTCTGCCACAACCTGTACAGGTCTGGGAAACAACATTGAATTGGGAGCAGGCCTCTTTGGGTGTCCTATTTGAAATTTCACTCCAGGTGAGAGAGTTGAGTTAGGTTTCTTCTAAGGCTCCACAGGTTTGTTATAAAAATTAAATATGATACAGTGCTATTTGATACAGTACTGAATATAAATATGCTTGCAAAAATTATATGTTGAAACCTAATCCCCAACGTGATGGTATTTGGAGGTGAGTTATTTGGAAGGTGATTAGATCACGAGGGCATTGCCTTCATGAATGAGATGAGTGCCCTTAAAAAAGAGATCCCAGGGAGATCCTGTATTACTCTGTTCTCACGCTGCTAATAAAGACATACCTGACACTGGGTAATTTATAAAGGAAAGAGGTTTAATTGGCTCACAATTCAGCAGGGCTGGAGAGGCCTCAGGAAACTTACAATCATAGTGGAAGGGGAAGCAAACATGTCCTTCTTCACACGATGGCAGGAAGGAGAAGTGCCGAGCAAAGAGGGAAAAGCCCCTTGTAAAACCATCAGATCTTGTGAGAACTCACTCATTATCATGAGAACAACATGAGGGTAACTGCCCCCATGATAAATTACCTCCCACTGGGTCCCTCCCACAGCATGTGGGGATTATGGGAACTACAATTCAAGATGAGATTTGGGTGGGGTCAGAGAACCAAACCATATGAAACCCCTTGCCCCCTTCTGCCATGTGAGGACAAAGCAGGAAGATAGTCCATGAATCAGGAAGCCAGGCCTCCCTGGGCACTGAATTTGCTGGTGCCTTGATCTTGGACTTCCTAGCTTCTAAAACATTGAGATATAAATTTCTGTTGTTTATAAGCCACTTAGTCCATGGTATTTTTGTTATAACAGCTTGAGCAGACTAAGATATCAAGTACATGAAACACTTAGCACATTGCTACATAATCAGGAAATAAATATTAGCCAGTACTGATTTTAATATTATTGCCTACAAAGAGCCATATGAGACTAGCACATGTAACAATTTACTGTATTTCAGTCAGTTAATATCAGTAAAGAACATTAAGTCAGAGTATGATAAAAGGCAGCCTTCTTAAAAAACAAAACTAAAACAAAAAGCTCTTTCTTCTATGTATTATTTTTCTTCAGAAAAGAATACTTTATACCTAAGAACAGGCATGGTTTGGTACTTAAGCATGCCATTGACTTGCTCTTATTTATTTGATTTGGTGGGACAAATAGAATTTCCTAATGTATTTTTCCTTATAAAATAAGAATCTAAAGTGCCAGTATATTTGCACACCTACCAATTATCAAATGAGTTTCCCTGAATATGAAAACTAAGCCAAAATATAATTTAGCTCTATCAACTACTGTCAAACTCAGGTATCATTCCATTTGGAGCATTCGAATTATTGATTGGATTATTTGATTTGCAATTGTTTAATGGACTTCATGCAGCTGTTTATTTTTTCCACAACTCAGTAAAAACTTTTTGTAAACTGAGCATTTTTATGATTAATAAAAAATATACACACACACACACACACACACACACATACACCTTAAAAGTATTCTGTCAAATATTTCTGACATCCTGTCTTTAGAAGATGTTGTGGTTCCCGTACTAATGTAGAATTTCTTTCTTATGACTGTAAATAAAAACCAGGTATCCATGGTTATAAATATCTCATTTCACATTTTCTTTAGCCACAGCAAAAAATTTCAATTAATTGAATCACAGCCACCCTCAAATAATGCCAGAAGTGCAATAGTTGGTGTTCCAGGTCATAGGCAACCATTAATTAAGATGCAAAGAATCAGCATTAAAGTCTCCAATTTTTGTCCCAGAATTTTTTTCTTGATGGATATGGACTAAAGTGTCTAGAAAATACAGCTTCAGCTATATGGGGAAGAGGAAATTAGGCACAGTCTTTATTTTGCTTAGCCTGGAATTTTTGATAAAGTTCTGAAATGTCATTTTGGAATATGAAAATAAAAATAATCTTACTTCAGGACTTTTATTTTTATTTGTTTATTTAAACTTGACATTTATTTATAATAAAAAGGGCAGCTTGATGGGTAGATGTACAAGTTAACATACAGAAATGCTAACAATGTGAGAAGAGTAACATTCATATGCTTTGTTCAATGATCTAATAGAATTGCTATTCTAACTTCCCCTGTCATTTTCTCTACATTTCAATGTTCAGGGGGAAAACTGGTCATAAAGCCTACTCGGGATTATGGATATAAACTTGTGGAATCAGTTCCCAAGAGGTGGGTAGTGAAGTGACTTCCAATTCCCATTTCCAACTCTCAGAGCTGAGATTAAAAACTCCTTGTTATCAACTCACAGAACAGGGAAATACAGCATCCCCCCATATTCTAGACATCACCTGCTTTCAGGTGTAACTTCTGAACTTGCCAGAAGGAAAGAAGTGTGGAGATGTCCCCCTTAGACCTAGTGTCCTCGCCCTGGTTTGGTTTGGTTCCAGTTCCTGTATAGTCCAGACTGCCCAAGTGGTGAGGATTGCAGGGAGGAAGTGATGTTTGCTATAGAAATGCTTTGGTTCTTCAGGATGCAGTGAAGGCATTCATGGCCTGCTGCCCATCCTAAAAGGATGGGTTTTGCAGAGAGCTGCGCGGTTGCTCAAGTGGCTGAGATGGCTCTGCAGCTGGTGGTGCCCACTGCTGCCACAGGGATGTCCAGGTGTGTGCAGGCTGTGTGGGCTGCTGAGGTGCCCCTGCTCTACCTGGCCATTTGACCATCACTCCCTAGGGCCCCTTGTGCCACCACTGCATAAGGTGAAACGTGTCTTGCTGACCAGTTCCCTGCAACTGGTGCTTAGGATTACCAGGTTGGGGCTGTGTAGAGTCCTTACAAGGCAGTACTGCCAGGCCATGTGTCACTGTCCTTGTCATCCTGGCATCTTCCTTGGTGTTGGGGCTGGAAAGGAGTCAGAGGATGTAAGAGTGCCCCTCCTAGAGCTGGGCCTGTTGACATGTGACTCCTAAGTGTCAGAAGAGGTGGAGAGATCTTTCCTCCCAGCACAGCCTGGCGGCTGGAGCATCGTGACCCTTGGTGCCTGGCTCACTCTGACCCCAGGTTGGAACCCAAGAACCAAAGCATGTGTGGCGTGGAAGAATAGCTGGTTGTTGCTGAAAGAACTGGAGGGAGGGAAGTGACTCCGGTGATAGGGGCCATGCACAAGTTGCCTTGCCTTGTCACACAGTCATGTGAGGTCTCTGACTTGGGGCCTTCTGCCAGGGAATTCACAAGTCCACAGCTCTGGCCACAGTGCCGAGCTCTTTGGTTATGAAACCATATCTGAGTTCCGAACTCTGAGAGGCCTGTTTGTGCAGCCAGTTTTTCCCTGATAGCAATTCCAGGAAATCGACCTCAATCCAGACCCCAGTAAACTCTGTCTGAGGTGTTGTATTCTCTGGTTTTTGAAACCAAATCTGTATTCTAAATTCTGGAGTGCCAATTTCTCTGGTCAGTTGTTCTCTGGTAGTCATACCGGGTTAAGGGTTCTGTTCAAACTAGCCTTGCAGGGCATCCTTTTTACTTGGGTTCGAAACACTCCTTCATTGGAGTCCTCTTGGGAGAAAGCTGCATGAAGTGTTAGTCCAGTCCCTAGTGGGAAGGGTCACCTGGATTCCACAGAGACTGCTGGCCCATTGGGCAGCTCCCGGAGCCACTGGACTCATCAGGACCCAGCAGGGCCTGCCCTTTTCTTAAATACCTTCTGAATTTAGCCTTTCTTTAAATATTTAAGACCTTGATGGATTCAGAGGAAGCCAGTGAAGGTTGAATTTTAAGGGAAGTACAGATGCTACTAGGTAGTTTTTCATTTCTTACAGCCCTTTTCCAAGAATAACTTTGATCCCAGGCTCTCTGGTTTTGACATATGGAAATGGTTTGGTCTCCGTGATGTTCAAGTATTCTTGTTCCTTCCTCATTCTGGATGGCCACATTATGGAAAAGATGGGGAACCTCTCCTTGCAGGTGTACTTTGCACATTTTTCTCAGCTCCTCCATGAACGTGTTTCATTTCATCACCAAATCAATTGATTGAGGTCAGTGGAATGACATGAGAGGGAGAAATTATATAATAGGTGGATTGTTCTCAGGATCAAACCATGAATGATACCAAGTGGCATTGCATGTTGGACAGAGGGCAGCCAGGCTACTGCAACTACACAGTGTGGAAAACCTACAGCAGCTGATAAAACCCAAAAGGCAGAAAATGGGACATCCTCATTTGTGCTTTGAAGCAAACGAACACAGACTATCAGTGCTTAGGCTCGCCTTTTTTCCCCCAAATTTATTTAAAAAATATAAAATTTTAATATTTAAATATTTAAAAATATATAAAATTGCATGTATTTGTCAGGTACAACATGACATTTTGAAGTATATATACATTGTGGAATGATTAGATCTAGCTAATTAACATATGCATAATCATTATTATTTTCGTGGTGAGAACATTTTAGGGAAAAAACACCTCTCTGCATTCCATCTTATCTTTATTTTAAGGGAACACTAATTTAATGAATTCTTATTGAGGGGATGAAGGGGGAGACTAAGACCCTTTTGAAATGGTTAAAGCCATTAAGCATGAAATTTGCAAACTATAACATAACTTATGTAGAATTTTTCCCCAAATTGCCTGCCAAAGGGCCAACATAAATCCTTTTCTACAGACAATGCATGATCTCTCATAATACTACCTAGGTTTTTTGGGGTGGTATAATTTGTGTGTGTGTGTATGTGTATGTATGTGCATGTTTTGCTTGTGAGAGGATTCAGGAATGTGGATATTTCTTAATATTGCTTTATGATGGTTGAGTTCAAACAAGAAGAATTCTGAGAAAAAGATCAGTACAACTTGTTAGCCACCAATTTATCATCTACCTATACAAGATTTAATGGTAGTGTTAACCCGAAGTCTCAAGAATAATTAGAGTCTAAAACAAGTCTTAAAGCAAAGAGATGAAAAGAACTATATAAAGAGAAGGCTGTCATGAAATAGAAATTGCACAAGGCAAGGGAACTTTCATCGTGTTGAGTAAGTACTTTACTATGGGATTCTTTTTTAAATTAAGATGCCTGATAAGTTGGATGAAAATAAAATATGTATGATTATCAGGGACTACCTTAGCACAGAGTAGTTGGAAATGAGTGGAAAAAGGACAGAGAGCAGGTTTTTCTTCCCCCAAGTCATTACCAGCTTTAGTTCACAGAAAAGTTATTTCAAATACTTGCTTTGAAAGACCGCTTTGAGGTCTGCTTTTAATTTGAACAGTTAAATATCGTATTCATGCCAATGAATCTTTTTTCTTGTTTTAATATCATTAGGAAGAAAGCTTTCCTGGCCAGGGTGGATAGTGTAATTGCTTAAAAGAAGAAATATATAACACACATACTTAATAAAAACCTTTAAAACAATTTCCTTATGTTGGCTAGGCACCTTCATTTACATAAGACCGGCTTTTAGTTTTTAAAACTAAATTACATTGAACCATATGGAAAAAATCTCCAGAATAAGATTTTAGCAAATAAATAACCTCTCACAGCTCTTGGTTGTTGAGCCTTCTCTGGTTGTTTCTGTTTGGGCTACAGGGTAATTTTACAGGAATCCTTTATTTTGCTAATGCAGTTAGAGTCAGCCACACTTTATATAAACCTGGAAAACTGCTAAGAACAAGGCAGCGTTCATCCGAAAACTTTGGTCACAGGTGCTTTGAAATTTACTATGTCTTCCGATGCCACCACTAATGGGAAAATATTTGTTTTCATTCAAAGACATTTAGAAATATTTTTTAAAAACAGAATGAATCATCACTTTTCATAGCTCAACAGATTGCTGTCTTCATGCACAACGCTTCCTGCTGCTTATAACTAAAGAAAAATGACTTTGGCACTTTATCTGTGATGAGTGATTGTAGTGGCAATTGCCTGTGAGACACCAGGACACCTGCCACAGCATCCTTGGATGTTTTCTTGTCTAAGGCAATCCTCTCCAGTCAATGTGGGGGCGGCAAACCAATATGTCACCAGATAGAAGCAGGTGGAATGTTCTGATTAAGAGAATGAGCTTTGGAATCAGCTAGATATGGGTTGAAATTGTTACTTATGAGTCTTTGGACATGTTACTTAACCTTTTAAAGTTTTAGCTTCTTCTCCTCTAAACTGAGGAGTGACCATATTCAGGTCCTAAGGTATTAATGTGGGGAACAAAAGACTCAGGTGTGCAGAGGAGCAGATACCTACTAGCTATTATTAAATCATTTTTGGTAATGGTTTCGTGAATTGATAACTCTTGATCATCGATAACTTTTGATTTTATGATAGCCAGCACATTCTCAAACTCTTCTGCAGAGATGTCCTGAGTTAAGATCCCTGAAAGGTATGAGGGCAGAACCCAAAATGTGGAATTAAAAAAGTCTTTAGGCCGGGTGCGGTAGCTCATACCTGTAATCCCAACACTTTGGGAGGCTGAGGCAGGCAGATCACCTGAGGTCAGGAGTTCAAGACCAGCCTGGCTAACATGGTGAAAACCCGTCTCTACTAAAAATACAAAATATTAGCCAAGCATAGTGGCACCTGCCTGTAAGCTACTTGGTAGGCTAAGGCAAGATAACTGCTTGAACTGGGAGGCAGAGGAGCCGAGATCATGCCATTGCACTCCAGCCTGGGTGACAGAGCAAGACTCTGTCTCAAACAAAACAAAACAAAACAAGAAACAAAAAACAAAACACACACACAAAAACTCTTCAATGTTATCTTAAACACCTATGCACATTTTGCATTCTACTCAATAAGAATTCTAAATTGTTTTATTGTCAAAATCATGTTTGCCCCTCAAAATTTGTAAATCTGATGCTCTACGGTCACCTTCACACTGTGGCTTTGCCTGGGCCCTCGCACAATCTGGGCTTGAGTGTGGCCCACCGGGGCTGCGCTGGAGAAACGCCAGATAACATAGACGTCTGTAAACCCTGCTTTCTACTGTACAGATGATAGGTGGAGCTTCCTCCCCCGACCATCCCACTTCATCCCCAACTGAAACATAGTCAGGGTGGGTTCTCACTTATAAATTATCCTTGACATTTTAATTTAAAATTTTAACTCATTTGGCTGAGCAATAGGGTGCAATGGAGTGGGGGATGCAGAAAACAAATTTCTATTCGTTAGTGAGAAAAATTAAGCAACAGTAAAGCATGTGCCACTCTATGTTGCTCTCGTCACATTGCTATGTTGGAGTCCATTAAGAAAACATTAAGGCTGGGCGCGGTGGCTCATGCCTGTAATCCCAGCACTTTGGGAGGCCAAAGTGGGCGGATCATGAGGTCAGGAGATCGAGACCATCCTGGCCAACATGGTGAAACCCCGTCTCTACTAAAAATACAAAAAAAGTTAGCTGGGTGTGGTGGTGTGTGCCTGTAATCCCAGCTACTTGGGAGGCTGAGGCAGGAGAATTGCTTGAACCCGGGAGGTGGAGGTTGCAGTGAGCGGAGATTGTGCCATAGAACTCCAGCCTGGGTGACAAGAGCAAAACTCTGTCTCAATAAAATAAAAAAAAAGAGAGAGAGAAAGAAAAAAAGAGAAATATTAAGATGGCTTCAGTCAGGAGACTTGCTCTAGAAATTATGGCATATTAGAAGTAGAGGTTGAATCTTATCCTAGGAGTCTTGAGAAATTTGTGGACAACTTAGATTAAGTGAGAAGAAAGTTAAAAACGTGCTTTGAGGAGCCGGCTATGTAGATAACGGGGATCATGGCTTAGGTTAAATATTTCTTGTATATAAAAATCCATGATGAGGAATAATCATGGTTTGAATAGTTTTCAATTTTCTGCCATTCTGATGAGTTGAACAACTATTCAATTTAAAAGTAAAAACCCTGTAATGTCCCCTATTAGCCAGCAACCCTCTTAACCCCCATGAGCTGGGACACACAAGTTGTGGAAATTGCAGAGGTAGGAAAGGGCTTTTAACATTTCATCCTGGACAAAGGCCCGTAAGCTGATGGGAAAGACAGAGGAAAAGAAAGAGAAAGAGAAAGAGAGAAGAAAGAGAAGAAGAAGAAGGACAAACTCAGTGATGGTCTATTTATAACGGAAAAGAATTGAAATCACCATGCAAAGTGATCTCCCGCTGCCTGTTGAAATTTCCTTTGATGGAAGTAATCTGTCCTTATTCCAGGGTCCCCGACTATTTTGGCCTTTCTAAGTTGATAGATAGGCTCAGTTCAGTGATTAGACTGTGTCATACACATGCCGTGGTCAAACCTCCAAACTCAGCTTGGTGTGAATCTTCCCTCCTCCGCTGGGACTTGCTTCCTGCTAGAAGTCCACACTGGGGAAAGAGATGGGGTTCTTCTGTTGCCTGTCTCCTAGCCACAGATCCCCATTTATGACTTTGTTTTCTGCTCCATGTCAGTGTCAAAGTTGCTAGTAAGGATAAATAGCGAGGTCATGGGACTCTTCCTTATATTTTCTGGGCCTGACTGTTCACGCTGCTGTTTCTGGGGGGGCTTCGCTTATGATTAGAGTGGACTTTTCCTCTCTTGGAGAACTTCGATGGAGTCCGCAGAGGTCATCTAACTCCGGCCCCTCTTCTCCTACAGTACGTGCCTTGCCCTAGGCATAGAAGGTTCTATTCAGATTAGGGCTGCTTTCCTAGATCCCGGGTACTTCAAGACTCTTTCTATTGAGGCCACCTTTTTCCTCCAGGAAGCCCTATTGTTTACAGCCCAAGGCAACCCCATGACAGTTCTTTCCCAAGTGGCCCACATCTGGTCCATGGGAAACACACATCTGTATACTGATAAACTCTTGCTGATCCCAGTGAAGCAGTATGCTCCTGGCTCGGTCATCTAAATAGTGAGTCAGCCCCTCTCAGTCCCCAGTTCTTGCCTGCTTTCCCTCTCTCTAGCATGAGCCTCCCAACTGCAGGGAACATATTTCATAGTTCTCTGTGTGGTACCATTGAGTCCCTCTTAATGAAATCTTCCCTTCATTAGGCTTAAGATGGGAAGGTAGCAGCTCCTCTTACAAAGGCGGGTGGGGAGTCTGCAACAACAAAGCCTTCCAAAGGAATTTCTTCAGTAATCTCATCTCAGAATCCTCTCTCTGACCACCTTTTATATTCTTGATTTGATGAAATTGTCCTTCATTCCAGCTGTAAAGTCTGCTCAGGATGGGAGTTGCATCTGTATCCTTGTCTACATTGTCTTGCTAATCAGTTTCAGCTGAGTTGGGAAGAGTCTTCATCTTTATCATACACACATCTGGCTTAATTCAGTTAGAAAAATAGGCAAACACTTCCTGATAAATATAATTAAAAATATATAAACATGACACCAAAATTAAGTCACTGCAGCACATTTAACATCTTGGGGCAGGTAATCCAGCGCTTAGAGTTTGATTTGGCCATAAAAACAAGACTGCACAAAATTGGCCTGAAATTGTCATAAAAACAAATGAACTTTAAAACTCTCAAATTCACATCATGAACTTTTCCTTTAAAAACAATATTTATAGGCTTGGTGCCTAACCTATCTGTGAGATTGGAAGCAAACTTTTTTTTTGCACATTTTCATGAGATGTCTTTGATGATGTTGAGCAGAGAGTAGATAGAATCGAGGTTTGCTTTAAAGATATGTAGCAGGGACCCCTGTTTTAGCATGAGCTGTGTTTACCTCTGGGATCTAACAGGTCTAGATGTGCCTGGCATACTTGGGGTCAGCCTGCCTGGAGTCTGAGCCAGAGACGCTAGGATGTCTCCCAGGAGAGAAGTCGTTCTCAGGGAGGGAAGTGTCAAGCAGGCAAGCTTGGGCCAGTAAAGAAGCCTCAGCCATCACATCGGAAGGACAATTCCAACCACGGCATGATGCTGTCACTTGGATTTGTCCCCCCAGGGACTCAGATGTGAGTCTCAGGGAGAGAGGGGCTGCAAGCAGAAATTGAAAGAACTATTTTCACTAAAATCTTCAGAAACACTGAAGATTCAGATGAGCTGAATATCCTGAAACCCCAACCACCTGCTGTGCTTCCTTGCTGGCCAAAGCAGGCCATCTTCCTCTGTCTGCTGAGACTGATATGGTCTGGCTTAAAGATGGCTTAGTAACCTAATTGGGATGGTTACCTTGCAAGGTGTGCCCTTTCTCCTCATGTCCCCACCTTACCAGCCCTCACTGCCTCCAGACCTGTATCTAGCAGCTGACCTCAGCAGGCTCTATTGGCCAATTATAAAATCGGATCCAGGAGTGGAAGGCTTTCACACCAGAACTACAAGATTTTGAGAAGAAATAGATTCTAAGGGTGTTATACCAGGTAGAGAGAAACACAATTTTAGATTGTGCATGTGTGCACTTAGCAGATATTCTTGGTTCCATTGGCTTGGTTGGTTGATTCAAAACTGGTCTTATCAGTGCCAGGGATTCATCTGTACAACATAGTAGAAGGAATTCAAAGACTTAGAGTGATAGAAACTTGAAGTGCACTTATTTTTTCTGACTGCTCATCTACCTTAACAGGTGCATGCCACAATGCCTGGCTAATTTTACTTTTTTTTTTTTTAAGTAGAGATGAGGTCTCATTATGTTGCCCAGGCTGGTAGCAAGCTCCTGAGCTCAAGTGATCCTCCCATCTCAGCCTCTCAAAGTGCTGAGATTACAGGTGTGAGCCACTGCACATGACCAAAATGTGGTATATATTTTCTTCTAACCCCCCAAATTCTTGTCATTCTGTAGGGAGGACCAGGCAGCAGCTTGATTACAGGTCAGTTCTATCAGATCTCCTTCCTCTTGTAAAAGACACAATTCTGGATATAGATTTGCTTTTCCTGCATGCTATGATTTCTGCCACTGCTACCATCAATGGACTCACATTGCAACATTCACTGTTACAGTGAGCCACCCAACACTGCTTCTGAACGACAACAACAACAACAACAACAAAAAGCAAAGCAGTGGGTTCATGCCCATGGGATTCTCTGATTTTTACCATGTTCCTCATTACCCAAAAGAGTGGATTGGCCTGTTGAGAACTCAGTTCCAGCAACAGTTGAGAGATAACATTGTGAGGTTGGGCTACCATCCCATGGGATGCTCTGATCTAATGATTAACATTGAGCTGATCTAGAGCTCAATCTAGATCTGAATGTCTCCATAAACTGAATTTATAGTTAGAATGACAGTTCTCATTATTACATGTAAATCTCACTTGTAAATATTTTATTTTCCAATTCCACAGATTTGGGCTCTGCTAGCTCAAAGATTTCATGATGCAAAAGAAAATTACTTTCACCACGGGACATAACAATGGGTCCATTTAATTGAATGTTGAGACTGCCATATGATTATTGGGCTCTGCAGGCCATGGGCCAAAAGGGAAAAACTATGCCACTGTGTTGTGGGATGATTCACCCTGATTATCAAGGGGAAATAAGGTTGGTGCTTTGCAATAGGGGCCAAGAGTAGCTCAGGGACACTGTTGAATGACACTTATTACTGCCACGGAGAGTGGGAAAAGGTAATGGAAGAGTGGAACAACTCTATGGCATAGACTGCAGTGTAGTCACGAAAACATATTTCCTTTTTCCTTCTAGGCACACAGCGAGACTATAATTTCCAACTTGCTTTGCAGCTAGTTTTGACCACCGAAGGTCTGTTAGTGGACTGTGAAGAAAGCAGCGTATGCTATTTCCAGGCCTATCCTATAAAAACTTCCCATGCAATCTTCTGCACTCCATTTGTTCAGAGGCTTAATGCTGATGATGCCAGGGCTCTAGAGAAGGACAGAGCTGTAAGATAGATGGAGCAGGGGTATCTGAAAGTCATCATCATCTGACCAAGGACACCCACTTGAGGCTTTACTCGGAAAAGAAATAAACTTCTGCCAGTTAAAGCACTTTCATTTTCAGGTTTATGTGTTATAGCAGCTGGCATTACCCCAACTAATAGAAAGTCCCTTAAAAGCTAACCCCTTGGGTCAATGACACTCTTCAGATGAGAGCCTGGCCACAGGCTTGATGCCTATATTCCATCCACGATGAATGCTTTCTGGATGAGGGGATTCAAACAGCAAGAGACCACAAGGAGATGCAAACACAAGAGTTGGAGGAGGTTGAGCTGGAGTGGGTCTCTCATCTTAGGAAACTGTGCAGTTGGGCAGCCCTGTTGGATGCCTGAAAACTCAGCCTTGGTTCACATGGGAGAGCTTTATTTGAATGCCAGCCACACAGAAAGCACTGATGGCCAGCAAAGATGGGCTGAGAGACGCCATGACCAGTAAGATAAGAGGACACTTGCTTTGTCCATTTTCTCCTCTCTGCACCTGATGATGAGGAGTTAGAACTAGAAGATTCATGGGAAGAGGAAAAGGGAAATAATCTCTCCCCAATCCAATTTCCTTGGGGCTGCAGAGCCCGGCTGAGGACAAGGAACTGAAAAAGCTTTAGATTGCATATGACACTGGAACTTCCAATTGGACAGGACTAGCCTGGACTGTAAAAATGACAAGGCAATCAGAAAGTTAAGGAATTTGTCCAAGTTGTTACGGATAGGGTAGGAAAGAGAGATTCAGAGAGCATGAAAGAATGTAGCAATGGAAGAAGAACAAAGTCATTTCCTAATGTACAACTCTGCTACACACAACATAGAGTGACACTATCATCACACACCCGTTTTCTCTAGTTTTCACTCTGCGCTGCCAGATGAGCATGGAGGATCATCAGAATGAATCCTAGCATTATGTCTTCTAATTGTGGAAAAAATGAATTCATATGAATAAATAAAAATGGCTGTGTTTCTTCTTGGTAGTTGGTGAGCTGTCTGAGAAGAGCAAAGTTTTCCTAGGAGAGGGAGGTATTGTTAGTGGAGCTGCTGCCTGTGAGGTGCAGGATGATGACGTCACTGGTTTGGCCTCATATTTTCTGCTCCAAGAGTGGCCTAAATGATTCGACTGTGGCCTGCAACACTGGGTCTCTAAAGGCCAGGGAGCTTCAGAGTACTAATGTTGGTGGAAACTTTTCCTCATGTCCTACACCAATCAGCACCTCTGGTCTCGGAAGGTCCTCTTACTCCCGCGAATTGAAGAAAGAAATACCTAAAGTTAGCATTTCCCAAAGTGTAGTTGCATTGGATATATACAAATGCTATAGAAGGAAAAAAATCACTATGGTCAAATAACTTGGGTAAATCTGGACTAAACAAAGCCAAAAGTTTTTTTCTTTACCACGGGTCTTTTCACAGCCTTTAATATGCTAAAGTGTGGGATGGATCTCATGACAGTCATATACAAAGCAGAATTCCACAGACTTTTAAGGCCAGGGACTCTTTTTACCTTAGATTGTCTTGGAGGAGTGAATGTTCATCAGCTCACATTTTGAGACATGATTGGTCCAATTCATTTCCCCTTTTGCAGAAAAATTCACAGGTAATAAATTGATATGAATAAAAAGTAAAATCCTATTCATTTATCTGAAAGATTATTTGAAGAATTGTCTCTGTTCAAATTATGTGCTTTTTTCCTAGACTAGAGAGAAGGGTAGACCATCCCCTCATAAAGTGAAGGCCAGTGAAACTGGCAAGCATGTTTCATCCCTGTACTAAAGAGCTATGGATTCCTCTGTGACTCTTCTAATAGAGAGCCTTTGTGTGAGTGAGTTTTAAAACGAATGCTATGCCTTTGCCTTGTCAGATTCTTCACTTTTCATCACATGCGCCCCCTTTAAACTGCCCGTGAGGATAAGAGAAGCAGTGCCGGCAGGTCACACATTTTGTTATAATTGGGGCAAACCCTAAATTCACCTTGCTTTTACAGTTGCATTTATTAGCCATTCATTTGTAAATATGTACTTCCATATGCTTCTAGGGATGCTTCTTTATATCATTTCACATTTCATATCCATATTTTCTAATAAGATACATTTTATTTTTAAAAACCTTTAAACATAAGCAGAGAAGTAAACTTCCACTAAAATAATATGGATTAGAAATACGGATTTGGTAATCATCAGAAGTATCCCAGCAATAACTAAACCACTTTTCATTATGTGTAAAATAAAATAAGTCTGAACTTGAAGCCAAGAAATCCAGTTTCTATTTCTTCTGTGTTCCTAATACGTTCTGTGGCCCTGGGCAAGTTTCTTAACTTCTCTAGGCCTCAGTTTCTTTAACTGTAAAATAAGGCTGGACACAATGTCCTCTAGGGACCTTTAGAGCTATAAAATTCTATGATTCTCCTACTATTTTTCCAAATGTTCACATTTAGCAGATTTCAATATGTATCTGCCACATGATGCCCTGCAGAGGAACAGTTATGATTTCTGGAACCACACAGTGACGGAACGTTGAAATAGATCCCCTAACCAGCAATATCATTCCCCATCATTTCATGAAGGATGAACTGGCATGGTTCTTCTAGCCATTGGTCAAAATTGTATTTGGGCATTTGACTACTTAAGTGTGTTACTTTTTCCTAAACATATATAGAGAAGTAAGTGTATGATCAAAAACTCAGACTGGCTTTTAACTTTTCAATATCCTACATGCCATTAAGAATAAAGTTAGGAAAAAGCTAACATATGCACAGCATAGAGAAGAGACAAAACTTTCCAGAGCTGTGTTGTCCAATTCAGTAGCTATTAGCTACATGTGTCTATTGAGCACTTGAGATATTTATAGTCTGAACTGACATGTGCAAAACACACACACCAGATTTTGAAGACTCAGCATGAACCAAAGTAAAATATCTCAGTATTTTAAAAAACCTTTTACATCTATTTTTCCTTTAACACTTATGGTTTCCATTCTCTTTAAAACACGTATGATTCTTTCACTACCTTCTTACTTATTGCCACAATTGCAGTAATTGTTTTGATTATGATAGTGAAAACAAAAGAAGAAGAAAAAAAGAATTTAGAAAGACAGTACTTTCTGTCTCCTTTCAAGGGAACAGCTGAACCAAGATAGCTCCATGGGGGAAAGTAGGGCAGCTCTGGAGTGAGAGGGTCTGGGGAGAGAGTGACAGGGAAGGCCACTCCTATGCGTGGCCTATCTTTCCTTGAAATACTAATATACTTTGTAATGGGTACATTTCAGTTCTCACCAGAGAGCACAGGGCATTATTCTAGCTCTCCCATTTGATTGTTTTAAAGGATACTTAAAATGCACAATAGAATTTGATTAAATTATCATCAGCTGCCACCCTCTGACAATTACTTACCAGACTAAAAAATCCCTAAATGTACCCCTTAAGATAATTAAAAAAAATCAATTTGTTACTTATGTAAAAAGCAAAAATTACAAGAATATCTGAACAAAGATTTAGATGGTCCTAATTTCAGAGTATGTCTTTTCTTGTTCCTTCAAGTTTTCATTAAAGAGAAGAACCAAAGGAAGAGAAAGGAATTAACATCCACTGGCCATTGTTTAGGTACTAGGCACTAGGGAAGTGGATTAAAAGATCTTTGGAATACTTAACTATTGCAACAGTCCTGCAGGGTAGACCTCATGATCTCCATTGACTGAGGAGGAAACGGACTCCAGAGTTTCCAAGAAGTTGAATAGGCCGCCCGCGTTTGCACAATGCATAATGCAGGGGTCAGCAATGCATTCTGTTAGCTGCTACTTCTACTTCTACTTTGCTGCTTCTCCTTTGTCTCCCGGGAAAAAATGTGAAAGGAATAACAAGGTGTGAAAAGAATTGAGGATGTGACATGTATATCACACACAAAGAAATATTGGGGGGAAAAATGGTCAGATCCATTCTCTTACCTCTGTCTCAGGGATGAAAAGTCAATTTTTAATTATATGGCTAAGGTTGTCTGGGGGCCAACCTATCAAAAATGCTGAGTTCAGGGTTGGAGATTCTATACGGAGAGAGAGGCTCAGATTTATTACTGTTGGTGAGGAATAAACCACCTTTCATAAGATAGAGACTGGACTCTCTCTGCCTTCAGCCTGCCCTTGACCCTTATGTGAGCAACATGAAGTATGATCTCTCTGGACGATAAATAAATAGCTTGTGGATAGCGTGGTTCAAAGTGTTCGCCATATGATCTAGGGTGCTGATAGCATGTGGGAAACCATGTGGCTATCGCCATCTGCTGACACCTCCATCCTTTTAAGGACACAGATTTGCTTACCTCGTGCAATGCCCCTGAGAGTCTACTGAGAGCTCCTTTTAGCCTTGTGATAACATGGAGCCTAAACCTGGTGGCTGATTCATTCTTTTCCAAACGACATGTCTTTGATTGCTAACTATTTACTAAATATTATTCCTTACATTAACCTGCCTTGTTCAGCTGTCCTCTCTGAAACACGGGGAGGTTTAAATAAACAAAATGGATTCATTCATTCTTAAAAACATACTATCTTGCCAGAAAGTTATTTTTCTGCATGTTCAAAAATATAAGATGGCTAAGTGGCAATGTATTCTTAAACATACAAATCTATGTGGATTTTCTTCCAAAATGAGATAAATTGTGCTCCTTACCATCTTATCAGCATGATTCCACAGTACTCCCCAAGCATCTGAAATCACATCGAATAAGGCAGTAACTGTGATGAAAGACAGCTAGAGGAGAGAACAGTGCTTGGGGACCTCCTTCTCTGTTCAGATGTTGGGCACAAATATTGACATTAAATCCCAGCACGAGGGACCAGATTTTCAAATTCTGCTGATCAAAACAGGTTCACAGCCAGCACACTCAAGTTCAGAGAGAGGACAAAATGACACTGGGAGATGTGGGGTGGAAAATCCCTCCCAAGCAGAGCCCTCTTTTTTTTTTTTTTTAATCCCCAGTCATGTTCCAGTAGATTAATAGCAGAGAGGCCAGCCACAGTTGGAGAGGTTATAATGGTGTTTGCGGTAGGATGCAGCACGTGGCAACAAAGGTGTGCCAGAGCTCACCACGTGGCGGGGCCTGGGAAGGACGCCTTGTGGAACTAAGATGATGGGAAAGCAATGTGCCTCCTTTTCTCTGTTTCCCATCACCTTCGTTCACATTGTGTGCCCACCCCTTCTTAATTAGAGTACTATATTAATGATCCTTCAATGGGTCAGATAACTGTAACTGAAATAAACTCAATTGAGAGATTTGTTTCAGTGAAAGACACCTTGATTGAGATGGTTATTAGTAAACTATAGGGTACAATGAGAATAACTGGTGTGAATATTGTCATTATTTAGGAATGTCTTCAAATTTTCCCGTTAATTTTCCTGTGATTAAACAAAATTACTTACATTTAGCCAACTGAATATAGAAAATACAAATCATTTGCCAGAGTGTAGAACTGCTATTTGTATATACACCATTAATAAAAATTTATACTGCAAACTGCATAATAAATTGTTACATATTTTTAGACATTTGGTTCTCATTCAAAATTCTGACAAATGTTTTCTATAGTTCAAAAACTGAATGGAAAAAAGAATAAATTCTTGGCAATTAAAAGCAAACAGAAATGCAAATATCAATCGTATTAGTACAAACAATGGGCATAAATTAATACAAATATGGTTAATGACTGTCTCAAAATGTCCACAATTCCTTTCTGATCAAAGGAATAGAAAAACTGTAAAACAATTATTTTATAATAAATTTAAATTCCATAATTTAAAAAATTAATATTCTAGAATGTGGCTAAAGTATTGCTTTTTGCCTGTGTTTCAGTATATTCAGTTTTTGGCCTTTCATTTGGGGTTAAAAAACCAGAAACTATGTTTGGAAATGAGGTTGTCTTTCATTTGTTCTCCGAAAACAAGATTTATTCATTTGGTTTTTATTGCTACAAATACATTTCTTTTTTGGGGCTTGTTTCTCTAAAGTAAAGGGTTTGTGTAGTGAGTCATGCTTAACATTCGCTCTTTCCCCCCCACGTGGTCCAGTAGCTGCTTGCAGAAAAATCGCATGAGTACTTAGTTTTCACTGTCATTAGAGCAAACTGGAGACAAAAGAATAAAGGAGAACAGTAAAAATCAAATAGAAGAAGACTCTAAATGTATCAGAATGGTGGACAGCTATATAACTGTCGAGTCTGAAATGAAATCACAAAACAATATTTTCTTATGGGCACACAAAAGCCACTCAAATCACAAAATTATGCTTGTTGGTGTTGCCTCTGATATAATGGATTGACTGAAAAAAAATGAAATGTTTCTATCTTTGAGCTTGAAAGAATGGCATACAAGGCAAAAAAAGAAAAAGAAAAAGGAATAGAAAAGATGAAATAATATGGTATCATAAAAATATATTTAAACCCTAAAGAAATTGATTATATGGTAGTACGACCTAGGATTGAATGGGTGATTCAAAAATTTTCTTCTACCCCATGGTCTTCTCAGCTGGATATTTGGCAACTCACTCAGTATCTCAAAATCTAAAATAGGTTGAACCATCTATTAAATGATGATATTGACTACAGTATGGCAAACTCCCTCACCCCCAAAGTGATGCCTTCACACTGCACACCTGTGGATCATGGCGTGCTTGGGGACAGGATGCTTTGAGTTACTTAGGCTAATAGTGCAAGAAATTAATTTTAAAGTAGCTTCAATATCATAATGAGTATATATGTATGTATATGTGCAAGCCTATATACACATGAATGTGTATGCATGTATATATATGTGTCATGCATATATATGTATGTGTTTATATATATAATTTGAGCTAATCATCAATATAATAATAGAGGCCCAAGAAAGAAGGCCTGGAGCCTAGAAAAGAAGACAGGTCTGTTTTTATAAAAACTGATTAAATACTTGTGGCAGGGAGTGAAAAGAGTCATAGAAGTGAAGCAAAGAAATGGAAAGGAAGGAATGTGGACATTCTGTAATTTACAGTGAGAACCTGGTGTTGGAGTGGAGGTGGAGATGTGATTCCCCACCTATCAGCTGTATTGGATTCTGAATGGCAAGTATTAGGAAAATGGCATTTAGTTATTAGTAACACTCTTTTAGGGTAGTTACTCTGTGGATACCTTCCCATTATCAATCTCTGATGGTTTTGCTAAATAAGACTTATTTAGCAGACATACACTCCATATATGTGATAAGATTCTAAAATCATGACACAGTCCATGAATAAAACCAGAAAAAGTCTTTTAAAATGTTATCCCAGTTTATAGAAATTTACAGATGTACAAATTTTTTTTTCTGGTACTATTTTAGTGCAATCTTTGCATGTACTTAAACATCTAGTGTATCATCAGTTCTTGTTACAACATCAGGCAAGAGTAACATGTTAATAAAGAATAAAAATATACCTTTAAATACAATTGTTAGGCTACACATTTAAATATTTTCAGTCTTTAAAATTTGAGACTTAGTCAAAGTATTAAGAACACACTTTAAACAGAAAAACATTATGAAAAAATTTGAGATATAGACTATTACCACAATTTTTCATTCATTCAAAAGCCAACAGAATGGAACATTTAATAATTCAATCATTCACTGAGAGTTATCTTTTGAGTTCCTAACATGTCCTGCCTCATGGAGTTTATGTTCTAGTAGAGGAGACGCACTGGAAGCAAGTGAATGATAGTCAGGCAATATATTTTTGAATCATTGGTGAGGCCTATGGAGAAAAAGGGATGCTGAGTAGCAGAGAGTGAGGCAGTGGGTGTTTTATAAAGTCAAGGAGGACCTCTCTGTGAAGAAACTGTAATCATGACAATGAGCCAGTCATGGGAAGAACTGGCAGAAGTTTCCAGTAGAAAAAACAGGAAGTGTCATAGCCACACAGGAAGTGTCATAGCCACACAGGAAAGAAACTTTCAACGGTCTTAATGAAGCAAGGTCAGAGTAATTGAATTAGAGTATGAGATGAGATGACTAGAAATTGTAATGAGTAATGATAAGCAATAACAAGGAAATGTAAGCATTTTTTTTTTTTTTTTGAGATAGGGTCCGACTCTGTCACGTCAGCTGGAGTGCAGTGGCATGATCTCGGCTCACTGCAACCTCCACCTCCCAGGCTCAAGCGATCCTCCCACCTCAGCCTCCTGAGTAGCTGGGCATGCCCGGTTAATTTTTGTATTTTTTTGTAGAGAGGGGGCATTGCCATGTTGCCCAGGTTGGATAAGTAAAGTTTTTAAAGCTTTGATTCAAATGTTTGTAATTTATCTCTCTTCTCTTTCAGCTTTTATACTTGAAGTGATTATTTTTTGTATAAAATATGCTCCTTATACCATATACTCTCCATATGTGTATATGTGTGCATTTGTGTGTATATATGTGTTATACATATATATACACATATATATTCACATGTTACATGTGAACGTGTATTTATGTGTAACATGTGAACGTGTATTTATGTGCCTATATGTGTGTTTATAGAGATATGTCTATGCACGCCGTGTGTGTATTTGCATATTCAGTTGTTCACTGCATGGTAAGAAACAGCATGATATAGTGAACTTTGGACCGCCTGGGTTTGCACACTGGCTCTTCCATATTCTAGCTCTGTAACCTTTGAAAGGTTATTTAACCTCTCTGTGACTCAGTTTCTTAATCTGTCAAACAGGGAATATTAAAGGACCTATTTTGGAGGAATGTTGTGGGGATGAAATGAAATAATATATGGAAAACTCTTAGAACAAGGCCTGGTGTATAGTACATGTGGCAATAGTATAAGTGCCATACAAGTGTTGCATTTATAATTTCCTCAACCAATAACATTTTATCCAAATGAATAAATGATATTGTAATTAATAATTACAAGTTACATTCTCGCAAGCAAAACCAATAACTAAAAAGCCTGACTTGATATGTTTTCATTGGCCACTCAAATCCATTTGCTTGGCAAACTTGTTTGAACTTTTCTTTCTTTACAGAATATTTTTAGCTTAAAGAGGAAACCACTTCTGTTTCTAAATTGGGACAGTGAAATACTCCTGTCTTGGATAGAGAGTGCAGCCAAAAACGTTTTCTAGAGATTAAGGGTGCATTAAACATAGGTCCACTTGAGGGAGCTCTAAGATTCCTCCAAAGCCTGGGTCTTAGAGTCTATCCAGCCTGGAGGTAGCACCTATGACACTGGGTTGGGTTACGTAAATGTGGAAGAAAAATTTAAAACGTCCAGAATGAAAGCTTGGAAAATAAAGTGCAGGGTAGTAAAACTGATAATTATTTTACTGTTTCCCAGTTATGTATTTAATTGAGAGGAACAGAAACACTTTTTTGAGAACTTCAAACGGCTCAGCTGGAAGCACAGGAATTAGCATAAAGTGAAATATTTATGGGAGCTTAATACTGTTTAAGACTCATTTTCTCCTTGCCTTAAGACATGAAGTCAAATTAACCATTTCTAATTAAAGAGTGAGAAACAAAGTAGTGTAAGACCAGAAGTAGAAGCTAAATGGTAATGCCTAAGTTGTGAAGCCTGAAAAACTCATTTGACATAGAGGTCAAGAACAGGAAGATACAAAATAATTCCTGCAGAACAAGAGAAACAAATCAGGGTGATTTGAAAGGAAACATAATTATAGTAGGCTTACTCTATTCCTTAAGTGAATATTTTTCTTCTAAGAGCAAAGGTCTAAAACTGGACATAGTAATGCCCTTGTATTTCTTTATGTTAGAGGTTGAGCTACAGAGGACATGCCATGCTTTGAATATTTATCCCTTCCAAAACTTATGTTGAAATTTAATCCCCAGTGTGGCATTATTGAGAGGTAGGACCTTTAAGAGCTTCATTCATGGATTAATGGATTAATGAAACAGTGGGTTAATGAATTAGTGGGTTATCAAGGGGAGTAAAGCTGGAGGCTTTATAAGAAGAGGAAGAGAGATCTGAGCTAGCACATTCAGCCGTCTTGCCATGTGGTGGCCTGTGCCACCTTGGGACTCTGCGTAGAGTCTCTACCAGCAAGAAAGCCCTCACCAGGTATGTCCCCTCGACCTTGGACTTCTCACCTTCCCAAACTGTAAGAAATAAATTCCTTTTCTTTATCAATTACCCAGTTTCAGGCCTTCTGTTATGAGCAACAGAAAATGGACTGAGGCAGGAAGCGTCCATGAAATATTCAAAATAAGCTGGAACTGCTTGAAATATGATTCATGGGAATTCTGACCCCGCCAAACAGTAATCTGTTAAGGATACTAAAAAGGAAAGAAATTTCCAAAGGGCAAGGAAGACAAAATCCTGGGAGTTTCAGGCCACTCTTTTTCTCCTTATTGCTAAACCACTATGGAGATACACAATGATTTGATTAAAATATCAATTTTATGCACATATTTTAATTTTAATTGCATCGTGAGTAATCCGTTAAAAAGAGTTTGAACATTTGGCCTCTAAATCATTATAGGCTGAATCACCTTAAGATGAAAATAAGGCAATGAAGACTGTTATCCAGAAGAAAAGAAAAATATTGCATTTGAATATACTTTCAACATATGAAAACTATAATTAAAATATAATCATGTGATTAGAAGAATATTAAAAAGAGCATATTGTGTTCCCTGCATATTTTTATATGCTTAGGTTTTACATTTTAAAGAGTTTGTTCGTCTTAACATGGATTTAAGTATTTTGCACAAAGATTCATACCAATCTTTTCATTCACAGTTCATGAAGTCCCCTACAATTGTTTATTAATTAGCATACAACATTTTTACCTGGATGCTATATTGTATTGTTTAGCTTCTTTTGTATACATCTCTAATTTCTCTTTAGACTTATTTTGAGTTTGATTAAACTCAATGGATTTGTTGTTCCACTTGAGGACACAATCAAGATTATTCTGTGGATGGTTTTTAAATCATAGGTTAGTTTTTTTAAAAAATAGCATTTTCACTTTTTCATGGAGGATTTGTTTCTCTTTGCTTTGCCTATAAGTTTCTGCTCTCATTTTTCATTGAGTACATTACCCATGCTCTTAAACATCTTCCGTTCCTTTCTTAAAGATGAAACAGGAAGATATGTCTGTAGAGGAGGCCTAATGCTTCTGGATTCTCTGTTAATAAATACACTGGAAGTGTATTTTAACGGTGTTTAACATAAATACTTTAATACATACTCTCAGAGACTCTTTTTCTACTAAGTGAAGGAAAATGAGCCAGGATTTAAAAAAAAGATTTTCTCTGCCTGTGATGGTTATACAGACAAACCTATGTACAATCACCTAGTGAGTTCTCTATGTCTTTGGAGAAGTCACCTACAGGACAGAGATGACTTTTCTCCCATGCATGTTAAGTTGATCTTTTAATTTGCAATGGTAGACCCTAAACATCACCTTCAGTGAGGACCTGCAGGAATTCAGAGGCCCTCAGCTTCTTAACTGCTGTGTCTAAATTGGGACTTCAGGGTCCTTTCTGTGCCAAAGAGAAAGCAAATTCTCTTCAACTGGGATATTCTGCAAGGAGCGGAATCACTGTTATTTTGACTTTGTTGTTCAGACACGCCACAGTGGCAGCAGAAATAGCATCCGCCAATTAAACGCCCATACAGCATTCAAAGGATATGGAAGATAGAATTTAATTATGAAACAGATGACACTACTCAATCTTAATTGTCATACCAGGATCCAAGTCACTGGCCTGATAATCACCAGCCAGGAGAATGGAGAGCAAAGTCCCTTACGTCACCAAGGGCAAAAAGCCTCAGCCCATAATTATGCTGCTCCTTAATAATCCCAATTAAGAGCAACAACAACAAAAACACAAAACTTCTTCCTATGTTCTGTGATATTAAGTACTGAGAAATGTTTATTCAGCTACCATGATGGTCCACAATTGCATTTCTCTTGTCATAATTCATTCTTTCACTAAAAAATCCTTAGGTGGGACTCTGGAGTTTCTTGAATTCCCACAAGTGTTTTCAGAGTTAGAATTCTTTTTACATAAAAAATTAACCACACTTATTGGTTTAGCCAATAATATCAGGGGAACTAGAGACCTATAAAAGCTTCCAAATTGGCACCAGCCATACAGTCGTAAGAGCCAAGCTGCCTTAACAACTTGTTACAAATGCCTAACAGCTCCTGAGAGAAAATATTTTCCTGAGCCTCCAGTTCCTCATTCTGTTTTGCTTTTCTGCAAACTTCACAAAGATAACAGGCAATATGCTTCATTTCCTACCCTCCAATCTATTTTGGCCCAACGTTTAATTTCTAACCAGTATGGTGACCAGAACTGGATAACAAGAGGTCTGTTAGGGTAGAAAAGCACCAGATTTGGAGTCAAAACAGTAGACTTGCAGTCTTTGTTTTGCCCTTTCTTCTTTTATCACGGACTGAGTCTCTTCACCTTGATCGGACTCAGGTTTTGGAGAATTGGGTAGAGCATGTGGGCTGTGTTGTAGATTAAATAAAATGATATAGTTTGGGCACCTGGTAACCTTGGAAATGGCACACAAGTGCTAGTTACTATTACAGTGATTAGAGCTGTCAGTGTCAGAATGGCGAAAGAACTAACCTCTATTGAACATCTACTAAGAGTCTATCATTATATAAGGTACTTTTGTATTCTTTATGCCCTATGAGAGATTTATTATTTTCTGCACATTACAGGAAAGGAAATAAATCATGGGGAGATCAAATAACATGCCTAAGATCAGGGGTCCCCAACCTCTGGGGCCATGGACCAGTACCAGTCTGCGGCCTGTTGGGAACAGGGCCACACAGCAGGAGGTGAGTGGCAGGTGAGCCAGCATTGCAGCCTGAGCTCTGCCTTCTGTCAGATCAGCAGCAGCATTAGATTCTCATAGGAGCACAAACCCCATCGTGAACTGCGCATGCCAGGGATCTGGGTTGCGTGCTCCTTATGAGTACGTAGCTAATGCCTGATGATCTGAGGTGGGACAGTTTCATCCTGAAACAATGTCCTCTGCCCACCCCACCACATCTGTGGGAAAATTTTCTTCCACAAAACCAGTTTCTAGTGCCAAAAAGATTGGGGACCACTGCCCAGGGTCATACAACTGGGTTATTGGCAAAGCTGGGGTGGGGAGCCCATGTGTGTCTGACCCTGGGACATATGTTTCTCCATTCCACAAAGTTTGGAATCAAGGTGAATGCAGCTTCCTTCTCCAGCTGATTCACTTCCTGAATCTTGGCACTGGGGTCCGTGGTAGGCAGAACAAAGGGCTTCCAAATATGTCCATGTCCCAATCCACAGAACCTACGTTATCAATACCTTGCATGGCAAAAGAGACCGAAGTTATGGTTAAGGATCTTGAGCTGCAGAGATTATCCTGGATCACCTGGGTGGGTCCAATATAACCACAAAGGTCCTTAGACCTTATAAGAGGGAGGCAGGTGGGTCAGAGAAGATGTGACAGTGAGGCATGAGTCTGAGACAGAGAGAGAGAGATTTAAACATGCTACACTATTGGCTTTGAAAATGGAGGAAGGGGCCAAGGGAAACAGGTGACCTCAGGAAACTGGGGACAGTAAGGAAGTGGCTTCTCCTCTAGAGGCCCTAGAAAGAACACACGCAAACTGACAGGTTGATTTTAGCCCACTAGAATCACCTCTGACCTCTGACCTCTAAATCTGTATGAGAATAAGTTTGTATTGTTTTATGGTAATGTGTTACAGCAGCAAGAAGCAACTAATACTGGTTCCTTGTCTTTTTTGGGTTTCTTAAGCTTTGTTTGTATAGATGTAGGATAGTTACGGTAGGGGTCCATTCACTCAGGAGGTGGGATGGAGCATGGAGACTGGGCATGTTGATGAGCAGGGAATAGCTGAGAAGCACAGCCACACCTTGTGGCTGAGAGGGAACATGTATTTGATTCTTTACAGAAATAAAATTGGGGTTAGAGGCCACATGGATGTAAATTCTGGAGGAATCTTGGCAGAAGCCTTGATCGGTGAGGTTTTAGGAAGAGGTGAAGAGCGAGGGTGTTTGCCTCTGATGCATTGCTAGGGACGGGGAGGTGTACATTCTATTCTAGAACGCTGGGAAAAAGTCGGGAAATATTTCTCTTCAGAACTCCCAAAAACTATACAGCAAATCACTTCCAAATGTATATGCTTGTTTATTTATTATATTATGCTTGTTTATTTATTAATGTACTTCTGTACTTGTATACAGTATATGGGACTGGGCAAATAAAAAATATAAGTTGAAAGGGTACATAATGAAAATATGTAAAGAAAATACATATCCCAAAGCTCAGTAGATTGTCTTCCACATCCACCGTGGAGTGGAGGAGAGGGTATGGAGGGTTTGGGAGAATGTGGTTTGATGGGCGGAGGTACTCTCCTGCCGTATGTTCCTTTCCTTGTCTCTCGCCCAGCTTAGTTTCAGAAAGGGGTTGAAGTAGGATAGGGTGAGGAGATACCTCCTTTCATCTCTCCCAGTGGCAGCTAGGCAGGGAGATTTGTGTGCTTTGGAGTTTGAGGAGCCCTGTTTTTAGAGGAGTGTGTTTGCTGTAACCCAATGTGTGGTGCAGGGAGAAGCGGAGCAGCTTCCAGGGACAACGGGTCGTTGTCAAGCTTTGCCCTTATATGGTTGGAATAGGCTCAGCCCTTTCTTATGAAAGCCATGAGACCACCTTTCTTCACATTTAATTCTGAGAAACACAACATACTTCAAAATCCTTATTTAGTCTCGCGGAGTGATTTGATTGCATAATAATGAGGATAGTGGGATTTCTCTGTCACATCTTCAAAAGCCTGGTTTTTTCACCATGTATTTGCAGTCCCAAACAGTTTCTGAAAATAGCAAAACTGACGAATTTGTATACCTAGTTTGTAAAAGCATTTCATATTCAGGAGGACTTTGAACTGACCGTTTTATTCTCATGTTGGCAGGAAGGAGGTGGGGACCCTGGGAGAGGAGGCAAAAAGGGACAAGAAGTAGAACTGCACTCTGGTTGTGAATTCCCTAACATGCTGTGTGAACATGGCCAAGTTGCACAACCTCTCTGTGCCCTGGGTTCCTCTTCCAAGAAAAGAAAGTGGCTGATTAGAAGAGAGAATCACTTGTATGCCATCAGAGATAAATACCCTGGGCCGGGCGCAGTGGCTCATGCCTGTACTCCCAGCACTTTGGGAGGCCGAGGTGGGTGATCACCTGAGGTTAGGAGTTTGAGACCACCCTGGCCAACATGATGAAACCTCTTCTCTACTAAAAATACAAAAATTAGCTGGGAGTGATGGCAGGTGCCTGTAATCCCAGCTACTTGGGAGGCTGAGACAGGAGAATCGCTTGAACCTGGGAGGGGGAGGTTGCAGTGAGCTGAGATTGTGCCACTGCACTCCAGCCTGGGTGACTGGGTGAGATGCCATCTCAAAAATAAATACATAAATACATACATACATACATACATGCATACAAACATACTCTGTGTATACTGTTCAAAGTATGTTTTTCTGTGTAATGGGAACATTTCTTCTCAAACCTCCTATCCAATGGGCTACTTAGTTATATCTAACCTGAGAAGTGCGTTACTTTATTTCAGGAAAAACCCTATTCTCAGTGCAGCAAAGGACCAGGGCAGAACGTAGGACTCTACGTTTCTCTTGCTGATTATATCTGGGGTATGTTGAACGGAGTGTGTCCTTGGAATGTGCATTCTGGTTCATTTACTTACCAGCTATGCAATTTTAGGAAAGTTATTTAACCTCTGTGCTATTCAGATTCCTTATCCACAATACTCTATGGGGAAAATTGCACCCACCATGCAGTACCATTATGCGCATTTGAATATGTAACACAGTTGGGCAGTGATATGGTTTGGCTCTGCGTCCCCACCCAAATCTCATGTCGAATTGTAATCCCCAATGTCAGAGGATAGGGCTGATGGGAGGTGACTGGATCATGGGGGCGAACTTCCCTCTTGCTGTTCTCGTGACAGTGAGTGAGTTCTCACATAATCTGGCTGTTTAAAAGTGTGTAGCACCTCCCCCTGCTCTCTCTTCCTCCTGCTCCAGCCATGTAAGATATGTCTGCTTCCCCTTTGCCAACCACCATGATTGCAATTTTCCTGAGGCTTCCCTTGCCATGCTTCCTGTACAGCCTGTGGAACTGTAAGCCAATTAAACCTCTTTTCTTTTTTTTTTTTTTTTTTTTTTTTTTTTTTGAGACGGAGTCTCACGCTGTTGCCCAGGCTGGAGTGCAGTGGCGCGATCTCGGCTCACTGCAAGCTCCGCCTCCTGGGTTCACGCCATTCTCCTGCCTCAGCCTCCTGAGTAGCTAGGACTACAGGCGCCCGCCACCGCGCCCGGCTAATTTTTTGTATTTTTAGTAGAGACGGGGTTTCACTGTGGTTTCGATCTCCTGACCTTGTGATCCGCTCGCCTCGGCCTCCCAAAGTGCTGGGATTACAGGCTTGAGCCACCGCGCCCGGCCTAAACCTCTTTTCTTTATAAATTACCCAGTCTCAGCAGTTCTTTATCGCAATGCAGGAATGACTAATACAGACAGTGTATGTCCAGAATGAGCTCTCATGTTGTGTAATAATAGTAACAATAATAATAATAATAAGAGTAATAATATCAACAAGCCCGAAGAATACATGGCTCACATCCTCTGAGACTCTGAGGGATGATGTCAGCCCTCTATGTTGATGCAGTGTCTTCTATAAACACAAAGCCCAGAGTCAGTTATGCATCAAATAGAACAGTTAGAACAGAAATCAAGCCATATAAAGGCATGGTTACCAGAAAATTATTCATTGGACAAATCCTTAAAACAGGGTTTCACAACCTCAGCACTATTTGCATTTGGGCCAGACTATTCTTTGTTGTGGGGACTGTCCTGTGCATTGCTAGACGTTAGTGGCATCCCTGGCTTCTACCCATTAGACACCAGTAGCACCTCCCAGTTGTAACAGTTAGAGATGCCTCCAGGTATTGTCAGATGTTCCCTGGGGAGCAAAATCGCCTGTAGTTGACAACCATTGCCTTAAAATTGTGAGTTAAGCAATACAGAAAACTTGGCTGAAATATAAATATTGTGAGATTACATGTTAATTTACAAAAACAGTAGTGAGAGCTGGGTGCAGTGGCTCATGTGTGTAATCCCAGTGCTTTGGGAGGCTGAGGAGGGTGGGTTGCTTGAGCCCAAGAATTTGAGACAAGCCTGGGCAACAAGGAAAAATCCTGTTTCTACAAAAAATACAAAAATTAGAGGGGTGTGGTGGCATGTGCTTATTACTTGGGAGGCTGAGGTGGGAGGATCATTTGAGCTTGGGGAGGTCAAGGCTGCAGTGAGCCATGATTGGGCCACTGTACTCCAGCCTGGGTGACAAAGTGAGACCCTGTCTCAGACAAACAAGAAAGCACTAGTAAGAGTGATTCAAATTTTGTCTCTGGAAACGTGGAGTTTAACTGTGTCTTCTAGCTGTCTGTACGACTTTAGATAATTTACTTAAACTCTCAAAGTTTAAGTTCTGTAATTTATGAAATGGGGATAAAAAATCATTCGTGTCTTACAGGGTGATACGGTTTAGCTGTGTCTCCACCTAAATCTCATCTTGAATTCCCACTTGTTGTGGGAGGGACCCAGTAGGAGGTAATTGAATCATGGGGGAAGGTCTTTCTTGTGCTGTTCTCACGATAGTGAATAAATCTCACGAGATCTGATGGTTTTGTAAAGAGGAGTTCCCCTGCACGGGCTTTCTTTCTTTGCCTACTGCCATCCATGTAAGACATGACTTACTCCTCCGTGCCTTCCCCGATGATTGCAAGGCCCCTCCAGCCATGTGGAGCTATAAGTCCATTAAACTTCTTTCTTTGGTTAATTGCCCAGTTGCAGGTATGTCTTTATCAGCAGTGTGAAAACAGACTAGCACACAGGGTTACCATGAGGATTAAATGAGATAATGTCATAATGTTGGGCCCACAGAAGCACTTAGTACATGCTGACAATTATTTTTTCATTGTTGTTTATCGCCACTGCCACCACCATTGTCATTATCATAATCATTGATAAATCTTTCTCTATGCAGCAGGGCAGTATTCCTCAATCAAAAAGTATAGCTTTAAAAAAAATAATTATTTTGGCAAATACATTTTAAATTCTTTTATACGATTTCAAACTTCAGCCTTCGAAAGGAAGGGTGCATCAAAATATCCATTCTTCTTTCTTTTCACTTGTTCATTCATTAGTAATGATTATATTGGACACAGTTAAATATGCCTTTCATCCACTGATGCCCACAGGGAATCCAGTGCAACATACACCACCAGAACCAAAATGTAATGTTAATAGAAATTAACAAAAGACAAATCATTCCATAGCACACTAATTAGTTTTTTAAGAATTAAATCACTGAGAGCTGCACATTCTACAAATAATTACAAAAAAGAATAAAATAAGAATCTCATTAAACTATTTAAACAAAGTACTGGATTTATAAAACTCCTAAGTTCCACATTAGAGAGCACAAGTATGTTTCCCAGAAGGAGGGATAATGTTACAAAGCTTCCATTTTTTTGAAATCCTAATTTTATTAGCAGCAAAGTAATTAATTTTTGTGACAACAAATTCTTCAAGGGGAAATAAATACAAAGTCAGAACATTGTGAGCAAAGCAGTTAAAGAAAGAGATGAAAATGCATCAAACAAGTTTTAAGAGCAATTTTTATCCCCCACTATGAAACTATGTCCTTAAAATGTGGTTCACCTTTAAAAGGGCTTCTAAACAAATCTCTACTACTCTAAAGATAAAGATGGTATCAATGAACTTGTACATAAGTCAACAGGGAAAGAAAATGAGACGTATTTTTTTCAGGTACTGACAGATACTGTATAGCTTGAGACAGTGAAGAGGTGGCTGAAAAGAAAGTTCTCTGTGTATGTGTGTGTGTGTGTGAGAGAGAGAGACAGACACAGAGAGAGAGGAAACGTGAGAGAGAGAGAGAGAGAGTTGGTATTGCAAAAGAACAAAGGACTTCACCATCTCAAAAACATGAGAACTTTGCAAGAAAATATAGTCCCTCAAAATAAATACCTAAGGATCATGGTATTGATCAGGGTAATGCACAAAATAATAAAAACAGCAGATGACCTATAATTTATAGTAGATTGGCTTAGCTTTATTTTTGCCAGGTGTAATAGAGGCTATGTGGAATTAGACAGACTTTGATTTAGGTTATAAAATCACCATTAACAAATTATTCTACTTTAAGTTCTTAATTTCTCTGGATCTCAATTTCTCATCTGTGTAATGAATTTATCTCTATGTATTTAAATATATACTTATGTTTTATAGATATTAAGAGGATTAAGTGAGATAAAGTGTACTAAAGTCTTAGCACTGAACTTGGCACCCAGGAGGTGATTCTAATTGTGCCGATACTGAATCATCAGCAGAAAACACTTTCATGCTGAGCTCAATTTAATGTATTCCTTTGGAAAGTTTTTAATTAAAAAAACTTTCTGTAGCATTATTCCAGATAAAATGAAAAATGCATAAAATTTGATTCATATGACAAATAGAAAAACAAGGAACTTAACATACTTATGTCTAATTCACTTTCTCTGATTTATGTGTAGGGCAAACTTTTACACCTGTGTCAATCACTTTTACAAGATGGCAGGATTACATTCTTAGAATAAGGAAAAATTGGCATTAAGGAATGTTCATCTGTCAGAGTTTGGTCATTGTATATCAGGTATTAACAGTTACATATTTCCAATATTAAAACATTCCTAGAAGTAGTGAATATCCCTATTCATAAAAAGTTACTTGGGCCATTTTAAGATTTATTTCTCTTGCAAGAAGTTTTATAGAAGGGAAGTCTTTCATATTTTTAAAACTACAATAGAAAAAGGTATTTTATAGTTGCATTGAAAATGTTAGTAGGTAGAGAAAGGCAAGCTAACACATTCTAAAGCTGACTAGCTGGGAGAAATCCTCCCGGATGGTTTTACATATGGTTTCTCATATAATCCACACCACAAGTCTAGCAGATTTGATCCCCACTTTTGCAAGTGAAAAAAAATTAAATAACTTGAGGAACTACCTGTCTCAAAAATTCCTAACTCATTATGGCCAAATTGGAATTTTAAGTTTCATGTGTAATATTCTACAACTCAAGCTTGTCTACCACATCACATCATCTTTCTTAAACAACTCTCTTCCCAGTACCTTACACAATATTTGCATTGATTAACTGACTAATGTGCCTAAGCTTGTTAGCTTGTTCAAATTGTGAATAAAAGATGAAGTGCAAGATGGCACTGTCATCAAGTTTTATCATAACTCTAAGCCAGGCTTTCTGATTCCTTCCAATTTCTTCCATGAGTCATCAGTCTTTGATGACAGTCTTTTCTCAGGTGTATTTAATAACATGTTTAATAAAGGTCAGTGAAAAAATACTGAAAAAAAGATAAAATCTTCATCAATGAAATAAGTTTTTTGAAAATTCTAGAGAATGATTTCTCTCTTAATTCCAAGATTCCATGACTTGGAGCTGTTGTGCGTGAATTCTTTCTGAATAGAATTAAAGTTGACTGCAGATGACCGAAATGTATGTGAGTTGAGCCCAAGACCGATAAAGGGTTTCTGGTTCTGGCCTACAAAATCAACACTATTGGTATGTAAGGAAAAGAAGTATTGATTCAACCTATCTAATCAGTAGTGTTTACTTTCTAAAGGGTTCTGGCAGTCAGCCAGAGTGCTTGACTAGTGAGTGAGTGACTGGGGACAGACTGAGTCGCTGCTGTTGACAAAGGACTTCGTCAATGTGCAGCCAGGCTATGCTTGCATAATGAACATTCGGGATATCTATTAAATCAAGTTCTGCTCAAGAGATTCAATTTGCATGACAAACTACATGGTTTCTATTTAAATGTCTCCCCCTGAATAGCCTGCGTCCAGGATAGGGTAAGAATTCAAGAAAGACAGCTTAAGATCTCAGTCAAAGGCTAAGGGAAAGAATAAATCCAGATGTTCAGGATGATGCCCCATGGAAAAAGATCCCTAAGAACTAAAGGTTCTTAAACTGGATCAGTCACTTGCTTCCCTACACTCCTTATCCATTCTGACCCCTCTTCCTGGGACTCTTGGCCAGTTTTCATCTTCCCATCCCCAGTTCTTCTCTTGGCTTCCTTCTTTTCATCCTTCAGGTTGGGGGATAAAATGTCACTGCTACAAAGAGGCTTTTTATAACTTCTCTGCCAGAGAATATGCCCTCTTAGTTATTTGCTACCATTATTCCCAGGTCCATCTTCTTCATAGCGTGCATTATAGTTTTATGTATATATGTATTGGCTTATTTGTTTACATCTTTTTTTCTTCCTCCATGAGACTGTAAGCTTCTCAAGGGCAGGGGCTGTGTCTATTTAATTCACCAATGTATACTTAGCACCTAGCTCAGTATTTGGTGCTTAGCGATGCTTCATAATGAAATGAATGAACAGATGAGAGAATAAATAAATGAATAGAGAATTTGGCATCTCTCACTTTAATAACTCACACAAACTCTAAGAGTATAAGATACTATGAGATATAAGGAGTGTGATATAATGTGCTTATGAAGTTAAAATATTCCAAACACTTTTAAGTGGATTTAGCATATCTGTTGGAGTTGGTCCTGCTTCCTGAGTTCTCACATTTAAAAATCAGTATTTTGCTTTGGTTTTGGCAACATTGTCTCATTAATTCAAAACAGGAGCCAGTTAGCAGGTAGAACCTTTGAAACTAGGTCCACACACTGACAAGACCCTTTGATACTCTTTAACATGGAAGATGCGTCATAGAAAAATATAAAGAACTGTTTTTAATTTTGGAAGTGCACAAAGGAAGAATAAGGTTCTAGCTCTAATTTAATAAGAAATGTATTACACTTAACTATGCGAAATAAAAGAGAGGTTTAAGACAATTTTAGTAGGTATCTGAGTTTCCCCATTTAAGACTTAAATGATACAGTATGTGTGGAAATTAAGAGGGGAACAACTTTTTCATGTGATATACAGCTATCTTCTTCATTGTATGAACTGTGAATGGAGATTGACCTCCTGGACAAAACAAATTCTGATGGTTGATTGATAGTGCACAGAAGTCACTTGAACTTTTAACATTTTAACTAATTCATTTATTCAATAAATACTTACTAAACACTTGCCCCATGCATTGTTCCAGGTGCTGGGAACCCAACAGAGAACAATATATAACAGATTTTTTTCCCTTCTGGAACTTGGAATCCATCAGGGGAAATCAGACAATATGCAAATAAATGAATAGAATTCATTTCAGGATGAGAAGCTCCATGCAGGAAATGAAACTGGGTAATGCGATGGTGTATCTGGGGTGAGCTCAACATATATAACTGCCTCCTTTACATCATTCAGGCCTCAGCTTAAAGAAGGCATGAATCATGTGATGAAGGCAGTCATATGTTGAGCCTGGAAAGGGAATTTTAGAGAGTAGGAATGGCAAGAGCAGAAGTGTTACAGGGAAAGTTGGGTATGTTTGATGTGTTATAGTTGGTGGTGCTCCAGAAAAACAGAACCTATAGGATGTGATGTGTGTGGCTGTGTGTATGTGTATCTCTCTCTCTCTCTTTACCTACCTACCTGTCTAGAGAGAAAGACTTTAAGGAATTAGCTTACACAATTGTGGATGGAGGCCTGGTGAGTCAAAACAATCTGATGGCTTATCTTGTAGAACTTTAAAACACAGGTAACCTGGAGACTCAGAAGAGAATTGCAGTTTGAGTCCAAAGGCCGTCTGCTGGCAGAATTCCTCCTTGCTGTGTTTGTGTGTTTGAGTCTTTGTTCTATTTGGCCTTCAATTCATTGGATGAGGCCCATTATGGAGGCTCATCTGCTCAAAGTCCACCAATTTAAAAACGTGTTGATCTCATCCAAAAATCACCTTAATAGAAACATTTGGCATAGAGATCTGGGCACCTTGGCTCAGCCAAGGTGACACATAAAATTAACCATCCCATCTAGGAAAGAAGTTAAATGTGACTGAAGTGGAATGTGCTAGCAAAGAGGGAAGTAGTAGGGGATGAGGGTGGGTTAGTGCTGTGGGAACCACTGGAGCTTTTGAAGCAGCAGGAGTAAGATGCTCTGACTTAAATTTTATAGATGACTCTGTGTTAGACCCTGGATTTCACAGAAGCAAGAGAGAGAAAGCAGGGATACAAGCTGGAGGTCTCTGCTGGAGTTTGGGCAGGAGGAAATAAATGGAGGTTTGGACTTAGGTTCTGTAGATGGAGAGAGGAAAGGAAATGGATTCTGGACATATTTGGGCAATAGAGATGACTGTGCTCTGATGGGCTGGATGTGGGGCTCACAGAAAAGGAACCCAGAGCTTACCCTGCATTTGGGTAAGATGGGGAAAGATAGCAAGAACACACTTAGGAATTTTCTGTCGAAATAAACAAGAGTGGGTCCAATTTCTTTAAAAACAAAAACCCCCGTGCTTTCTCATATCTACAATTTCTACCAGTAAAATGAGCTCTTTGTTAAACGGATGAAATTGCTGTGCATTTGGAATTACCTACCCATGTTTTACTTTAATTAACTATAAATCTTTGAGACATGTGAGATAAACCTCTTTCAGGTATAGTTTTCTTTTGGCTATAATTTTAAATACAATGATTGAGTATTGTGTCCTTTTTTTTCCTGTTTTTGTGAATTTATCTGCTTATAAAATGCCTAATTGCTTCATTGGATGATATATTATAATTAAGCTTAAAATAGTAATGGTTGCAAGAACATATTGCAAGTATATTTCAACTTGGTATTTCCATGATTTTAACTGTCCTGGAATTTCAAATGTATAATAATAATAATAATACCATTTTTAGTAATTTGGTTATAAAAACAAATTAAAATAAACTTAATAGACTTTAATGACAATAGAAAAAAACAAATGCCGTTTCTATTTCAGCAAGAAAACTTCTAAATACCGAATTTTAGCTTCATCTATCCTTACATTCAATTTTTATCTGTATTTAAGCTAAATATAGCTTAAAGGTCTTTCTACTTGCAAAAACTGGTTTAAATTTTGGGGAATGATTACACCTCAATAGCAAAACAGGAAGCCACGCCTTAAATCCGAGGTTAATGAAAACATTAGTTAAATAGAGGCAGAGCTGGGCCTGGGACTTGGATTTATTCTCTTATTCCTGGAGGCTTTATATTGTAACCTGTGCGTACCTGTGGCTGAGCTGAGAAACGTTCACCCCCTCAACATCAGTTACTGTTTGTTACGTCGCCACCTAACCATTCAGTTCTCTGAGGTTAGGGAGGGTGTCTTGCTGATCACAGCATCCCAGTGTCTGGCATGGTGTCTGGCCCAGGTACTTATTAAAGTGCTCAATTAATAGTCCTGAAATAACCGATTGATTGAATCAGTTCACTTGTGAGTATCCAGCTATTTATTTTGAAATAATATAGGTCCAGGTTTTCACACTGTTGGTTATGACTCATTAGTAGGCCACTAAACCCATCTGGTAAGACTGATGAGAATTTAAAAATAGTTAAACGGAATAGAATATAAAAGAACAGATACTTTTTGATGTAGAAAAGTTCTTTTTTTCAATAACCTTTGTTTTAATTATGAGTATATATGGATGTGTGCATTAGGCTGTGATGTGAAATGTATTTCTTATTGTGGTTTACAATTTAAAAAGTTGAAAACCACTATATTTGAAAGTTAAAAATGTTTTTTCTTAAAACGGATCTAAATTTATGAAAATTTTGCCTACTAACAAAAGAGAGACAAAGATTATATGGAAAACTGACTGTTCAACACACAGAACATAGAAATGTACAAACCTCACTTCATATAACAGGTATATATTGTTGCACCTATACACGCCCTGGGCTGAATTACTGTGAAGAGTATCAACATGCATAATATAAGGTCCCTCTGCTCAGAGAGCATGACAGCACCCAGGGAGAAGGACCCTAAAGCCACACATGAGCCCCGCTACCGTCTATCAACCAGAAAAAGGTTATGGAAATCTTTTCCTCATCTCTTTTGTAACTTACAGCCACGTATTTCTAAACTTCATAACTCAGGATTTAGTCCTGCAGTTAAAATAAACTATAAGTTAATCGGCATTTGCAGGCCAGTCAGGAATCAAACTGCCATTTCTTATTTGGCTTTCATGGATAACTGACTTCCAGATGAATTTTTGGTATAAAACCTATTTCTAAGTTGAATACTCCTTGTTGCATTTTTTTTTTTTTTTGGTAGGAGGGCATGCTATATTACAGCAGGAATCAGTGGACTGTTTTTCTAAAGGGCCAGATAGTAAAGATTTTAGGCTTTGTGGGCCATACACATCTCTGTTGAACTATTTGACTGTGCTATGGTAGAGGGAAAGCAGCTATAGACAATGCATACATAATTTGTTATAAAAATTTTATTTGTGGACACTAACATTTGAATTTTATATAAAATAATATGTAATACAGCATATATCATAAAATACGATTTTTCTTTTGATTCTTTTGAACTATTTAAAAATGGACAAACCATTTTTAGCCTGCAGGCCACACAAAAGCAGGCAGTGGCTGGATTTGGCCTGAAAGCCATAGATTGCTGACCCCTGTATTGGAGCAACAACACTTTTTCCCTCAAGGCATGTACTGTAATGTTTATGTGCAACTGAATTGACAAGATAAGCATTAGATTGCAAGCAAACTTCTTAAACTCAAATTATTTCACTTTTTAGAACAGACCCTAAGTTTTCAAAAAAAAAAAAAAAAAAGTCAGATGTATTTTAAGTTCCAAAACTTCATTGAATGTGTACATAAATGAATGATCTAAATAATATAATAGCCTATGTTGCAGAACTTTAAAACACCTTACGACCCCTTTATACTTTTGCTGTAGGAGGGCATAGATTAAAAAAAAAAAATCAAAGGGCCTTCTTCCTGCTTTATGATGGTGAGTGTAAACACACAGTCATTGTCAGGAAACACAGGTTTTAGGTCATCCGTCTCTTGGTTGCTATGTGGAAATTTGTTGTCCGTTGTCAAATTGGATAATCCAGGTTTAATTCTACGAAGGGAGCTGGTTTCCTTACATATGAGTCAAGAACTGTGCAAAGCCTTTACCATCCATCTCATTCAATCTTCCTAATAATGTTAGGGGGTAGCTCATGGAGAGAAAAAGAGATCGAGTGATTTTCTCAAGCTCACCCTGCTGGTGAGTACCAGGTAAAGGCTTTGACTCTTAGACTTGATTCTATCCTGCATCTGGATACCCATGGCAAAGCTCTTTACTTTAGACATGGAGACTTTGAATACCCACAATGAGGAAAAAAAAAAAAAAAAAAAGAAATAGACATGGAGACATTAAAATCATCATTTTGGAATAAATAATGAGTCTGCTGCACACCAGACCTAGAATTCTCAATTTACCTAACTTTATCAGAGTTATATTTTTTTATTAGGTTACATCTTCAAAGCATTGATTTGCTCCAGTCAGCAATTATTTTACATGGTAGAACTGAATTGACTTCCAGCTATTTGGTTTTACATTTTTTATTACCTAAATATTGATGGTACCCCTAAACCTATTACCTTCACAGCATTCTTAAATGTGTGGATAGTAAAACCAGAAAATTAAATGTTTTAAATTATTTCAGGGACCCAGTGTGGAAACTATATTGAAACCTAGGTTGAATAGTATTCATACCCACAGCAGTTTATTATGGTTCAATAAATGTAGTATCTAATTCTATGTGATATTGTATTTAAAGGATTAAAAAGTAATTAAATATTTTCAATAAACAAAGTGTCAGAAAGCATCACTTAACTAGTTGATTGGTGCTTACTAAAGGAATTTTCTTCTAATTATAGTTGAAAATATATTAATGTTAATTATAGACATCATTCAAGAGAATATTCACTGAGAATTATAGTAGAAAAAAGTTGCCAATTTATCCCAAAGTGGGTAAGATACCTCCTCAGCAGCAAGACTATAATTTCAATTGTAGAAATTAGATTAAAAAAAAACAGTAAAGTCAATTCACTCATATATGCAACTTAATCCATTTGCATTGGATCTCAGGAATGAACTAATATGAATTGTGAAGCTTTTTACATTGAAGTTTCAAACATTTTGAAGCTAGACATTTTGAAAGTAGCAAGATGAATGTTATAGTATGAAATCATTCAAAGTTGGCAGTTTCTATGAGGTTCCAAAACTTTACCAGGACATGCTCACATTTTTTTTTTTCATTAATTTCAGGTCAAGATTTATCTGCAATCAGTAAATAAAGGCTTACAGAAATGTGGTTCCATTGCCAAATGCCTTAGCTTCGAATGTGACTTTCTTCCAATGTGATTTCTTTTAGATACAACATAATTTCTTTCTGATCCTGAGCATATGGGCCTATGCTAATATGAAATGGTGTCTTAGAAAGATTATTTTTGTTTTCTGCAGACAGCAGTCATTCTTTGACCTATATTCAATATGCGACACAGATCTGATTGTGCAACCACCATTAGCCTCATCCAAATCCCCTAGTTGGAGGTTGGGGCTTAGGTCAGGGAGTATTACTCTTGGGTGTCAGAGCTAAACTTAATTAATGCCTTTTAAAAATATATGGATGATATTTTTTTCCCCTTAGGATGTAGAAAAATGGCCTGCAGAATTTAATTCTGAAAAACGTTAAAAACAAGAGTGGTTGAGTTGTTTGACCTGCCCTGTGACCTCTTTCTGAAGTCAGAAGCATTGCCCAGTGTGTCTGGCTTTGTCCAGCCTGCTGCCTGTTTTTTTTTTTTTTTTAATTTTTCTAAATTTTTATTTTTAAGGCACAGATTCCTTTCTGTGCACCTTTCTGGTCATCAAGGCCCCCTCTGGTACATCATTGCCCTTTCAACACAGGCCCTCCCCAGTTGTGACGTTCCAGAACTCATGAATGCCACAGGGGAAGGGAGTTACAAAGTAGAAGCCTCGGACTCACAATTACGAGGAACAATGGCTGTTTCTATGGTGCCAATGGGCAGAGGAGGGAATTCTTCTTGGGAGCTGGTGCTGAAATGTTTAGCAATCATTTTTCAGTGAGAATTGGCAGGTGCCTGCCAGGAGGGGGGGGGATGTTATGTCAGCACAGGTGTCAGAGGAGAGAGGTTTCTGAAGGAGGTAATTGACAAATCAGATAGGGCTGGGGAGGGTGAGGGGAAGAGGGCAATGTGCTATTCAGCTGATAGCTTTAAAAGCAATTTTTAACCAACATTATTTAAGAGCCTTTTAGAAAGCAGATCCCCCTTTCCCAGAGGCATCTGCCAACTGACAGTCCAACAGGAAAAGAGGAAACTACTTCCGAAAAGGCTTTAAAAAAAGGACTTTTAGAGGCTGTTAAAAAGACATACAATCACATTCCGCGTAAACCTGTTTAAGCAGCAGTTTATTCCACAGACTGGGCTGTTTCTTTCACTTAACAGTCTGCTGTTTTCCTTTATCCACCACCCTACCAACCCATCACCTGCTCTCTAGAGCCTTTCACCCAAGAGCTGAGGAGCACCCCTGTTTTCTTGCTGAGCTCCACACAGGACAGAGACACCAACAGTTAATTCCTGTGAGTGTGATTTGGAGATACGATTTTGATTTTAAGCATTTCATCCTGGCAGTAAAATGCATCTGTTCTACATTTGAATATCTGCAACCTGTGCTGCTTGGGAGATTTTCTGATGGGTGTATTGCAGCCTTCATTCTGTACTTCCATTGTTTGAGTTCTAACATTCTTTCCCATCCTATTATCTATAGATAACATCCATATTATCTAGCCAGTGATGTAGCTTGCATCTGTGTTTTCAGATTTGAAGAGTACACATTCAAAATAACTTCTACCACATATTTTTTGAGAATTTTTCTAGAGACGTAAAGCTCTTGGTGAAGGAAAAGTAATTATGCTTATCATCTTATCTTCTGTAATTAGTACATAGTAGGCAAACAATCAGTACTTGCTGAAGATATAAATGAGTAAATGAATGAATGATTATGAATAAATGACTACTGGAAGAATAGGAGTGGGGAATAGCAAAGGAAGGTGTCCAGGGGCATCTACGTGGGCTAGAAAAGCAACTTCAACTAGCTGGTAGCCTTGATTTCTAGAATTGTAAGTCAATTCTCCCATTTTATTTGGGGCATTGTTGGTGGTGGAGCTGTATGTGTGTGTGGGCATGCGCACGTTCATGTGAACACCATGAGTTTTTGATGCCACAGTTGTGATCTATCACTTTTCTCCAGTCATTATCCCATGGACAAGGGCAGGCAGGCAGACAGGTTAGAGTAATACCCTCAGGCCCAGACGACAAACTTCTTCACAGATTTTACATCTCCCATTCTTACTTAATTTTGGCTGCAGTTGGTTCACACCTTCCTAAGCTCAAATGAGAAATGAAATCGGGTTGCAGATTTTCTAGGGAATGGTGCTGAAGAGGCTCTGAGGAATTCTGAATTTCAGCCGCATTTGGCACATTGCGGTTTCAGCCAAATCACATTTCAGTGAGTAGAATTATGGGACTATTACCCCCGGTGGCACATTATATTTGTGATACAAAAAAATGTCATGGCTCATTCCAATTAGTGAAAAAAAAATTTTAAAAAGCTTGCAGGTTGCTTAAAAATACCCAAGACCTCCAAGTGGATTGAAAATTTGGAAGAAATAATAGTCACAGCAGCGATAGCAGCAGCAGAAATATCTGACATTTTGGGGGTGTTTTCACATGCTAGACCCCTTGTGAAAGTTCTATTAGCAATTAACTGAGTTATTCCTCACAACACCTTGATTAAGTAAAAAGTATCATTATTCTCATTTTATTGGTGGAAACTGCATAAGAGAAATGTCCAACAGGGCATCTTTTGGACAAGGTAGTTCTTACATCTACACAGTCAACATGGGATTCCCTTTGTCATACAGAAGTAGGACAGTTGAAGAGTTCAGTGATGAGTTGCCCCCTTTTCTCCAGATTTCACACAAATATAGCTAGTCTCCTAATTAAATATGGAGTTTTTATGGTTATGGTTCCTTAATTCTGTCCCCAAATTGCTAGGCCAAACAAACAACAACAGCAAAACCCCACAAAACACAAAACCTAACCACAAACAAAACATATTTGTCCTAGTTACATTTGCAGAGAGGCGAATTCACACTGTGGCAAGGTCAGTTCTCAGGGAATACAAACAAGATCAAGAACAAAATTTAAGATTTTAGATTTTATTCCACTTTGGGAACATCCTGTTGTGTGGCATACATCACAACCACCTAAAAGCATTTGTAAAAAAACCCCCCAGAACCTCATTTTCTGCCTAAAATTACCCAGATAATAGATGTAGAACTCTGTTGGCTTTTCATTTTATATTTTATAATTATTTCTCATACTGTTTTGACTTGGATTTAGATAAACATCTGCATTTCAGCTTATTTGCCTTTCCAATAAAAGCTAAAAGAGAAAAAAGTTCCTAAAGAAGGATTTGGGATATTTATAGTAAGAAAGGAAAAAGAAAACTGTTTTGTGATTCTATTTTTGAAGAACACTTTTTTTTTGTTTCTTAAAGCTCTAGTGGTTTAGGAAAGAGCTGAAGGCAAAAACTTTCTCAAGAAACACTTCAGAAGATACTCATAAAGTTGAAGCCCAAGCCAAATCCCCCCACCCCACAGAGCAAGGAAAGTGCTCACATAGCATGATGTCCTTTGAATCTCTTAAGGTTATTTTCTAAATGAGACTATGAGAACAAAATGAAATTATATTTTCCTTCCAGCTAGTTAAGCCTCAAATCCCTAGATGAAAAAAATGTTTTCCTTTTGGACAGTGATGTATTTCTAGTCAGTCTATTCCCAAAACAAACACACCAAAAACCCATTTCACACACAAGCTAAAATAAAAGATAGGAACAGAGGTCATTCAAATAGTTAGTATTGCTCTAAATTGCTATTTTGCAGGTAGCCCTCACTGAACAGAATAAGTGGGTTTGGGTCTTGTTATCTATTACCTCTGAAGCTATAGTTTATTAGATGGAATTCCATTGAATCCTTTACTTATACAATAGTTGGCCCTCTGTACCTGTGTGTTCAGCTTTCACAGATTCCACCAATCATGGATCAAAAATAGTCAGGAAAAACAAAAAATAGTAATACAAAATAATACAAGTACAAAAATACAGTAAAATAACTATTTCATTGCATTCATGTGTATTAGGTATTATAAGTAATTTAGAGATGGGAGGATGTAGGTAGGTTATGTGCAAATACTTCACCGTTTATATGAGAGACTTGAGCATCCTTGGATTTTGGTATCTGCTGGGAGAAGGAGGGGTGTCCTGAAACCAATTCTCTGCAGATACTGATGACTGTGCTTATATTTTCACTTAGTATCAGTATCACTATCTGCAATAGTTGTTTATTATTTATTTATTTATTAAGATGAAGTCTCGCTCTGTCAACCAGTCTGGAGTGCAGTGGCATGATCTCAGCTCACTGCAACCTCCACCTCTCGGGTTCAAGGGATTCTCCTGCCTCAGCCTCCTGAGTAGCTGGGATTACAGGCATGCACCACCATGCCCGGTTAATTTTTGTATTTTTAGTAGAGATGGGTTCTACCATGTTAACGTGAACTCCTGGCCTCAAGCAACCCGCCCACCCCGGCCTCCCAAAGTGCTGGGATTACAGGCATGAGTCGATGCACCCCGCCAGTGATACTGACTTTAAGTGACTAAATTATAGTAGATGGTGTTTGTTGACTACCCAGCATGTTTCTCACCTTTTTCTTTCTTCAAAATGGAATCTCAGTTTTGCTCAAGTATTTTCCTTCTGCAAACACACACACACACAAACACACACACACACAATTTAAGAAAAGTTGGTCCCAAGAATGGGCCTTTAGTCTAAAAAGCTAAATAGCATCTAGAATTTCCAGCACTTAATATTGTATTGAGTGGTCATATGACCTGAGTTGGCACAATGAGCTGAAGGACATTACCCTTAATCCTTAATTGTGAGAAAGATTTTTTTTTCTCTTTTCTACTAGACAAAAATAAGGAAGGGTGTAGCTCCAACTGCCACCGGCAACCATCTTCGACTCTGAGGCAAATCACCAGGTGAATGACTTCGATGCTGAGGATAGCAAGAGGGAGACAGAAAGATCCTGAGATTTTGGTTATATCACTGATCTAACAGATCAGTTGGAGCCTGCTTTCCTGTAGACTGTCTCTTATGTAAAATAATAATTTTACTTCTTTTTAAGCCAGTTTGAAATGGGATTTTCTCTTACTCATAGTCCAAAGTATCCCAATACACCAGCTGAAAACACTTAGAGAATCAGAGTGAGAAGCAATCAGATCTTTAGGATGCTGAGCAAGAATGACTGTAACTTGCTTTTCTGACTGCCTTTCCCATTAATAGGGTTACTTATTGCCTTCCCCTTTACTCCCACTAGCTTAATCACTCCTGAAAATTATTTAACTCTCTACTTCTCATTTTAAAGCTGGGAATGTGCAGTGTGGGAGAGGATGCCCTTAACCAGTTTAGATTACTTGTGTTAATAAGACACGTTACTGATTGGAAGGCTTTAAGCAAGAGAATGGTGCAGAGGCTCAAGCACAATGCTGGGAATCACTGATCTCATTTTTCTGAGTCCATAATTTCTACTCCTTTTCCTTGGAAGTTATAATTTCCCACAGTGGTGAGATGCAGTAGAACATTTGCCAGAAGCTACCATGGTACCTACTCTGGTCTAGGAAATTCACTTATGTAAAAAAAAAAAAACAAAAAAAAAACAACTAATTTCTATTCTATTGATTAATAAGTTTAAAATTCTCTATATACCTTTGGCTTCAGAATGATGGCTATCACATTAAATAGGGGAAATATAAGGGAAATCATCCAAACCTCTCCCACTTCATCTCACAACCTTATAAAACATTTGGCATGCTCAGATAGAGCTGAGTTGAACTGCATGTTTCACTGCCAAGCTATATTCATGAAGATCCTATTCCATGCATTGACGGCCACTTAAGGAATGAAATTGGACTACATAATCAGTTGAATTTAATTCAATCTTTTTGGTACAGCCATGTTCAAGGACAACAAGGTACATAGAATCTGGTATTAGACTTCCTGTAGAAACTCAAGAAACATTTCCAAGGTTGGAATCTAAAGGAAAGGTAATTTTGCTCATGAAACACACACATAAGAATTTTCCATATATTTTTTTTTGTAGATTCAGTTTCATGTACTACTATGGGTTGATAATAAACTAAAAGATAAGCAAAGTTGATCATAATAGCCTATACCAATAAGAAATAATAAACAGCCACAGTTTCCACCATAAACAAATTAACAAAAACTGTAAACAATTCAATGCATTGGAGTAGAGTGACCAAAAAAATGTCAACTTTCCTATAAGACACTCAATTATTCTGTTAGGAGATCCATCAGTTATAGAATCTGTAACCCTATTTCAGACATTTGGCCAAAGGCACCTGTTGGTAGAAGAGCTGAGGCAGGACTGGCTTGTCTGTCATAATATAAAAGAGTCTTGGAGGATATCCGGGGTCCAGGGTCTAAAGCCCCTCGTGGCCTTTGGAACACCAAGCTCTGTGCCAAAGGGTGGAAAGCTGCCCTGCTGCACCACAAATCTAAGCCCAGGGCATGAAATCCCTTGTGGCTTGGAAGGAATCCAGGGCTCAGGGCATAAAACCCCTCGTAGACTCTGGAATGTGCACAGACTTGTTGGTTGCTCTCCCAGGCTCATAAACATGCTCTCCATTATCTCAAGTATCAGAGCATATTCTATATGCATCAAATAAAACGCTAAACCATCACAGCTATGCTTGATGCACTGCTACCTTTCTACCCCACCAACAAATAGTGTGGACTCCCAGAGCTTGGGGCCTTCGCAGCCTCCAATCTAGCTTTGGCCCCCTGGACCCACTTTATGCACTCTTAGCTTGTCTTTTCTCATTCCTTTGACCCTGCTGGACTTTGACCCCGATGGCCTGGTGTTGGGCTTGATCACCCCAATAGGCACCAAGGTCATCTTGAGAATATTTCCCTTCTGTTGGGTGTACCCCTTTGAACAGTCTAGAAGGCTGGCCCCAATCTTCTTGCTTCTTAAGTGTATTGCTTCAATGTACCCAAATGAAATCAAATTATTAGAAAAGAACACTAACTTCCAACATGAAAAATGTAGAGAAGTATATAAATGTAGTACAGAGTTTCATAATGAGTTCTCTCCTTTTGTTCTCTTAACAAACATCTAATGTGTTCTTGCCATTTGTCAAAAACAAGGCTAGGCCTTGTTGGTCAAAGGAAGACTCAGTGGTTTTGTTCTCCAGATGCTTACAGTCTGATAGGTGAGGCCTAGACAGTCATGCAGAGACTTTTGAAAAGATGTTTTTACAGTTACACTTAGACTAAGTAAAGGCTCTGACACACTCACACCATGAGGAATGTAAGCTAAGAGCGAGACAGGTAGGTGGGGGTCAGAGAATGCTTCTTGGAGAAGCAGATTCTTGGTCTTTGCCCTGAAGATCCAATAAGATTTGGCCAGGTAAACATAAGTGGGAGCGCTGGTCAGCTGGATATTAGCACGGAGTGTGAGTGTCAACACACTCAACTCCAAAGTTAGCAATGGTAGAGCCCAATAGATTTCCTGACTAAAAGACCTGAATTCTGAAAGAGTTAACTTTGTAAAATAGCAGCTTTTAATGGTCATGTTTAATCTCGACCACAGACTGCACCTCATCTGACATCGAAGCATGGCATTATCTGTGGTGCTCGACACAATGCTTTGCCCAAAAGTATTCATTAAATGGCTGAGTTGAATTGAAATCCCATCACCTCAATCCTAAATTTTAACTAGTCTTGTTGTGTAGACTGATTTCTTGATGAACTGTATTTCCACTGACCAGTGTATGTATGGCTTTGTGCTTTGTGGCAAATTCACTGGGGAAATTGTAGGGATTAGTGAAGGAACCACCATGAAAATATTCTGAGGCATACCATCAAAAATATAAAACCATGTTAAATTTTTGGTAGTGAAGGGAGGTATGGTGTTTCTTTCTAAGCTGAGTAGGAGGTTCAAAGTCAAACCTGAAGATGAATAGAAACCTTACAAAACCTTACAAATCATGAAACTCACAGCTAATTTCTGTATTAATGTAAGATATAAGTATGGGAGAATAGAAAACATAATCAATTCTGAATATCCTATTCATTATATACAAAGCTAGTATTATTGGTATGTATGAGTATACATAGATAGAGTATGAGGAAATAATCTATTTTCCCTAAATTGCTAGTCAATGTATATTTGTCTTATTACCTGCTTTCTCTCTAGAACTGAGCACAGGGGCCCTCAATAAACATTGTAGAATGAATAAAGTAATTAATGATGAATCTGAACCTTTCAAACACCCTTGCGAGGTTTTCCTTGGGACCAAGAGTAAGTGATTATAAGACTGACTCAAATTAAAGCGGACAGGCCTAAAGCTAAAAGGCCTCTATGAGGCTGAAATCTGTTGCTTTGGGCTATAATTAATTGATCTCACTTGTTAAAGAATATACTTATACACTCACTGAAGGATGAAAAAGAAAATGAGTTTTCTTTCTAATTGTATTTTTAAGCCCTGAGAAATGTGTACATGTTACATATAATATATATGTATATACAAAATCCATATACCTTTGACTTTTTTTGTATTTGAGATTCATACATTTGAATCTATCTTTCCTGTCTTCTATCTATCTATATATTTTCCATCGATTCTATCATCTATCTATCTATCTATCTATCTATCTATCTATCTATCTATCTATCATCTACCTGTCATCTACCTGTCATCTATCTATTCTGTCTATGATCTCAGTACATGTATATAGAGCACAAAAGGCCAAGAATGCAATAGTTAAAACAATGTGGGTTCTCAACAGTGCCACGATTTAATTTTAGCTCCAAAAAGAACTGTGTGACCTTGGGCAAGTTGCATAACTGTTCTGTTCCCTAGTGTTATCTTTAAAATTGAGAAGATTGACAGTATTTACTTGAAAGTCTTGTTGTGAACATTAAATTCATGTAAGATATTTAAAATGATGCCTGAAATATTGTAAGTGCTAAGTGTTAGGTTTTATTATTCTACTCCATTTTCCCAATCATCTTTCTTATTTTTAATCCTTAAGTAACAAAATTCAAAATACTTTAACAAGAACATATAGGATTATTTGAATGAGGGGCAAAAAAAAAAAGGTCATTCACTTAGAAAATAAGCAATTGTTTTATTTATTATAGAAAATACATGGTAACACACATGGATACTAAAACTGTAAGAGAAAATAATTCTTGGCAAGGACATTGTTTAGTTTAGGTATGAATTCTAAAAAATAAAATATGTTAAAAGTGTAAACTCAGGGGGTACATTCTGTTTCCAAACACAAACTAAGAATTAAAAAATCAAAATGACAGAATTCTGCTAATCTGCTTAGGAAGGCATAAATTATTAATCAGGCTCCAGGCAACAATGTTGAATACCAACTTTAATAAAATGCCTGCCTGGAGGAAGGTGAGGGCTGGTGGCCCCGTTGTTGAAAGCTCGGTTGCCCTATCAACTTGCTTGGTCTTCCTGGCTCTCAGGACACCACTGATAGGGCTTCCTTCAAAATAGGCTCATTTGAAAGTGGTCAGAATTATAAAAAATTAAGTTGTTAGCATGAGATAGAAAAGTTGTATTTTCACTGGCATGAATAAGCTTGAACAGGAAATCAGTTGTAAAAATACTTAAGAGGTGCTTTTGTAGCTTACATGAGAAGAATTTCACCTAGTAAGCATTTATTGAGCCTTCCCTATGTGCTTACAGTTACAAGGGATGCCCTCATCTTAAAACTCTCATCTTGAGATGGAAAAGTGATATTTTAAAACCATTTTCTCATTTCTCCCCCAACCTGGATTTATTTATTCCATAAAGCATCTTATGTTTGTATCAGGTGGGCTTTTGCTGTGCAGGGAATTAAATAATGGATTTTCCAAAAGTCTTGGCTGAATATCATTCTTAGGAACACTTGTCAATCAGGGAAAACCTAAATTGGAAAGTACTTGACAAACTCAGCATCTCCTTAGTAGTCAGAGTCTTGTAGCTGCTTTTTTGGATTGTGGAGTTTAACATGCAGTGCAAATTTCACTTCTTGCTTTAAAGTCTTTTATAAGATTATAGACATTAGTGCATATTTTAAAATCCAAAATGGGACAGGTTTGGCTCTCGTCTTCTGTGGTTGGTTTCTCTAACCAGCCGTGATAAAAAGATTATCGTACAAAGAAAAAAGAGAAAAAAGCCATTTAAAAATCCATTTTGGTTTAGTGAGAAATTGGGAAGCAAACATATGCTCAATTAATGTTCAGAACCTCAAAGGTGCAAAGCAAACTTTTTATTCTATAGTGCCCAATTAATCCAGCTTAGGGTTTCAATAATTTCTCCTTTCTCTGCCTACCTCATAGAAATCTTTTATTATATCAAATTAAACTCAGTTGCTTGAGAGCACTTTACTCTTATGTTGCTTCCAACTTCATATTTTAAATAAAGAACCCGTCCTCCTTCGCGTTACATTTGGGGAGAAAGTGTTTATTTGGATAATCACTAAGCACCTTGCTCTGTCCACTCATGTACTAAGATTATCTCTTCAATTTAATTTCATTGCTTTTTGGAACACAAAGTACATGCCCATGTAAATTCAAGAAGAAAAAGTTTTCTAAGAAAAACAAACCACAGTGCTCTTTGGAAAGATATTTTGGAGTGTGGTGACAGAATTAAAAGTGAACTTGAGGAAGAAGAAAAAGTATAAGACAAAATATCTAAATATAGCGCTTGCATTAGACATTCCCGCCCTGTTATCTTAAATGCAATTTTCTTCCAGGTAATCGCATTTGCTATGAATGCAAAAGTTATTGCTGAGCAGGCACTTTTTGTATCTGGAGGTTTGGGACCAGCTCCTCCCGGGTACACTAACTTGTAAGTGACTCCACTTCATTCTGTTGTCTTAATTAAGACCTGCCTGAAACGTCTCTCTCTCTTTATAAAAAGGCAGGTGAATCAGAGAGTGAAAATGTGGCGCTGATATTTATCATAAGGCCACACTAATGGAATTAATCCTTTATGAAACACTGACAATATCTCTACTAGATACTTTTAAACAAATAGCTTAATATGAGAATAATTGCTGGGAGAAAAGTCACTGAATTTGGTTCAAATGAAGAGTCAGCAGTAATATAACAGTCATGGCAGATTTCATCAGTTTGCATTGGTAATTAGACTGACCACACGCCATTTTGATTGGTGTTAAATTAGCACCTGTTGCTAAGGGGACCTTAGGATATTTTGTTGAGTATGAAACTGAGCAGTTACAAATATATATACATTTTGCGCATATATATATGTGTGTATATATACATATAGTTACATATATGTTATATATACATATATACACATATATGTATATATGTATAAATATGTGTGTGTGTATATATACATACAGTTGCATATATATAGGTGTGTGTGTGTATATATATATATTTTTTGAGGCAAAGTTTTGCTCTTATCACCCAGGCTGGAGTACAATGGTGTGATCTGGGCTCACTGCAACCCGCCTCCTGGGTTCAAGCAATTCTCCTGTCTCAGCCTCCTGAGTAGCTGGGATTATAGGTGCCCACCACCACATCTGGCTAATTTTTTTGTATTTTTAGTACAAACGGGGTTTCACCATGTTGGTCAGGCTGGTCCCAAACCCCTAACCTCAGTTGATCCACCCGCCTCAGCCTCCCAAAGTGCTGAGATTAGAGGCGTGAGTCACCATGCCCAGCCTGAAAATATTTTCAAATGGATGATAGTAGATTAATGAAACTCTTTCTTGTTTAATTCTGCAAAAGGAGATTTAAGCTTTGTAGTCAAAAATATGATAAGCTCATTTTAATGACTGAAATCTATACTATACACTAGAAGGCAATTGCTTTTTGAATGCATACCTCAAAATACAGACCAACATGTTAGTAAATTTTTGTCTACAAGTATACAAAGTTCACTTTTAGAAAAAAAAGACACCCATTTTATAATTTATATAGTTAAGGTGGGCTGTGTTTGTTCCAGCTTATGGAGTTAGATATAAATTTAAAACTTTTCATTTCCCACTGAATTATCCACTATGTAATCAAGTAGGAAAATTCATTATTAATGACACATTCTGGCCATGAGCTTGGCAAAGCATATTTTTTTTGAGGATCTGTTAATATGGTCAAAGATCATATTAGTATTCCAAACGTTAGTATTAATCTCTATAAGTTTTAATTAAGAGACTCAAGGATACCTTTTGATTAAATGGATTTTGTTTAGTTTGTCTTTTTGGTGTTTTAAATATAATTATAATTCCCCTTTACTTTTTGTTCATCCAGATAAGAAGGAAGAGAACCAGGTCAATCATTTTTCAACATGATGTCAGTCATTGTATAAACCAGTGGTCCCCAGATTTTTGGATTTCATGGAACATTAACGTTTTACTTTTTAAAAGGGAGAGGATTGACATTGAGTTACTTGCCAAATTTAAATTTTGCCATGGAAAAAGCCATCATAATCTTTCCCCATATTTCCATGAAAGAATTGACATTTTAACTTCAAAGCAGTGGGAAGGTCACTGTCTGAGTTCTTTAAATCAAACAAATTGAGATTTATGAGAAACACAATAGGTTGTCATCATTTTTCATATCTAACCACTAATAATTTTTTGTTTCAAAGATGGATACAACTTGGTCTCCTGGGGAATCACTGATTTAGATAAGGCTTACTCAAAACTGCCATCAAGCCATTACAAATAAAACAAAACCCCAAACCTTATCATATGTCTCCCTAGCAATGGTCAATATTTTGAGGGAAATTGTTAATTCTTCTTTGCAATAGGAAATTTACAAAATGTAGGAACACATGAAATTCCTAAAGAAGCCTACATCCTTATCTTCACCACAAGTTTCCACATTTGTCCCTTCACAGAATACTTATAAATAATAATATTCTGGATTTAAATTTCCTTTTTACTTTTTAATGCCAGAATTAAATGGTGATGATAAAAAGCAAGAATATTCAACAACTAGAACTCAGGCCACAGCAGAGAAAGATAGAGATAACAGAACAAAATAAATCAAATATATCCATGGATAAGTCATTCATCTCTCTGGTCATCAATTATCTCACAGTTAAATGAAGAGTATTAGATAAAGTCATCTTTAAGCACCTTCCTATGTCTCACATTCTCTGATTATATTTCTAATGATCAAACTTTCCTTGAAGGCTAGATTAACTCCATGACTTTTTGAATGGTGGCAATAGAAAGAATAGAATATAATGAAAATGGCTCATCATGTCAACCATATAAAATGTGACTGTATTAAGAGGGTTTCTTCCTCCCTTCCTCCCTCTCTCTCTCTCCCTCCTTCCCTTCCTTTCTCCTTTCCTCCCTCCCTCTTTCTTTCCTTGTTTTTGTGGGGATTGTCTTCCGGTGGCATGGTAGTGGTGTATATGTATGTGTGTGTGTGTGTGTGTGTGTGTGTGTGTGTGTGAAATTTTACTTGATAAATCATTCAGAACAAATACCAAATTGTGATAGTAATGAAGTAATGAAATAATTGTGGTCACAAAATAAAATACTTTTACTTATCAGATAAGGAAGGACACAAACACTATCTTACTTAGCTCTACCCAGAGTCCCAAATGCTACATCCATGGTAATGTCAACGAGCTGAGAATGGACTGATGCCCTTAGTGGGTGCTGTGAGGTTGAGGTGTCTCTCCCATCTCAATGCAATGAACAGGTGTCATTTTAGCTACCTTCCTGAAATACTCCCTCCCTCATAAAGATCCCTCTGAAGGCAGGAGAAGATGTTTATTCTCTTATAAAAGGTACCATCATTATGTTCAGAAAAATGGCCCACACAATGCTTTCTACTATAATTATAAATTCTGACACACGCTTGCAGATTATTTTTCAAAAATGAATAACTTAGAAAACATCTTCCTCAGCCTTCACATCTGCCAAGCTCTGGTCAAAATAATAAAATCATTCCCACGCCCTCTGCTGCTCTGCAGTTCTCAGAGAGAGTCACACTTTTACTTCCAAGACACCACAATTGTTTGTTAACAGCACATTCATTAAGTGCTTGGCTTAAACGGAGATTCCCTGGAAATTCAAACCAAAAAAGGGCTAAGTAAAGAGGATATAAGTGTAGCAGGGTCATTCTGATTTACTGTGTAAGTATTGCTATGCGAAATGCGTGTAAAATACTTAGAACAGGGTGTGACTTAGAAAAGCTCAGTAAAGGTTAGTTTATTATTTATTATCATTATTATTTGGATGTATAAAAATTCCGAGCCAAAATAGTGGTTTTTTAAATCTTCGCTGGATATATGTATATATGTATACACACACATATATTATCAACTGTTTTCCTTTTATCCACTACATATATCTATATGTGTGTGTATAGATATATATGCTCTGAGCATATATATACACATGTGTGTGTATATATACCATGTAAAGTGTATATATACACATATATATACCAGATATATACCATATATACACATACATAATTATCAACTCTTTTTCTTCTATCCACTATATATATGTGTGCTCTGAGCATATATATACACACATCATGTAAAGAGATGGGGGCATGCTGTCTTGTAGCTCTGCCTTTCATCATGCTACATCACACACAGGATCCAAATGGGTGACAAGTAGAATACTTGGTCTATATTATTATTATTATTATTATTATTTTTTTTTTTTTTTTTTTTTGAGACGGAGTCTCGCTCTGTCACCCAGCCTGGAGTGCAGTGGCGCGATCCTGGCTCACTGCAAGCTCCGCCTCCGGGGTTCACACCATTCTCCTGCCTCAGCCTCCTGAGTAGCTGGGACTACAGGCACCCGCCACCTTGCCGGCTAGTTTTTCGTATTTTTTAGTAGAGACGGGGTTTCACCGTGTTAGCCAGGATGATTTCGATCTCCTGACCTCGTGATCCGCCCATCTAGGCCTCCCAAAGTGCTGGGATTACAGGCTTGAGCCACCATGCCCGGCCGGTCTATATTATTACTGTATACTTTGGATTGTAGGCATCAGAGGAATACACAGTTTTTCTATTTAGCATGCAGGACAATGAAGGAAAAGAGCTGATATTCTTCAATGCACCAATAAAATCTTTTCCTTGATTCTGATGTGATTTCAGACCACTTTAAAAAAGATATTCCTCTGGTTAATTTACCATCCACCCAGGGTTATCTCCCTTAGATGGTGATTTTTTAAAGGTAATTTTTAAGTTTGCACTTTATGGTAGAGAAGAGTAGTGTGTATAAATATGTTAATGATGCAATTATGTTTATAAAGTGGCATTTAACAGTAGCACTATTTATAAAGAGGAAAATGCACCCTATGTAAAAATGGCAATTTTGATTCTATTTCTATTCTTATGTTTCCCTCTGCTGTAAAAATTTACCTCCTCATCTCTTTCCATTTTACTCACTTGGACACTTCTCAAAGTTAATTTTTTCTTGCTGTTTTCTCTTCCTATAACTTATTAGGTCTCTTGGATATCTTTTGGCCAGACCTACCAATTTCGGAAATTAGAGAAAGAGAAAAACACAGTGTTCTTTCAAGTGCTGAAATATGAAGATAAATCATACCCTGTGGTATGCTAGCTTTATGTGCCTCATCTTCTTCATAAGTCATTTCTCTCACAAGATAGTACCACATATACTAAGAAAAGCTTGCAACCCGTGCTGCCCATTTACATGACAAATCAAATTTAATATTAACACTCTGGCATTAATGAAACTCTACCTCTTATAAATCACAGCAAGGTGATCTGATTGCTGGAAGAAACCAGCTCCCAACGGTATTAGTGTAAATATATTAACCAGATGAAATAAGATGAAATAATCTCGAATAGTCTCTGCATATGTGTCTACTCTACATTTATGAATGTGTGCTCACAGCATTCAGCCTTCAATAAGTTTTCTTTGTTGGAAGAGTTGAAAATTTCTTGGATAGTTCAATTTTGAACAACTAGACTGTTGGCTATAGATGGCTCCCTCTGACCCAACTATTTTGTAGTAATTTTAAGTGCACCACTTTTTTGAAGGTTTATTTATATTCTCCCCTCTTGCCTTATCTTCCTACTCTGTGGGTGATAGCATCACAAACACTATATACATTTAGTTCAATAGTTAATTAGAGAGAACCTGAAGTTCCTCATAAGATTGCTTTGAAAAAGAGAGGCTTCTGTATGAATAGAAACTCAAAAAAAGTAGACCAGTTAATCTTTGTAAGAGGCAAACTTGAACAAAAATATTACTATTATTTAGTTTCAGGAAAGTGCTTCAAGCACTCATCTGTCTTCAAAATAAAATAAAAATCCCAATGGAGAAAACAACATGAAAAAAAAAAAAAAAAAAAAAAAAGAAGAAGAAGAAAAGAAAATCAGCCTAAAGGCTGCATTTCTGCATTTATTTTCTAATATTCTTGGAACACTGTCACAACTGTGTGCTATGTTTGTGTGTGTGTGTATGCCTTCTTCTTTCTGCAATTCTCCTATTACCATAATGTTCTTGAGTCTTTGAATTTAGAATCATTATTCAGAAAAACATTTAAACCAGAGAAGGTTTGGTTATCTACGTTTTCACTTTTTTGTGAAGTAAATAAAGCGTGCTCAGTAGACACTGCTAGGTTGAAACACTATTAGGAATACAATTCAGACTGAGTCACCGCTTGTTATTTTTATAAGCGAGACCCTCATTCTGATGGACACCAAAGAATAAGCAGCCGTGACTAAGCAAGAAGCACAAGGCAACTGGATTTTGCCGGATGTTATCTCATTTGGAACACATTTCAAACTTTAGAACAGATTTTTAAATTGGAAGTTGAAACCTGCAGGCTGTCAGCAGAAGAGGCTGAATCACCCTACAGAAGTTACCTTACTCCAAGTTCCAGGCAGAGTATTTTAAGGAGTAGGTTACCTAAAATGTGTTGTGATACATCAAGGAAAGAAATGAAACAGAAAAAACCTGGAGAAAGGGTGACACAGGTATCTAAACATCTTTTGGATATTCAACATATTTATTTGAATAGGGAATTCTTTGAATTAGATGGCTTTAGTTCAGCATAACTTGTGAATGTTCACCGATTTTTGAAACAATCGTCGTACTTTTTTTCCTGCAAATATTTCTTTTGTTGTTGGGTGGAGGGGGGGGCACTCTTCATGTAGAACTTTTGGAGTTCTAAATATAATGTTATAATTACTGGGTAAATTAGAAGTAAGGAAGTAGAGTCTTGGAAAGGTCAGAAATAAGAAAATCTTATATTGATGATGGTAAATTCTTTATTAATTGGCCATTGCTTTATTTGGAACCATCCAGCAGTTACCAAAAGTCTAGATATTCAGAAAACCATAAAAACATTTGTAAGTCCCCTAAATTAGAGAAAGTACAGAAATAATAGCAATAATGATTTGACCTGTCACAAATATTAAGATAGTGCTTAGAGAATACTAACTTGTTTACAGAGAAAAAGTTGTTATACTCTCATCTTAGATAACAAAATCCATTCTGCAACTGAACTCCAGGGAGAAATGCATGGAGTGACCCACTAGAGGTCCCTTCCAACTAAAAAAAGTTTCAATAGTTCAAAGGGTTCAGCCTTAGTGTATTGGCATTCATGACTGCAAAGCAACTACGGGGCCAGAAGAGGGGACCACACATTTCAATTTGTTAGGAAGATTGTAGTTTCACTCAGAATATTTGTCACATTTCATTCCTTTTAAAGAAATCCCTATGTGGGACATTCACTCAATTAGTCCCAATTTTCAGAACTTGTTGCAATGTATTGCTATAATAATACAGTATCATGTAATACCCTGTGACTGTAGCTGTGCTTTCTAGAAAATGTTTAGCTATTTTCAAGTGTCTCAAGCAGTATTTTGCAAGATACATTTTTTTCTTAAAAAGGAAGAGTGCCTCAGTAAGTTTTTCCTTGCAAAGCTGATGGAAGTGGTGGGTGGAAGAGGTAGGGTACACGTTTTTCGATAGTAGGCAAGTTGGTAGAAAATGATTATGTTTCCATATATTATCTTTGCAGAGTTAGCAGTACAAAATGTAAGTGCAATAAATTGGTGTAAAAGCCAGATAGTAAAGGGACTAAAAGTCCCTATGGAGATACTAACCTGTCACTTTCTTGTAATGGTAGCAAAAGATAATTGTAGACACAAATACAGTAAAACTGAATTGGTGCCATTTTCCTTCAAAAATGGGCTGCTGCCTCTTAGTTTTTCTGAAGAAATTGGTTACTTCCTCTGCTTCAAAAGTATGGCATGAACCGTTACATTAGGTGGGAAAATATCTGCTTTTTATTTTCCTTCAGTACCTTTTTAATTAGAACACGCCAAAGAGCAAAAGGGGATGAGATACAATCCTATATGATTGCATTTTCCAGTCAATTGTTGGATTTCTTTTAAGTGTCTGAGCTCTGCATTGACAATCTGGCCTCTGGCATAAACTTTGCCCTCCTGGTTATGACATAATGAAGACATCTGCTCAAGTATACCCCTTTCTTCACACAACTGGTTTTACGGTTCTCTAAAATAGCAAGCATAGAGCCATGCAAGTACTATTACACAAGGCATGATGCTCAAGTCTCGAGTGAAACTGGAAGAGTTTTTTTTTCCTCTGTCTCTCTCAAAGTAAAATCTTAAGGGTTTTCCTTTTCAGATAAAGCTTTCAGTAAGAAAATAAAGAAAATAAGCAACTCTTGGCAAAATTCATATAAACATATTTGTTAGTCCTTCTTGGAAGAGGTGTACATTAACTAGGCATATCCCCGGGTTCCTTTTCCAACACAGGGAGGAGTTTGCAACCCCCTGGATAATTAACCATTCAGAAAGCCCATATTTTGGTCTGCACCCCTCCAGAGCAGCCATATATGTACACGACAGCCACTCCTGCAACATTCTTGCAGGGAAAACCTCTTTCTTCCTTCCCACTGTGTGCTTTACGAAGTGAAAGTGAAGATTCGCAGAGACACGGTTTGATACAACTGTATAGTGTGACTATCATAATTTAATTTTTTTTTTTTTTTAATGAGAGTGGGAGAGAGAAAAGTATGGCTATTCCAGATGATTAAACTTCTTGGTTCTTGAATGTTCTGAGTCATAGTCAACTCAGGTGGCCAGCCCCTTGCACTAACAGAGACCTGCATTTAACTCCCCATAAAATATGGATTTTATTGCAGCAGTGACAACACTTCTTAGCACCACGCTGACCTCTCCAGCATCTGCCATCTCGAGATCTACGGTAACTCACGGCAGAATATCTAACTACAGAAGTAATCTCAGCTGTGCAACTGCTGCAGTCCACATTGCAGCGTCCCTTTTTATTAAATTCTGGGATTAACGCATTGGGGGCTCCAATTTTCCTGCATCTGGCACCTAAAACCAAGCGCACTCCAACTACTCTCCAATCAGTCCGGGGAAGGCTTTATCCCCCAGATTTGAGCCTGGCCAGCCGTGGAGGAGCACGAGCGAGCTGCGCCTTCCACATGACTTTTCCCTGGACAGTGTGCTCCATTTTCGGAGTCCAGTGTTGGACTTTCCTCGCAACCTAAGCATTTCTGTCCTAGATGAGCCGGCAGGCGTTGCCCGGAACATGCAAGCTAACAGTTTTCTTTAGCTCCTTCTCCCAGCCAAATCGTCTCTTTAGTTTAAGTTTTCCCTACTGGGAGCATTCCAGAGTTTTCAGACTACCTGATTTTCTGCTTTACCCCCAAAGCTAAGAAATGTAACTCAGCCCAAGCAGTCACCGCACAGACCCTTATGATGCGGGCAGGTGGAGATAAATCAAGCCCCAAATGGCTCAGCGGGTCCTGCACGCACCAGCGCCCTTTGGTAATTGACCAGCCAACTTTGCAAATGCCGGAGCTCCCCTGGCAGCCTCTGCCGGCGTAGAGAAAGGCAGCGGGTCCTTCTCCGGCGGCCCGCTTCCCCGTGCCCCCACCCAGCGCCACGGCGGATCGGTCTTACCCGGAGGCGGAGGAGCGGCGCCCAGGCTCCCCGGGAAGAGGCGTCAGTCCTGAGCAGCGGCAGCAGCGCCGCCCGCGCAGCCGGACCCGTGCGCCCGCCCCGACCCGGGCTCGCAGGCTGAGAGCATTCCTCCCAACTCCGGCGCGCGGCACCCACCGGGCGGAGAGGGCTCTCTCTCTGATTGGCTTTCATCAACGCTACAGAATTAAAAAAATGGGAGATGTACGCACAGCCAACGGAGCCCGAACCCACCTCTGCTCGCCTTCCTGCGCCCGCGGAGACCCAGCGACCCGCCCAGGCTGTTCCTGCCTCCGCCGCCGCCGCGGTCGCCGGCTCTGCCGTTCTTGCTCTCGCGCTGAAACTGCAGCTCTCGGGATGCGAAGGTTACGGGCTCGGCAGAGCTGGCTCTTGTGGGCATACACTGATTTGCAAGTGAATGAAGTGGGAGGGAGCAAAGAGAGGAGGACTTTGTTAAAGAGGCCCAGTGCCTGCCCCCGCCCGCCCCCTCCCCTTGACAGAATGACTCCCAGTGTTTGAAGTCCTGAGCAATTCGCTCCCTGTAACACTCCTTCAGCCCCAGGCTTTCCCTTCCTTTTCTTTCTTTCTTTCTTTTTTTTTCCCCCTTGGGCGGGGGTTTAAGATATACTCAGAACTTGTATGACTCCGTCTGTTTCCTCTTTTACACTATCAAAATGCACCTTGTGCTATTATCAGCAACGGTCTGATGTTCTTTTTTTCACCGACCAAGCAGTTACAATTCCCAGGGACACAGTACCTCGTCACGCTATCAGTTGGCCAGTTTCGTGTGATAGCACGTATAACATGCACACACATAAAACAAGCCGGTCTCCTGAGATGACAATACCGATGGCTTTTCTTTACAACATGAACAGGCATTCTCCAGATGCAAGCAGACATGGATAGATTCATACATGTCTTTCCTTCTCGCCTTCCAGGAAGACACGCTTTCACGTAGCCCCATGATCTCTGTTACTCTTTTGGAGTGACCCCAGGATGTCGTACTTCCCTGGGCTTGCAGAAACACTCAAAACCCAAACCCTTCAGGCTTGCCAATGACTTATGGCTGATGCCATCGTTCTAAATGAATTGATACAAGCATACAAAAGACTTGCAGAGGAGGAGTGTACAATGATATTCAAGGTCTGCTTAACGTTAGAAGATCCTTCTGGAAAGTTGCCTAAGTAGGGTAACCTCCAAATTAAACTCTTTGGTACACATAGCTGTTTGAATGGCTAGATTGATAGTCACAAAGAGGTAATATCTAATATTAAGGTACTAAGCCACAAAAATATGAAACACGTCAAAGTACCATTAAATGAGAGTAATGATTTTCTACATAGGAGACATAGGCATGATGGAGTCAGCCACTGTTTGATTAGGAAAATTAAATCTAATTACCACAGTGATTGCACCCAGGGTCACTAGCCTCCCAAACCAGCTGTTCGCCTGTGCTGCAAGTTCTCAGGGAGATTTTCATTGCACAGAGCTCTAAGAAATGCCAGGCTGCTTGGCCTCTGAGTGGTTAAACTGGCTGGAGGTTGGTCCTGTTCCCAACTGAGCTCTTACTAGAAAACCTTTTGTTTCTCCAATAGAAGTTCAGGCATTTAAATAAAGCCCAAATCAAAGTATTCCTCTAGGCAGCCAGTGCTTCAAAGAAGTGTGCATGGAATAGTTTTAGCACAGATGTTCTGCACACGGATGATGGAAAGACTTGAGTTTCTTTCTGGAAAAGACCTTCCCCGAATGAAGAATTACTACCAATTTGTGAAAAGAGGCTGAACATTTTCTTTTCTTAGAGCTCTTTAAACACATATGAAGAAAGAATGGGGAAGAAAGCTGTTTTGGATTCATAGTCCATTCTTCAGATTATGCATTTCTTATACATTTAGTTGGAAATATTAGCTCTGTGTGTCTGTGTAGTCCTTTACTGCTTACAAAGTACTTTTGTAGACTATTTTATTTAATTCATCCTTCAACAAGTGGTGTAATATTTTCCCTATTAAGACAGAGAAAACAGGTTGATAAAGAGACAGCAGAGGTTACACAACATGTCCAAGGCAGTGAAACTGGAACACACAAGAAGCAGAAATATTATTGGTAAAAGGGTGTGCAGGTGTGTATGCAGACATAGAGACCCACAGATTATATGTACAGGTATAATTTATTAGCATATGTGGTAGTAGAATAATACATGAATACATAATATGTACATATGTCAATAAAATAAGTCATATTTTAAGACCACCTTTAGCAGAAAAAAATGTGCAAATTGACTGATTTTTATGGTGGACGAGGGTTATAGTGAAGTTGATTTTCTAACTGTTGAAGCAGTTAATATCTCACAAAGGAAACCTCTAATTGTTTGCAATATACTATTCTTCAAACCCCATTAAGCTACATGTCAAAGGTGTTTAGAACAACTACTTTATGAGCGGACAATCCGTTTGCTTCTGAACAGTTCAGATGGCAGCATTAAATTATATAAAAGACAGCACTTGTACTAAAGGATTTTATGTAATTTTTGAGGCTTTCTAGTAACATTTGTCACAATAATTATTAATCTGCAAATACAGGATTGATGTAAATATCCAGAATTATTTTATTCTAATTTCAGAGACTAGAAACTGAGAGTTACTGAGGTTAAATGATTACTTGGAGTTGTGTAAGTACTGTTTCTGGTTTGTTCTCTATCATCACACCAAAACATGTTGGCAAGTAACAGTAGCCCATCAGAGATAGTTAAACAAATGAAGAGGTATGTGTCATCTTTGTATAGGGTTTCTCCTGAAAGCTAAGAGTGGAAATTCTGCAGTCTCTGGAAAGGCCCAAGGGCAGGTGCGAAGAAGCTGCCAGCATTGTACCCCTAGCTCTATCTCCTCCTCAGGGAGCTTCTGCTTTCCTTTCCTCTTCATTCACATCCTGCCTCCTTCATCCTTCAGTCCACAGGGCAGAATGGCACCCCAACAGTTCCAGAGCTTACCTGTCGAAAGGAGGGTTTCTCTTTCGGCCCCCTTTCCAATTTCTTAGAAAATGGCCTTGAGGCCTGGCACAGTGGCTCAAGCCTGTAATCCCAGCACTTTGGGAGGCCGAGGCAGGAGGATCATTTGAGGTCAGCAGTTTGAGACCAGCCTGGCTAACATGGTGAAATCCTGTCTCTACTAAAAATACAAAAAAAATTTAGCCAGATGTGGTGGTGCACACCTGTAATCCCAGCTACTTGGGAGGTTGAGGCAGGAGAATTGGGAGAATTGCTTGAACCCAGGAGGCAGAGGTTGCAGTGAGCCAAGATTGTGCCACTGCACTCCAGCCTGGGCCACAGAAAAAAAAAAAAAAAAGAAAGAAAGAAAAAGAAAGAAAAGAAAAGAAAATGGCCCTGATTGGCCGGTACTGTCTTGGACCCATCAGCTGGGGCTAGCACCCCCAGGATCAAAGAGAGGGGGAGCATTTAAGGAGTATCCTTATATACTGGAAAGACAGTCCAGAAAGTGTCCTGTTCCCCAACTCTCTTGTTTTGTTCAGTAGTTTGGAACAGCTGAAACATCTCATCAGTTTTTAGGCTACTTCATTACTTTATATGCTTCAGTCAAAATTACTGGTACTTCTCTCCTTTTACAGCTTGCAAAGTTTCAATTTCTATTTTTTTAAAAAAAACTTCTTTATAAACCATTATTAGGGATATTAATTTTGATGAAGGATTTTCCAACTTCCACTATATCTCTCTTCAGATGATTAAGAGGCTGTCTTGTCTTTATAATGGGGATGCATATAAATAAATAATTACAAGTTTTCTGACTTTCTTTTAGATAATACAAATCTGTATGCAATGATTATCTGATAACAATGTTTTCATGATCGTTAACAATTATTCTTGATTAGGAGAAAAAATTCACTTTTTAAACCATGAACTTAATTAAGAATCTTGGCATCAGCTGTTCTGATCAACCAATACAAATCATTGATCTAAAACTTAATCCTAAATGTGTTGCTGCTAGGAAAAACTCACATACTACAATGCTATGGCTCAATCATCATGGTGTGCACAAGCACAGATTTCAGTGAGGAATGAATGACCATCCCCTACCTCTGCTGCACACACACACACACACACACACGCGCACACACATGCCATACACATACTGTGTTTAATGGGGAAAAAAGCTTTAACCACTATGGATCTTATTGAATTGAAACAAAGGAGACAAGAAATCTCAATGGAATTCCCTTTTTGTAAGAGCCGTAGACATCTCAATACAAACTGAAATTCACACAAAGTTCATGTGCTTATCCAGGTTTTCTAATCCTGGGACAGCTTCCAATACTGTTATTTAAAGTGGGTTGGATCCCAGGATGCATTAAGACATTTCCCTTTTGATCATTATAGTTGACTCATCACTATAGGTAGATTGCAATAAGCCAGAAGATTTCCAAATGAGATAAATGCACAGCAGCAAAATGTTATTGACCTACACAGGGTATTTTAGTACTCTGGGCATTTGACAGTAGGTGGTGTGGACTTCAATTTTGCTGAATTCTTTTTACATTTTATTCCCTGTTTGTAGTAAAATATAAATTTGCATGATCAGATATGTACAACTCAAGTTTGGTAGACTGAGAATCAAGATTGTATTATGGCAATGAAGAGGCATGTCCTTGTTTAGAAGAAACAGTTCCTTAAGAGGAAATGTGTTGTCTCAGTACATTCTTCTAAATAAATGTATAGACCAGAATAAACAGAACATCTTCTACTTTCCTCTAGAGGAAAAAATAATTCTCTCCCACCAACCCCTTTCCAATTATAGAAGCACTTGATGGGAAGAGTGACAGGTTGGAGTGGGAAAGACAATATAATAGCATGTGTTAAAAAACATTTTGGGATTTTATAGATTTTGAGAACATCAAAATTTTACAGGATATCATGGCTGTCAAAAAGAAGACAAAGATTAAGATGAGAAGATGGAAAGACCATCCTCTGTCTAGGCTTTAGTATTCTCTTCAGAATAGACAGACCTCACCTACAGCCTTCTGTTCCGCTTTGAGTACTACATTTAAATATACTTTTTTTTTTTTTTTTTTTTGCTTATGTCTCTACTGCATTTCACAGAATACCTATAGCACTTTGGCTTGATGTCATTGTTTACATGTTCTAGAGTGCATATTCATTGAATTATTGATGGCAGAGTCATTGTTTTGGTCATCTTTTTATCTGGGGTGGTAGAAAAAGTGCTTAGTGCTTGCATGTATGAATAAGAAGAGATTCAGATAAACTAGAATGGGTTCTGTAGACAGAAGCTGGAGATGGTTATAGTCTTAAGATTTGCATATGAGCTAAAGGTGGTAAGACTGGAAAAGGAGAGGTTTAAGTTGGTCAAGGATACTCTGCAAATACTTTAGGAACTGTCCTATGAAAGAAAATTAGACTGGGTTTTAGAGTGCCATAGACTTTAATTAGGATCAGCTGGTGAAGTCACTGGATGAAAATTGCATTTAGTTGATTGTAAGACACTCATATTTTCATATTTTAACTACTCTGAAATTTTGATGTCTCCTACGATTGACATGGTAAGAAAAACATCATGTCATCATATACTTGTCAGTGTCTCTTCTTTCTCAGCAACACATTAAAGAATGGTGCTACTTCTTACCATTGGTATTGTAGCCCTGATGACATGCAGATGGTTGATTTCAGCTCAACATACGAAAGGATTTTCAAGCCATTTATGTTCAAGATAAAAGGGCCTGGCAGCTTTAGGACAGACATGAGCCCCATCCCTGAAGACATTCAGTCACAATCTAGACAAGCGCTTGTTGTAAATGAGCTCAAGCATCACATTTGGAACTGAATGATCTTTTACATTTTTGTCAAACTTGAGGTTCCTGAACTTGGATCCAACCTCTTATTTTTTGCAGATGAGAAAACAAGAATCACACCAGTTGAGAGATTTCTCCGAAGTCAGACGTCTCATTAGAGCTAGAGAGGCCAGACTAGCATGGCTCCCATGATCCAGTCTGCAGCTACTTTTACTCACTGCTTATCTTTGCTTTCTCTTCAGGCTTAAAGTATAGAAAATGGGTTCCTCAATATTTTGATAAGAACAGTAACTAATATTTACTGCATGGAGACAATGTGCCAAGTACTTGTTCACCATGCATGTTATTCACATTTAATCTTTTGACAGCCCATGCACTAGATACTGTTATCATTCTTGTGTGTAGATAAGGAAACTGAGGAATGGGAGGTAAAGTAATTTGCTTAAGATCACGCAGTTAGTATGCATCTGAGCTGAGGTTTGAACATACACTTTGAGGTGAATTCCTGTGGTCATAATCATCATGTAGGTGCCTCCAGATTGACAGAACTTTCTGTGGAATCTATGTGAAGCGATGTAAAAATTGAAACCTGGGAAATTTCTAATTTTAAGATAAACATATTTTGGGTGTTACATGACTGTCTTCTTTATTATTTGCTTCAAAATATCTGGATAATGACTTCAGTTCCTTAATTATGTTCAATCAAAACCTGTACTTTTGTTATTTTTTTGTGCTAACAGAAGGCTTACTAATAACGCAAATAATTTTTCTTTTTTTCAAAAAAGGAAAATTCAGTTTTATCCTCTGCCATGTGTGTACCCTGCCTGCTTCCAATTTTTCCCTATTTGGGGATACCTTAAAGTTGAGAAAAACTGAATTTAACTTATTTATTGACCTTTATGTCTTATTCATTGTGAGCCCTTGGCCATCTGAAAAGATGCATTGACTCTTGCTGGTCTTTTCTGTGGAGAGCTATCTTTGTACACTTCTCAGCCCTCAGGGGAAGTCTTTATTCCTCAAAAAAGGAATCCTTCACCAAGGATTCAGGCAGAATTCTTGGTCACAGCTGAGGTCTTATCTTTGCCCCTGGGAAACTGTACTTATTAGCTGTTTGAGAAGGAAAAAGAAAACTGGAAATAAAGCTTCTCAGTGTCAATTGACAAGAAAATTGTAAAATCTTAGGTAAGTCCATTTTGGGGTATCTTTCCAGAAGTCATAATATTCATAATATCCAAAAGCCTTTTTCAGATGCTGGTGGCTTGCTGAAAAATTGTGTAGTTTTGGCCAAGTTCTCATCTCTTGGCCTTAGTTTCTTCTGTAAAACGAAGGCGTTGAATGGCTTTTTACTTCAGCAGTTCTGAAAGCCTTGTCTTTACCTGTTGTTATTTTGCATGTGGCCACTAGGGGGACAAAGGAAAGCTCTTTTGTTGAAACTTGCTGCCCATTACGGATTCGGAATAATAGTCTTGAAGAACAACCAACAGGGAAAGCCGATTTTTCTTAATGAGGCATTGAATATTTTAAAATGCCTTTTTATTAATTGGTATTACAGTGTGATGTGAACTGGTACTTCTTTGTAAAACTTAAGAATTTGAGGAAAGCGATTATTACTGTTTCTATGACTAGTAAAGTCTTTACAAGCGTAATCACATATCTCCATGAATATTACCATGTAGATTTCACTAAGCCCATGAAAAATCAGGGATATAAGTCTTCTTTGAAAAATATCACAAACCGTGATGTCTTAAGAATGCAGATAAAGACATTTAAAGGATGTTTTGAAATTTTTTAGTGGTTATCAAAATTGCTAATAAGTAGTTAACCTTTTAAAAAATGAAAGCAACACAAATGAAACATTTCTAATTGCAAAGTGGAAAAGGAACTCAATACTTTGTAAACCAAAAAGGTCCATAATACATTTTATTAGCTAACCTTTATTGAACACTTACAGTGTGCCAGGAGATGTATTAGAAGTTTTTGTTTATATTCTTTTGTTTATTTTGACAGCTCTGTGAAGTAATCATTCTTATGCCTGTGAATAAATGGAGATTTACAGAGCTTAATGGCCATGCCTTCCTACACTGCTACTGCCAGCGGGTAGCAGGGTGGAGCTTTGAACTCTGGCACCCCACATCAGCGTGGCACATTGCTGCCTCATGTAATAGCCTGTGTTATACAGCACTTTCCAGATTATAAAATGCTTCATGTCCACTACTCCTCTGCATGTTCACTCCAGTTCTCTTCAGTAGAGGGTGCATTTACATTGGCCATCATTTTTTCAGGTAGGGCAGGCAAACTCAGACAGTTTAAGAGTCCTGAACAAGAATCTACTGTTTGAAGTTAGACAGAATGGATTTAGAAACAAGAGGTTTTTAAAATTGATATATAATATTTGTACATATTTATGTGGAACATATATTTTGTTACATGCAAAATGTGTAATGAGCAAGTCATATTTGGGGTATCTGTCACCTCCAGTATCTGTCATTTCCATGTGTTGGGAGCATTTCAAGTTCTCTCTTCTAGCTGTGTTGAAATATATAACATGTTGTGGTTAACCATAATCATGCTTCTGTGCTATTGAATATTATAACTTATTCCTTCTAACTGTATTTTTGTAACCAGTAACTAACCTCTCAACCTCTTTTCATCTCCCCTCTTGTTCACACCCTTCGCATCCTCTGGTAGCTATCATTCTCCTCTTTACCTCAATGAGATCAACTTTTTTAAGCTACCACATATGAGTGAAAACAGGTAATATTTGTCTTTCTGTGCATGGCTTGTTTCACTTAACATAATGACCTCCAGTTCCATACGTGTTGCTGCAAATGACTTGATTTCATTTTTTGTGGTCAAATAGTATTCCATAGTGAGTATATACCACATTGTCTTTATCTAATCATCCATTGATGGACACTTAAATTGATTCCACGTCTTTGCTATTGTGAATAGTGCTTCAATAAATATGCAAGCGCAGGTATCCCCTTAACATATTGGTTTTTTTTCCTTCGGATAAATACCCAATAGTAGAATTGTTGGATCATATGGTAGTTCTATTTTTAGTTTTTTCAGAAATCTCCATACTGTTTTCCATAGTGGCTGTACTGACTTACATTCCCAGCTGTGTATCAGAGTTCTCTTTTCTCTACACTCTTACTGTCTGTTATTTTTTTCTTTTAAATAATAGCTATTTCAACTGGGCTAAGATGATTTCTCATTATGGTTTTAATTTGCATTTCCCTGATGATTAGTGATGTTGAGCATTTTTTTCATATGCCTGTTGGCCATTTATATGTCTTCTTTAGAGAAGTGTCTGTTTGTATCCTTTGCCCACTTTTAATTATTATTATAATTTTTTGCTGTCGAGTTATTTTTATCCCTTGTATATTCTAGATATTAGTCCTTTGCTGGATGACTAGTTTGCAGATATTTTCTCCCATTCAACAGGTTGTCTCTTCACTCTGTTGATTATTTACTTTGCTATGTAGGGGCATTTTAGTTAAATACAGTCCCATTTGTCTATTTTTGTTTTTGTTGCCTGCGCTGTTGAGGTCTGAGCCATAAATTCTTTGCCTTGATCAGTGTTCCAAAGTGTTTTCTTCTAGTCGTTTTATAGTAGACACAAGAGTACTTTATCTTCAACTATTAGAAACAGAATCTGGGGATGAGATGAAAACTTCTAAATCCTGAGCTCTTTGTTTTGAAAAGCTTATTCTTACAGTTTACTTGTCTCTAACTTAAAAACAAGACCCTAAAATTCTCAGAAAACTTAGAACTTCATGTTTTTGAACAACAATAGTCGCTCCATTTATTGAGTGCCTATTATGGGCCAGGAACTACACAAGCAGTGCTTTATAAGTTACCTTTTTCATCCCCATGAAAACTTTCTAAAGTCATTTATCTCACTTTATTTATAATCTCACTTTATTGATGAGGAACATGTATCTCAGAGAGATTAAATAATGTGTCTAAGTCACCGAGCCAGCCAGTGGTCAGAGCTGAACCCAAATCTTGCATGTGATTTTAACTCAATATATTTAATGAGGTTCAGGTATCATATTTGTTTCAAATGGTTGTGGTGACACTTTCTGTGCTTAGATATGAATATGACCCAAGTTGCAGCTGATAAGGCAGGAAAGAATCCCTTGGCTTTGTGTGGAGGGTAGAGATTATGTGCAATAGAAGAGGAGGGTAAGGTTTCTGCTAGTCTGCTGTTTATTTTGCAAAATACGATCATTTTTTTCATGAAAAATAAGTGCAGAGCTACCCTATTGTACAGCAAATTGGGGCTGTTGCCTTGGAGAGATTGGCTCTGAGCAGTGAATCGTGGTGCTTGGAGCCCAACGCTGTCTACTGATATGATGATATCCAACTAGTTAATTAGTATTTCTACCACCTCTAGCAATGGGTGGTAGACTCTTCCTGTCCCTACCTGATCCTCACAGCTCAGCCTTTCATCTCTTAAGATTCATTTTGCTTTTTGTTCATTTTAATATGATATTTGCTTAAAGTGGAAGAAGAAGGAAGCACAAAGCTTGCCTCTCCTCAGTTTCCTTCAGACCTTCAGGATGCCACGAGACAAGGAGGGAAAACCTGATAATTTTATATGACAGTTCAAAATTAAATGAATAATTCTCTTAAGAGTTTTATTTTAAATAACTGATGGTACATGTAAGATTAGTTTAATACATTGCACAATGTTATATGCCTCTGCATTGTCTTTTTTTTTTTTTTTTCCTTTGTAAAACATCTCTGACAGTTTGTCAGCGAGGCTTTTGGATAAGTGCATGCAAGTTATATTGTGTGCAAAAAGATGGTGGTTTCATTTATTAGTTTTTTTTTGTGCATTTATCTACAAATGCATGTAGGCCCCACGTAAGTTTTATCAAAAAAAAACTTTTATCAAAAAAAACTTTTATCAAAAGTTTTATCATTTTTGTACTGAAAACAAGTAGATTCTCACAGTGTGACTTGTTCTGTGTATACGTGAGGTTAGACTCCAACTCTATCACGTGCATCCCCCTGTTCCTTCACTCAGGTTTTCACATAAACTTCTACATGAGGCAAAATGTTTGGTGAAACTTGAATTATCTGCATAAGTATTGCAAGATTACATTTAACTGTGACATCCTAGTTTGATTTCTTCATTCCTTATTACCTCTTCTTCCCCCTTTCCACCCGCTGCTTGGAGCATCTAGGCTACCCAAAAAGAAAATGATATGTGATTACGATACCAGAGAAAAGCAGTTACAGTGTGTCTTGCTAAATCATTTTTGGGCACGTATCTTACTCTGCAAGCATTCATATGGCCCATGATTACAAACATAACAGAGTACTTGAAGATTGATTAAACATTAAAAATACAGCATCCTTTTGCATTTCTAAATGAAAATCATTAGAACAGGCTAGTAAAAATGGCAAGAGAGTACACAGCCTATTGGATGAAACATTTAAATTTAGATATTTCCGGTGCAAGTTTTTATGGTGGAGACCGTGTGAGAAATATTACTTAGTTCACACCTCCTTTGAATTCCTCTGCATGTTGCTGCCTCTGTGGCTTTTTTTTTTTTTAAACTAAAAAGTTACAGTGACTTCAGTGAGATTTTGTGATAAGCTGAACTCCTCACAGCTTGATCCTCTTCTGACTTTGTAGTGAAAACCACTGTTGTTGAGTGGAATACAGGTCGCTAGTTTCTCTGCTGGACCTGGCATTGGACCCAAATGCCTCGTGTTTATTAGTTGCTGCCCGGTGACTCCATTTGACTGGCCCGGCTGATGCATGACTCTGTATATAGACTGGGGTATGAAAATATTTTGGGGTTCAATATCTAGGAACAGAGTTTAATGACATGGATCTTCCCGTAGAGCTGATTTCCGGGTTTGCGGTTTGCCCTCTTGGATTTGAGACTAATTCCAAGATGCTGATGGTTTTAGAGGCTGGCCTCTTGGGAGGTGGCAGCTTGCCACAATGCCATCAGTTTAGACTAATGATTGCACAGGATTCTCATGAAGCAGATGGCTACTAACCACAATATTAATATTATTTTGCTTGGTAAATTTAAGGAAAAAATAATTTCCACGGTTGCAAGGGAAACCTTGTTTGGATTTTATGAAGAATGATCTGCAACAGAAATAACATGCTGTCAGGACCTGTTTTATATGCTTTCATTATCAGTGACAAATTGTTATATTAATTCTATAGCAAATTTGTGCTTGGGATTTTAGCATTTCTTTGAGCCATTTCCCTCCTCTGCATAGCTAGCTGTAGAATAAAATGCTATGAATTTTACCTTGGAGGGATCGACAGCTGGATTTAAATGTTACTTCAATAATTTGCTTAGAGATACTGTTGTTTATAAATTTGAGGACTGGATATTCTTTGACAGGCTTCGGAATGAAGTGGATGTTTGAGTAATTGCTTAGAGAATCCAGGTAGGAGAGACACTTCTGCCTGGATTCCCTTAATAACGTAGCCAAAACAAGAGACATTTATTTCTGTTTGAATTAGCCAGGTAATTACTTCTGTGCTCTGCCTTGTTTTGCTGATGACATTCTGGTTTATGCAGGTTGGGAGAGATGACAGTGACAGTCAGGTTCACGTTGATGGAATCCTGTGATCTGTGTAATTCAGCCTGGGGTGCCAGTCACTATTTTGTTTTGATCAGCGTTCTGTACCATCTATGATGCTATTTTCAGGAGAACTCAAAACAAAGGTAATTCAGGAATGCCTAATGTTAGGACATGAGGGAATTTGGCATGACTTTGCCTCAAGCACAGGAATTTTGAAATTTGGAACATGAGGTTGAAATGGAATGCTTGGCAGCTGTGTGCATTCATTTTCTGTTCCTTCTCAGATCGTCTTGAAACCCAGCTCAGGCAATCGTGATTCGTTTTGTGTAGCTGTTTTGAATAGACCAGATGTTTGGAAATGATTTTTCACCTGTTTGGTTTTTTGACTTTCTTATTCTTGTGAAGCTCTTAAAATGTAGTGTAAAAAATGGAGGAAAAAACCCCTGTATTTTGGATTTATTCAACTAACAAGAGAGATGTAAAAATCACAAAATGCTAGGAAATGGCTAACAAGTAAGGGAAGAAAATCACGTTTTTCATAGAAAGGGCTAGAAGGAAGACTCAGTAAGGGATGATAGTCCCAGTCTTCTTAGAAGGTTCGTTTTGAACTTTTGACAACTTAATTCCAAACCCGAAATGAGAAAAACTAAGATAGTATCCAAGTGACTGTTTCTTAACAATCCATCTTTAATTATATTCAACACCTAGTGTTTTTTTTGTTTTTTTGTTTTTGTTTTTTTTTTTTGAGGCGGAGTCTCACTCTGTCGCCCAGGCTGGAGTGCAGTAGCGTGATCTCGGCTCACTTCAAGCTCCGCCTCTCGGGTTCATGCCACTCTCCTGCCTCAGCCTCCCAAGTAGCTGGGACTACAGGCGCCCACCACCACGCCAGGCTAATTTTTTGTATTTTTTTTAGTAGAGACGGGGTTTCACCATGTTAACCAGGATGGTCTCGATCTCCTGACCTCGTGATCCACCCACCTCGGCCTCCCAAAGTATTGGGATTACAGGCATGAGCCACTGCGCCCGGTCTCAACATTTAGTTTGTGACCACTTAGCAGTTTTGTAGCAATAAATTAGAAGGACAGGAGTTGACATAGTGTTAGAAGGAAGCTTAATAACAGTAGAAGTGACAGCTGACCTTGAGTGGAAAGATCACCACCACCACCACAAAAAAAGCAGACATTGAGGGTACTGCTGCAGAAAAACTATGATGAAGCCTCACAAAGATGACTCTGAAACTCAAGAAAAGTTAGTTTATAGTCACTTTCCCTTAGAAAGCTACTAATAATTGTTTAAGAAGTTGGAGAATGAGTTGATGATGTTTAGCATCTGAATAGGTGTGCTTCGATAATTTGGTAATTCATTTATGTGGAATAGTTGGTTGCCAGTGATGCAGATGGTCAGGTATCTTTGCAGGTGAGTTGGGTCACGTCAAATCAAACACTGTGTTCTTCCCTGGGTAATAATGATTCAAGGAATACTGGTGTGGGTCAAATATCTGAAGTCATTCATATGGAGATTTATTTCTGTGGGCCTTGAAGACATTTTCATTTTACAAACCTGTTAAAATTAAAATGTCAATAGGTCAAATAATTGTACGTTGGTAATCCGTTGGTATTAAATTATTAGATTATGATGGCAGCGAGATGCTGTGAGAATTTGATGCAGAATGAACACTCATTCATTTCTTTAGCTATAATGATCTCCATGCTCTGGATACTGAGGAAGATTTAAAAGACAAATTCATCCAGCTTGTTTCAATTCTATAAATAGTTGCCCAACTTTCATTTTCACCTTCCCAGGGAATAGAAATTGAAGCTTGATGCACTGGGCACTCCCATCCATGGTGTTAGCTATAGCTGATGTGTTGGTTGGTCACTCTTTTTGACTCTATGACAAGCTTGCTGAGTTACTGATACTGCAATTGCAAAATAAACCATGCAATTAAACTGCATTTAGTTTTCTACAAAGAGAACTCAGGGATGATTGGCCATATTATGTAAGTCAGCCAAGGAAATAATAAATATGTTCAATTCAAGCTAATACATACGTACATGGACAGCCATAATTTTGAGTGTTAATAACAAGAGAGAATACAAGATGGAGACTACATCAGTGGTGAAGGAGATGCTGTGGTTGTAGCCAGTGTGGACATCACATGAAATATTGGTCAAGTGGCCCAGCTCCTTTGGAAAGAGCACCAATGATAAACTCTACCGATATCAGTTCCAAGTAGAAAAGCATTTTGTAGTAGGATTGCCTGGCTTTAGGGTGATCATCCAGCCTAGTTTGTCTGGTTATACTGATTTAATTATTAATCGTGCCTTATTTTACTGCCAAGAGTGTTTTGGCTTGGATGACAAGTAATTATATGGTCACTCTACTTAACTTTGAATGAAACAGAAGAGAATATATAAGCCCATTTGGAGATGATCATTCACGGGTCACCTCTCTCAGAGCCTCTTATTTCCTTACAAGTGAAATAATAAAAACACACCTGACAGTCCTAAGTCTAGTTTCCTACCTAGTAAAGAAATGACATCAAACCCTACAGTAACTTCAACCTTTTCTCTCTACTCCCTTTATAGTTTATGGAGCCACCTATGCTCATGGTGGAATTGATAATAACATGGCAAAAACTAACATTTCAGCTGAGAAATGTGGAGATAAATAATGCTACACTTCTGAGTTTATATCTAATAGCATATCATCCAGGAACAGGAAGGGAAAAGGTGAAGTCCAGAGATTCTGTCCAGAGAAATATTAATGTCCCCACACTCTCAGCCTGCTGTGTCTGGCCTGAGTGCAGCACTTCCCCCAGCAGCCCAGCCCACCCCACATCACCAGCTAGGGAGGCTATGGGAATGGATTGATCATCCTTCCGTGGTCATTGATGCTGACTGTGGTGTACGGTAAATTTTTTACACTCTTTATGAATGAGTCTGGAAAGCAGTTTCAGAATTTTTCAAAGTGACTTTTGGGAGTGATATTTATCATACCAGGGACATATTTTTACAAACATGAAGAACATGAAGGCCTGTCTCAACAGTTACACAGAGTGTCTTTTATGGTGTTTCTGGTGTTGAAGATCCCTAGTTGCTAACTTTTATTTTCACTCCCTTATGTAACATTGGTATTGTCTCACCACTAGGCTTTGGAATATATTCATGTATCATCAATATATCTTATCACTGGCAAAGATAATTAAGGAATTGTGCTTATCTAATTGCACCAAACCTTCTTTTATTTTTGCATCTGTCTGATATATTTCTGTATCTATACCCTCTTTTTTTGTCCCTACTTTGAAAATGCTCCTGAGAAAGCATTTGAAGATTACACAAGGGATTCAGGATGTAGTATGAAGCCACTGGTAGAAGTATGGCAGGTATTCAGTGGGCACATGACACATGGGGTGATGTGGAAAGAAAGGATTAAGGATATGTATTAGTCTGTTCACACACTGTGAAAAAGAAATATCTGAGACTGGGTAATTTATAATGAAAAGACGTTTAATTGGCTCACGGGTCCACAGGCTGTACAGGAAGCATGATGCTGGCATCCGCTCAGCTTCTGGGGAGGCCTCAGGAAACTTTCCATCATGCTGGAAGGCAAAGGGGGAGCAGACACGTCTTACATGGCTGGAGCAGGGACAAGACAGAGAAGCGGGAGATGCTACCCACTTTTTGTTTTTTTGAGGTGGAGTTTTTCTCTTGTTGCCCAGGCTGTAGTACAGTGGCACGATCTCAGCTTACTGTAACCTCTGCCTCCTGGGTTCAAGCAATTCTCATTCCTCAGCCTCCCCAGTAGCTGGGATTGCAGGTGCCTGCTACTACGTCTAGCTAATTTTTGTATTTTTAGTAGAGGTGGGGTTTCACCATGTTGACCAGGCTCGTCTTAAACTCCTGACCTCAGGTGATCTACCTGCCTCAGCCTCCCAAAGTGCTGGGATTATAGGTATAAGCTACTGCACCCAGTCAGTATTATATACTTTTAAATGACCAGGTCTCATGAGAACTCACTCACTATCGTCAGGACAATACCAAGAGGGATGGTGCTAAAGCATTCATGAGAAATCCATCCCCATGATTCAGTCACCTCCTGCCAGGTCCCACCTCCAACCCTGAGGATTACAACTGGACATGAGATTTGGTGGGGACACAGATGCAGACCATATCAGGATGAGAAAGTGGAATGAAGGGATGCAATGCTTAGGTTCCACAGTGCTGTGTAGCAGGCATGTAGAGAACAGTGGGGTGGCTGTTAGACCAGGGATTTCAGTAAGCAGGAGTGGAGGCTCTCAGCAAAAGTGATGTGGTGGCAGGGACCTCTGAAGCCTGATAAACTGTAGGACAGTTGAGACTCCAGACTTAGGCGCCTCAGAGCCTGGATCTATATCCCAGTGTCTCCCTTTAATAGCTGTGTGTTTCAGAAAGTTTCCTAATGTCTCTCTGCCTCAGTTTCTTCCTCTTAAACTGGAGATAATTGCAGTACCCATCCAATAGGGTTGGTGTGAGGCTTGTATGAATCAATCTATGTAAAGAGCTTAGAATATTTCTAGGCACATTATCAGCACTGAGTAAATGTTAGGTCTATAAAAACACCCTGACTGTTGGTTTTTGGCATGATCCTCTCCCTACAGCTGTGTGTAGTGTAACACAACATTGCTGAGCCAGGAAGGACTTAGCTCATAGGACCAGCAGCAACACAGCCATGGGATCCCAGCAGGATTTCTCTGTAGCACAGCATGGATTCTCAAATGACTGGCTTGAATTCCCAATTCCCCTCCGGGCCAAAGAAGACAAAAAATGCTGAATGAATACCATATAAAATGGAACAACTATGACCATTGGGGAATATGAATTGGCCTTAAAGCAATATTCTCCCCTTGATGATAAGTGCTAGAAACACTGAAAGCACCTCATCTCTTTTAGCCCATTTCCACACTGTGACTGGGTCCTTAGTGATGGTGTTTGTCACTGTATTACTTCCTTCATAGTTGAAGATAAATCATGCCCTTACAGTTACACTGAGGTGACCAAAAACCCCATTTGGTTATCTTGGATTTAAAACATCTTGAACACTGATTATTAAGTATACCAGACTCTCCTAGGTTCTAATATCAATACTCAATAAACTAGCTTTTATTGAGTATATCTAGGACTGTGCTGGGGATAATGGACCTACAAGACATGGTTGCAGCCTCCTGGGAACTTATGATCTAATTGAGGAATAAAATACTAGTGTGGTTTTGAGTACTGAACTGCTGGATGCTATTACCATTATAGTCTATGGAAACAAAACCGAAAACGGTGTCTCCCAATTCACTCTTCGTATATATTCTGGTGGTGCAGCCTTTCCTTTTTCACTTGTCTTGATTTACTGTCTTAGTAACCCAATAGCTAACGCAGTGCTTCGGTTTGCCTGTGGCACGTTACTAATAAACGTTTGTTAAATTAATTCCTGCCCAGCTGATTATTGACTGAACATAGAAAAGCTCTTGTTTTCTATGTGGTTTTATGACTTATCCTGCTCTTGCATGTCATTTTTGTACTGAAATTTTTACCTAAACTCTATTGTTGTCACTTTGATTTCACGGTAATTTTTAAAAGCCTCTTTGTTTAAAAAAAACTGAGATCATCTATGTAAGCTGCCTAATACAGGGTCTAGGGCATATGAAGTGATCAATGAAAGTAAATTCAGCCATTTAATACATTTTTGCTTTTCTGCCAGGCACTTCCACATCATTCTTTTCTTGAATATGTGTCATATTCAAGTCAATTTACATTTTATGCTTTATTCGTAAATTATGGAAGATGAAAACTCAAGTGGGAAAGCACCAAGAAGAGGGTCATCTCTCTCTCGGGACAGGAACATGACCTCGAGTTATATATTCTGTGAAGAAAAAGCAAGAGTAAAAACAATAAACGTCCTGAATATACTTCCCATTAAGCAAGTAAAATTATTCTCTTCTTCTCACAGCTTTGTGTTTGAGGCTCTGTATTTTATTTATAGCATAAATTCTTTGCTCTTTTCAGTAGGTGCTGCTTCTTGTACTGAGCAATGGTTACTAGAGTCTATTTTTCACGCGCCATGTAATGTGTTCCTGATACGCAACTGAAGCTTTCTTTCAGTTCACTTGCTCATGATTTTCATAGCTGCAACATGGAGCAATATTTTAAATCCTTGCAAACCTCAGGTTTATACCTGGTGATGTTTATTCGTATAGTCCTTACAAAATATTCCTCCTGCAAAAAGTAACTTTCAGTTCTTTCTTTGAGCTTAATTTTATAAAAAGACAGCATGGGTAAGTTGGATTTTGTGATTCTTTCTAATTTCAAATTTGGGTTTTCTTGTAACTGACAGGTTTCTTTCCCCACCTTGGAAGATGAATTGCATTTTATCAGTTATCTCAGAGGAGTCCTTTGAAATGAAGTAAGGAAATAAACATGGCTCTACATTTTTAAATAGATGATTTGTTACCAGACTATGATCATAATGGAGAAGATGTCAACTCCCTTGAGGTTTCTGATGCCAAGGCATGACTGCACATGGAATGTCATTAGAGTTCTCCTGGCTGGTGGGGGCTGGGGACCGTCTTCCTTCTCCATCATGGATGTTACCATTTTGATTCTGTGTGTTAAAGAGGAGACTTCAAGAACAGGGTATCTTGGTGCATTTACATGGCTTCTTGGCATGGTATGTTGACATCTGATACACAGACCCTTTGTCCATTTCCATTATAGCATCCACTAGGGAGACCAGAAAACTACTGGTTGTGATTTCATTTAGTACTTGTTCTAAGTTAAGCAATCTCTTTTGATTTGCCCATAACATTAATTCAGTTTAAAAATATATAATTAATCTGAGAAAGTGATGAAGATATTTAATCCATACTTACTCTCAACTTGAGAATTTGCTGTTCATTCGAGATTTAACTCTGACTGCAAAAAACAAAAACAAACAAACAACACAACAACAACAAAACTTGTTCTTTTCTTTAACCTAAAAGACTGGTTTATCTTCATTTGTGTTGGTTGGCAATAAACAAACAAACAAACAAACAAAAACAAAAACCAAAACCCAGTGTTCAGGATGATGAAACACTGGTTATTCCTCAGGAATGGCTCAGAAAATTTGTTCTGTTCAGACCTCATATTTTTATTTATAAGGCATAGCCAGTATCCAAACTATGCACTCTGTCAGCCCCACACAGCATCTGAAACTCTTTAGGCTTCTATTATTTCGTACAACCACCATCTTTTATTGTCCACTCTAGGTGGACAATTAACCAATTCACTAAACTTTTATCTAGGTCTGAAGAAGAGAAAAAAGGCCAGTTATAAAAGGTTTTGTAACTTAGACCTTTGGATATTACAAATCTCTGTCTTGTAAGACAGTCATGCTATGCTTTTAAACCTTGGATCTTTTTTTCCCTATGTTCTACAGTATTTATGTGAAGTAAGCAGTGTATGAGCCAAGAGAAATTGAGATAGAAGAGAAATAAGGGGTACCTGTGACTTAAGCTTTATAACTGCACGCAGTAAATAACGATGCATTCAATAAGACATATTAGAATGAAGAGACAGGAGATATAAAAAAAATCTATACATCCCTTCTGTATAATTTTTTCCCCATATCCAAGACATACACTTGTATTTAGAAGACAACTTATAAATCATCTTGGGGGTTATTGCATTTAATGCAATGTCTGTATGGGTGACCAGTTGGCATGGCAGTGATCGATGGACTCACACAACTAGGTCCGGTGGTTCAAATGTAGTTCAGTTTGGCAGTGACTAAAAGTCTTTATGATCCAGCAATTGTTCAGCGACCTGGATGAAATGAATTGGTCTCTTTCCTAGTGAATAGCTGTCCATGTCACAAGACTAGAATGTAACTGTTACTAATTGTCTCCCTGGTTGATAGTCTCAGCAACAGGGTTAAAGGGGTCATAAGGAAAGGTGACAAAGTGCTCTGTCTTTTCACACCGTTGCTCATGTATTGAGCTCATTGCACCAGGTCATCCCATTCACTGGACAGAAAGCAGGAAACCATTCATTGTTGCAACCTGAGTTAAACTGAGCCTATCTTAAATGACACATCCTCAATTCTTTTGATGATCTCTGTGACCAAATCTTTATTCATGCTGAATTTAGTCCAGCATCTTCACCCCCAGGGGGACAAAAGCAAAAGCAGTGTTAGAAAAGAAAAAAAAAACATAGTCCTGAGAATGACAGACGTTTCTCCTCATTTAGAGCAAAGTCTAGATTTAAAAGATTCATAAAGTTAGCTTCATAGTTTCTTTATAATTATATCCCGCTGTGTTAGAGAGTTGACTTAAAATTTACTCTCATTAATGCTTGTCCTTCAGGACCCATAAAAATATTTTTTAAAACATTTTTGTCTCACATAAAATGATGTTTGAAGAATCTTCCCTGGGTAGGAATAATTAATAATAATAAGATGTTAAGTTTTACTAAATGAATATAAAAATAAAATTCAATCTTGGCTGGGTGTGGTGGCTCAAACCTGTAATCCTAGCACTTTGGGAGGCTGAGGTAGGAGGATCACTTGAGCCCAGGAGTTCAAGTCCAGCCTGGGAAACACAGCAAGATTTCATCTCTACTAAAAATAAAAAATTAGCTGAGTGTGGTGGTGCATGCCTGTGGTCCTAGCTACTTAGGAGGCTGAGTCAGGAGGGTAGCTGGAGCCCAGGAAGTTGAGGCTGCAGGGAGTGATGATTGTGCCACTGCACTCCAGCCTGGATGCCAAAGCAAGACCCTGTCTCAAAATAAATAAATATGTAAACCCAAAGATATAATCCTAATCAGTATCTAAAGAGTTGATATTAAATTTCATATGAAAAAATCCAACAGAATTAATAATGATGAGGTATGTACAGTGATATTGAACGATAAAAATTGCTTCAATAAAACAAGATGATATCAAAAGATAGACAGACAGATCAATGGAACCCAAGTAGACAATGACCAAAACCACATCCCTACATAAGGGAGCATAGTATTTGTTAAGCAGTGTATTTCAAATCCATGAGAGGTTTGGACAATTGGATATTCAAAAGCAGAACATAAAATTAGATTCCTCCCTCACACCATATGAAAAGGACAAGCTACAGATAGATAAAAAATCTAAATGTAAAATCTACAAAGTATAGAATATGTTTATAAGCTTAGAGTGGCATTCTTAAGTAAGACATGGAAATCAGACCCCATAAAGAAAACATCATGGGCAGATTTGAGTTTGTTAAAATTGTAAATTCTCTAAAGGACAGCAGATGAAAAGTTAAAATACACACAGCTAATGTGAAAATATTTTTCCCATATATGATAGGTATGTGTAGCAAATATTCCTAATATTTAAGGAGTTCCTTCACTACATTAAGAAAAAACAATAGCCATGTAACATGAAGATGGACAAAGAATGTGAATAGGCACTTCAGAGATGAAGAACTAGACAAGACCTATAAACAGGAAGTTCTCAATCTTTGTATTAATAATAAAAAAGGAAAATCAAAACATAACATCCCTCTTTGGCTTTTAGACTGGGATAACATAAAGAAAATGGAAAACTTTGTGTGCTGTGCTATATGGGGCTGACCTGTGGCATGAATGTGACCTTCTCATTCCCTACAGTATTAAAGTAAATTTGCAAGACCTTTGGAGATTAGTTTGGTAATAGCTATTAACATTTTAGGTGCTCATTTCTTATAACCTAGAAATATCATTTTGAGGAATCCTTCTTATAGCTATGGTTCAAAAGCATATGTTTGTGCTTATTACAAACATGAATGTGCGTTAATAAGAAAATGGTGGAATAAATCCTTACAAACGGCTTTATGTAACTATCAAAAAGAATAAGGTAGAGTTATATTAATAACATGAAAAAAATTTGTGCTATATGGATGAGTGAAAAAATGTGCAGTGTGATGACAATTCTTTCATATTTGTGTGTGTGTTTGTGTGTAGTTCTATATAACCTTAAGAAAATGTTAAGAAGTATATGACCCCAGTTGGTAAAAGGAGCTAAAAATGAAAAGTAGTTGAAAGGGTGGATAGACTGGAGAAGCCAAGAGAGGGCTTTTACTTCTTTGAATAACTTTGTTAAAAAGGATGGGAATAAAGATAATTGTCCAGAGTTGAAGTTTGGGGCTTTGTAGTGAGATCGGTTTGTGCCTACACAGCCATGTAACTTTGTACTCTTGCCAACTTTCATTTTTCCAATAAGGGTAAAGCAGCAACAATCATTAGGGCTTAGCCTGATCACTAAAGGTGCTCTTTAGAGATGGTCATTGTGAGTGTTCAAAGCACCAACCTGGTTTTAAGGGATGCTCCAAACTGGGATATAGGGAGGAGGAAAGTGTGTCCCTTCAATGTCTGTTGGGAAAATATTTGCCTTCTTGTTGCTGATAATTAATTTCAGAACCTTTTGCCTTTGGTTTCTTTTCTTGTTAACATGTAGTACCGACCATGAAATGATCCAATACATATCAACTCTGCAAAGTAATTGTCAATTGGAAAATATACTTTTTACAAACATTAGATCTTTAAATGCCATGCTTTCATATTCTGTGAAGGTTTACAATGTGAGATCATAATTTCTTTTTTCTTGCACTTCTATAGACTCAAACTTCTTCTGTAAATAGTTTTAATAGTTTATCTTGTCTATCTGGCATTTGAATCAAGGAGAGAATTCATCATCCCCTCAAATAAAGAAGTGGACCACAATTTCCAATTACTAAAATGCAAAACTTGTCCTCTCTACTTATGTTTTTATAACACAGCATGGAAATCTGTCTTCTGATTTCTCAGAGTAAGAAATTAGTTTCTAAAGTATAAAACTGCATTTTAAATCACTTTCTTTTTCCCACTCTTATTCCTTCTTTCTCTCATATAACATTTTCTGTGATGGGCTTTTGGAATGGGTTTATTCTATGCTTTTATGCAGCATACATCAAGATAGACATTTATACTTTCATATTTAAATTTTTTTTTACCATGATCAGTATTCCAACTTGTAGTTATGATATTTCCCACATGGGAGATATTTCATCTCCTATGAGGTGAAAGGTTGTATGTAAACTTCTGTTTATCAACAGCAGCTTACTGTTGTCATTTCTTCTGAGAAAACACTTTTGTTCTTATATAGAAAAATCATAAGAAAAATCTTAGTTTAAGGGATTAGTGAGGAGAAGAGATTATGACCTTTGCCCCGCACTAAGCTAATAATAAAACCTAGAGAGAAGGAATTATGGAGATCAGTTTCCCCAAAATGCTGCTTTTGAGTTACCAATTTGTTATTCAAAATCCATTAATGTTTGAATTCTTTAGCACCCTTTAGGCTTCATAAAATGAAATAAAACATTTACCCTTGGCCTTCTCTACTATCTGGTACCACCCCATTATACCTGGACAAGGTGAAGAATGCTGAAGAACAGTAACCACCTGCTGGCAGGACAGGCCTTGAAAGAGCTCACCTGTTGTTTAAGCAGAAGTTACCGGGAAAAGCAACTCTCACATAAGTGATCATTTTTTTTATCTTGCCTCTATTAAAAAAAAAAGAGAGACACACAGAGAGGAGACAAAAGCAGAAATAAAAACCTAACAAAAATGAAGACAAAACCAAGGCGTGTTTCAAAAAACATAGACACATAAGTGGATATTTGTATAAGGATTTTATATATGGGAGTAAAAAGTTAGGCATTTTAGAATGAACGCTTTGGGGATAAGTTCAGGAGATTTAGTAGTGGTAATTCAGATTCTAGGCAGGAAGGTCCTTGATGTCTGCTTTGGAAGTAGGACAGTTTTTTTGGCTAGAAATCGAAAGGGGGAAAAAGGCACAAAATAGTTGGAATAATATTAAGTGATACCACGGAGTGGACTTGGGATAAAAATGATTTATATGTGGTTTAGTAATGAAATGATGCAGACATTATTTTAAGTGAAAAGCAATGTGATATAATAAAGCTTGTGGCAGCATTTAGATCCAGGCTACGGGGACCTAGGTGAAGAGCAGCTTGGTGACAAATGGAGGCTGAGCTAAGTCATTCATTATGGAGGGACTAAGGGTGACTCACACCAATGCAAAAGGGCAGTCTGTGCCTGCCTCCTGGGTTTTGCACAGCACTAAATGAGGTCAGATGCCTCAGGTGCTCGGAGGAGGCACAGGAGCAAAGATGCTGCTCTGTGCCTGGTGTGGTTAGACAATCAGCAAAGACACGCACCGTCCATCTCCCTATGCCTGCTCAGTAATTGGGCTTCCCTTGTCTTGTTTCCTCATTTATTGGGCAGGAAGGGATCTGTCCATTTAATACAGAACTTATACTTTCAATGTAGCTGACATTGGGTTAAAAAATCAATATAAGACTGACATGATACAATAATGTTATTTTACTGATAGCTATCAATAATGGATAATGAGGCCTTAATTTGAACTTCCTTGAACAAATAAGGAATCGAGGCTGTCAATATGTTATAAATGAAATTCTAATGATGTAGAATTATTAGCTTGAATTCCAGTCCTAGGCATTGATATAACAAATTTGTGTAAACTGGCAAGTTGGATGTGATAAATCAAATGTTTTATTACATTTTTTTCACAAATAGGTAGATTTTTAGGGAAAAGTACCTTTCCTCTCTGCAAATAGAACCATCGCACATGCACTTATGACACATGAGCACATGTGTATATGATATTCACAGTATTTTTTTTCAGGTTATGGAACGTCATTATACATCTCCTGAGAAGAAAGAAAATATAAGTTGCTTAGGTAATCTAATAACATTTAGATAGAAATAATTGTGTGTATACTCAAGTTCCTCAGTATCAGCTGAACATTAAAATAATTTTGTGTGTGTGTTCTGTGAAGGTAAGGCCACTGTTAAAATCCCCTGCTTTTTCCTTGCCACGGTTTAAAATACACGAGCAACAGCACAGCTCTAGAGGGATTTCCAGTAAGTTGACTTTTCTAGAAATTAGGATCCTTAGAAAAGAAGAGGTAGAGATAGATTTTTTAAAATTCTCTCTTCTGCAGCTTTATTGGTAATGTCCAAAACTGGTAAGGAGATAAGATGTTCTTCCGTAGGTGAATAGGGTCATCAACTTGGTATGTCCATGCAATGAAATACTATTCAGTGATAAAAAGAAATAGCTATGAAGCTATGAAAAGGCATAGAGGAAACACAAATGAATGTTGCTAAGTGAAAGAAGTCAGTCTGGGAAGACTATATACTGTATGATTTCCCCTATTTGATATCCCGAGAAAGGGATAGCTACAGAGACAGAGTAAGACCAGTAGTTTGCAGGGACAGGGGTGGGAGGGCTGAGGAGGAGAGATGAATAGGGTGAAGTACAGATGAATTTGAGGACAGTGTAACTACTCTGTATGAGACTGGAATAGTGGACTATTGCATTATACATACAACCTGAATCCTATGGACTTTAGTTAATGATAATGTATCAATATTGGCTCATAAATTATAACAAATGTACTACACTAATGCAATATGTTAATAGTAGGGCAACTGTGTGTGTGAAGGGCAGGGGGAGATATATGAGAACTCTGTTTTTTCTGTTCAATTTTTCTGTCAACTTAAAACTGTGTAGGGGAGAAAAGACTTTTCTTACCCATTACTGGGTTCCTGGCTGAGATCCCTGTAACACCTGGCAGATTTACAAGAGAAAGGCATACAAATGTATTTAATGTAAGTTCTATGTGACATAGAAGCCTTCAGAATTGAAAACCCCATGAAACAACAGGGGAAACTGTATTTTTATGGACAGCCATGCAGAAGTATGATTAGAGGACAGGCGAGTATGTTCGAATGGTAATGAACTGGGCTGAATTTAGCAAGGTCTGTTTATTCAGACTTTTTGCTGTGTCCTTATGTGGCATTCCTTTCCTCTAGTATACAGTGGCCACCTCTTGATGAAGGTCTATCACCTACTTAGAGGAGGGTGAGATATTTCCTTTATGGTCTGCTTCAGGGAAGACAGGAAAGAAAAGGTCAGAGAGACCTTCCTGCTTCTGCTGTTTTCTCAAATGCCAAGGTGCCATGTTTTGGGATAGCATGTCCTGAATCCCATCAACTGCTCTAAAAAAAAGAAGTCTATGGATTCAAAAATTCTCTCTTCAAAATTAGGGTTCAAAATAGAAACTTTCATTTCATAAGATTAAGGCTAGTCTGAGTGATCATTGTTTGACACCCCATTGGAAAAGGGACATAGCACTGCTTCTTCTTTAAATTTCATATGTACAGGGGAGGGAGAGAGGGTATGGGCTGAAAAACCAACTATTGGGAACTATGCTCATGACCTGGGTGATGAGATCATTTGTACCCAAAACCTCAGCATCATGCAATATACCCATGTCACAAACCTGCACATCTGCCCCTTCATCTAAACTAAAACTTGAAATTATATAAAACATTTCATATATTCATATATGTATATGCATATGTATGTATACACACCATGCATAGATATGAACATGTATGTTTACATAATTCTATATTTTATGTACATGCATTTTATATTTGGTATAAATGTGATTGTTGTTTCAAACCAGTTTTCGAAGTGAGCTACTTTGCCCCCAGTGTTGTCTCATTTTGAACCTCCCCACAAGAACAATGTTACCATCTTTATTTTTTATTTATTTATTTATTTTTTTGAGACAGAGTCTCGCTCTGTTGCCCAGGCTGGAGTGCGGTGACCCGATCTCGACTCACTGCAAGCTCTGCCTCCCGGGTTCACGCCATTCTCAGCCTCCTGAGTAGCTGGGACTACAGGCACCTGCCACCTCGCCCGGCTAATTTTTTGTATTTTTTTAGTAGAGACGGGGTTTCACCATCTTAGCCAGGATGGTCTCGATCTCCTGACCTCGTGCTCCACCCGCCTTGGCCTCCCAAAATGCTGGGATTGCAGGTGTGAGCCACTGTGCCCGGCAATGTTACCACCTTTAAAGGCAACAATATTCTCTCAAGTCCACTTATGTAGTGGGAAACTTCTTTTTTTTAAACAGGTGAATAAAAGAATAAATAAGCCAAACTTCTCCATATCACCATCTTTTCCATAGTTTCATTTCAGGATGTATAGAATTATAGAAAGAAGAGGAAGATAAAGCAATATATACACACATAATATATATGTGTAATATATACACATTTGTACATTTAAGTGTGCACATGTGCAAGTGTATCTGTGTCTGTGTGTATTTGTCTCCTCTGTGTGTGTGCTGGTATGTGTTTTTCTCTTAAAGATCTCTAAGCAACTAAGAGTCATCAAATAATTTACCTTCTCTTCTATGGACAAAAGTCATCAACCATGCTTAATTTTTTCCCTTTTCAATTTCACAGTAAATGAGTACCATAAATTGCTCACATCAAGGAATATGGGCGGCTCTCTTTTGCATATGTACAAATCAAAGTCTTTGTGATTGTGAAGGAGACAAATATTCTTTGGTAGGAAGTGGCTTCCTATTGTTTCCTTTCTTTTCTTGCAGAACAATAGTACACATGTATTTCTATAACAAGGTATATTCCACAGGGGAGGGCAGGAGAGTCAAGAGGTTTGTGCCTTCCCTGGGAGATTAGAAAGATAATGTAGGTAATTCAATTCCTTTTTCCTATTTGGTTTTTGCAGCACAGGATGAAGAGAAAGATGGGGAAAAAAGGTTAGGATGTGATTTCTGACTTGGATTCCTTACATGTAATGGGTCAATAATAGTTTTTGACATAATTTTGCATCCTCCAAATTTTCAAATATCATCCATAATAAGTAGGTTATTATGTTTACTGTGGCAACGCGTATGTATGCATTTGTGGTTTTGCTTTTTTTAATCATTTGAAAGCATTTTTGAATTTCAATTTAAACATTACCTCATTAGAGAGTCCTTCCAAATCTAATCTAAGCTCTACCCTATTCTAGTTTTCTTTCTCACTGCATTCCATTCCTTGACTTCATAGAATTTTACATGATTTGTAATTATACATTATTTGGTCACTTTTTCATTGTTTTCTACCACCAGAATGTAAGTTTCACAACGACATGAATGTATATTTTGTTAATCTCTGTATTTTCAGCACCGTGAATAGGGCTTGACAGATGGTAGGTGCTTAATAAAGATTTGTTGAATGCAGGAATGAATGAATGGGTAGCTTGTATAGCACTGTAGGTAGGAGCATGGGCTGTAGGACCAGAATGCCCAACCACATCTTGGCTATCACACTTAATAGTTAGGTGATTTTGGACAAGTTATTAAACCTTTTTGCCCCTCAGTCTTCTTATCTGTTAAACGGGCCTGATAACGATAGTTTCTGCCTCATGGGTTTGCTTTAGGGAACTAAGTAAATTTGTGTATGTAAAGAAGTTAGGTCAAGGCATTTTCTTAGTGAGCAGTCAGTAAGTGTTTTTAATCATTATATTTTCCTTTTATCTGAAATGAATTTGTAACACATGAAGTCTCTATAATGAATATTATTAGATACAGAAATATGGAATTTAAAAATAGGCATGACTTACTTATTTTAGGAGTTCTGGTGGATGAATATACAACAGTACATGTCTCTGTATAATTGCATATGTAGAGGCTACCCTAAAACAATACCACCTCACTTTTGCTTTATAATTCACAGCTAGTATGCTGTGTAATATTGTATTTGATTCTGACACCAACACTGTGGAGTAAGGATCGAAGGCTTGGCATTGTATTGAGGAGGAAAGTGGTTCAGAAATGTTAACGGAAAGTCCCCAGATCCCATAGCGGACTAAACTAATGCCTGACTTTAATCCACATCTCCTGACTTTCAGTCCGACTCTCTTTATTATATTATCACATACAGAATTATTGAGTTGGAACTTTACAAGTCATCTGTTTAATCAGTGTTTACTAAATACATGTCTAAGATTAACCACGTGCACAGCAATATTTCCAACTCAGCCTTATCATATAACTCTCCTTTTATTTGAGTTAGATCATTACATTTTGGAAAGGTATTAGAAAAAGTAATCTATTATATGCATATAAGTTAGATATATTTATTTTGATATGTACTTGCCCCCTCTGTGTGCTCATATTTGATTAAGAATAATAATCTGGAACAATGCTTCTCAAACATCAATGTGCATACAAATTTTAGGGTATTTCATTAAGGCCCAGATTCTTATTTAGAAGGCCTGGAGTGGGGCCTGAGATTCTGCAATTCTACCCAAGCCCCAAGTGACATGAACGCTGCAGTCCATGGACTATACCTTGAGCAGCAAGGGTATGAATTACTCTGTCAAATACATTTACGATTTTGTGCATATGTGTGAGTGAGTGTGCATACCTACATGGGTAATCATCTAATGGATATTTTACAAATAATGGAGAGATGAAAAATGAGTTATAAAAGGAGTTAATTATGGAAAATTCAACGAAGAAAATGCTTTTTCAGAGAGGATGAGAACTGTAGGTAGAAGGGAGAGAGGTAGGAAAAAGTGTGACATGCACTTCATTCTTTTTGCTGAGTGTCAATAAGCTTTTGGATCTCTCCACCCAGTTGCTTCACAGACTCCCAAACCTCAACAAGTTCAAATTGAGCAAAGTATCTTCCACCAAGAGTCAGTTACAAGAAGTATGACTCTGGGGGCACACACGGAGCCTTTGGAAAGGAAGTGCTGTTTCTATTTGTTGAAGCCCTCTCAAGTGGGACCTACGTTAGACATAGGTTGACAGTGCTTCCAATGTGCCTTTCTGGCTCACTGATAACCCTTTGGGTTCCCAGTTCAGTCTGAATAATTGAGCCTTGGAAGGAATGACCTAGGACCATCAGTTCAATCTTTTCTGTGTTTTTTTTTAACACCTTACCAGGTGGCATTGGTGTGCCCCATGGCATGACTGAGACTGGCCGGGAGGCATCAAGAGGTATTAATGTGTGTTTTGTATGGAAGGTGCAGGAGCTGGGACCTTACCTGCTGTTGCTGATGGATTTCTTGGTGAGAAAAAATGGTGAGCAAATTGTAGTCAGAGCTATCTAGAGGGGCATGGTAGACCTTGTCAGCCAGTTAAATTCAACCTACTGTCAACAGTTTGGGAGACCTTCACTGGGGCTTTTGTTGTTCCCCTGAGGAAGGCTCCAGGTGGGAAACTTCTCTTTCCTCTGAACATTCCAGGATATAAGATGTTTCCTTTCTCATTTCCTGGATTGTTGCTGTTCATCCAGTGTCACAAATTGTCCTGTCTTCTTCAAGTGGTAATAACTTTACCACTTTCCAAACCTCGCCTCCTTATGCTGAGACATTTGATCCAGAAATGTGAGATATTAGAAGAGGAGAACATTGTTAGAAAACTTACAGAGATCCAAAGTATCCCAACTTTGACCCGCTGAGACATTTTAGGGGTACTATCCTCCTGCTCTAAAATCATTAGACCAGAGTGTTCATTGTCCTTATGGTCTAAGGCCATGTCAGTCTAAAAGGAGAATCCAGGCAGCTGATTATCCTCAGCATCCAGAATCCAGAATCAAATTAGAATCCCCTACTATTTTTTTTTGATTGGCCTGTCATCCAGGGAATATATGAACCAGATTGAACTGGAGTTACTGTTCAAAGAAAGGATAGTGCATCATGCCCAGGAATAGTCAGGCTGGAGTTCAGAATTTTCATAATAGGTCTGTATAAATGCTATGATTCTTTTGCCTTGATCACCATACATAGGTAATTATTCCTTGCTTTGTATTATTCCAACATTACTTTTATTTTTTACGAGTCATATTGAACAGTTACTATCTCTCTACATGTTTATTTTTCTGACAAAACAGTGAGTTATTTAACAAAAGGAATTTTGACTTTTGCCTTGGTATTCTTCTTTTATTTTTATTTTTAGTTTTTGGGGTACATGTGCAGGATGTGCAGGTTTGTTACGTAGGTAAACGTGTACCATGTTGGTTTGCTGCACAGATCAACCCATTACCTAGGTTTAAGTCCAGCATCCATTAACTATTTATCCTGATGTTCTCCCTGCCCCAACTCTATCCTCCAACAGGCCCCAGTGTGTGTTGTTCCCCTCTCTGTGTCCACGTAATCTCACCGTTCAGCTCCCACTTATAAGTGAGAGCACGTGGTGTTTGGTTTTCTGCTCCTGCATTAGTTTGCTGAAGACAATTTTTCTTGGTATTCTTAAGGCATAAGAGAATATCTGGCACTGTAGAAGTTCCTCAAAAAATGTTTCTTGACTAGAGCTCAATGGGGAAAGATGGACTAGGAAAACACCGTTCAAATTAACTGTGAATTGTGTAAAAGACACAGAATCCGGTTAAAAGGAAATTATTATTGATTAGTTATGTGTAGAGGAAACAATAGAATTGGGGATAGATATTACATATTTCTTCAAAGATTCTATAATTGTGTATTACTTCAGAAAAAATCCAATAAGAGTCTAGGAGATTAATGTATGTTTCTTGTGTTTTTTTCCTCTATTGCATTAAACTATTTAGTAATGTTTTGACATTTAATAGCTATCTATAGAATTATTTGATTGGATTGTATTAGTTTTTTTGGTCTTAATGATGCTTATCAAATTAGTTCATTAAAATTAGAAACATGAGGCTGAATTTCAAAGTGCCTGCCTGAGATAAATGACAACTTTGCAAAACTAAAGCAAAAGAGTCATATTCTTAAGAAAAATTAGGACAGGTTTCCTCAAGCTTTGTTCAAATATCCTGGGCTAGTTCAGGTAACAGTGGGAAAACCGCTCTGGTACTCTGACTTAAGGACTGATGATGTGCTTATATTTGGAGGAGTTCTGCTAAGCAGTTTTATAAAGGCAACATGAGAAGAGAGGAGTCGTGGAGAAGCGGTGAACGGTCTATGAATGGTGCGGGCAATAATGAGCTTGTCTCTGACTCCTTGGTGATTCAATGGCATGCATTATTTGCTAGCTTGCAATTCTGAGTTACTGGTTTACTGCTGGGCTGCAAGGCTCACCTTCTCTTGTTTTTCTTCTTATTTCTTCTGAATGCACACCCCAGGAAGTGAAAGTTACAACTTGTTTTGACAGACATACCAGAGCTTTTGGACTTTATAGACAGAGGGAACGTATTCAGAAGCTTCCTGCTTGGTGATCACATCCTTTGTTCTTTTGTGCATACCCTAAGTGAACTTTGCTCCAGACAAATTAGCCTAGGGCAAGGCATTAAAAAGACAAGATTCCAAGCAGGACACATAACACAGAAAAAGGGAGTGCTCCTTCATTTCCATTTATGTTCCTATTTTTAGCCAAACATTTATCATTTTCATGTTTAATTACTCCTAAGAATGCTAGTAACTCATGGTTTTATTTTGTTGTGAGTGAAATTGCTTCTGTCTTAAAGACCTTGAAGTTTTTAAGCATTGGTTAACTTTAAGGACAAGAAATCCTTATACTTAATGGGGAAACAACTTGACCAGCATGTCTGCTTGAGTTTTTCACTCTCTGGAATTTGAGGCAGTGTACAGATGTCATAGATCTATTGAATCATGCTTGATTGCAATATCCCATCTCATGAAAGATCTGAATTTCATTAAGCAACATCTTACTCTCCTGGTTTCTGATTCAATAGTCATTTTTGGGGGGAAGTAGTCCTTGACTGCTGGTACGTTATTGTCACATAATAATATAACACATATGTATGCATCTGGCTCTTGAGTGAGTTGAGAAGGTAAGAAGAAAGTTATATTTGTGTTTTGGTTTACCCATCATTGAGCCCAGTACTTGGCATGGAGGGTGCATGTCATCCATTGCTTGTTGACATGAATAAAAGTAAATCCTACTCTCATCTGAAAATTTAGTGGGGTTGCTTCATTTTTATAGAAAGATGGTCGTCAAATTGCTTTGATCTAATGAGTGAACAATAACTTGTCTTCTCAAATAAAGATTGTCGTTCTGACTTTTCTTTTTCCCATTTGTAATATTAGAAGAGCGTATTAAGTTCCTGTTTCTAGTACTTCAATTCCTAGTGGACAACAACAAAGTCAGGCTTATCTTCTAGAAACACTTATTTCATCATGTCTTCTCTTTGCTAAGAATCCTTTAAAACATCCCTATTAGGAAGGAGTAAACTGGGCCACTTTACATCCCTTGCAGTGCCTAGCATGGCGCCTTGTACAGAGTTGCTCAATGGATGCTGATTAACGGGAAGATGCCAGCCTGAAGGTGATTCTAACAGTGGACTGCTGAGCTCTGCTTTTAGCCACATCTTGTTGCATTCATGTATCAATGATGTGTTTGAATACATAGAATATATGCTTATTGGATTTGCAAATGACCTGAGGCTGGAATGGATAGCAAATATATTAGATGACAGAATCACAATCTGAAAACATTTTGACAAGCTTCCTCTAACAAGATGAAATTTAATAGGGATACAGGTAAAGTCCTACCTTAAAAGCAAAAAACCTTCCTGCTTAGCAACTGAATGTAGCAGATTCTCAGAAAAGGTCATCTGTAATAGGGTAGCCACACAGGTCAATGAAATCTTAGACTTATTTGGAGAACAGAAAGAGGAAGTTGAAGATCTCTCCTCTGGTACTGGTCAGACTCCATCTGTTTATGTACAATTTGTGTATGGTTTATGGACAATTATGGGTTCCACATTTTCAGAGATATATAGACAAATTGGAATGTCGTCAGACAATATCAAAAGTTATTAAATCTATTCTGTTAAATGAGTACTTTTCTATGATAAGAGAAAATTCAGAGAAAATATAGTTTAAAAAACAGTGCAAGTAGCATCATGAGGAAAAGATATTTGTCTGGAGCTTCACGGTCTCAAAGGTTTGACTAGCATTAGTATCTAGAAGTTATAGGGAAAAAAACTTTGGCTACCTCTGAGGGAAAAACTTTTAATAGTCAGCTCCTGATTAGGGCATAGCTTACCCAGGAAAACATTGAGTTGTCCAATTTCGTTTTAAAAGAGGAAAATTCCCATAAGGAAAACCCTACATGAAACCGACAATGAGATGCCACTATCCACCTATTAGAATGGCTACAATCCAAAACACTGACACCACCACATGCTGGCAAGGATGTGGAGAAACAGGAGCACTCATTGCTGCTGGGAATGCAAAATGGTGCAGCCATTTTGGAAGACAGTTTGGCAGTTTCTTACAATACTAAAGATGTTTTTACTCTATAATCCAGCAATCATGCTCTTTGATATTTACCCAAAGGAGTTGAAAATTTAGGTCTACCTGAACTAGATACCCGAACTATAATGTTTACAGTTGTCCTTCAATAGGTGACTGGATGAACAAACTGTGGTACATCCAAACTATGGTATATTATTCAGTGATAAATAGAAAGCAGTTATCAAGCTACAAAAAGACATGGAGGAACCTTAAATGCATATTGCTAAATGAAAGAAGTAAATTTGAAAAAGGCTACCTGCTGTATAATTCCAACCATAGGACATTTTGGGAAGGCAAAACTATAGTGACAGTAAAAAGATCTGTGGTTGGTGGAGGTTCAGGGGGAGGGAGGAAAGAATGAATAGGGCGAGCAGAGGGGATTTTTAGGGCAGTGAAATGAATGTGCATTACAGTCTAACAGTGGATACACATCATTATGCATTTACACACAACCATAGAATGTACAACATCAAAAGTCAACCTTAATTTAAACTACGGACTTGGCAGATAATGAGATGTCAATGCAGGTTCACTGACAGTAAAAAATGTACCATACTAATGCAAGATGTTAATAAGAGGGGAAACTGTGTGGGAATTGGGGGTGAAGGGGGATATGAGAAATCCCTGTACCTGCTACTCAATTTTTCTCTAAACTTTAAACTTTTCTTTAAGAAAGGCTGCATAAAATAGTGATGGGGTAGGACAGAAGGACTGACGTTCACTGGACGGAGGTTTCTTCTGTAGTATCTAGTAAGAGTTAACAGAGATTGCAGTGCGGAAGAGGGCTGATTTCAGCATCACAGAAGTAGTACTGAGTATCAAGTCCAAAGGACATTTGTGAGATCAAAGACAGGTTCTGCAAGAATCTAGAGGAGTGTATGAGTGTAAAGTAGTATGATTATTAAGACAATATGAGACTAAAACCTTCAAGATGGAAATGGAAAGTGCAACAGGTTGTCATGGCTGCAGGACTCTGATGTGGGCTAGCTGGTTCAAAGGCATAGCGTCTGGCTGCTCTTAAGTTTCCTGTCTCTGAAGGGATTCACAATAAACTTGGGGACTACTTCCTAGGAATGCCACACACATATACATGTGTATATGCACCCACATATATACACATAAGTAAATGTGTATATGCACACATATATGCACATATACAGATATTTATATATAAATATAGATGCACACAAATAGATAAGCAGGATAATTTTGTATACTGATAAGAGCCACTAAAAATATATTATGGAAAGTGACAGTGGCGGGGTGGAAGCAGGAGATTAACCCCACTCAGTGTGCTCAGGCAAAATTCTGTGGAAGAGACAATTGAGCTTATACTTGAAAGATGCAAATAAAGCAGCACTGAGAACAGCTGAAGAAAAAACGTGACAAGCAATGGTACATATTTTTATATTTACTTGTTAATATCCTGTTAGTTCCTCTTGGTTGTGTGTGTGTGTGTGTGTGAGAACAGGTGTGTATTATGAGGGTAGTAAGGATGAAAGAAAGAAATCTTGAGGAAGCACAGGAAGAAAGGTAAGTGCAGAAACCAAAACTATTTCAAGGATTGGACCCAAGAATTTTGCAGAAAGTTTTTAGAAAGACATAGGAATCTTGTATCTGCCAAGAATGAAATTAGATTATTTTTTCTCGTACTGGGTCTGATAAATAGTTTCCTAACTAACTAGAAAAGTGTGATTACTTTGTCAAGTTTAAAAAGATAAGCAAGAGTTGTGAGAATAATTCAGAATAAAAATGTCTTCTATTTAAGCATTTTTTAAAACGTGAAGGGTTAAAATAGCTAGCACAAACTGGGCACCTCTCTGAGTGGAACATTAAGTTGTGGGTGTGACGATTTTCTGTTAACAGAGGTGACAGGAAGAGGTCATAGCTAGGGTCACTGTGAATATGGCCGACCATGCACACGTCGGAGGACATGCTGTCCAAGTCCTGAGGAAGACAGGAAGTGATAACACACTTTCAGTCATGCAGGCTTTGCAAATGTACACAGAGAGCCAGAACAGCTAAGAGGAGAGAAAAGTGAGGGAACAGGGAATAGGGGGAGAGAAGAGAGGGATCATAGGATGTACAGTAGTGGAGTAGGATAGGATGGATGCAACAGATGAGAGACAGAAGAGGCACAGATTCCCCTAACATATGATTTTGGAAAGAATATTTAAACCATGAACTTAAGAGAGATTTTTGAATAAATTATGGCTTTATTAAGAGATCGATAGATGAAACTTACTAAGAGACTCACCCGATCTAGTGTTGACCAACACAGCACTGCAGATGTCTTATGTAATGTTGCCTTTAGGAAAGTGGAAGTATCACATGTCATGTTCTCTCCTCTTCCAACTCCGTGACCCTTCTTTCCATGTTTCTTTTCTGTGGAAATGGCAGAAATTTATCGGGCTTGTGATACACCATTACAGATTTTGAATGGTCTATCCGTTTGTTTGTTTGTTTGTTTGTTTTTTTGGTTTTGGGAGCCCTCAAATGCTTGCCCACGACAGTTCAAATCTCTGAGGAGAGGGTTGCTGGGGCTTTGCAGTGTAGAAATATTTAAATGGTATTGTCCATGATACACTATGTGGCTTTCATGATGCTTTCAGAGTTCTACAACTGCAACTTCTGTCCAACAGCCTCTTTCAATGTCATAAATCCGCCAATTTAAATTCCAGGAAACCCATTCAATGCAGTGAAATTAAGTAATAATTGAAGTGGATACTGGCTACTTCAGCACAAAAGGTTTTATTTTGGTGTATTTTTAAGGCTTGGTACAACACACTGATACAAAAATACTAAATCACCAGAAGAAAAAAATCAGTAGTGTTGTAAAGGATATGAGAAGGGAGAAAAGAACAAAGGACTTTTCTCCAATCAAATACAAATGCAAATGACCTGCAAGATTGTGAAAACAGTCTTTCTCCTGACAATGAACATTTTCATGCAGTGAAATCCGTTTTTGAGACTCATTAGCAAACGCTGTGATCTTGCTTATTTTCTATAGCGTTCGGTTATTTCAAATTGATTAGGAGACCTCTGATGTGGGAGAGAGAATCACTGAACTACCCCAGGTATTTCTGTAATTGGTTATCATGCTTAATTACAAATGTTTCAGCACAACCAATTTATTCTGGGCCAGATTTCCCTTGCCTTTCTGCTGCTGCTCTTGCTGGTGCTGTTTTCTGTTTTCAGGGATAGAAAGGAGAGAGAGAGAAGACAGATTAACCTTCTCCTCTGCATGTTTTGGTTTTAAAAAAAGCAGATTAATGGATTGATGGGATTCATGTGAAGTATCCTATTAATGGTAGTAGTTAAAAATGAAAGAAATGGAAATATGTATATATTAGTTTGTAGAGGGAGGTCATTCATTGCAAACTGTTACCAATCTCTTCTGGTTCTATTATTTCCATTAACTAGTGCTGGGAGCTGGAAGTTCAGCTCTCTCATCTCTCTCACCCTGCCATGATGCTGGTTGACCTTCATGTATTCAATCCACTTGCTCCTGAGCTCATCAGAAATAAATGGACTAGAATAAAACAGAATATGACTCCACATAGTGCTATTCATCGTCCAGCAATCCTGAAGACCAGAGCAAGTGGCTAGTTGTGCCAGTGTCCCAGGCTGCAGATGGGGCACACATTGCATTCTCCATAGTCTCTCATCCACAGCCTGGGGCAATTCAGCCCAAATAATGACAAGTGAAACCCTGGTGAGGGCAACAGTGTCATGCATCCTGTCTCAGGAGGACCAGTGAAGATCCACACAAAGTTTGCAGCGCCAAAGGAAGATGGCAAGAATCTGTCTTTAATATCCTGTGATCAGACTAGGATTTAAGGAAAAGTGGGCATTTTTTCAGACCATTCCTGCTAGACACTGCACATCACTAGGGGAGCTGCTACCTATTAAGAAGTATCCCCTTACTGGTGCTAGGACAGATATCTTGGCACAAAAGCAAAATATGTATTATGTGATGCAAACTTTGATTTCTGACTAGGACTTTCAAATTTAACCATTGTTGTTATGATTATCTTAAAAGTTGAAGCAAACCTTCAAATAAAGTGAATTTTTGAAATCCTTACTGCTAAAGAATAGGAGGGGTTAAATTTGATCCAGCTTGATTCCCTATTGATGAAATTTACTGGATATTTAGGAAATTATAAAACAAACAAAGATTGGTACTGGGAGGGCTCTTTGAAACAATTTAGGCTAACTCAGTCATTATTCAGATAAGAGAGATTAAGAGAAGTCAAGTGACTTTTCTCAAGATCTATTAGTGGCAGAGCGGGGGCACCAGAATCTAGCTTTCCTTCAGGTGTAGAACATGCCTGATAGAAAAGCTTTTCTGTTTTCTGTGTATTTCCAACAACCAGCATCCTCTTTATGTCAGGAATTTTCTGTCCCTATAGAGTGATTTCATTTTGCTTTTGTTGTGACAGGAATTGCTGATAATAACGTAGTGTAATAAATTATAAGAAGTGACATTTTTTGTGTTTCAAAATTTATTTCAACATCTAATGAAACTGTTTGTGTTTGATTCCTGAACATTTGTGTACATAGAGAAAGCACTTTTCTTCTGTGGCAAAGATATCTGTTTTACAGTTCCTAATATTTACTATCAGTACTTCAGCAAACTTTTGTAAATAATTATTGAGGGTGAGAATTAATTTTGTGAAAAGTAGCCATTGGCAACGTTCACATAAATCTGTGAGAAAAACATTCCAAATTGGGATTTTATAGTCACCGAAGGAAAAGCTCTTCTGTTATATTAGAGCTGCCAAAAGAATTCAGAACTCAAAAGATCCAAATGACAGCAAAGCAGATTGAAGCTGCTCTTCTTTCCACGTTCTCTTTTCTTTATGCATTCAGGGCTCTGCATCAAGAAAACTTATATGCAAGGGGTGCAGAACAGATCCAATTATACAGAGCTTCAGCTAATGTCTGATGCTTTAAGTACATTTCAGAATTTCTGTAGATCGCTACAGAGCCACCTCTCAATTTCTCAAAGTAATGAGAAAAGCCTTGGAATACATTACCCCAAAACCCATAGAATGAAGTAATTAGCATTCATTACCAATTTTATTTCAATGGCTAATTGCACTTCACACTCATATATTGATACAAAAAACTGGCCAGTCAAGAAGCATCTATGACCATTTATTATATGAATACAGAAAGAGTGTTTGAAGGGAAGTTTTACTGCTCCAAAGAGCCAGTTTGATAGATTGCTGTAATCCATCCAAAGCTACACCTGAGTACTGGTGAGTGGAATGGGAAGGGGGAGTGGGTTTGATGGTTATGACACATGCCCATTAGATGCCCATTAGATTTGAGAGGTGAGTGGAGCAGGGAACAGGTGGCTGTGGTGAAGGTGGTAGTGGTGACATTCCTACATATACATGTGCACTCCGACATTCAGGAATGCCTATATGCATACCCTAGCAAATATTCCAGAAACTTTGGCATGAGGGTCTACTGGGAATGCTAAACTGGGAAAATTTCTATTTGAGGGACCTGCTTTTGATTCTCTGCTTGGAGACTCAGAAGGTAGAAAACCCCAGTAACCTTTGTTTGAAAATACCAGAGGGCTGCAGTTATACATGCAATTAATTCTTATCTTACTTTTGGCTCTCTTGCATTACCACATCCACGGAATAGGAGAAAATGAGTACATTTTGTATCTTTATTCATGGAAATTTTCTGGAACCCTTTTAGAAGCCAGGTACTGTACTAGGAACTTTTGCTTGCATATTGGGGCCCCAGATTGAAACAGAAAGCAGAGGAAAAATAGGAAATTTGGGAAGGATATAAAAATAGAACAATTTAGAATATGTGAATATTATAAAGAAGAAAAACCAGAAGGGATCATGTGTTGCCTTGAGGCTAGGCGGTATTCATGACCCCTAAGCCAGAAGGGCAAATGGAACTCAGAGAGACATGGCTGACTCAGGATTCTAACTCTATGGAACCACGCAGTCAGTGAACAGCAACCCTTGAGAGAGAGAGAGCTGAAGGAATAAATGCTTTTCCCCAGCCCTCCTTCCTTCATCACATCTCATGCTGTGGCATTCTATTGGCTGAAGTCGACCGGAAACCAGAACAGAAAGAAACTCCTTAGTGCAGTCCATTAACATTTGAGTGGACAGATCAGGGTGAGAAGGAAGAAATGTACTGAGAATGCATGCTTTACCTCGTTTCATTGTGCAATCTCATTGTCCACTATCTCAGGGTGGATTGTGTCAGGCAGAATTTATAGCTGGAAACAACAGAACTGACTGGCTGGCTTAAGCAGGAGAAGATACTGAGATCCTTCTGGGATCACAGGAGAGCTGGAGAGCCAGGTTCGGGGAGGACACCGCAGCCGATTACTGTGTGCCTACATCACAGATGCGACTGCTCCGAGACTCCAGCCATGGTGGAAGCTGCCTTTATGGCTAGAGATTCTTCCTCATGGACCTTTTTTCTTGTTTTATCGGCTACTAATTCCAACCAGGGCTTGTGCCTATGATTGCCAGAACCTAGATCTCTTGACTGAGCATCAGTACAAAAGAGGGTGGAAGAGTGAGTTCCTGGCATTATTAGCTTTCTATGGAATTATTGGTGCTCGCACAAGAGTTTTGGGTGAAGAATTCTCCAAATTTAGGAATGGGGTTCCAATGGTGGGTGGCCAAGGAGCATGTGAGATGCCCGCTACACTTAGATTTTATTAACTCCGTCTTTAGATGAAGATCTGAGGTTCAGATGAGCTAAAAATCTTGCCAGATTTATAGCTTTAGTTGGGAGTCAAACCTCAAGTGCAGGTTTTGGCTCTTTCTACTCTGTCAAAATTTCTCTCTACTTTCAGACAACTCAATCTGATTTTCACTTTAGTGACTTTTTTTCTTTTTAAGACAGCACTGGATATTTTTTTGAAAGTGCAAATGATTCTAAAATTGACTTGGATGAAGAAATGTATGAGAAAAACATTAAAAAAGAAAGAAAAAAAGAATAGTGAGAGGAATGCTTCCCTAGTATTAAAACATAATGGAATGCTATTGTAATTGAAATAGTGTGGGCCTAGCAGGGCCTCAGCAAGAAGCAGAAAGCACGCAAAAATAGAAAATTTGGAAGGATATAAAAATAGAACAGTTAAAAAATGTGTGGGTATTGTGTGTAGAAAAACCAGAAGGGATTGTGCATAAGAGGAGCAGACTGTCTTCATGACCCCTCTACAGATTACAAGGATATACAGATTAACACAATAAAGCAGAAGTGCTAGAAAAAGATCCACATAAGTATAGTACTTCAATATGTGATACAAATGGCATTTTAATAGTGAATAGATGAGAAATTTGTTGGGCAACCCGCTGACGATTTGGCTTTTAAAAATTACATCTTACAGGAATCCAATTCTAAAGGTGTTAAATGTTTTAATATGAAAAAGAAAAAGAACAAAAAGAAAATACAGATGAATATTTTTACAATCTTGATCTATGCAGAGCATTTCTAAGTATGGCATCAAAGAGGCAGGAAGGTGGAGAAAACCATTGCTAGATTGGTGTGCATAAAAATTAAAAATTCTCCAGGCCATAACAACATAGACCATTGCCACCTGGAAAAATGCTTGCAAAATATATAAAATAAAGAACCTAATATTTTTAGTATGTAAAAAAAAATTCACATAAGAAGACATAAAGATGGCTGATTAACATATGAAAGGCTCTTTAATTTCATTTGCAGTAGTAATCAAATGAATTCACATTACAACAAAGTTAGCAGAACTTGAAATAATTAACAATGTCCAAGGTAGGCAAGAAGAGTGCGGAGGAGGATTTTTATTTTATATTATTCTGGTCAGGGTCAAAAATTGGATTTCTTTTTCTACAGAGTTATTTGACATTATGTACCAAAATTTCACTTCTAGGAATTATATATCAGAAAATCGTTCAACAAACACAATAATCACACAGGGCTAAATGTTGTAGTGTTATTTCTAATAGGAAAAGTTAGTAAAAGAACAAGTATTCATAAATGGTACAGCTAAATGACTCATGTACACTTATAAAGTGGAATATTACTTAGCTATGAGAAGGCAGATATCTATTGATAGCAAAAGAGATCCATGATATATATTTAGCTGAAAAAAGCAAGGTATGAAATTCTATGAGTAATTGATGAGAAGAATAAACAGCATATTTAGAAAAAACAGGGAAGATTATATCCTAAAATGTAAACTGTGTCATCTGGCTAGTACCATCTCCAATGATCTTTATTTTTCTTTCTTTATTTTTACAATTTCTAATTATTTTATGATAAGCACTGATAAGCATAAAAAACAAAAAGCTGTGTCTATTTTGAAAAAATGAAGTAAAATACATATTTTATCCTTAAGTAACATATAAAGACTAGATGTATTAGTCCATTTGCATGTTGCTGATAAAGACATACCCAAGACTGGGTAATTTATAAAGAAAAAGAGGTTTAATGGACTCACAGTTTGGGAGGCCTGGGGAGGCCTCACAATCATGGTGGAAGGCAAAAGCATGTCTTACATGGCAGCAGGCAAGAAAGAATGAGAAACAAGTAAAAGGGGTCTCCCTTATAAAACCATCAGATGTCGTGAGACTTATTCACTACCATGAGAACAGTATGTGGGACACTGCCCCCACGATTCAATTATCTCACACCAAGTCCCTCCCACAACACTTGGGAATTATTGGAGCTACAATTCAAGATGAGATTTGGGTGGGGACACGGCCAAACCGTATCTCTAGATGTTAATGTTCTCATGTTAAATGACTCTTCTAGTCTAAGTGTGTGTGTGTGTGTGTGTGTGTGTGTGTGTCTGTGTGTAAAAGGGTAGTAAAAATTGAGAAAGAGCCAAGGAAGAGAGAAAGAGGGAGAAGATAGTGATTTGTCCTAATTTGCAATCCTCAGTAGATGTGGAGGGAGGTGAATTGCATCTACAACCCACTGTTTCGCTGGAGCTGGTCCCAATCCTGTGTGCAGCTTTACAGGCACCTCGTTTAGAAGACAGTGACTCTTCTACACCTCTCTCCTGCAGCAGTGCTGATATACAGTGGAGATGACCAGATATCCACAAAGCAAGCAGAGGGCACAAGCCAGCCTGAGGCTGCATAACCTTCTCCTTGATTACTGGATGTTGAATGGCTGTACTCTGGAGACATGTTCATTTTTGAGTTGATAAGAATGGTTTTTGCTACAAGTAGAAGAAAATGAGGCATTGGGGAAGCACCGTTGGGAGGATGAGGAAAAGGGTTCGGGGATGGGCCAAGGCCCGTCACCTTGAAGGGTGCTCATCTTCAGACTTCAGAGGTTATTGTAGACTTCACTATTCAAATAAAGTGATTCCAGCTTCCATGCCATGCACTGATACGGCCCTGGGAGCTTCCCGGCATGCTCAGCAGTGGTCCGGGTGGCTCTGCCCATGGCAATGAAATTTCATACCTCTCTTCCATGTGTACATGCTGGAGCCTACCTCCCACTCCTGTCTCCCTTGGTTCTGGAGGCTCCACTTTCCTACTGTTTCACCCCATACTGGACATCACCTCTTTTATTTTTTTTTTTTTGCCTAAAGTATCAGCAATACAAGCCTGTATGGGCAGCAGATTTTCACTGTAGCGCTAGAATGCAGCAATGGAAGATGCGGGTGGTGAAGGGAGTAAATTGTTAGAATACATTCAACATTAGGTCTAAATGTTTCCTAAAGTTTATTTATATTTATATTTATTTTTTGTTTTCTTAGAGGCAGGATCTCACTCTGCCATCCAGGCTGGAGTACAGTGGTATGATCACAGCTCACTGCAGCCTTGACCTCCTGAGCTCATGCAATCTTCCTTCCTTAGCCTCCTGAGTAACTGGGGCCACAGGCATGTGCCACCACACCTGGATACTTTATTACTTTTTGTAGAGATGAGGTCTTGCTTTATTGCCCAGGCTGGTCTTGAACTCCTGGCTTCAAGCAATCCTTATGACTCAGCCTCCCAAAATGTTGAGATTATAGGCATGAGCCACTGTGGCTGGCCCCTAAAATTGAGTGGTATTTAGAAATCCCTCTTTCATTAAGCTGCCTTACATATGCCCTCTTCCTCAATTTTGGGGGCACTTACCCTTTCTATTGCAGGGGAAGGAACTTAAAATATCTTTCCAAAGGCAATTTAGTTCTCTATTTTTCAGTGCAGGGAGTAGAGGGAACCCATCTTTCATATCAAGAAAGACCCTCAATATGGTTTCCTAAATAAAAGTAATCTGTCCTGGTGATTAATTATATTGCTCACATGTTTGCAACAGGAATTGGTTAACTTTTAAATTTTCTCCATTATGTAATACTGGATTGGCACAAGACTGGAGGAGGGCCAAGGTATTCTTGAGACCTTTATTCTATTATAAGATCTTTCTTAACTCTGGCCATTCTGTTGACTGGTTTAATCCTGGTACCAAATGTACCTTCATTTTGGGTCATAGTGGGGAACCAATAGGACTTCAAAGCTAAAAACTGAGAAAATTCTATACTCAAGGCTGTCCTGAAATTGAACTGATAAAGAGAGATGCTTTATAGTGAATGGGCTGTGACTAGAGAAAAGGAAGACAATGACTCAGCAAAAAAGAAAATCAAGGAGTAAAGGGGAAAGGGAAGAAACAGAGAGAACAGAAAACAGAGTATATAAGGCAAATAAAGGACAGAGTCAGGCAACAACTGGAGGAGGAACTAGTTGAAAATTTCTCCCAGAGTACTAGACTCAGAATGGACATAGTGATCTACTCAACCCTGCTCTTAATACAGAAAAGGAAACTGAGGCCCCACGAATTTAGGTGACTTTCCCAAAGCCATTTGATTAATCTATTGGGGTCTTCTAGCCAACAACCCAGTGTTTCTACGAGTACATATTTTAGTTATTCCTGGCGGTATCAGACCAACCAGATCATCATTAATTAATGAAAATAGTGTGGAACATATGGACATCAGTACATCAAGGTGACTAACAATTTCAAGGGTTCTCTTTTGGGGAATTTTGGTACCTCCTATTTTCCCTGGTTACTCACAAAATTTAGTAGCTTTCTTTTTGCCTAAAACTGAATATTATGTTTAGGAAAGTGACTTTCATTCCTTTTTTTTTTTTTCCTTTGAGACAGAGTCTTGCTCTGTCACCCGGGCTGGAGTGCAGTGGTGTGGTCTCTGCTCACTACAACCTCCACTTCCTGGGTTCAAGCGATTCTCATGCCTCAGCCTCCAGAGTAACTGGGACTACAGGTGTGTGCCACTGCGCCTGGCTACTTTCTGTATTTCAGTAGAGAAAGGGTTTCGCCGTGTTGGCCAGGCTGGTCTCAAACTCCTGACCTCAAGTGATCCTCCCACTTCAGCCTCCCAAAGTGCTGGGATTACAGACATGAGCTAGGAAAGTGACTTTCAACATGAAAGGATTCTAATACTAATAATAGAGCTCATTTTCTAAATAGTTAAATAATAATCTATGAATCTAATAGACATGCAATAATAATAACACATTATTCTTGAGCAAATATTTGCATATTGGAGATGTATATATCTATATACAGACATATATCTTTATATACATATATCTTTATACACATATATCTGTATCTAGACACATATCTATATATAGATATATGTCTGTATATAGATATATCTTTCTCTGTATATCTACTGTCAGTTGGAAAAGACCAAAAGACCAATATTCAAGAGACCACTTCAAAAGGCAAACCAGTATTTTGGACTAAGTTTTATCTCTTTGCATATAGGTGACTACACAGCAAGAACAGCAGCAAAAGGAAAGGCACCAAGTGTAAAGGAAGAACATTTGAAGCAGAAGAGAAATAATTTCTGAGCAAGAAGGGCTATGTGATGATGGTTCATTCAGCTGGTGATCCATTACACCTGTTAAGAGGCCAAAGAGAGCTGTAGATCTCTGAGGTCCATGGGAGCAGGGGCAAGGGAATAAGATGAAGGGAACACTAGAATAAATGAAGTGCCTTAACAGCTGAAAAGGCTGATGGATGTGCTCTGCACCTCAGAAGACGGAACTCCCAGCAGGAGAATAAAGAGTGCAACAGAGCAGAGCCTGCTAGAACCACACAGTTAGGGAACTGATCCTCTAATAACCTCTCCTTTCAGAAGTTTATAATGTGCTATAAAAACCCCTTGTCTCTGGACTAAAACCTGGCACTACCACACTTAACTGCATTTTATTGCCATTGCACAAATCTCCGATTTGCTGTTACTTTCTCTTAAATAGAATTGGTTCTATTTTCAGCAATGCAGGTGCCAGGATGTTTTGTAAAAATTTTCCGTAGAGAATGGATTTGATTTTTAAAATGCAGCGACTGGATTTCAATTCTTAAGTTGAAATGCTGGACTAAGCACCAAGGACTTTTGATTAAATCATGCCTATGTCCATGCTCTGAATCCCACTTTGGATGGTATCTGTTGATACAGAAAACTGTATGAAAAGCGGAGATATTCAGCTTCATGATTTCCAGTGGTGAACGTCATCCTATAACTAACTTTCTTCAATGACCTTCATAACAAAATTTTGGAAAGCATCTACTTCTCATATGTATATTGGAAGTTTCATTTGCTATCAGTCAAGAGGAAATAAAATACTTTATTTCATGATCTAATGATACTTAAAACATTGAACCAATGATAGACACAGCCATTACAGATACATTTCAAATGTTGCAACCATTAGTAATGAGACTTCATACATCTTTACCTGACACAATGTTATTTCAATGGTTGGTTATAGTTCATGATCTATCCATGCTTTTGTTTGTTTGTTTTTTGAGACAGAGTTTCACTCTTGTTGTCCAGGCTGGAGTGCCATGGCGCGCAATCTCGGCTCACCGCAACCTCTGCCTCCCAGGTTCAATTCTCCTGCCTCAGCCCCCTGAGTAGCTGGGATTACAGGCATGCGCCACCACGCCCAGCTAATTTTGTATTTTTAGTAGAGATGGGGTTTCTCATGTTGGTCAGGTTGGTCTTGAACTCCTGACCTCAGGTAATCCACCTGCCTTGGCCTCCCAAAGTGCTGGGATTACAGGCGTGAGCCACCGTACCTGGCCTCATGATCTATCCATTCTATACCTCAAAAACAGGCTAACTAGAATTCCAGTCAAATTCAATGACTATGTATAATCAAATTCAGAGTCAGAAATAAAACTTGGGTCATTATATCTCTACTTTCCTTCTCTATATCACTGTCTATAATCAGAATCAATAATAATGAATGAGTTATCATTATCTATTCACTAATTTTCAAGTAAGTACCTTTTCCTAAGTACATAGGGTACCATATACAGTGTTGAAAAATAGGCTACCATCATGGAAGCATAATACATTGAAGTAAAAAACACACTTACCTAGACAGCCAAAAATCTAATTAAGCAATTTATACTATTTTATATTTTCTAGGATTTGTTCCTGAAGAAAGGGTCACTTTGATAGTACAGATGTTCCAGTTAATTATTTTCAAAGTTAATTGCTATTTGTTTTTGACTCTGTTGGTTTATTTATTTTCAGGTTAGAGGCCCAGCTTCAAGCTAATATGTTTAATTCATAGGTCTAAATAATCCCCCCTCCCTTCTAGTTCTAGTTTTAAAGAAACTAGTGGGCTGAGTATGCTCTCTTAGGAAAGAAATATTTACACAATGGATGGGGAGATCGTATAGGTTTTTTTTTTTCCAATTTTGAGCGTATGTTTGCATTTTTCTCCCTCTCATCATTAGAGCTGGTATGTGAAGGGCAAAAAGACCCCTCACCTTGAACCATACTTTGTTTATTCATTTATCTTTTTTGAGACAGAGTTTTGCTCTTTTTGCCCAGGCTGGAGCGCAATGGCATCGGCGACCTTGGTGCTCACTGCAACCTCTGCCTCCCAGATTCAAGTGATTCGCCTGCCTCAGCCCCCCGAGTAGCTGGGATTACAGGTGCGCACCACCACACCCGGCTAATTTTTTTTTTTTTTTTTTTTTTTTAAGTAGAAATAGGGTTTCACCATGTTGGCCAGGCTGGTCTCAAACTCCTGACCTCAGGGGATCTGCCTGCCTTGGCCTCCCAAAGTGCTGGGATTACAGGCATGAGCCACCGTGCCTGGCCACTTTATTGTTTTTACAACTCAAGATTGAGAGTTCTGGAATTAGACTAAGAACCAAAGAAGAGTCTCACGTGTATGTGGGTCCTTTGCAAGCACGTTGATTCTGTTTTTAAGGCTAACTCTTCTATTGTGATTATCTGAGCTACAGGATCCTGCTTTGATTTTTTTTTTTTTTGACTACCTCTGGTTCTTTTTATAGATGTTAAACTGTGGTAGTCAACGGGCACACTGATTTGGACAATAATTGTCCTGCAGTTGTTTTTGTCCAACTTTCTGAAGTACTCTATATAACAAGATTCTAAGTGAGATCTGTTTCTATATGGGATGCTTGGAACTTAAAACGGGACCCATTATCTCACCTAGGCTATGGCTTTCTGGAAGAATGACTCAAGTCGTTCACTTGGGGGTAGGAAAGGAGGGGTTGAGGGGTAAGAGACACTCTCTGAAATATTTCAAACAAGTAATCAATTGCTTAGGGTTAGACCAACTTACTTGACATGCTGCTTTGGAGCCAAATGAATTCATTATTATACCACCCAGCAGGCTGCTCTCCAGCATCCATAAACCGGCAGTCTTTCAACCAAATAGAGCAATTGCCTGGGTTTCCTAATGGCAGGACGTACACTCTGGTGCCATAAAGGCCTCTGGACCTTTCCTTACTGTTTTCCCTTCTCTGCTTTTTAAAATGCCCGATTCTTTCCCAGATATCCTGACAAACTATTGTAATAATGGGTAAATCTAGATTAACATTATCCCTCCCTTGTCATATATCTGCATTTGAGCTAGAATCCTCAGAAATGCCTTTACTGGAGGAGATTTCAGGCCCCATACCAGGCATAAAGAGACGTGAGCTTTCAACTCATCTCAAACTAGGCCATGTAAGTTACTGTCTACGCTGACTTCAAAGGCATTTAGTTTTGGTGCTTAATCTGGTCTGCCATTGAGAGGCTCACCATTATACCTTCTAAAACTAAACTGTGTGTGTGGATGTGTATTTAGATTCAGCATAACAGTGTGTATGATTTTTTTTTTTTTTTTTTAGTTTGTGCTTTCAAGAATCAAATAAGAAAGTTCTGTTATTTGATCCTGCTGATGTTCTCTTTCAGACAGCTGCCACCAGCACCGCTTGGCCACTTCCTTTTTATTTCCTATTCCCTTTCAACTGTCTAGCTTACTTTGATATGATTTCGTCTCTCTCTGTAATGGCAATGAGAGAGGATGTTTTTTCCCAAGGCCATGGCATGATATGCCTTTTAATTCGTTTTAGGCTTATTACCTTACAAATTTAAGAATGAATGAGGGCTCTATTTGCTTGGGCCAGGCATGCTTTAGACAAGTGGGAAGGTAAGAGGACAACGTTAGATCACGTGTTCGGTTGGTGGCCCCTTTCTAAGACAGAATTGGTTGTTAGAGGTTTGATTCCTGGGTCTGCCCCTTTTCTGCCTTGTGACTTTGAATAACCCACATAATCTATCTTCTCACTGCTTCCTTCTTTATAAAATAGTAAAGAGAATATAATTTTACCTTCCTGGACTCCTAGGGATGCCAGGAGCTTTCAGATCATGTGTGAAAGTTCCTTTAAATTCTCTGAATTCCATGCGAGAATGCTTTTTAAAAAGGCTTAATACAAAAATGTTACACAGAGAGCAGATTTTGTTTTGGAAAACAATGTGTGTTTTTTAGGAATAATATTTCCATTGCACAATTACAGTTTTTGAATTTTTTTTTACTGTGACTTCTGGAACTTATTTTTAACACATGATTTAACAATATGCTGTGTTTTTGACAGCCTTATATATCTTTCTCGAGAAATCTGCAACACTATGCTGTTAATTTGAACCTAGGGAGTGAATCTGGTCCCCAGTGAATATTGCCATCACTGGAACTCGAGGTCCTATTAACAATCCACAAAATAGAAATCACACGTAAGGCTGCTACATAGTACAGTGACTCTTTCCTGTACATTATAGTACCATTTTGCAATGCATTTTTCTTTCTCAGTCATTCTCTCTTGAATTGCATTTGGCTTCTGCCTGACCTATTAGTAACTCCAAGATAAGATACATTACTCGTTAACTTTTGGAAAAGAAAAAACTTTGTGATTAACACAGAGACCATCCATTTATATTAAGTAATATGCATAATGAAGTACGCTTATATTTGTAATTCCTTGTTGCTAGACATCTTCCATTCTTTCTAGGTTGGATGGTGGCAATTTGCCACTATTTTCTTCAGAGGAGAGGGAGCATATGGTTAGTTCCCTAGATTTGAAAATTCAGACCATCTATATTCACTAATGAAATGATTTTGAAATATGGAAATTGCTTCTTTCTCTCTTGAGACCAAAACTGCGATCCCCAACTCCAGTTTCATCACCCTCCAGGGTAGCTCCAATCATCCCAGAAAGTGGCGTGAAAATTTGAAGACAAAATTAATTTTCATTCAGTTTAAATTAAAAACAAAGGCATGCCAAATTGAGCTGTTAAAGAAACGGTTATCCTGACAACCAATAAATGCCATTTTCAATCTGAAAGTGTTCTATTCAATGCATGTTGTACGCTAGCTAGGAGCAATGTGAGACATACTCAGGGTGGTGCCTCTAAAAACAGCAGACTAGGGAGAATCTCATTATTTTCCAGAAGGTTCTTTTTTTCAGATTTTCTAATTAAGGCTTGAAATAATTTCAGGACAATGTGAAGGAGGCGGAATTATTGATCCCTGCTTTTTGTTAAATCTGAATTCCATTTGAACCACAGAGTTTCTCAATGCTGGGATAAAAAACATTTATTTCATTTCTTTCCATGTTATGTTTTCTGTCCATCAGTATCATCTGCTGGGTGCCTATTAGAAAGTACTTATAAGAAACATCCCTTGCTTCATTGCATCACCACCCATCATTACCATGATTTTAAAGAAGTATCATTACGTCAATTAAATGGTCTTTCAAGAAAAAGAACGTTTGTTATTAACCGTGACAGTGTGGTCCTCAACATTTTTGCATTATTTCTTCTCTTCTGATCCTATTGCTGAAGTTCAGCATAATTTCTTTTGAGCCCAAAGGCATCTTATTTCTTGCTTGTTGTCTGTGAGATCTCTGCCTCATCTTAAATGAGATCCCTTCTTTTTCTTCTTAAAATATCTTTAGGATCATTTCCAGGTAATTTTTACATTTATAGTTCACACAAATCTTCTATTTACTGCCCCATTGATATGGAATGAAATTATAAGCACTTACTTTCCTTGGCACATGATTTATTCTCCAGTGCTGAGGAAAAAAGGCAAGTCTTAGATTCCACAACAGCATAAAGTTATAGTCATGGCAAACCGTGTTCTGATCAGTGCGGTCTGGATGTTGGTGTGAATCTTGGTTCGCAATTTGGTAAGATCTGAAAAAGTGTAAATAAACAAGGTCACTATCCTGTTGGGCCTCAGCCTACAAGATGCTAATGGAGTCCCTGACGGATAAAGGACTTTTCATTAATGTAGTACCTAACATTCCTTTGATTTTCTGTTTAGAAAATGGGAAAACATGTTTCATCATAGATTTGAAACTTTCAAGAGGAGTGAAGAGTGGGATGGGAAAGGAAGAATATTCTTTGTATATTCTGACATCTTTTCTTTTTCTCACCCCAATTTTCAATGACAATAATAATAATTATTAGTAGTAGCAGCACTATTCTATATAAAGATCCAGATGCAATTGAAGTCTAATTTAGTATTATGAAAGAGGCATCGCAGATATTTCTGTCCCATAACAAGAAAGGTTCATTGCATATGGAATATGTATGGCGATTTGACTCCCTCTGTAACCAAATTTGGATATTTAAAGGCAAAGAATATTGGCAAGAAATGCAAATGTCACATGTGGCTGAGACACATAGCTGAGCAGTCTGTGGGGCCTGTCCAGTGAGGAGATGCTACTGGGCAGTGACAGCTCAGCTCCTGGCTGCTTGTCCCAGTCCCAGTCCTAGGTGGGGCTACGTGACTAGTTCTCACCAATGGAATATAAAGAGGAGTGACAGCCAAACCAGTGTGATTAAGAAACAGGTGAGCCTTGGCACCCTACAGTGTCTTCCACCATCAACCAGCTGAGTGAAGAGCACTCCCATGGCCTAAGATGGAAGAAGTGACCATGTGGAAGGCCATCCAACCAAAAAGACACTGATTCTGATGTGAGAAATACGTTTGCAGGCGGGGCACAGTGGCTCTCGCCTATAATCTCAGCACTTTGGGAGTCCAAGGCAGGTGGATCACCTGAGAGGTCAGGAGTTCGAGACCAGCCTGGTCAATATGGCGAAACCCTGTCTTTACTAAAAAAATACAAAAATTAGCCAGGCATGGTGGCACATGCCTGTAATCCCAGCTACTCAGGAGGCTGAGGCACAAGAATCACTTGAACCCGGGAGGCGGAGGTTGCAGTGTGCTGAGATTGTGCCACTGCACTCCAGTCTGGGCAACAAAGCGAGACTCTGGTAAAAAAAAAAAAAAAAAAAAAAAAAAAAAAAAATCTGCTGCAGCAGCTCGCATTTATTAACACTTTCATAAATATAAACGTTCATAAATATAATATGAAAAATATCCTATTTTAGTTTTGGGATACTCAGCACAAACCATGTGCAGCACAGTCAACAGTAGGAAGAATCAAACTGAATATATCCTTACTATGTGCTTCTTTCTAATTTCAAAACTTGGAAAATACTCTAAAATGATTCACTTATTTCTAGTTGTGTTGATTCTCTTTCTAACTGACAGTATTACCTGAAAGGCTTTTATGAGCCCTTTGAAAGGCTGAGTTTCAAAGGACAGTTTATTTTAAAAGTTTCTTGTATAGTGGGTCATCCAAGTGTGCGCTTATCACTTATGTATAATAATATACGGCATGTGATTCAAATGTACAACATGTAAGGGTTTGCATGTGGCCATATATTAGCATTAATGTTTTGAATATTGCACAGCAACATGTATTATGATATTCTTATCATGAGATAATTAAAATCATTCGCAGGTCATAAGATTTAGAAATGACGATGCACCAGATATCAACACTTGATAAGGAACAGATTGTACACGCCCCAACATTCTAGTCTTCATCATCCTTTAGCATCGATATTTTTCTTTCTCTTCTTACTCTTTCCTTCTCTCATACAATTCCATGGAGACTTGACAATACTTCAAATTCTACAATGTCTCAATGGAAATGTGACATGATCATATAAATGCAGATCATAATTCTCAGCTTACTTACCTTCATTCTAATGTACAATAGTTCTGAAGGCTTTTACTTTAAATACTGCCTAAGGAAAATCTTACTGTTGATCATAGGTGGAAATATCATATTTATAACTCAATTGCAATTCGCTCATTACTTTGGAGACACAGAGTCCTCCAGGGAGAGTCAAACATTTGCGTGATGCATCCCAATGCTCAGTTATGTATTTGTAACTTTGCTTTAACCAAGAGATGTGTAAAATCACAAATGACTGGTCAGCTTCCTACTGGATGCAACTGAGAGACTTTAAGAATCCCATTTTTCCACCTATTAAAATTTAATGTTTTAATATTAATAGAGGCTATGAACTAGGTTCTTGCTAAGATTTTCAGATGAGAATCTGAAAATGGGCCAGACTTAGCCAGTACCTAGCCATATTTTGAAATTGGACAATTCTTTCCTTTTTAAAAATCTGTGTTCTGCCCCCCTTTCTCTCTCAACCTTGACTGTTCCTTTGTAAAAATTATGTTTGTTTTGCATCCTTTCTTGGTGACTAGTGTTTACATTTTGGCAAGGGTCTATTTTCTGTTGTCTCAGAGGAAAATAATTTGATCCTGACTTCCTATTCTACTTTCACTCTCTATTGTCACTTCTTACCTGAATTAGTGCAAGCACCCTCTTACCTCATCTCCCTAAATCCAGTCTTCCTACTTCTTCATTTGTTCTCCAGGCTATATCCATAATGATGTTCCAGAAATGCAGATCTGTTCATGTTTCTCCCTACTTAGAGCCTTTTAGCGTCTTCCCACTGCTTTCAGAATAAAATTTAAAGTCCTTAACAAGGTGGATAGGATTTGGATTTGAGGTCTGGCTTGTTATTTATGGCCATGTGACTTGACCTAGTTACATCTCAGTTTCTCTTCACCATTGATTCTCATTATTTGTGGTAGTTATGCTCTGTACATTTTCCATAAACACTGAATTAGCAAATATCGAATCGTTGCTCCTTGGGAAAATACAGGGTTAGGTTCCTGTGAGCCTCTGGTTATATCACTTTTGTCAACAGATCAATATATAACCTTGTTTTACAGGTGCTTCTCTTTAAAAACACCTTATTAAATATATATTGTCGATTCATTAACATTGAACTCGTGGGTAACAGCATTATAATGCTTACTTAAATGAAGCTTCTCTAACACATATTTTCTCCATAAAGTACTTTAACAGTTTTCTTGCCCTCAGAAACACTAGACAGCATTTCCGTACCATGCTTGGTGAAATGGTGAAATCACCAACAAAGCACAAAATTCCAAAAAGCGTGGCACTTTTAAATAGACTGTGAAAAGGACACTTGTTTATAGTTCGGGAGCTGAAACAAGAAGGCACAGAATCACCTGTTCGGCCTCAGTCTGGAGCGGAAATGCCCGTTGGGTGACTCAAAATTTTCATTTCTACCAACCCCCATTCCCTGCTGTATAAGTCTGTGAATGACTGAAAAGATGCAGTAAGTACTGATTTGGGGGTTAAAGTAAATTTTATCCAGTAGATGAATTTTCAGATCTTGATCTGTGGATAGAAGGTTAACTGTACATGAAAAGGGATATGTTGCTAGCAGACACTCTTGGTTTCCTACCCTCCATGTCCAGCTTGTGCTTCGTTGGCCAGCTGTTTTCTATATAGCCGTGTACTCAGAGAGCCCCAGACCTCTGCTAAACCATAATCAGTGGAGGGGAGAAATTTTCTTGCCGATGAAAAGACGCACCGGAAGAGTTACCCTTCTTCTTTTGTTGTTGTTGAAAGATTTTGTGCCTGCCTCAAACAGCAGACAGCAGGGATCTCCTCTGAAACCATGGTGATAGGCTGAGTATGACTCAAAAAACATTTGAACAGGACTGAGGTTTTTCAGGACATTGATGAGCAACTGAATTAACCAACCAAGACTTCTTGATATATGCGACAATCAACCTTTATGCCAGTGTGAGTAGGTTTTCTTGTTAATTAATTATTTGCATCCTAAAACATCTAGATAGTAGGCTTTATTTTCCATAAGGCAGTATTAGGAATAGATGAGAGAAAAAACAACAAAAAACATGTATATATGCACATATATGCCGTCTGTTATATGGTTGAAGCTTGATAAATGTTACTTTTCCCTTTATTTTTATTTTTATTTTTTTGAGACGGAGTCTCGCTCTGTCTCCAGGCTGGAGTGTGGTGGCACAATTCTCGGCTCACTGTAACTTCTGCTTCCCGGGTTCAAGCAATTCTCCTGCCTCAGCCTCCTGAGTAGCTGGGATTACAGGTGTGCGTCACCATGCCCAGCTAATTTTTGTATTTTTGGTAGAGATGAGATTTCACCATGTTGGCCAGGCTGGTCTTGAACTTCTGACCTCAAGTGATCTACCTTCCTTGGCCTCCCAAAATGCTGGGATTATAGGCATGAGTTACTGTGCCTGGATGGTATTTTTAAATATAGAGACTATACAAGTTAAAGAGTAAACTACCAAATATTTGTCCTCGCTGTTTCTAATTAACAAGGAAATGAACGTAAGCTAACTCAAAACCTTATGGGATATTTTATTTCAATATTCTTGCTTAAAATCATTATCTCCTTAACTCCTTTTTCCCACCTGGCTATCTGTAGGTCAACTATTCACTTTTTTCGTATATAAAGGTGTGGCTGTATGCTTTTAAATTGGAATATCATAATTATTATAAAGTTGTCACAATATCTCATCATGCTGTGGGGTAGAGAGAAACTCTATTGCAGGGGTTTTGTGAATATCCTAAAAGAAGAATAGCAAATGTTTAGAAATTGAGATTTTATATATAAGAAATAAATGGAGGAGGTTAATTCTAAATGATTGTTTATTCATTCAAGTAAGTATCTATGAAACCTTTACTATAATCAAAGCCTGGGCTGGGTTCCAAAGTGCTCTCCAGGGCATATATCTGCCTCCATGGCTTAGAATGCTCGGCATGGAATAGATTGTAACTTTTGGGAGACCACAGGATGTTTTTCAAACATCTTTGTACCGTCCATGCTGCCAAGTGGAGGAAGTTTTACACAATAAGTCCTCAATAGACCTGGCATGGTGGCTCACGCCTGTAATCCTAGCACTCTGAGAGGCTGAGGTGGGATGATTGCCTGAGCTCAGGAGTTTGATACCAGCTTGGGTAACATGGTAAAACCCCGTCTCTATTAAAATTAAAAAAAAAAATAGCTTGGTGTGGTGGCGCATGCTTGGAGTCCCAGCTACTCTGGAGGCTGAGGCATGAGACTTGCTTGAACCTGAGAGGCAGAAGTTGCAGTGAACTGAGATTGTGCCACTGCACTCCAGCCTGGGTGATGGAGCGAGACTCTGTCTCTTAAAAAAAAAAAAAAAGTCCTCAATAAATACTTGTCAAATAATGGTCAGTTGTGTAGAACACACACACACACACGCGCACACAAACACGCGCGCGAGCACACGCGTGCACATACACACAGGACTAATATTTGCCAAAAGAATATATAATTGTCTCCTTTATTGAGTTTTTAAATGCTATTGGATGACCTTGGGTCCTAGTATTTCCTCAAGTTCACACATTTTTCTGTTAATTACATTGCCTGAAACCATCAGAGAAATGTCGTTCGTCCAGCTTTGTAGAATGGACCAGTCACTTTTTAACACTGTCATATCTCGTGGTTCGTAGGTGACAGTTCTTGGTGGCTTTCTTTGTGATTTCACTTTCCTGAGAAGCCTGATGAAGCCACACAATTCTGCAGGGATTTGCAACCCTGCCATCTCACGTGAGTGCACACTGAGACCTCGAGCTACCGCTCTTTAACTTCCTAACGATTTCTTTGAGACATTTCTAGGATTCTGACAAGTAGTCTAACCTGGAGCTATTGTTTTCTCTCTCTCTTTTTTTTTTCTTACAGATACTGCATTAGAGCATCTAGAATAAGACCATGTTCTCTCTTTGATAGAAATAGTATTTAATTTCCTTCTACTCACTTAAGACTAATATTTTTACTTAGTCTCCTATTGTTTTTCAAAATGCATTTCAATTAGTGTGACATTGGAATTGTCATGTTTTCTGTACAACACACGTGATAAAACTGAGACCCTTGTAATGAGACATCCCTCAATCCTAATTAAATTAATAAAAAACACAGATTTAAACTGTTTTGGGGTGCTATGCAAATATAAATTTTGTCACTATTACTGTTAAGTACTATTTTAACACTACTGCTAAAAACATCACTATAATTTAAACACTTATTTTTTAAGGGAAAGCAATGGATTTTTAGATTTTAAAATCTTTAGATTTTAATAAGAACAACTTTTTATAGATTTTTAGTAATATTTTATTCATGCTATTTTGAATAAACCTGTTATGATGTTTGCTAACTTTTGCTGCCTCCTGTGGGATCACTTATGTTTCTAAATGAAATGATGTGTTAGGGGAGGTTAAGTTGCAGTAAGACAAACAAATCTCAAAATTTTGGTGAATTAGCACAAAAGTTTATTTTTTACTCAGGTTACATGTTCATTGTGAATCTGCGGGGTGGGGGGCAGTACTCATTGTTGTCACTCATGGATAGAAGAAGCCATTGGAGGCTCAATTTGGACATGAACTTCAAAGGGACTAGAGAATGCGGCCCTTAAAACTTCTGCTAAATGATGTGTTTCCTTTGTGCTTCCAGTTCTTTGGCCACAGCAAGTTACATGACGTGATAGGAAGCACAACCTTCCCACAAAGTCAGTGGAGAACTGGGATCTTTGCAAATGTCCCTTAAGCCTGTCATCTGTGTGTGTGGTAACCGGAGAGGGAATTGGAAAGATGAGTTAGGGGCTGCTTTCTGAAGTTGTGTTTGCAAAACACATAAACCAGTTTGATATGGTCAGGCTTTGTGTCCCTACCCAAATCTCATCTTGAATTGTAATCCCCAGATCTTGAGGAAGAGACCTGGTAGGAGGTGATTGGATCATGGGGGCGATTTCCCCCATGCTGCTCTCATGCTAGTGATGAGTTCTCATGAGATCTGATGGTTTCCTGCTCTTGCTAGCTATTCTCTCTCCTGCTGCTATGTGAAGAAGGTCCTTGCCTCCCCTTTGCTCTCCACCATGATTGTAAGTTTCCTGAGGCCTCCCCAGCACGTGGAACTGTGAGTCAATAAAACCTCTTTCCTTTATAAACTGCCAGTCTTGGGCAGTTCTTTACAGCAGTGTGAAAATGGACTAATACACAGTTTTACCTTTATTTTATGTTTCTGTGAGGTGTTTTTCAGTTGAAGGTATTCATGGTGGATAGTAAGAGAGAAGCTGTAGCTGTTACAAGCTACCTTTTTTTTTTTCCTCCTGCCTGTACTCATCTTTAGGAAGTATACATTATTTTAAACTCTGTAGGCTGAATGATAAGTGAATTATTGCACAAAGGACAATCAATTTAAAAGTTTACTTATATGTGTGAAGTTTAAGATGATTAAATGGTGATTTTTTAAGGTATCAATATCTATTGCTTTTATTGTCTGCTATATAGTAATAGAGTAAAATCCTTAACCCAGTTATAGTAAGTGAGACACAGCTTCCTCCCACACATGTGCAGTATTCTCTTGACTACTTTAAAACATGTGAGTACTTTTTCCCCTCTGAACTGCGTGCCCATTTAAAAAAAAACACAAAAATCATGCTCTTTTAAGTGTGTTTAATAATCACATGATGTATTCATATTTTTCCATTGCCAATCCACTGACAGATTATAAGAAAAGAAAATTGAGAGAGAGAAGAAAAGAAAAACGCAAAATTGAGAAAATTGAGAGTGAGAAGAAAAGAAAAACGGAAACCACAACACTGTCGTGATGGCAGTTTTTTTTTTTTGAGACGGAGTCTCGCTGTGTTCCCAGGCTGGAGTGCAGTGGCGCGATCTCGGCTCACCGCAAGTTCCGCCTCCTAGGTTCAAGCCATTCTTCTGCCTCAACCTCCGGAGTAGCTGGGACTACAGGCGCCCACCACCATGCTCAGCTAAGTTTTGTATTTTTAGTAAAGACGGGGTTTCACCATGTTGGCCAGGGTGGTCTCGATTTCTTGACCTCGTGATCCGCCTGCCTCCGCCTCCCAAAGTGCTGGGATTACAGGCATGAGCCACTGCGCCCCGCTGAGAGTGTGATTTTTGAGAAGAGATTGGAATGGCCCTGGGTGGTAGGGAGGTTTTATTGGCCTGAGTACACATCAAAAAGGCTATTTGCAAAATTAGCTTAAGGAAATGTAAGCCAAAATGAAATAATTTTCATTTAGTAGAAATTAAAAAATAAAAGGTGGGTGTGTTCTTTTTTGAGCACAAGTTTAGTATTCAAGTGACTGCTATGCCAAGTGGAAAGTAATGTCCTTAATGGAAATATAATGAGTAGTGAGGTCAAGAAATGGATGTACTCTAAATTATTTTCTTAATAAAGAACAGACCTTTATTCTCTAATTTCTTTTAATTTCAACAATAAAGATTTTTAAACAATAGACAAAGGGTGAGAATCTAGGCTTCTATTTTGTGAAATGTTATCAAAAATTCTTAAAAAAGTGTCAAATAGGACTGTCTCATAAATGTGTTTATTTTTCAGGGACTTTGAAGCTAGGTTTCCTTAGCTTTTGAGTTGCTTTCTTTTGTCATTGCATTGCCTTCCTTTGTTTGTTTATTGCCACACTATAAGGTGGGTTCTTACCGGAGCAGACACCCTCCTGGCTGCACAGCGCTGGACCTGAGTAGGCTTGGTCCAGGGAGGCTATCAAGGGATGGAAAGGCTTTTTGCAGAGACGTCTCTGTTCCCAGCAAAAGAGGAAACAGGAAATGATTCAGGGCGAGTCTTGCTAAACTGGAAAAATCAATTCGACACACTCTTAAATAGTATCGGAAAACATTATAGTCAGAGAAAAAGGAGAAAGTGTATGAGAAAGGTTGCTTTGCCGTCCCACCTGGGAAGTGAAAGACATTTAGGGCGGTGCAGTACCTCTCCACAGCTAAAGGTTTCTTTCCAATCATGTTAACCTGTATAGGGAATCACGACTGAATAGGTATTTTCATTATTTCCATTGATTCTACTTTTAACATTTTTATTTTAAAAATGTTTTCTAGTTACAAAAATAGCATAGTGGACTGGAAACAAAAATTAGTGAACTTGACTGAAATATGCACTTCCCACTTAAAAATACTGCAAATAAAGCAGTAATAATAGCTCTGACCCCAGAATCATGTCCTTTACATCACACAGTACAAATCTGGGCAGTGGTCTAACATCAGGTCTGCAAACAGTTGCTACAATTGAGTTGCAAGCTTTACGTTCTTTTTTTTTTTTTTTTTTTTTTTTTTTTTTGAGACGGAGTCTCGCTCTGTCACCTAGGTTGGAGTGCAGTGGTGTGATCTCAGCTCACTGCAACCTCTGCCTCCCGGGTTCAAGCAATTCTTCTGCCTCAGCTTCTCAAGTAGCTGGAACTATAGGAGCATGCCACCATTCCCGGCTAAGTTTTGTATTTTTAGTAGAGATGGAGTTTCACCATATTGGCCAGCCTGGTCTTGAACTCCTGACCTTGTGATCCACTCTCCTCGGCCTCCCAAAGTGCTGGAATTACCGCGTAAGCCACCGTGCCCGGCCCTATATTCTTAAGTCGTATTATTTAGGCAGGACATTGAAAGCTAGGAAAGCAAATTTATTTCCCAGAAGAAAACTCCCAACAATAGCTTCTGCTGGTCTTCATGTTGCTCTAGTACAATTGGTCATCCGGTATCTTCAAAAACAAAACAAAACAAATGGAGTTTGAAAGTCTAAAACTCAACACCAACTACACAGCCTCTCATTTGATGAACTCTTAGTTTTTGCTTACTTTTAAGCGTATCTGGTAAGGATGTTTGGTAAGTTATTGCTAAACCTCTTTGGACATTTACTTTCATTTATTCTGAGTACCAGAAATTCAAAAGACAGGATTAAATGGCTACTCTCAGGAATGTGTAGAGTCTATAATAAAATCAAAATATAGACTAAACAACAACACAATCAAGAAAAACAGAATGTGAGCTGAAGAGAAAGAAAAAAGAAAACCCCAGCATCTCAAAATTAAGCAGTCATTAGTGTTTATATCAGTTGACTGATGTATATAAGTGAGAGTTTCTTGCCTCATCTACTTTCATCTTGTTCTCTTCTTCTCTTCCCTTTTCCCTTCTTCTTTATCATGATAATTGCTAGAAATTTATGCAAAAAAGAAAACTGATAGACAAAACCTAAAAAAAGTAATAATCCTTACACACTTACTAAGAACCAGGAGAAAACCAAAACCCCATCCACAAATATTAGTCCTAACAGAAAATAATATTTTTGGATACTCTGAGATACAGACATCAAAGGAATGTCCTCATGGGGAACTCTCTCTATGACATTGTTTTGAGGTGAATGTAATTAGCAACTGTGTTATAGCTTTCTATTAAGCTCATGGTGTATTCACTGAACTGGTATTTTGGAAGTCAGGCTAGCCACTGTCTGCTTGATACTTATCCATAAGTTCTAATAACATTTAGACATTTTGTCAATTTCTAAGCAAAATTACATTTTCATTATTCAACATCGTGTTTTTAGAGTATCCTATTTCCACCACAGTTGAGCATCCAGAGGAATGAACAGAGCAGCCCTGCATTGCAACGTGTACATTTTGCATTTCCTTAGTGGCTTGTCATTAGAAAGTTTGAAAAGATGTTTGTTCCCCAAACTCAGGTTGAGAAATATTATCGGGTATTTACACATGTCTATGTTTACTGTCTAATTTAATTGTGAGTCACATTTAACACAGAAGAAATGAGACACTTGCATGGTCATGATTATCAAGAGGTTGAAGGTACTATTTTCTTTGGGCGATAACCCAGTGAGTGATGCAGGACTCAACACCGTGGTCGACTGCACACATTTCAGCACCATCGCTCTTGGAAACCGTTTTGGTTCAGTGCAGAACTTCTTAAAGATTAAAACAGATTTATGGTATCAAAAGGTATTTTGATGGCCAGCCAAAATTCCACACGGATAGGATTACGCCCCATAAACCTTATCCTCCTTTCCAATGATTTTTAAATATGACTTTTAGAGATGGATTAAATGTAGATTCCTTTGTATTTGTAATACATATTTCCAATTACTACAATAGATTTACTGTGCAGGTCTGCGTGAACTCCAGGGACCTGAAGGCCGGCTTGGTCAAACGACTTCCAGGAGTGTTCTGGTTATTAACATGCTTAATGTTGTAGGCCAGATGAAATAAGGAAGCCAGCAGAAAAGCCCAACTTTCTTTGGAGAGAGTACACTCTATCTTGCTTTAATTTGCTCCTTGGAGTCTGTACACGCTACTGGTGATATAGGTAAGGCAAGGTTACAAAAAGGTCTTTCTACTATTACTCTAAGGCGGAGTTTCTGCATTATAATTAAATTCTGTAAATTTGGGCTTCCTTAAATGCATAAAATCACAAAATACTACATTTATACAACAGGTTTACAATCTCTCCTCCAAAACTCTTGGGACCTGAAATGCTTTTAAAAACTCAAATTCTCCCTCCCACAAATTTTAGAAAGATAATATTCTGCACATATTGCATATGACACCATCAATACTATCAGCAAAGTCTAGGTAAAACCCCACTATCAAACACATTAATATTTTTCCAGAAAATGTGAACGTTTGCAGTAAGTAGGATAAATAGAAAACATGCTCTCCTCAGTTCAGATCAGATTTTGTCATCAAGCTTATGAAAAATCTTGAAATTTTTCAGAGGTTTTGGATTTTGGAATTTCAAATAAAGAATTATGGGCCTGTACCAATTTTGCTTTTCTGCTACAACCTGGTAGACTTTGTGAAGCTTTGAAATATTTATCAATAAAAGGATGCATAGGGAGATTATTTTAAAACGTTAAATGTATATAATATCTTTAAAATATATGGAAATATTCTGTTATAATGTGTTGACATAAAGATAGTATAAGTATTACTGATAGTTTATACAGATGCAAGCATTTTTGTTTGCTTCACAAGAGGATGAGATGAAATTACATATTCTTTAGGTGATAACCAAATAATTTATTTATTTTGAGATAGAGTTTTGCTCTTGTTGCCCAGGCTGGAGTGCAATGGTGCGATCTCAGCTCACTGCAACCTCTGCCTCCTGGGTTCAAGTGATTCTCCTGCCTCAGCCTCCCAAGTAGCTGGGATTACAGGCATGCACCACCACGCCCGGCTAATTTTGTATTTTTAGTAGAGACGGGGTTTCACCATGTTAGTCAGCCTGGTCTCAAACTCCTGACCTCAGGTGATCCACGTGCCTCAGCCTCCCAAAGTGCTGGGATTACAGGCATGAGCCACCTTGCCGGGCCTGAAATTACATATTTAAATTAAAAAATTTTTCAGGCCAGGCCAGGCTTGGTGGCTCAAAGTGTAATCTCAGCACTTTGGGAGGCCCAGGTGGGCAGGTCACTTGAGGTCAGGAGTTCAAAACAAGCCTGGCCAACATGGTGAAACCCCGTCTCCACCAAAAATACAAAAATTAGCCAGGTGTGGTGGCACGTACCTGTAATCCCGGCTACTTGGGAGGCTGAGGCAGGAGAATCGCTTGTACCTGGGAGGTGGAGGTTGCAGTGAGCCGAGATCACACCATTGCACTCTGCACTTCAGCCTGGGTGACAGAGTGAGGCTCTGTCTCAAAAAAAAAAAAAAAAAAAAAAAAAAAGTTTCCTTAGAATCTTTGAACACTAGTATTCTTGAGATATGTATAATCATATCTGTCCTCCAGTTCCCTTGAATCTGTTTCCTCTTTCTTACTCCTGGCACTTTCCTTCTGTAGTTACTCCTTTTCTTTCTTGGATCATCAAATTTTCCCTCTTGACCATTCAAGTCAACCTATGAACTTTCTCTGGATTATTCTGTATTTAAAAATATCCACGACAAGATTTAAATGTGCAATTTCAGCTAAGTGTAATAATAAGATAGATGCTGCATTCCAGAGCAGGAATATGCAGAATTTCCAAAGGAGTTTTAGAAAAGTTGTTACATGACGCTTGAATTCTACATGCACTTTGAGTAGAAAAGGCTCAGATTTAAAGCAATATTTGGAGGAGATTTCTCTGAACACAAGCAGCCCCTGTGTGATGAGTCTTCTTCCCTTCTCTGCTGTCTGTCATCTCGGGTGTATGAGGACCTTCAAGACACCACTTGAGAGCATGACGATGTCTTAACTCAGGTGTGCGAACCCATGTTGAAATACTTAAAAGGCAGAGATGAGATGGTTCAGAAAACCAAAGTGAAGACATATTGATGCTGCCTAAGGTCTAACTCTATTGCCAGGATCTGTTTGGGCAAAAAAAAAAAAAAAAAAAAAAAAAAAAAAAAAAAAAAAAGAGTGTTTCTTGGGGATTGGTTGAGCACTATAAGTGAGAAAAAGCTGTTCTGGAGGCCTTTGTTGATTTGATCTAATAGGATCATCTTTAGAGGATTGAAAAGGCTTCAACAGAGAAGCTGGAGATGACCTGAGGAGAGATTAGGGACCTGCAAGAATAGAGGTCATTCATCTGGCTGGGGGAAAGGCAAGCGAGAGGCCACAAGTGGTCAAAGATTGCAAGAAACCTGTGCAGCAAGTTTCACAAGGGACAACTTTAAACATCCACCAAGCCAAGAGCACAAAGCCAGCTTACAAAGTGCCAATCCTATAAGCATTTTCCTGTACTCATGATTTCTCTCGCTCTCTGCTTCTTCCCTCTTCCTCCTTCACACCCTAGATTGCATGAAAAAGAGTAGCTGGCCACGGGAGAGGGGTGATTGAGAGAGAGAAAATAAACTCATTCCATTTTCTAACATTTCTTGTCTCACCCAGGGAATCTACATGGTGTTACTTCTATGGGAATTATTGGATTTAAGGTTGGAACTCCATATAGATTTTTTTTATGAAACTATAATTTATATATAAGACTTTCCTTTGAATGAAATTGGAAGCTTTGACTCAAAATGACCCTGGAGATTGTAATTATAATTATCAAACTGAGATCATGTTTTGTGACTTAAGGTGACTGTAGGAGTTTGCAATTACTAAGAGTAGTTAGAAAAGTAATGGGATTGCCCGTTTTCATTCAGGATAAAAAGAAGAAAGTAATCCTTGAGTAGAGTTTAAAAGAATAGTTGGAGGTAAAAATAAATTTGATCATGATTACACACCCTGAGTCTTTTTTGGCCAACATAATGCTTCAAATTTTATCTTTTTCTTCTATCTTTGCAAGCATACCTTGGAGATATTGTGGGTTTGGTTCCAAACCACCACAATAATGCAAATATTTCAATACAGTCACATACATTTTGTGGTTTCCCACAAAAATGTAAAAGTTATGTTTATACTATGCTGTAGTCTATATTAAGTGCATGATATCACTATGTCTAAAAGTATATATACCTTAATTAAAAAATATGTCATTGCTAAAAAAATGCTAACAATCATCTGAACTTTCAGTAAGTCGTAATCTTCTTACCGGTGAAGGGTTTGCCTCAGTGTTGATGATTGCTGAGTGGTAAGGTTGGTGGTTGCTGAAGACTGAAGTGGCTGTGGCAATTTCTTAAAATAAGACAATAATGAAGTTTGCCACATTGATAGACTTAAAAAATGAAAAAAAAATTTCTTTTGAGACGGAGTCTAACTGTTGCCCAGGCTGGAGTGCAGTGGCGCGATCTCGGTTCACTGCAACCTCTGCCTCCTAGATTCAAGAGATTCTCCTGTCTCAGCCTTCCGAGTAGCTGGGACTACAAGCATGCACCACCATGCCTGGGTAATTTTTGTATTTTTAGTAGAGATGAGGTTTCACCATGTTGTCCAGGCTGGTCTCAAATTCCCGACCTCAGGTCATCTGCCTTCCTTGGCCTCCCAAAATGCTGGAATTACAGGCATGAGCCACCGTGCCTGACCTTAATTTTCATATTTTTAGTAGAGATGGGGCTTTACCATGTTGTCCAGGCTGGTCTCGAACTCCTGACCTCAAGTGATCCACCCACCTCGGCCTCCTGATTGACTCTTTCACAAAAGATTTCTCTCTGTAGCATGTGATGCTGTTTGATAATATCTTACCCACAGGAGAACTTATTTCAAAACTGGAGTCAATCCTTTCTAACTCTGCCACTGTTTTAGCAACTAAATTTATGTAATATTCTAAATCTTTGTTATCATTTCAACAACGGTCACAGTATCTTTACCAGAAGTAGTTTCCATCTCAAGAAATTACTTTCTTAGCTCGTCCATAAGAAGCAACTCCTTATTTGCTCAAGTTTTATCATGAGATTGCAGCAATTCAGTCACATCTTCGGACTCCACTTCAAATTCTAATTATCTTGCTATTTCCACCACATTGCAGTTACTTCCTCCACTGGAGTGTTGAACTCCAAAAAGTCATCCATGAGGGCTGAAATAAACGTCTTCCAAACTCTGGTTAATGTTGATATTTTGATTTCCTTTCATGTATCACAAATTTTCTTAATGACATTTAGAACAGTGAATCCTCTTCAGTGGATTTTCAATTTACTTCGCCCAGATCCATCAAAGGAATCACTATCTATGGCAGCTACAACCTTGTGAAAGGCATTTCTTACATACATAACAAGACTTGAAAGTCATAAGTACTTCTTGATCCATGGTCTGCAGAATGGATGTTGTTTTCACAGGTAGGAAACAACATTAACCTCCTTGTACATTTTCATCAGAGCTCTTGGGTGATCAGGCACATTGTCAATGAGCAGTAATGTTTTAAAAGGAATCTCTTTTCTGAGCAGTAGATCTCAACAGTGAACTTTAAATATTCAGTAATCCATGCTGTAAACTGATGTGCTATCATCCAGGCTTTGTTGTTCCTCTGATAGAGCTCAGGCAGAGTAGATTTAGCATCATTCTTAAGAGCTCTAGGAGTTTTGAAATGGTCTATGAGTATTGGCTTCAAGTTAAAGTCACCAGCTGCATTAGCCTCTAATAAGAGAGTTAGCTTATCCTTTGAAGCGTTGAAGCCATGAATTGACTTCTCCTCTCTAGCCATGGAAGTCCTAGGCAGCATCTTCTTCCAATAGCAGGCTGTTTCATCTCCATTGAACATCGGTTGTTTAGTGTAGCCACCTTCATCAGTTATCTTAGCTAGCTCTTCTGGAAAACTTGCTGCAGGTTTTATATTAGCACCTATGGCTTCACCTTGCATTTATGTTATGTAAATGGCTTCTTTCCTTAAGCCTCATGGTTAATCTCATAGCTTCTAACTTTTCTTCTGCAGCTTCCTTACCTATCTCAGATTTCATAGAATTAAAGAGAGTTAGGGTCTTGCTCTGGATTAGTCTTTGGCTTAAAGGAATGTTGTGGCTGGTTTCATCTTCTCTCCAGACCACTCACACTTTCTCCATGTCAGCAATAAGGCTGTTTTACTTTCTTATCATTCATGTGTTCATTGGAGTAGCACTTTTAATTTCCCTTAAGAAATTTTCCTTTGCATTCACCACTTGGCTAACTGTTTGATGCAAAAGGCCCAACTTTGGACCTATCTCAGTTTTTGACATACCTTCCTCACTAAGCTTAATTATTTTTACTTTTTGATTAAAAGCGAGAGGCCAGGCATGGTGGCTCATGCCTGTAAGCCCAGCACTTTGGGAGGCTGAGGCAAGCAGATCACTTGAGGTCAAGAGTTCGAGACCAGCCTGACCAACATAGTGAAACCCCATTTCTACTAAGACAAACATAGAAACAAATAAACAAACAAAAAACAAATATTAGCCAAGGATGGTAGCAGGTACTTGTAATCCCAGCTACTCGGGGAGGCTGAGGCACGAGAATCACTTGAACCTGGGAGGTGGAGTCTGCAGGTAGCCAAGATTGTGCCACGGCACTCCAGCCTGGGCAACATAGTGCGACTCTGTCTCAAAAACATCAACAACAACAACAAAAAGTGAGAGATGTAACTTTTTCTTTCACTTGAACACTTAGAGGCCACTGTAGGATAATTAATTGGTCTAATATCATTATTGTTGTGTCTCAGAGAATAGTAGGGACGTGAGAAGAGGGTGAGAGGTAGGGGAATGGTCAGTTGGTGGAGTAGTCAAAACATACACATTTAAAAATTAAGTTTGCTGTCTTATATGGGCATGGTTCGTGGTGCCCCAAAACAATTACAATAGTAACATAAAAGATCACTGATCACAGATTGCCATAACATGTAATAATAATAATATATTTTAAAGTTTGAAATATTATGAAAATTACCAAAATGTGACAGAGATATGAAGTTAACACATGGTATTGGAAAAATGGCACCAATAGACTTGCTCAATGCAAGGTTGCCACAAAACTTCAATTTGTAAAAAATGCACTATCTACAAAGCATAATAAAGTCAAGAACAATAACACTAAGTATGCCTTTACTTCAGTAGGTGTTCAGTTTTTTTTTTCATTTCCTTGTTGAACAGATGTTTATCTATACTCAACAGTCTTTCCTTTCACATTTCTCATTCATGATTCAATTCCCTCAAAACTGTAGTCATATCTGTCACTGCAGGAAAACTAGTCTTAGATATCAACAATGACCTTCTAGTTGTCAAATCCAACATACACTTCTCTGTTTCCTTGTTATTGAGTCCCTCAGTAGTATCTGACCTAGCTGATTACTCTGTCTTTGTGGAAATGGTTTTCTTTCTTGGTTTCTTTGATACACGCTAACCTCATTCTTATTATCTTTTTGTGACATCTTCTCAGGTTTCTTGATTCCTCCATTCCCTGTTCTCTTCTAGATCAAAGGTGCCCAGGGCTAGGCTATGGATCTGTCTCTTTTCTGCACATTAGGTGATTTCATTTGGGCCCATTGCTTTGTGTCAGCTTTAGGCTGATGACATGCAAATTTATAGCTCCATCTTTGGTCTTCCCCGCTAGCTAAGGACTATGTATGTAACTGTCCACCTGACCACATTGTTTGGATGCCTAATGGACACTCCAAAGTTAATATGTCCATCAGACAGTTTCCCCTTGAATTTGTTTTCCCCGGCTTGCCCATGGCAGTAAATGGCACCATCCACTCACTGCCTCGGGCTAAAAACATTGGAGTTGTTATTGCTTCCTTTCCTTTATGTTCCCACATCCACACTATCCTCATGTCTTATCAGTTTTAGATTCAACATTCCTTGTGAATAAAGAATCTATGTTTACTGTAACAATCCAGATGAGAGATTAGTTATGTTTTTAGATAATTCTAATAGATGTCTCAAAAACAGCTGGTTGGGGATGATGGTAACTTTCCACTGCACACCTCCAATGGTCTGATCCCTACTTAATGTCTTAAACCTTATCACACACCACACTTTCTTTGGCTGACTGTACTCTTGGTAGATTTGCCTCCTCTTGTCCTTGACACATGTCATACTCATTACTGACTCAAGGCCTTTGCATTTGTCGGTCCTCTTGTCTAGACATTGTCTTGTTTACATATTGGTTCACCTGTTTATTGTGTCTTTTCTTGCTCCCCTCACACAGAGGCTATGTTGCTCTCTTTCCTGTCTGGCACTGTATTCCCGACAGCTACGGAAGACCAGCACACAGTAATTTCCTATACATATTTGTTGATTGAATGAAAGAATGTAAGCATTTAAGGCTTACAAGTTAAATGCAAAAAAAAAAAAAAAAATCATGCTGTGATAGAAAGAGTACTGGTAGGCCCGGTGTCTACTCTTGAGTCCTGACTCAGCCACTTTGGATAACTCAATTAAAAAAAACTTCTCTACATATTTTTATCCTTACTCTCAAACATGCAGCTTCTTGTGTGTGTTAAACAAAAACAAATGACAGCCCACAGAAATGAATGTGTCGGACATCTATTTCTACATTGAGTTCACTACAACAAAAACCACTTATAATTTCAAACAAATAGTCTCTCCCCAGTAACAGTGCCCTTTTGATAAAATTTCACACCACAGGAAATCCATTATAATAAATATCTGTTCCAGTATCTGTCCACTTAGCAATGATTCTCTTTATGCTTGATGTCTCTTTCCTGATAACTATCCTAAGGACCCTCCTTTCCTTCCCTCTGAGAGTTCCAGAGTTTTAGCTCTGCCTCTGCGTACTTGCTGTTGTCATGGTAGCCTTGCTAATTTTGCTTATATATTTTTCCCCATATTTTCCCACAACCTTTGAAAAGACCAAGCGAAATATGTGCCAAAGGCTATTTCTGACTTAATGTTATAGGCATGAAAATATTTCTTTTCTTAGCCTCTTGAAAAATATTAAATGGTTGTCTCAGCATCATTGATTGAGACTATTTGTTTATTCCCAGGGCTGAAAGTTAAGGCCATTCTATTTTGATAGAACTATTTATTTAAAAGAAGCTCAAGATCAAAGACATCTCATCTAGTATGCAGGGAATGCTGTTTAACCCAAGTAATCCAAAAGTAAATAATTTATTGGATTACTCGATAGATTGAGAAATGAAGGTAGGATTTGGGTGTATTTGTTTTGCCTTTTTCTTTTTAATTACTCACTAAATAAGTGCATGCAATGTGTGAGTTTAGAAGAAAAGAAAGTCTTATTGCAAGAAGACATCCTGGTAATAACCTTACATGGTCCCAAGAAAGAACAGATCCCATCTATAGGCATGGAGCCAGGGCAGCCCTGCTGTCCATGCCTGCTTGGTGGCCAACATACTTGCATCTAAGACCTATCTTTGCCCAAGACAAAAAACAGCTGTGTGGCTGCAAGAAAGCCATTTAAACTCTCTGAAGTCCAGTTTCTTTACCTATAATACAAGAAAAAATCTCTCACATCCCTTCTGGTTCTAAGATTGAGCCATCTCATTCTTAACCAACCAAAAATTATGATAGCAGTGGGGCAAGATAGCAGGCAGTTTAGCAGGGGCGGAGAGGCCCTCATGTGAACTTCTGCAACTCCAGGCATGGATTCCTCTTCTCTCCTTTTTAAAAATTAAATGCTTGCTTCCTTTCAGTCTGATAAAATGTCATTTTGTTTCATTTGGGTTTTCATTTATTCTGGAACATGCCAGACAGATCTTGTACCAAAGTTATTTTATTGTTGTGGATAAAAGAACACAATACCCATTTTTGTTCCTTATTCTTGGCTTTTCAATGGGTTTTTGAATTGCTAATTTTTTTTGTTGTCAATTAAAAATACATCTCCACAGCCCAGCTGCTCATGGACCCATGTCGAGTGCACATCGTACATCCTTGATAGTCCAGCTTCTGTTGTGAAGTCCTGAGAAACACAGTTTATTTATTTATTTAGTGAGAAGAATCCCGATTAGTTCTTTCTGGTAAAAAGAGGAAATTGGCTAACTGTTATGGACTGAATGTTTGTGTCTTTCCCAAATTCTTATGTCGAGGCTCTAATCCCTAATGTGGTGGTATGTAGAGATGGGGCCTTAGAGAGGTAATTAGATTTACATGAGGTCATGAGAATGGGGTCCACGTGATGGGATTAGTGCTTTTATAGCAAGAGGAAGAAAAAGCAGAGCACACTTTGTCTCTCTTTGCCATGTGGGGACACAGTGAGAAGGCAGACAAGGAAAAGGGCCTTCACCAGGAACCGAATGGGCTGGCACCTTGCTCTCTGTCTTCCCACCTTCCAGAACTGTGAGAATGAAATAACTATCTGTTGTTTAAGACATCCAGCCTATTGTATTTTCTTATAGCAGCCCAAGTCAACCAAAAAACTAACTAATGGAAATATCTGAGTATAAGATAGAACGTATTGACCCTGGAGCAATAAAGGAAAAGCTGGCCGAAAGTGCTAGGAGTTGCAGGTGGATAGTCTACCACCACCTGTTTGAAAGGCTTTACCATTTAGTCAACTCAGTACGGAGACCTCAATCAAATGAAGTGCATACAACCACAGTCACTGGTCTATCAGCTCCAATCGGGAAACCCTTGAAAATGTGACACAAGCAGTTTAGGCAAAATTAGAGAAAACGTTTATAAAGCTCATGATACAAAAAGTAGTGCATGATTTAAAACATCATCAGATGGGTTTAAGTGAATTTGTGGATAAAGATGTATTGCACATTAATAAAGGAAGTCACGGACATTTGAAATAGATACTTGATCTGAGAAACACTGCTGCTTATAGCCTCAAATATTTTGAAGTTGACAACATGCACAAAATGTACTTTGTTGCCACTCTCAGAGACAGCGTATCACACTAACTGGCTCATTAATTTGACCTATTATGGCATTTCTTATGATCTTACATTCCTATGACCTCCTTGAAGGCTCATTTGGCCTTGAAGCACCACAAGGTGAAAAAAAATCTCAAAATTAATCAAGAAGTTGCCAGAGTGCTTTTACACAGGCTTAGCAAATTGTCAGCTTATCCTTGAAAGAACAACCTTCACCAGAACCTTTTTCCCTATGACAAAGGGGAGGAGAAGCGGATTGTGAAGTTGCTGTCAGACACTAGGTTTCCTCTCTAATTCTCATTCACCGTTCAGCCAGATACAGAAAAATCTTGAGTTCAAATATTTAGACAATCTCCGATGAAGGAATACAGAGCTATTCATTCCTGAGACTTTCATGGGAAGGCCTGGTTAACCAGACACAATGGGCAAGCAAAGTGTCTGGCATTGCTAGTAAGAAATCAAAACAGACTCAGCCTGAGGTAAACAAAGCCACACGGAGCAATGAGGATAATGCAACATGCATGTCTATTTCAAAATACCGTAATCTTAAAGGTGTGTTCTCTTGAATCCATATGATTGAATGAGAAAGTAATTAGGTACCTAGGTGTGATTACTTTGACTTATGTCTAAGATGCACAAAATTTTTCAGCCAGAAGCAACAGAATGGGACAGCAGTCACCTACGAATAGATCTGTTTTGATGAAAAACACCAGTATGCAAACTGTTTTTCCAGAAGGTGGACACTTACTCCTGAGGTGGTTGACTCTTTCACCTATTTGTTATGTCTGAAAAATTAATGCTTGTTCTGCAACTATAAACCAGCCATAAGTGAAAGCAGCTTTGCCAGCATTGTCTGAGTCATTAGAAGAGTCAACCAGTTGTTCTCCTGTCCTTTCTGCGTGGCTGAATTTCCTTAATGACCAATTCATTGTGTGTCTTCAAGCATGACATCCGAAAAGCTGTGATGTCTTTAATGAAGGATCCATTAGTCTTTCAAGAATGTGAACATGTGAAGTTGAAAAACCTATTCAATAAGGTATCTCCTTGAAAGAACGCTAATCTCACTGGGAAGTACATATATACAAAATATAACTTCTTCATGCATGTTTAACTGAGCAGAATGTTTTTTGGAGTTACATTAGCTGACCCTGAGAAGAACACAGGCTTAGTTTACTAGATATCTTCCGTTTTCATAAAATTGCTAAAATGCCACTTTTCTCTTCAATCCACATTTATATATGTGGCAGAACATTCTTTCTCAGAACAGAAGCCATTGTACGGTCCTGTTTCTGTGTTCTTTGACCTTGGCAGCACACCATCTCCAAGATCCCACAATCATAGACAGTCACCCTGCTGTTGTGGGCAGACGACTGCCTTGCACAAACCTTTCTGGTGCCATTGGAAGTGACTCTCTGGAGACAAAGCCCAAGAATGACCCCGAGTATTACGTCTTTGTACATTCACTCCTGCATTTCATCTTCGCAGTTCTAAATCTATTCAAAGGTCTTTCTGTTTGAGCTTCTAAAATCTAGTATATCCTCTGCTGAATCGAGAGAAAAAAAAGATGTAATTATAATACATCAACTGCCCTTGTTCTGCACATTAACACAGTAAGAGAAAATAGGAGTTTTTAATAGAAAAAATAGATGTTTTGCTCTTATTTCATGTATTTGTAAATAATGCAATATATCAGGAGTTAATTTTAAGGTAGTCAAGTGTGATTCATCACCATTAAGTCACTTTTACCAAGGAAAATAACCCAATATACTTCTATATGATAGAAGGAGAAATAAAGTATATTTCATTTTAACACAGAAATACAATTTTGTCCCGGAGTATAATTGGATTAGTGGTATAGGAAGGCAATTCTTAATAGGGTTTTATTGTATTTTCCCTAAAGTTGCATAATAAAGGCACTTACCTGAAGAATCATCTGAATGCCTCTTTCTTGGTATATTCCATGGTATCCATTGAACATGTTCACTTGTCAGACTTCTATGATAGTATTAATTTTTTATCATATTAAATATTTGGATAATGATTATTTGATAAAAATCAGAGTTAATAAAGAGTTCAGCAAGCAAAATATTGGTCTACTAAGCAACTTTGGGGGTCAGGGAGGGTTGAAGCTTATCGCTTTGATTACGTGAGAGGTGAGACTACGATAAATACCGTGAACTAGGGTCTTGCCTGAGCCAGACCCCTTGGATACAGACATGTCTGGTCATCTCTGAAACCCTGCAGGGCACTGCCCCGTCATTGCACAAAGGACAAAGGATGGAGGAAATTTCTTGGGAGAGGACGCCTTCTGAGAAAGGCGGAGGAGGAGTTAAGCTTGACCCAATAACAAAGACTTAATCTTCAGAAGGAAGCAGAGATTTTGAGTTCGGCACAGAGTCTTGTTTGTTTGTAGCTGAGTTGTCTTCCAGGACAGCCCCGTGGCCTCCTTCCTGTGGATTCTGAGTTCTGTGAAGTGTGTGTGTAAGAAACCTGGGTGAGAAGGATGGTTTTAAGTAAAAACTGAAAGCACTGATTGACTAGGGAATCTATCAGACACTGTCTGATACCAATACTGGTAAGACGCAACACAACAAGTGGGAAGAGTGTCCACTTTGTAAACAAACAAACAAACAAAAAACTAAATAACCCCCCGAAACAACATCCCCACCCCATAAAACAAAGAACAAATAAACAAAAATACTCTGCTTCTTTGATTGCTGAAAGACTCCATACACGTGTAGTGTGTGAAATTGCAGGGCAAAGTGGAAAGTGATGTAGCTCAGCAGAAATGCATTGCTGTGTTGTAGGATTTAGAGGAAGAGGCCATAGAACTGGAGAGAAGATGGGGAAGAAGAGAAAATGAGTAACTGAGGCCACCTGTATTATGATTAAATTTTGTGATGATGAACAAAACGCTTAATTGCTTTCTTCCATTTTAAAATTATTAAAATGGATGTTAATACAACTGGCTCACTTTCATGTTTAATGAGCAGTGGAAATTTTATTGCTTTAAAAGTTTTTAAAACAGTTTTCTAAGGGATTTGCCTATTTATGACTAGTATTTCCTATTAGCATTGAAATATTAGAAAAACTCTATTCTTGACCCCCTACTTAGCATGGATAGCTATTGCAAATTGGAAAGTGTATGGAATATAAGGTTCACTGGATTCCTCACTCTTCTGGGCTCCCCAAAAAGTTGACTTAAAATTATCCCACTAATTTAGGGTTTCTCATTATTTTGGACCAGAAAATTTTTTGTTTTGAGAGACCATCCTCTGCATTGCATGATGTTTATTTGTATCCCTGACTTCTCCCCTCTAGATGCTTGTAGCATATCCTTACCCCATTATTACAATATAACACATCTCCAGACATTGCCAATGTCCCCTGGGTGGGAGAAGGGGAGAGAATTGTTGCAAATTGAGAATCACTGCTGTAATGTAGTCATTTGAAGCAAAATACTTGAAGAAAAAATCATGTTAGAATTGACTATAAAGTTACCAAGATAATATTAACATCGGCCGGGCGCGGTGGCTCAAAACTGTAATCCCAGCACTTTGGGAGGCCAAGGAGGGTGGATCACGAGATCAGGAGATCGAGACCATCCTGCCTAACATGGTGAAACCCCGTCTCTACCAAAAGTACAAAAAATTAGCCAGGCGAGGTGGCGGGCGCCTGTAGTCCCAGCTACTCGGGAGGCTGAGGCAGGAGAATGGTGTAAACCCGGGAGGCGGAGCTTGCAGTGAGCTGAGATCCGGCCACTGCACTCCAGCCTGGGCGACAGAGCGAGACTCCATCTCCAAAAAAAAAAAAAAAAAAAAACAAACAAAAAACAAAAACAAACAAACAAACAAAAACATTAACATCCTGATGCATTCTTTACTTAATTCTTGAGATATTTTTCTTAATGTGGGAATGTCATAGATGTTTAAACTGAAAAACAATACTAGCTGCCATTTATGCTATTTATTGAGAATTTTCTGTGTGTCCCACATTGTATTAAGCACTTTATCAACATACCACTCAATTCTTGCAACTATTCCTTGCAGTTGATATTATTATCTGTCTCTTTCAGAGAAGTCTAGGGAAGTAAAAGAGCTTTCTCAAAGTTACACAGCTAGTCACTGAAATACATAGTATTTAAGTCCACATCTACATGGGTACAGGCATTGGAGATTTACTTTGTGCCTCAGTCAAGGTCCCTGAAGAAAAATGCCCACTCCAATGGGGTAACCCAGGAGACCTTACCAAACAACATATTTACACATGAGAGCGGGAAAACTGACAAAGAATCATGAAGCCCCCTTACCAAGATCTGCCAGACCTTATGCTAGGTCTGAGGGGCTCAGGAAAAGGAGTAGTGACCATAACCCATAACGAGTGGATGGAACTTCAGAGGGGACTGACAGACAGGAGCATGGAGGGATACAATCAACTCAACAGCTGCTAGGCTGGAGGGCACCTGTGGGTGGGAGCACCTTAAAACCTTCCACCCTTTGAATTCCCCTTGATGAGCACCCACATCCAACAGGACACCATGGGCAAAGGACCCTGTGGCTGTTGCATCCATACAGGATGAGCTTCCAGGGCTCAGAGCTGGCTAAAAGTAAAGAATGGATCTGAAGGGGCAGAGGGAAAAATTCCAGGCTGTTTTAACCTTAATAAACCTTTATATAATTCAGATTTTCATTAAATATTTTTGAGCACCTACACAGACCATGGTAATAACTATTGGTGATAATGTACTGTGGCAGGTGTCAGCAAACTTTTTCTGTGAAGGGCCAGTTAGCAAAAATTTTAGCCTCTGTGGGCCATATAGTGGTATCTGTTGCAACTACATCTGCTGTTGTAGAGCAAATGAATGAATAAGTCCAGTAAAATTTTTTTTTTTGGTCCAGAGGTTGGAGTTTGCTAACCTTTCTGCTATAGAAAAACACAAAGCTACATACCATGCATACTAAATTTTGTCAAGTCATTGTTTCTCCAACTCCAAAAGTTAGGAAAAAATATGGTTCATATATATATGTGTGTATATATACGTGAATGTGTATACACACACACACACACACACACGAGACACAGACAGATCACCCTATCTAGGCTTACAAAATTCAAGTCATCTTGCAATAGGATTTGTAAGTTTCACTTTTTGTTATTTTAACTCCATTATTGCAAAATTAGGTTGAATGAAGAGATTGACTTTGTATTTAACATACTTTTTTTTTTTTTTTTTTTTTTGAGACTGGGTCTGTCTCTCTCACTCAGGTTGGAGTGAAGTGGTGTGAGTGATCATGGCTTACTGCTGCCATAACCTCCCAGGCTCAGGTGATCCTCCTGCTTCAGCCTCCTGAGTAGCTGAGACCACAGATATGTGCCACCACACCCAGAAATCTTTGAAAATTACTTGTACACATGAGGTCTCCCTATTTTGCCCAGGATGGTCTTGAACTGCTGGACTCAAGTGATCCTCCCGCCTCAGACTCCCAGAGTGTTGGGATTACAGGTATGAGCCACCATGTCTGCCATTTTAACACACTTTTAAAGCACAATATGGTGCTTACTGGAAAGTGGGGAAAAACAAATAGAAGAAACAGAACTGTTGTTTATGAAACCAGCAAACCTGTGGGAAAAAATGATATTGATTAATGGTGTATGGAAAACAGTTTAAATGTAATTATAGTGTCTGTCGAAATAACCCTTATTAAAGTGGGACCAATTTTATAAGGTCAGGCCATTCAGCTCTGAGCTGATGCTATACAGTTGTTCCCCATTATCCACAGTTTTTCTTTCTGCAGGTTCAGTTACCTTCTGTCAGTCATGGTCAGAAAATAAACGAGCACAGTATAAGAAGATATTTTTAGACAGAGGGAGGGAAAGACAGAGACAGACACCACATTCATTTGGTTTTCATTATAGTATATGGTTGTAATTATTCTATTTTATTGTTAGTTATTACTGTTAATCTCTTACTGTGCCTAATTTATAAATTAAACTTTATCGTAAGCATGTTCGTATAGGAAAAAACATAGTATATATAGCGTTTGGTGCTTTCCACAGATTCAGGCATCCACTGACAGTCTTGAAATGTATTTTGATGGCTTGTGGATAAGGGGGTATATTAGTCCATTCTTGCATCGCTAAGAGGAACTACCTGAGATGGGTAATTCATGAAGAAAACAGGTTTTTAAAAAATTAATTTTTATTTTATTTTAAATTCCAGGATACAAGTGCAGGATGTGCAGGTTTGTTACATAGGTAAACGTGTGGCATGGTGGTTTGCTGCACCTATCAGCCCATCACCTAGGTATTAAGCCCAGCATGCATTAGCTATTAATAATTATCTTGATACTCTCCCTCTCCCTGCTCCCCTGACAGGCCCCAGTGTGTATTGTTCCCCTCCCTGTGTCCATGTGTTCTCATTGTTCAGCTCCTACTTACAAGTGAGAACATGTGGTGTTTGGTTTTCTGTTCCTGTGTTAAATTGCTGACGATAATGGCTTCTAGTCCATCCATGCCCCTGTAAAGGACATGATCTCGCTCCTTTTTATGGCTGCCTAGTATTCCATAGTGTATATGTACCACATACAAAAGAGGTTTAATTGAATCACAGTTCCACAGGCTATACAGGAAGCATGGCTGGGGAAACCTCAGGGAACTTCCAATCATGGCAGAAGGTGAAGGGGAAGCAGGCATGTCTTACATGGCCGGAGAAGGAGGAAGAGAGTGAAGGGGGAGGTGCTACACACTTTTAAACAACCAGGTCTCATGAGAACTCACTCACTGTCATGAAAACAGCAAGGGGAAATCTGCCCCCATGATCCAGTCACTTCCCACCAGGCCCCTCCTCCAAAATTGAGGATTACAATTTGACATGGGATTTGGGTGGGGACACAGCCAAATTGCATCAGGGGTGGACTGTGTTAGTCAGATGGTGGTGCCAGAAAGTTTATATTTTATAGAGAGTATTAATTTCATCTCAAGATCCTAGGGACAAATACTGAAATTTCAGTGAGGTACCTTTCTCTCTTTCTTCCTCGCTCCCACGCTTTCTTCCTTTTCTCCTTCCTTCTTCACTTCTTCTCCAGCTCTCTGTCTCTTCCTGTCTTTTCTTCTTTCTTCTTTATATTTAAATGCAAGTGACATTGTCTTGATGAAGCCCAACCCATATGTCATGGGACTCTAGCATCCTTCTCTGGTTTCTTTAGGCATCTCTGGCTTCAACTGCAGCTGCCAATTTTATTAGTCACTTTGCCATTCCAAGTGTGCCACCCTATTGTATGCCTTGATTTTCCAAATGTGACAGTGTTCCTCTTCCTTGATCCCCAGTCCCCTTGCCCATTAAAACGTCCCCATGTATAGTGAACTTTATTAATGCATCTATAAGATGTAGGAGCCCTTGTAATACAAACAACTTATAATTGATTATTTGGCAAATTCATAGATTGTCTAAAATCCTTGACTAACTCTCTTTGACAGTCTCTAGCCTCCAATGCATTTGGCTCTCATCCAATCCCTCTCCTTTCTCCTGGCTCCTGGAAACACCATGTTTTCCAACAAATCTCTTCTACCTTATCAAGGGCAGCATTTGGGGTCTCTCAGAGCTTCACTCTGCATATTAAAATAATCCCTGATACCCTGTGCTTGCCAATGGACAGGCTGCTCTGGCTTGTCCCAATCTCCCCTCCTCCACCATCTGTAAGGGGAAGGAAGGAGCCAGAGGAATTATTTCTCCCCTGATATGAATTAATTAACCTTCCCTAGAGGGCAGACACAAAGAGTCTTGTTCAATTTAGAAAAAAATAGACTTGATCTTCATTATGCATTATAATTTTGGCAACTGCAGCATGCAAGAAGTGTAGATTTTATCCATTAGTTTTTGTGTGTTTTATATCGTTCAATTTTAGTTTTTTTTTTTTTTTTTTTTTTTTTTTTTTTTTTTTTTTTTTTTTTTTTTTTTTGCCTGCCTGCCACTCTCACCTTTGCAAAGGTAATAAGATCCTATTGACCATGTAATGGGAGAGAATGGGCCCCAGAATAGCTAAGAGTCTCTTTTTCACAATTTTTATTTGGGGTTATACTCCTGGCAAAATATAGAGACAATTGAACAATTTGGGTTTATTTTTAAAACTCCTCTGTCAGGCTTTCAAAAAAATTGTATTTTATTTATAGAAGCCTTCTGTTTTCTTCTCCCTCTTCTTTAATCACTCTCTCACTTGAAAGTGAACAATTAAGCAATTAATTGAATAATTTAGGTCTCAAATCCCATTTATTTTAAATTATACATATAAGATCCTCTTTGTCCTACTTAATCTTACATTTTGAAGAGCCAATAACAAAGAACAGATGGGATGGGAAAAGTTTTTTTTCTAAGAACAGTTAGATGAATAGAGAGCTGGAACTAGTATGTTTAACTTCTGAGATACTGATTGGGATAATCACAGCATAGCTGAGAAGAACCAGAGATTGGCTCTTGGTGTAACAAGAATCCCTTCTCTAGCAGTTTCCTACTTCCTGTGGTTTTAGCCTTTTTGGATATTAGTCCTAGGAATGAGCCAAGTGCAATGAGTCAGGTTGAAGTGGACAAGAAATATGTGGTGTTATAAATGGCATAGACCTGAAAGTATTTATAAAATGTGATCCAGTGAGCACTGAAAAAAAAAGACACAGAATATCTTGGCTTTTATAAAAGCTTATTTTACGGAAATTATGTACATCATAGCCCAAGGAATCGTAACTACATTTCTTTTTGAAATAAAAAGCTACATTACTATAATGTTGATGTTAAGGAAACCTGTAGAGGAGAAATTCTGATTAAAATTAATTCCGGTTACTATGAAGGGAAAAGGCAACCAGCCAAAGTAGGGGCAAAATGAAGTATATGCCTCAAGGAAGAGCAGTTTCAGACTATAAAAATGTGAGTCTAGAAAAGGAGGAAATAGGGATAATTTGTTTAACTAAGTAACGAAACTTAAAGGTAATCTAAGTAATGGTTTCTAAAGTAACCTAAGGTGCAAAACCCTCAACTGTGAAAATTTAACTCTCAATGAATGTTAATTTATAACAAGAAGGTATATCCCCACATATTGAATAACAAAAGGAGTTTACAAAGAAATATCCAAAACATAAACTCATAGAGAGAAATGGATGGCAGGGACTCATTCCTGGGCACTTTCGAAATTAGATTATTATTTTACTGCATCAAACTTTGTGGTTAGCGTGGAGTTGGTATCACCAACAAAGCTCTCTTAGTGAGGATAAAGGCACAAATTCCTTCTCTGTAAAATTCAGTTGAATTCAATCGGATTCTACAAATGTTTTTGAAGGCTAGATGATCTCTGGGGGCCTTTTGAAATACCATTCTGACTTGCAGAAGTCATAGTTCGATATTGCTACTTGCTGGGTTAAGAAGAGTTTTGACCAGAGCATTGGGGTACATTTTGAAGTTTCCTTCTGTTTCCTCTTCTTTCTTGACTTTCTAGAAACTTCTCCTTGTAATTTGTTTATTAATTACTGTTTTTCTCTCTCAGTTCTCCCAGTTTCTTTTTAGCATTTTAATCCCTTACTCTCTTGTGGTGAGTTCTTTATGGAACCAAGTCTCTTTGATGAACGATTCTCAAGCTCATTTTCCTTTCTGAGCCCTACCATGCATGATACCCGATTTTAACAAGGATTCCGAGAACAATGGTGGTTTCTGAGACTTTCAGTGCAAAGAAGATGCCAGAATGACAATTGTTCGCATCTTGAAAATGTACACAGGGATGAGAGGTGAAATCTCCTTTTATCCTTGCATTTGTTTTCTGCTTTATTCTTGAGGCATTCGCACAAGGACATGCCACACAGATCGCTTTTTATGTGCACCATTTTACCTTCACCCTCAGATCAGCTACATCATCCATTATCACCAAGTAATAAAGCTCCTGCCACTGCCACCCTAGTCTAAGGTAACGGCATCTCTCTCCTGGCTACCACAGCTGCTTTCTAATTGGCCTCCTGGCTTCCACTCTGATTTCCCTGCAATTCACTCTCCACGTGACAATCAGGGTGGTCTTTTAAAAGTAGGGTCAGATTTGCCTGAAACACTGTAAAGGCTTTTTATAATACTTAAGATACAATCCAAACATGATGTGATCCCCGCCTTCTCCCATACATCATCTTGCACTGCTCCCCCTCTTGCCTACTATACCCTGGTACCACTCACCCCACAGGCCTGTTCCTCGGTGGGCACCGCTCATTCCTCCATTCACTCCGTGCCCACCCTCTGCTGTCACATACCTGTTGATTACATCGTCACTTTTGCAGAGAGGCTCTCCCTAACCAATCAGTCGGTAGTAGCCATATACGACATCATATCACCTCTTTCAATTAACTCCATACCCTTACCATTAAGGGTGCTTGCCTTCCTTGTTTATTCTTCTTGTGCTTAAGCTGCCTTCACCCAATGAAATACAGACCTTATTTATCTGCTTATTTATTTAGTGAGACAGAGTCTCCCTGTTGTCACCCAGGCTGGAGTGCAGTGGCGTGATCTCGGCTCGCTGCAACCTCCGCCTCCTGGGTTCAAATGATTCTTCTGCCTCAGTCTTTTCAGTAGCTGGGATTACAGGCACCTGCCACCATGTCCAACTAATTTTTGTATTTTTAGTAGAGACGAGGTTTTGCCATGTTAGCCAGGTTGGTCTCCAACTCCTGACCTCAAGTGATCTGCCCGCCTCCGCCTCCCAGATTTCTAGGATTACAGGTGTGAGAGCCACCATGCCAGGCAAAATACAGATTTTTTTTTTTTTTAAGTTATACTTTACATTCTGGGATACATGTGCAGAATGTGCAGTTTTGTTACATAGGTATACATTTGCCATGGTGGTTTGCTGCACACATCAACCCATCATCTAGGTTTTAAGCGCCACATGCATTAGATATTTGTCCTGATGTTTTCCCTAATGCTTGCCCCCCATCCCCCAACAGGCCCTGGTGTGTGATGTTACCCTCCCTGTGTCCATGTGTTCTCATTGTTGAACTCCCACTTATGAGTGAAAACATGTGATGTTTGGTTTTCTGTTCTTGTGATAGTTTGCTGAGAATGATGGTTTCCAGCTTCATCCATATCCCTGCAAAAGACATGAACTCATCCTTTTCTTATGGTTGCATAGTATTCCATGCTGCATACGTGTCACATTTTCTTTATCCAGTCTACCACTGATGGACATTTGGGTTGGTTCCAAGTCTTTGCTATTGTGAATAGTGCTGCAATAAACATATGTGTGCATGTGTCTTTAGAGTAGAACGATTTATAATCCTTTGGGTATATACCAATAATGGAATTGCTGGCTCAAATGGTATTTCTGGTTCTAGATCCTTGAAGAATCGCCACACTATCTTCCACAATGGTTGAGGTAATTTACACTCCCACCAACAGTGTAAGAGCATTCCTATTTCTCCACATCCTCTCCAGTATCTGTTGTTTCCTGACTTTTTAATAATTGCCATTCTAGCTGGTGTGAGATGGCATCTCATTGTGGTTTTGATTTGCATTTCTCTAATGACCAGTGATGAGGAGCTTTTCTTCATATGTTCGTCGGCTGCATAGAAGTCTTCTTTCGAGAAGTGTCTGTTCATATCCTTCGCCCACTTTTTGATGGGGTTGTTTGTGTCTTTTCTTGTAAATTTGTTTAAGTTCCTTGTTGGTTCTGGATATTAGCCCTTTGTCAGATGAGTAGATTGCAAAAATTTTCTCCCATTCTGTAGGTTGCCTGTTCACTCTGAGGATAGTTTCTTTTGCTGTGCAAAAGCTCTTTAGTTTAATTAGATCCCATGTGTCAATTTTGGCTTTTGTTGCAATTGCTTTTGGTGTTCTAGTCATGAAGTCTTTGCCCATGCCTATGTCCTGAATGGTATTGCCTAGGTTTTCTTCTAAGGTTTTTATGGTTTTAGCTCTTACAGATCTTTATGACAGCGCCTGGCTTGCTCATCTGCTTCCTCAGAGCATAGGATAGTGTTGGGTATGCAGCAAATGCTGCACGTGTCTACTAAGTGAATAAAAATCTTTACATTTTCTACCTGGCATGTCACACTGCAAACAAACGATAAAAAATCTAGGTCCATTACTCATCCAATTGGTTAATTGTGTCCCCTGTGTAAATAATGAGATAAAATGTACATTTCCTATAATAACACAGAGTATCTCTAATGTGCTCCTTTTGTTAACAAGGAATTTCTGCTACCCTTGGACTGAAAGTAATTTGATATTTTTTTCATTACAAATCTTACGCATTTGAATATTGGATTCGTTCTTCAGCATTAAGACAGATTATTTTATCTTCCCCTTCTATCTCTTTAATTTTAGTTTCAGTTCAAGATATCCATAATTTTAGGATCCTAAGGCCAAATGTTTTAAAGATCTTCATATTTCCGAGAAGCATATTGGAGAGGTCTGTCCTTGAGTTCGTGGTGCCTGATGAGAAAACCAGTGGATTGTTCATGCCCAGGGGCACTTTATTTCTTTAAATTGACCCTAAGTAGCAACACTAGGACTGTGGCGGAAGCCAGACATCACAACGAGTTCTGTCTAATGAAGCTTCAGTTTTAATATTAGAAGCTGGAGGTAGTGCCCAGAGGTTGCAAAGTTGGAAAAACAAATCTCTGACTTGCTCAAGCTGAAAGCACGAAGTGCATAAGGACTTAGGGCTGATTCAAGCATATATCTATGACCCATGCTTACAGGGGCTTACGAAGCCAACTCATGTTGTTAAAGCCCCTGTTTGAAAACGAGTTGTAATTTATTTAAGGGGTGTCTGATCCTTAAATCCATGACCCATTTCACTAGGCCCATTCCACATAAAGATCTAGACTCTGAAATAACGTTTATTAAACTGTAGCAGGAAGACCCCATTCGTGAGTTGTAAAATCAATTCAGTGGGTCAGTAGGGTCTTTTTTTAAAAGGAAGTATAATAAAGTTAAATCAAATAGAAAGTATCAGAGGGGATCATGCATTGTAAAGCTTCCAACAGTTTCATCAAAATTTTCTATCAGTTATATGACTATAGCATGTGTGATATCATGATGTAAAATACATTTCTCACAATGGGGTCAAAAATTTGTGAAAGCCACCAGAGATTATTGGATTGGGTTGGATTGGGTTCATCTGCCATAAAATGAAGAATAATTTACAGAGAGAATTTTCCCCAAGGGCAAAAGGACCAGTCCCCAAATAGGCGCAAGTCAAACTGTCTCTTAACTTTGTGAAGTAGAAAACTGCTGAAACACAGAAGAGAAGACAGTGGACTCTATAATTCACAATTCCCTTAAACATAGCCCCACAGTCTTTGCCACTGCTAAAACATAACTTGTTTAAAGGTGTTTTGATCTCTCCAACAGAAGTTCAGCAGTTTGAGGTAGAAGTGGCCATATAATTCTTCTGTATGTCTTGTAATGTGAATAACTTAGTACTCATATGAAACATTTTTGTTAATTGACCAATTGAAAAAATACAGAGGCGGGTAACTAAAGAAGATGAGATCTAGTCTGTATTATTTTAACTAGCTCAGCATTATAACCCTGTAGCTTTGCCCATCATCCCTGCCTGTCAGTAGCGTACCTATCAACTTTCTATCTGCGTGTGTTTTCAAGCCAAATCTGTTTTGAATGTATTTAAAAAAAAATAGGCCATGACATAGTTATCAGTCATTAAAAGCACCTTTTTATGGTGCTTTTTGGAATAAAAATTCCAAATAGCTTATCACAATCTATTCCAGTTTTTCAATCCTCAAATCTCTGATTCCATCAGGGAAAGAGATCCCTTTCTTATAGCTTGATTTGTTTTTCTTCATTATGGCAAAGTTGGAACGCAGAGGAGGTAGAAATGGTTTTAAGTTTCTGTTTGGATTCTTTTCATCTAACTCAGGTTTAGGATCAGTTCCTCCTTTACAATCCAAAGTCATTGAGTTAAATTAAACAAGAGATTCCTGAGAAGGGGAAGCGAAGCATGACAAAAACTTTGTCTCAGACACATGTCAAGCTTGGTTAGAAATTAGACCTCCCTTCGTTACTGCCAGGAAAGAAGGAAGTCTCTTTTAGTAGGACCCAGCAGGAGTGAGCAGGTCTCATGTTAGTTTTAAGTGATTTACTTTTGTATTTCTCTTTTATAGTTCACAGCAGGTCATTTTAGGAGGAATAAAAGGGCTCACTCTGCAATCTGCCTTTATTGTTTCACTGAAGAGTGGAAGCAAAACATATTTCAATCAGAAGAATTATACCTGAGTGCTATAAATGTTTCCACAGACAACAGAGAAAGCCCCTGATACATTTAAGGTCAGGGCTGATATTTTCAGAGAAAAGGTGATGATCAACCCAGTAGGGAAATAAAATCATCTCCTATTCCAAGTGAATTATCTCATTGGGTAGTAATGAGGAGATAAGGCCAGAAATTCCAGAGGTTAGCTACCACAGATAAGATTCCCAGACTTCTAAAGAAAAAAAACACATTGCTAGGATACGCAGGGACTCCTGTGGAACTTGAGTGCCACTGTTTTATAGTGCACACACCTTTCTATTGATCAGTATTAATGAAATGAGAGGACCCCACATTGATGGATTATCAAAGACTACCTAATCCTGTTTTTTTACTATTTAATCTTTCTTGTTGCTATATGGTTAGAAATATGTGCGAACTAAATCCTTGTTTCTTCTTTCACTTGACCTTATTCTGATTCATCAAATTGATTCTCTTACACTCTGAACTATGCCAATTATTGTGTCTGTCAAGCCGTACATTCATTAGAGTATCGGGGCTAATGGACATGCTGTAAGAGCACATTCATCTTTAGAAATACGGTAAAAGCTAATTCTTTTGGCTCAGCAAAGCTCAGGTTGACATCTTGCCACTCTTCTGCTGCCAGGAATATCTGGTGACTTAATGAAGCAAAGATCTTAAGCACACAACTCAGTGGCTTATTCAATATCAAGGTTTGCACTAGAGTCCGTGAAAAGGGATTAACACTTTCAGTTCTACAAAAGCCCGGGCGATGAGTTGAAACACCAGAGGACTCCCAGAATGGACAGTTCATCAGAAGGATTACAGAGTAACTTGTACTTCATGAGCCCATTGATCTTCCTTTTCATATGGTATTTAAAAAATAATCTTTTATATGCCGGTGGTAATGCAACTGGATTAGTGGAGCTAACGGGCTGTGACTATTTAAATATTAATTGGGACAGCAATGTCTAAATCAGTGGTTCTCAACCCTGACTGCATATTAGAAATTACCTAGGGAGTTTTTAAAATTTGCCAATGCCTAGTGCCTATGTCCAGAGACATCACTTTAATTGGTCAGGGATGGTGCCCTGACATCAGGATATTTTAAAAGCTCTCCAGGTGATCTGCCTGTGTAGTCAGCATTGAGCACGACTAATAAATAAATGCTAAAATGGAATAGCTTTTTGTTACCAGAGCACCGAACTCAAACATTCTATTCTTTTAAAGATTCTCCATGTGTGTATGTTTCCTTAAAAAAATGGAGCAAGCATCCTGTTTCGTTCAATCTCAATTACTTTGGCCTTTGCCATGTGATAACATAGTATGGGCTGTTTGAATGCAATTAAAATATTTTGACCAAGTTTAGGAAGCCTTTTGAAATCTCAAAATACACTCAAGAAGAAATTTAGGATCTAGAGAAGTATCTTGGATTTTTTGCAGTGTCATGGAATTTGGTTATTGGAGCAAAAATTGCAAAATATACCCAAAGACTCTTGCCGGTCCAGTAAGCAAGCAAGCAAACAAACAAACAAAAAAACCCTCCTTAAATCTGTTTTGTTTAGTTAGGTAAACTCACTAAAAAGAAGCAGACAATCATTTATTCATCAATTTGTGCCAGAAAAAAAATGTTATTTTTTTTTATAAGGTAGTGGTATATAAAGAGGAGCAATAATGGAGATGTGCCAGTAACTGCCTATGGGGTTTCGATCAAGGCCCTCAGCCTTGCTGGGCCTCAAAGTCACATAGTTGGTGGAGGAGCTGGAGTGAGTGTCTGCCACTCTTGTCTCATACTCTGTGCTGGGCTGTTTTGGAAAAAAATGATGAGGACTGAGCCGGTAGAGAAAGAGGTGGAAAGGACTTGCATTGGCCCCTTCTGTAGAAGATGAGTATGGTTTTCAAATTTCTCTGCAGGCTGCCCCTCCTAACTCTGTGTGCACACTTGCTTGAGCTCTTGTGGAAGTGGCGGTCTTAATTCACTGTTCCGTTCTAGATTCCAACTTCTAGTTGCTGGCTGGTTTACACAGGACACTCACTAAACTAACTAAATGAAACAGGCTTAAGGGTTTTTTTTGTTTGTTTGTTTGCTTGCTTATTGGATTGATAAAGGGTCTTTGGGCATATTTTGCATTTTATGTTCTGATGAACAAATACCTCGACACTGCAAAAAATCCAAGAGACTTTTCTAGAGCATATATTTCCTCTGAAGAAGAATGACCAGGCCAAGGGTGTTCCCAGCAACAATACCAAGGGCGCAACTGGTGATCTGGATCCAGAGCCAGGACCTTGCTTTCCTCTACTCCTCTTCACTCTGACCTTTCGTTTCATCCACAAAACCCTGTTCATGGTTTTGCCAATTTTCCTCTGAGGTGGAACCACCTTCATAAAGGGCTTCTGTACCTTGAAGAGTAAGTTATTGTTTTTCAGGTGGTTTCTTAGTAAACTGCTATCAAAAAGGAAAGAAGCCCAGTGAAGGCAAAGAGGGATGTAATTTCTTTTAGAGAAAACTGGAACCTAATTGGCCGAAATTCCTACAGTCCTTTTGTGCCTCTTCTCTCTTTTTCTTTCTTCTTTTGTTGCAAAAATGCAAAACTTCTACACTTCTTGTTGTTTTCTCTCCTTATATTTGTTTTCCTAAAATATTTTGGTAACGTTTACACTTTTCTCTAAATTTACTAACTTTACAAATTCTTTTTCTAATAATTGTAATACATTTCCTTCCTCTAATCCAAATTTCCTCTCTCATCAATCTAGCCATGCAACATCTTCTAACTTTTATGTGTCTTTCTAATTTGATTGCTGTATAAAAAGACCCCATTTATGACACATTTTTTGGTTTTTCCTTTATTTCTTTTCTTATTTAATGATGAATTTTACAATGCAACACTGAAAGAATAGTGTAACCTTTCATTATGATAATGCAATTCTTCCACTCTATTCTTATAAAAGTGACTACCTCTTTATCAAACCTAATTGCTAAACCCAGAAACAGTGATTCTTGTCCATCATAAATAACTTTGTTCTGCTTCTTGCCCACTTTTTCTTTTTTTGCATATTGCTATCTTCTACTGCATTCTGCCTGCCCCATAACATACACACACTGTTTTCTGGTATTTTTTTAATGGTATATTTCAAACATGCAGAACAGTACAGAAAATGACACTGAATACTTGCTCACCAATGAGTTCAGTGAAATCTTGACATTTTCTAAATCTGTTTTAGTTATTTCAAAGAAATAAAACCTGCAGAAACAATTATAGTCACCTGAGTATCCCTTTCTCTCTCTTCCCATTCACCTTGGAGGAGGCCAGAGATCTCCTTCAAGGTAAGTGTTACCTTAAATTTGTTGTTTATCACTTCTATGCATGCATTTTATCATTATTAAACACATACATCAAAAAATAAAATATAGATTTTTAGCAAGTGACATTTTATGAAGTACCATTCTGTAAACTGCTTTTTTGGCTCAATATTATGATTTTGAAACACATGGCTCAAATTTATTTATTTTGCCTTCCCTATCATGTACTATGGAATATTCATGCAATTCATGTAGCCGGATGATGGACACTTTAGTCTTGTTTCTAGTTTTGAGTTATTATAGGCAACGTTTCAATGAACATTTTTGTTCTTGTTTCCTTGAGCAAATGGGTCTGATTCCTTCTGTGTTCCCAGTGCTACGTTAGTTGTTGTAACAGCACCTCCAAAATTAAACTTTCTTGCCACTTACTGCCATGGGGCTGAAAAGCAAATTTCCTTGTTTCTATTTCATTTTAGTACACTCTGGAAATGTCAATAGTAAGGTTCTGACCAGAACAATTAAAAGGGATTGAGCTACCTGGTTAGAATAAAAACAGCCTGTGCTGTGAACTCTTTGTGATTCACTGGCTCCCTTACTTGTAAATGTGCACTGCTCTTGCAATAGATAATTGCTGATACGCCACATCTCCAGTCTTCCTTCTATTTTACCTTCCATTTGGAGCTCAGAGGAAATTGTTCCACATATCCCTCTAGGATGAGAGTCATTTTCATGGGTTCTTTCAGATACATACATCGCAATCCTCCTAGAGCAATCAGAGATTTGATATTTCAGATCACCTTTCTGTAAGGAAGTTGGAGTGATCTTAAACATTAAATGACAATGCAACTCTATCGTGCTGCACCTTATCCCATCTTTGCCCTGGGCTCATATTTTTTATATAATAACAGGGGAATCTTTTCTGCCAAACAGCATCGAATAATCACAACAATTGAGTAAACATAAAATTCTAGGCCATGCAATATTGCCTTTCTCTTCTCTTCTCTTCTCTTCTCTTCTCTTCTCTTCTCTTCTCTTCTCTTCTCTTCTCTTCTCTTCTCCTCTCCTCTCCTCTCCTCTCCTCTCCTCTCCTCTCCTCTCCTCTCCTCTCCTCTCCTCTCTTCTCTCTCTTCTCTTCTCTTCTCTTCTCTTCTCTTCTCTTCTCTCTCTCTCTTTCCTCTCCTCTCCTCTCCTCTCCTCTCCTCTCCTCTCCTCTCCTCTTCTCTTTTCCTCTCCTCTCCTCTCCTCTTCTCTTCTCTCTTTCTTTTCTTTCCTTTTTTTTTTTGAGACAGGGTTTCTCTCCATTGCCCAGGCTGGAGTGCAGTAGCGCAGTGGCTCAAACATGGCTCACTGCACCCTCCAACACCTGGACTCAAGCAATCGTCTTGCCTCAGCCTCCAGAGTTGCTAGGCCTACAGGTGCATGCCACCATGCCCAGCTAATGAAAAAAACTTGTAGAGATGGAGATCTCACAGTGTTGCCCAGGCTGGTCTTGAACTCCTGGTCTCAAGTAATCCTCCTGACTTGGTCTCCCAAAGTGCCAAAATTACAGTCATGTCTCACCACACCCAGCCTTGTATTGCATTTTTTAAGTGAGACTGGAGAAAGTTTGGGTCAATCATGGCAGCTCTTGCTTTGTGGAATTGCTCCCATCTTCCCAAGTTGTCTCTTATGCCTCTACAGATACAGGTCCAATTTTGCTTTTTTTCTGCAGTCTGACTCTCTTCAGGTTGGGAAGGATGCCCAGTTTACTTTACACAGCTCTCCTTGGATTCTGATGAACTCAAGGGGAGAAGACTAAGCCAGAGGGTACCTGGACCACCACTCACCTTACCCAATTTTTTGTTTGGTTTGAGACAGCCTTATATTTGACCCCTGTGATATCCTACAGAGCAGTCAACTTCTGTTCCACATGGAGTCCCATATTTTTGCAGTGAAGTAACCAAAGTGTTTCTACTTTTATCACATAATCCACCAATAATCTCAACCTGAGCCACATTTGTTCCATTAGGGAAAACAGGGCAAGGGCTGACATTAACAGAGGGGATCAATTCCTTGGATCAATATTCTGACTGAATAAGACCCATGACCCCTCAACTTTCAGTAAATGATATAACATTTGAAATGAGGAAAAGGAAAGGTAATGTCTACTCCAAGTAAGCTACATTTTTATTTGAGCTTTCATCAGTTAATCACAGCTGATTATTATCCCTCTGATTATTCCACTACTTAGGATGGCATGCATGGATAATGCTACCTCCTGGACACCAAAGTCTGATTTTTTTTGCCTTTTTTTTTTTTTTTTTTTTGAGAGAGATAGGATCTGGCAGTATTTCCCAGGCTGGAGTGAAGTGGCTATTCACAGCTACAATCATAGTGAACTACAGTCTCAAACTCCTGAGCTCATATAATCCTCCTGCTTCAGCCTCCTGAGTAGCTGAAACTACAGCATGCACCATTATACCTCAAAACCTGAATTTAACATAGAAGGAAAGATTGACATGCTTCCCATTGTCAAATTTTCCTTGCAGGAAGGGTTATTCTATGCATTCCCAATCTTTTGTTTTTTGCTTGTACCTATAGGCAGGTGCCATCAATATTTTTAAAAAGTCATCATAATAGAAACACTTTTGTGTACTCTAATTCTCACAGGTGAAAATGTGGCTCAGACCTAAGAGGAAGAAGAAGAAGATGAAGACAAAGAAGAAGAAGAGAACGAAAGCAAAGCAAAGCAAATTTATTTTTATTTTTTATTTTTTTTGAGACGGAGTCTCGCTCTGTCGCCCAGGCTGGAGTGCAGTGGCCGGATCTCAGCTCACTGCAAGCTCCACCTCCCGGGTTTACACCATTCTGCTGCCTCAGCCTCCCGAGTAGCTGGGACTACAGGCGCCCGCCACCTCACCCGGCTAGTTTTTCGTATTTTTTAGTAGAGACGGGGTTTCACCGTGTTAGCCAGGATGGTCTCGATCTCCTGACCTCGTGATCCGCCCGTCTCGGCCTCCCAAAGTGCTGGGATTACAGGCTTGAGCCACCGCGCCTGGCCTCAAAGCAAATTTAAAAAGCACACGATAGAGTCTTGAGAGCCTTAGTCTCAAAAGGTTTTGAGTCAGCTTACCCAGTGGGCTTGTGTTATTATCATCTAAACCATACACAAAGACCCAGCATGGTATATAAAGACCTAATACGGTATCCAAAGGACCTATATAAAAAGAAGGCAGCTCCCCTATCTTGGCTAAGGAAAAGGGCCGTGACAGGGTCTGTGCACCATTGCTACCTTATTTCCTGCCGTAAGCTCTGCAGCTTGTTGTGCTGGCATGCTCGCGTGTGAGCATGTGCTGTACCCACTACCCATGAAGCCAATTTATTTAAATCCAGGACAATCTGCTGCTGATTATTCCTAAACAGTGCTGTCTGTTTAGACTCCTATGGGGTGACACGGTGGCATCTGAGCGCTGAGTGTTGGGCTTCCCACTCCTCCATCCTAGTTCTGATCTGAGTGGGGAGGAATGATTGAGTATTACCTGCCTACCCAAGTAAGACAGCAACTTTTAAAATTAATCATTTCTTGTCAGTGAGGTTGCAGCCTTTTTCCCATTCTTCAAATTTTACTACTTAATGAGTTTGATTATGGGCTTTTACTGATGGCCGCTGATCGGGCTGAATAGATTTTAACTAGTCAGTTAATATTATGTAAAGTGTCCTGTGGGTCTATGCTTAGGCTACCTAATAGGAGGAACACATAGTTCCCATCTTCCTACATGGTTCTTGTCTTCTAAGTGCACGTATGTTTTCCAGCAAGCCCATGAACAATTTGAAAATTGTGTGTGTGCAGTGGGTAATCTCCAAATGAAACATACTGGGAGGGCCATGCCTACCATGTACTGGGCTGGACAATGGTTCAGCACTTGAGATGTCATTAGTCATCTCCGACCAGTCTGTGGAAGGTCCCCTGATTATTGCCATAGATCACAGCAACCAAATCTTTTTCCCACAAATAAACAGGAATGCCACACGTGGCTTATGGGTGTAGAGCTTCATTGGCTAAACGGCTGAGTGAGATCTGGTCAAGCAGTACTTCTCACTGCTCGCTGTCCCCACAAACCACCATACCATCCCCAACCCCCAGCAGCCTTCCCAGTTCACCGCAGTGTGCCTCCCCAGGATGATTATAAAGTGGGAAGTCACGTGGAAAGGTTTGGCGATCTCTCTGTGGACATGTGTTCTTAGGCTTAGCTGCACTTTAGGATCATCTGGGAACTTCAGGTTTTAAAACTCACTTCTAGCCCCCACAAAACAATCAAGTAATAATTTCTGGGTAAGGTCTGAGCATTGAAATTTAAAATATGCTCCCTGGATGATTTGAATGTGCAGCTGTGCCTGGATACTGCTGCTTTGGACTGAAATTCAGACTAGAGGAAAGGGATTCCGGAGGGAGAGGGTGAGCAGGGGAAACACCTGGAGGGAGGTGAGGTAGGTTTCTGTGGCTTGATTGAGGCTAGAAGATGAGGGGCCAGGTTGGGTCTAAGCGAGGCCCAGAGAATTCTCCCTCTAAAGGGTTTAACTTGGTAATTTACCCCCGGAATCTAGGAATAACCACTAGTGTTGCTTAGCTGTACCTACACTGCAATTCCTGTTAACTGCTGGAGGTCACAGCTTGCAGGAAGAGATGTTGTCTGTTCCACACATCTCTGTTGCTTGCAGAGAAGAAAAAGCCTCATACTGGAACTCCTAGGCCCAAGACTTTCCACTATGATCAACACTGAGGTGAACCATGATCTGGCGTGAAGCTGGAAACACTTGTTTGCGGGAGCCACTTCCAAGTGGACAACTAGGGGAAATGAGGCAGAAATGTTGCTTTCCCAGCATGATACTTGAAACTTGGAGTTTCAATTCAATGTTTGAATTGCAGGCAGAAAAATACAGTAACTCATAATGTAAAATACAGTAACTCATAACATGTATATGTGTGAATAGAACATGCACATCTTCCATCTTCCTCATTACCAGCTATTCGTGATCTAGGGAAGCAGACCAATTTACCCAAAACCAGTACAATAAATGATCAAGTAAGTGAATGGCCAATTCTTCAAATAGGCAGCATGCCAATTTATCCAATTGTATCCATTCGCCAAAAACTTTGGATATTCAAAAGCGGGTGAAAAAAATCACATCACATTGAAATGTAAACCTTTGTTGCTAGGAACACAAATTAAGGCTTATGTACTAATTGAAGGTATTGGCATGGGATACTAAACACACCTACACTTTATTTTAAAAGTAGAAAGTAAATAACTTTTAGACATGTGTAACAGAAATCAGAAGAGGCCAAAATAATCATGTCACACAAAAAAATGTGGGTTCTAATAAGGGGGATATGTTGACTTGGCAGTTGTTAGCAAAGAGATTCAAGACAGAACTTGCACACCTTTCAAAGTCATGGGAAGGAAGTGAGAATGCATGGGAGCTATCACTACCACTTACGATAACAATGGAAAGACAATAAGTGCAAGTCAAAAGAGCAATACATGGCTGAAAAAAACCCCACGTGAATTTGGTTAAGTCTTAAAAATAGTGAAACCTTAAATATGCTAAATAGACAGGAAATTTGAATTAGGGAAAGACAAGAACAATCATGTACTATGTTAAATGTTGGCTATCAATTGTAGAAATCACATACTAATGTTGATATACTACATGAAAACTAGTAAATGAATCTCAACGTTTTCTAAAAGCAGAAATGACATAAAAGAATTGGAGAAACATCAGCATAAACTGAAAAATTTCCATATAAAATTCTGAAATAAAAATCAGTCAACCAAAACCTTGCAGGAATCCTCAATCTATCAGAAACCATCTCATCCTATATATATTGCTAGAAGCTTTATCAGTAGTTGCTTTTTAAAAACAAATATTTTGATCAATAGATTAGTTAATAAATATGGCAGTTGGCCATTCAGCATGTGGATTTTTTTTTTTTTTTTTTTTTTGTGAATTGACTAGAACAATAAGGTACATAGAGACAGTAGAATTAGCCTCATTTTCTAGAGAAACTAGGTTAATTTCATCGATAAAGGAGCAAAGTTTCTATGTGTTTTGTTTGTCCAAGGGTATGGTTTCATTTTCCTTAGAAATCTGAAGATTATAGAGTACATTATTCAAGCTCATGTCTGACCTTTGAGAGGTACAACAAAAATAGTTCACAAAGCATATTAATTAAAGAATATTAGATAATAAATATAAAATGTAGTACAGCTAATTGCCAGAAAATCTCCTACCAAGCTTTTCAGAAACACACATTTGAGCTCTTATGGAGCAAAATGAATCTATAGCTACAGAGCTTGAAGTGCCAGTATATATGAGAAAATTGTCACTTTCAGATCTAGGATGGTATTTGGCACATGGTATGACATATGTCATGTTCACTGCAAGCAGTTTCTTCTGCATATGGTCCTTCTAGCTAGAGGAGCCCATCCACAGCCTATGTTATCAATCGTGGAGACACTCACACTGAAAATAATCTTATTTTCTGCATTAAATAGAATCAACTTATATTTGACCAAGAAAGCAATATATATTTTACTGATACATTGTTTTCCTTAAGCCATTATTGCAAAAAAAAAAAAAAAATCCTGTACTGATGGTATAGAACAGTTTCATGTCTACATACTAAATATTAACTGTATTGTAACAAGAGTTTAAGAGTGTTCACTAAATGTAGGGATTTACTATGGAGTCTCTGAGTAAAACTAACCTTAAACAAAAAATTTCCTCTTATTTTTTGCAATTTGAAAATCATTTATAGTTTTGATATCCTTTTTTCTGATGTGTAGCATTGGAGGTTTTATTGGTCAATAGCATTTAAGGATGTAACTTTCAAAAGGGAGTCTTGGCACAAATTCTTTGATTATATCTGACCACTCCGATATACTAAGTAACTAACAGGTAAATGCACCATGTTAAGTAAAACCCAATTCATTCCCTCTTAATAGGTATTTAAATGAAAAGAACTCGGCACATCATTTGTGAATTCTAATTTGATTGTTTTCTTTCAAAAACCCAGGAAAGTAATTTTAAAAACTAAAATAGACCATGATTTAAATGCTCTTTTTTTTTTTTTTTTTTTTTTTTTCTGAGACGGGGTCTCACTATGTTGCCCAGGCTGGTCTCAAACTTCTGGGCTCAAGTGATCCACCTGCCTCAGCCTCCTAGAGTGCTGGGATTACAGGTGTGAACCACCATGCCCGGCCTAAATATACTTTCTAATAGTGGAAAAATGATTTAAAAAATACGTTTTACTTGTGTGGCAAATAAATTTTTATAAACATTAAGGACACTCAGAGGTAAATTTCAGTGGCTATTTTTAAGTATTGGAAAGTATCAAGGAATTATTATTAATATCAAATAAATGGAATCCAAAAATGCCTAAGAATTCAGAAAAAAGAAAACCAAAACCTAACATTTCAATCAAAAGAATAATTCTTCACACTGCTAAAGAAATCTTTGTCACAGGATTTGTAAGAATGCTTTAGCACTTTCACCAATATTCTATGATGTCAGAGCCAGAGAATCTAGACTTTGGTAAATTACGGTGAAATTACAGTGTCGTGCTTTCTATAGTGGTACCATATTTGGTTCAGTCTCCACAAGCGAAAGCCCTTTAACTACACCTCTCTTTCTGATTGTTTTTGGATGGGTTACAGTGACTGTCCTAAGAGGTTGTCTCAGATAGTCTGCCTCTCTTTCTTCTGGGCATGTGGTAGAATTGGACTCACTGATTCTCTTTAGATTCAACATGACCGTGTGACTTGATTTGAACAATGAAATATGATTAGAGTCGATGTATCACTCTGGGTGGAAGCTTTGAAAGACTTTGTGCCATTTGGTTGTGCTCGGTTTCCCTCTCTCACGGTGGTGGGTACTTCTCCATGGAAATGTTCTGTCAGCTTGGTTCCTGCAGAAAGAGGACACACGGAACCCCCAGCTGGCCCAGTGGACATGAGAAATGAGCCTTTGTGGTTACAGGTCATTAAGATTTGGGAGACTGTTTATTCCTGCTGCATGTTTTCCATCCTTATTTCCTTAACAATAATACAAGTAACAGCAGAGTAGCTCCTCTCCCAGAAAAGAAAACCAACTAAAAGAACGTATCACAAAGTATTTGCTAAAGAGAGAGCACATTTTCTATAACACGTAAAAAAATATACAATGAGAAAATCAATTACTTTAACTGCGCTTTATAAAACTGTATTTGATTGTAACATGAGATAAAGAATTTATCACTGTCCCTACATCACTTTATTTTATTAGATAGGGGTCAGGAAACTTTTCTTTTTGTACATGAACAGATGGTAAATATTTTAGGGTTTGTGGGCCATACTTTCTCTATCACAGTGACTCAACTCTGTCACTGTAGCCTGAAATTAGCCATAGACAATATGTGAATGAATGGGCATGTTTGCAATGTTCTAATAAAACTTACAAAAACAGATGGCTGGCCTGATTTGGCCTGGTGACTAGAGTTTGCCAACCTCTGCCATTATTAATAGATAACGTATTTATAAGACCCAATACTATTAGTCCTAACAATACTGACATCTGTTATATTTTCCTATGTGACCCAAGCAAACATATTTTTAAAAAGTTAATTGCATTTTGTTTTTTACCAAGTTCCAACTAGTTTTGTGGTACAGGTGGCATAATTATCATCAATGGAGAAATTATATTTAGTATATAGTATCTAGGATGCATTAAAAGTTGTGATTTACTGAATTATATGATTTTTAACTAATTTAAACACTTTTTTTTTTTATCTTAACAGGTAAAGCCATCGAAGCACATTGAGACAAGAGGTTTGTTTGAAGTCGTGGAGGGGGTTTGCAGAAGAGTGAGATCTACAACCTTGGTTTTTGGGCATCCCCCTATTTCTATTTTATTTCCATTATTACACACTGGCTTCCAAATGAATAGAATAAGTTTAGAAGGATTAGGCCAAGAATTTTAAACAGGTTTAACATTTAAAGACATTATTTGGACTTTATCCTGGACTTTATTTAAAGATTGTGGGAACTGATTTTAGTTAATATTGAATAGAGCATGTGTTAAATGAATGCATGTGAATATGCACAAAATGCATTAAACTTCAGTTTCAGTTTTTTTTCAAGGTAGGAGGAAAAGAAAGATATAGAGTCCTGCTATTAACCTAATTTATGAGGTTTTCTTATTCTTACCTAGCTGACTAATGCTCCTTTTGTTCTCTTTATAATTCTTAGTTTCTATCTACTACCTCTGTCCTGCCAAGAGGGGCAAACATTAGCTGATTAATACTCAGTCTTCTTAGCTGCTGTGATCAGTAGAAGTAATCTCTCATAGGGTGTTGATATCTAAATCAACATAATATATCTAAATCACCTTTGCTAATCTGTTGGAATTTGCTTAGTGTTTCCTGAGCTTATATCTCCACTACTACAATATGTTTGGAAAAAGGAGTACCCAGGACATAAAGATATGAGAATTCAATTCTGTAAAAGAGAATAGATTTCACTTTTGCAGTTTGAAATGTTTCATCAAAGTGTTTTTTTAAAAAAAGGTTGTTTTCTTTTTTTTTCCAATTCAAGTTATTCTGAAGAGACTTTTTCCACATACAAACAGCCAACTTGGCCATTTTCCTATTTGTCTATCTGTCTATCTATCTATCTATCCACCCACCCACCCATATATACTGTTTTTCCTTTTTTTTTGTTTTTTGAGACAGTCTTGCTCTGTTGCCCAGAAGGGAGAGAAGTGACATGATCTTGGCTCACTGCAACCTCCACCTCCCAGGTTCAAACAATTTTCCTGCCTCAGCTTCCTGAGTAGCCAGGATTACAAGTGCCCGCCATCATGCCTGGCTAATTGTTGTATTTTTAGTAGAGGGGGGGTTTCACCATGTTGCTCAGGCTGGTCTGGAACTCCTGACCTCAAGTGATCCACCTGCTTTGGCCTCCCAAAGTGCTGGAATTACAGGCATGAGCCACTGCACCAGGCCCATTTTCCCTTATATTTAATGCTCTCTTTTTTCTCCTTAGCCAAATAACATAGGAGAAGGGAAAAAACCCCTTGAGGCTAGAAAGAGGAGTATATTTTGGAAATTTCTGTCGTTCGGCTGTATGTTATCTTGCAACTTAAAGTGTCATTTGATTTATTTTTTGAAGGTTGTGTTATGGACTGAATGTTTGTGTTTCTCCCACTAAATTCATATGTTGAAATCCTAACCCCCAGTGTGATGATATTATAGGATCAGGTTTTGGAAGGTAATTAGATTATGGAGGTGTAGGTCTCATGAAAGGGATTAATGCTCTTATGAAAGGGACCCCAGAGAGAACTCATTCACCTTCTTTCCAACGGGTGAGGGTACAGAAGTCTGCAGCCTGCACACGGAAGAGGACCCTCACCAGAACCTGACCTTGCTGGCACCCTGATCTTGGACTTCTGGCCTCCAGAACTTTGAGTAATACATTTTTGTTGTTTATAAACCACTCAGTCTATGGTACTTTTGTAAAGCAGCTTGAACTGAGTAACACACTGAGATTGTTAATTATAGCCAAATCTTGATTATTTGTACACTATGTGAATTCTCTGTCCATGGACTTGATCAGAGATTGAATTTGGCTACTGTGGTGGCCTAAATAATTACCTATCAAAGAGGTCTATGTCTTAATACCTGGCTCCTGTTAATATGTTACTTGAGATGGCAAAAGGGACTCTGCAGATGTGGTTAAGGATCTTGAGATGGGGCAATTACCTTGGGCTATTCAGGTTGATTTAATGTGATCCCAAGGGTCCTTAGAAGAGGAAAGCAGTGGAGTTCGAGTCAGAGAGGAAAAGATATTTTTATGCAACTAGAGGTTGGACATCAAAAAGTTGCAGGAAGAGACCATGAGCCAAGGAATGTAGGCAGCCACTTAGATGCTGGAAAAGATAAGGAAGCCCATTCTCTCTTAAACCCTCAAGAAGAAAGAGGCTTGGTGCAGCTGTACCAGTGCCTTGATTTTAGACTTCTGACCTTCAAAACTGTAAGAGAATAAACTACCACTAAGCTTGTGGTAATTTGTTAATGGTGCAACAGGAAACAATTACACTTACCTCTCTGGGCTATCAAGGAATGGAAGCAAGTTTGAATTTCCCACTGAAAATCTACAAGAGAAAGAACCAGGTTTTGGATCTCAAACACCAGAACACATATCTTAGTAAAACATACATTTGCTTTGGAATATTTGTCATTTTATCTTCTTTTTTTCCTTTTGGGATAATTGTGAGTTCTTAGAAATGCTACTGATCTTAGGCCAGTCTTCCGTTTGGTGCCATTGCTCTGTGGTTTGCTCTGCTAATCGTGTATTTTCTTCTTGCTTTCTATACATTTAAGGAGTGCTGTGGGGAAGTGAGAAGCTGGCCTAGCTTGGAGAAGGAGTGGGCATGTGAACTTGCTTCCAATTAGGCACAGAGAATGTCCCCATTTTGTTCCATGGTCATCACCTGCATGGCCCTGCAGTGGAGCCAGGGGCCAAAACACAGCAAGGGAAACAAAAGTCTCCTGTGACAAATTAATTGAAGGAGAGGACAGGAGAAAAAGAAGCACCCCACTCCTTCTCTTTACTCAAGTGGTCTGTGAAGTCGAGTCCTGGAAGCGAGAATAAAACTCCATTTTATAATGCTTTTTAAAGACTTGACCACAGCCAAGATGCAGGACTTTTAAAGATACAATAATCCTAGAATTTTCTAGAACTTTTAATCATAAACCTCAAAAAGTGTTCAATCACTTGATGGTGGAACTCACAAACCCCACATGCTGTTGTCTTGCATAGTCAGTGCTCTTTGAAGAATATACTCACAGTATATTTGGGTAGTTTTATTTTACACGTTATTCCTGGCTGGTCTCAGGTTTTATGAAGCCCAGAAGGAAAACCCGTCCTAAAACATCAACAGTTGCAAAGTTTAAAATGTAGATTCTGATAAATGCTGTTTTTATATGCGCTCTTCTGTCCTGCTGCCCATCGGGGATTGATTTGTCCCCCTTTCCCACCTGATTTTAGAAAATGTTTGCTGTGGAAAGTGGTTATATGACTTATTGTCCAAGTAAAAAATAATTTACCTTTACATGGGTGCTGAATTTAAAAACTTAACATAGGATTACATATAAATTGACCTATTCTCAGGAAAGAGATGAACAAATTAAGCAGTTTGTACTCACTGGGTTGTTGGTATTATACAAAGTAAGATGAGATGCTATTTATTTGTCTTCAGTCCTTACTGGGGAAACAACGTCAATGCTTGAAAAGGCTAGTTCGTAAAGCACAAATGCCAGGTGGTCTTACATCCCGGGGAAAGATGTAAAGCTAAAGGAATGAGAGAAGAAAGTGGCTGGATGGAGATGGTGAAAGAAATCTCCCCAGATGGGACGGGGCCCAGTTCTATTTGGAAGCCTAGGGAAGGATCTAGAAATGTGATAAGAAAGGAGGAAGGGGCGAGTTTAAGACACCAGGGGATAGCACCAGCAATTTGGAGCTCATCACGTTTGAAAGATGGAGAGGAGCCCTGCCTTGTGCATTTATAATCTAATTTGAGGACAGGCCACTGCAGTATTTTTCTTTTCCCTGGGATGCTTAAGAGAAATATGCTCCTCATTCCCAGGTGGGGCACAGCTTTTCCTCTGTTTTGCCAGCCTCAGCTGGTGAAGTGCTGTTGCAGTTGTAATAGCAGACTCTTCTCCAACAGGCACAGACTTATCTTGAAGGCGTAGCATCCTGTCACTTTTCACTTAGCATTTGCTTCAAATAGATGAAAAAAAAAAGTTCTAGCAATTGGAAGTTTTGCAGTATCAACAAAACCTGTGTGAGAACTAGTCCTTAAGTGTAAAGTCTGCCTGTTAAAATCTGGTATCTCAGGTTCCCCCATTCCTCCCCATAACTTGCCAGTAAGGTATCATTTTGACATTATCAAGATTTGCACTTGTTTTTATTTATTTATTTGTGAACAGTTTCCAGCTGGGTGCCATGAGAAATAAAATGTTCTACCAGTCATGGTCCCTACCCCGAAATTTTGAAAAATTATTATTTTTTTTGGCCTGCTTCAGAGCTTGAAAGTCTGACAAACTCTGAAAAACCACCCTTTGAAAGTGAAAACAAAGCGGGTTACGTCAGATTCTGTTTTGAGGCATGGCTTCCTAATTATCTCGTAGGACTCAAAAACCTTTTAGAAGAAAAACCTAATTTTGGAAATAAACTTCTTTCCAAGAGTGAAAACGTGCCACACGGCTGAGTGCTGTTATTATAACTGAGAAGGAGAATTTGCAGGCTGCGCATGAGGCCAGCAGCCATGGCACCTTCTGTACTTGTTTTTCACTTGCGTGCTCACAGAACACTCCCAAACCCACCTTCTTCCAGCTCTTGGTATTAATGGTGTGGTCTCCAACCTTCACGACCAAATGACACACAACGGCTTGCTATAATAAAACTCCAAGCCCTTTAAGCCAACAAGCTCTTCACATTCACATCAAGTCTTCAGGAAGATTTTTCAAAACTTCCTCCTAGGGTACCATTTTCAGAGCCAAATACACTATTTGTTGTTGTCAGTGCATAATACCTATTAAGTAATGACTCCAGCGTTTATCTATTTAACTACTCTCATTTGACACTATGCACTCTACTTCCATGTTTCCAACAGACTGGTGGGATGAAGGCACCTGAATTCAGTAAGTTCAAAGCCAAGCTGATTAATTTTCTCCCTAAATTGCTTAAATCACCGACATCAGCTAATTACCTTATAAGTCATCCTGATGCTCAAACCAGGCACTTCAAACTCTTCCATGAGCTCTTCTCTTGCTGCTGCCCTCCATCCCCCTCAGGGCCTCCGTTCCCACAGAGCCTCTGCTTCATTTCAGACTCCCCTAATTTCTCACCTGATTAGCACCAGACACCTCATTTTTTTCCCTGTTATTTCTGACCTAGTCTTTGCATTGCTTCAAGTAAAATATCTTCCCAAAACATAAAATTGTTCATTATAGTATCTTTTCAAAAATCGTTTACCCAAAGAAAAATATTCTTGACATGAATTATGTCCTCCTTTGTAATTTGGCACTAACCTACTTTATTTTTGCTCTAGATACATAGAACTTATTAGTCCCTCCCCAGATCTATTATTCTTTGTTAAGTCTTTTTGTTTATCCTCATTTTTACTTGAAATTCCTTTCCGCTTATATCTACATGTTAACACACTCTTTTTAAAGATAGTTCCAATGCTACCACATCAATAACTCATTCCTGATTTGGCCCTTTCAACTCTCATTACTCTTTATCTCTCCCTCTCTCTTCTGGTGAACATCAAACTTACCTAATAGCATAATTTGATAGAAGAATGTTTGAAATTGTCATCGCAAGTTTATGTTCAAGTTTTGAGCTTTTATCTGTGATCTTGGGCAGGACATTTAATTCTTTCTCAGTCATTAAGAAGTGGATACCATTCCTTACTTTTAAGGGACAATTTACTTTTATTAAATTATGAAGTGCTACAAATGTGATTTGTTAGTATTTGAGGGACCAGAACATGGTTATAAGATGAAGGCCATGCTTGAAGTTTCTATGGGGCAGATCCCTTGAAATCAAAATTTGTGATTGAAGTGGCCAGGAGTGGATTTATGCACAATGAACACAATTAGCAGAGAGCAGTCCAAAGTGTCTTTGAATTTACAGTGTCTGTCTCTAAGTTCATAGAAGTCTACTTGCTACCGTTGTGTAAATAAAAATGCATGGTGGTTTTATTTTTTTTGGAAATGGGAAAATTGGGGTTTAAATGGTGAGCAAACCCTCACTAGCCACGTAGCATGGAGTGAGTTATCTAACCCCGGGAACCTCAGTTCCTTATCTATAAAAACAATTTACTGGCAAAAATTTGCAAAAGCCTACTATGAAAGGCACCAATGCTGTGAAGCATCATTCCTTTTAGATGGCAAAATTAAAGAAAATTCCAAAGAAAAGGATGTTGATTTTTGTAAGAAATGGAAAAGGACCTCGGTCTCCACGGTGTCCTGAGGAAGTGTTTCCAGCTGTTAGTCCAGTCATAGAACTGGGGTTTCTCCTACTAGAGGAATTTCAGGCAGCACTCTCTCCATCTCTGAAGCTGAACTCAGGAAGAGTGTAGTGTTGATAAAGAGTGGATGCTTTCAGAAAATCTGCAATCTGTGAGGAGTGTCCGGGAGTTTTTGGAAGGGTTGGAAGACTCATGAGATGGACTTGTAGATGGAGTAATTTTCTTTCTTTCTTTGAGACAGGCTCTGGCCCTGTCACCCAGGCTGAAGTGCAGTGGTGCCGTCTCAGCTCACTGCATCTTCAACCTCCTGGGCTCAAGCTATCCCCTGCCTAAACCTCCCAAAGATGTGAGCCACTGTACCCAGCTTGATTTTCTTCTTTCTTCTTTTTAACTCTGCACTCTTGGTACTTGGATTCAGGATATTCATAGCCTCATGGGCACTCCAAGTGGTGTTGTTTGTTCCATTTTCATTGAATAAAAGCTACACATGCCTTCTGTCTTCCCCTCCCCTCCCCTCCCCTCCCCTCCCATCCTCTCCTCTCCTCTCCTCTCCTCTCCTCTCCGCTTATCTCCTCTCTTCTCTTTTCTTTTCTCTTGGCAGTTTTTTGATACCTGATATAATTGCTAGGACATGGTATACTTTTAAAAATTATTTTTTTCAAATCATCTCCTCTACTTTTATGGAATAGTAAAACTAATTTATATTATAATCACATGAAGGAGGATGGGAAGACTTTGAGTTGCTTTTGGTTCTTGGCCTTTGACTTGTTGGTAAATCAAATATATAAATGTCGTTGCGAGAGCTACATACATAAGGTATATAAAGTATACATTTTATATGTAACAAGCACTAAATACTTCATTTTTCCTTCTTTTCTACCTTTTATTTTTCCCATCCAAAATATTTTCCCTGAAACTTATATTATCTCTGATATAAATAAAAGTAGGTTCAGCTCACCTCCCGAGACAAGGATTGCAATTGGATGTGTTAAAAAGGATTGTGAAGCTCTGTTTGAGTGCACTGGGAAACAGGGTTATGGACAATTAAGAAAGTTTGCCATGGAAATGCCATGGGGACAGTGGTAACAGGCAAACAAGGTGTTTTCCATCCCTGATGTATGTGTATGACATGTGGCTGTTCAGTTTGTGCAAATGTTCCTGGAAAGGTTCCTGTAAAATGCATGGATAAATGCTTAAGGCCTAATTGCAAACTCAAGAATACTTCTTTCATTTTGAAATGATGAAGTTCTGACTGTGTATATAAAGTTGCATTTTTCTTGTTATTGTTTAGACTCATGATTTTGATAACTAAAATCTTGAAGAAAAAAAGCAAACAAAACCACCAAAATGTGAAATGTTTTCTCTACTTCTTTAGTTCCTGAAAAATCAAATGGATAATTCTTTTGAAACTCAGTTTCAACATAATAAATAAAATGGCCTATCACTAAAACCATTGTAGCATTAATTTTTAAAAACATTAAATGTACTTTTTTAGGAATGGATTTTTATGACTGGGGCTACTTCCCCTTGACCTGTAGGACTATTTGCAATGAATCTCAATCTTTCACCTTTTTCTGGATAAAAGCTTCTCTCCTTCCTGCATTATTCTTCCTAGAGCTGATCCAAAGGCTAAAGCTAATAAATAAATAGAGGTTCTTTTTACCAGTCTATACCATGGGCCCCAGCATGAATTAATTGATTCTTTATGGTCAACAGCAGATTTCAGGTGTCTGAGTAATGCTGGCAAAAGCTCTCTCTTTTTTGGGTGAGTGGGGAGGGGAGGAGGGCAGGGAAAAAGAGGAGTATTTAAATTTCCAAAACGGTTAACTTTAATCCTCTTCTATTTTGCCCTAAACTGGACTGTGTCTGTTGTTTGAGAGTGACAGTATGTGGATATTTTAGTTACTGCCAGGTGAGACTCAATCTTTTTTTGTTCTTTCAGGATGTTGGAGGATCTTTCGCTGTATTGCTCAAATTCCCTCTCAGTTCCCCTACATTTGTTAAACTGAGGCCCAGAGATTATAGCTAAGCCTAGCAACGCATGCTGCTGTAATGCTGATCATTAACTGCCTTGTCCAGATGGTCCGTGCTCTCACTGACAGATATTAAGGCTAAATTGTTCATCTCTAGCGTTTCTTGTAGACTGCCCAATATGTTTACTGTGGTCCATTTACAGGAGAGTGACATTAAGCGGATCTGATGCTAACATTGTAGCAGTAGCCCTGATGAGAAAAGTGGCAGATGTAGGGAGCAATGTGGAGGATGCAGCAAATCGGTAAGTTACACCCGAAAGCACCAGCCTTCCAAGGGCAGCTATTTTAGTAATCTGTCAAAGACAGGTAGGAATTCCAGCTTAGTGCTCACTTCATGCTGGCCTGGAGAAGATTAGCAGTGCAGCAACTGACACTTTGAACTACTTCCCTTTAAGTCATGGAAACGACAAGCAAGCAACAAAAAAACACTAGCCTCACACCTACCCCAATGTCATTCTCATATATCAATCATACTGAGATCAGTTGAGTTTCTGGAGACACACATCATGAGAGACTTACAACTCACTTGCATGCTGCTTAAAAGTTGCATTTTCCTTTTAAAGTTTTGTGCCAATGTCCACTTGATCTCCCAACTCCTAGCTTTACATTTCTTCCAGGCCAGCTATCAACTCAGTTAACATCAGTCTTTATTTCCTGGTTCTGGGAGCCATAAATGCTAAAAACAGGAGTAGCTTTCTTCATTTTCTTTTCTTTTTTTCTTTGAAATAATAGGCAGACACCATGTGAAGGTGTAGAATGGCTAAATAAGACGCAAATCCATATTTTAAGTGGAGATAGACAATCCCTTTAAGAGAAAAAATGTCAGTTTTGTGCAAGGCACTTGGCTTCATGATCTCTTGGATCCAAGAATCCACAATCAAATTCCTCCCATCAAATAACTGATATTAAAACCATTAGGTCTGTTCATCAATTAAATTGTATTCTTTGGAAACTTTACCATGGTTGCACAGTTTCTAGAAAGCCATTAACTACTTGAGAGTCCATTTACAACCATTAATTATAAAGATGTGCAATTTAAATAATTCTGGCTGCCTTTAAAAAGATAGGCTGGGGAGTGCAAGAGGAGAAACAGGAAGATTTGTTAATGACCTCGTGCGACATAGTGGATGAGAAGTGTACAACCCAATGCATTATATGTTGGGGAAAAGGAAAACCACATCGTGACAATATTGTGGTCTTTTATAAAATTACCTATAACTTATAACTTTTTGGATGTCTCGAACTTAAAATATACAAATTTATTTTTCCTTTGGAAACAAAAACCACTGCAAAATATTTCAGCCATGCCAGATATACGAAATAATCATGTTTTGCATGTCCTAATTTTTAAGACTTAAGTATGTTTTTTGGGCAACAGAAATGGGCTTTCCATGTTGAGAAAGAATTATAATTTGAGAGGAAGCAAATCTAGATGTGAAAGCAGCAAGATAATTTTCCTCTAAGGTTTTTAAATTTCTATTCAACCTTGCCCTTTGATTGCAGTGGTGTTGAGAAAGAAAGAGAGTTTGGTGTGTGTGCTTCAAGGCCCTGAAATGATCCTCCTTTCTCTGGACTTCAAAGTATAGAAATTATTCCATCCTACTTTTCTACTTCAAACCACACTGTCTGGTAGTCAGACTTTGAACTCTGGGTGAGAATAGAATTAGCCTTCAGGAACTTTGGAGAGATTTATAAAATCAGCAATGAACGTTTCTCTCCTCTCTAAAGACTTTTTGCTGTCATTCCAGATAACATCCCCGGTGGGCTATAATAAGCATACTTTACAAAAAAAAAAAAAAAAAAAAAAAAAAAAAAAACCTGCTTGGATCTCTACTGTCCCACTTTCTGGTTTTGAACAGCAACCGAGGAAACTATTATCTCAAAACTGGTTCTGGTCTTATGTGAAGAAGACAAATATGGGCAGGTTCCTGTAGTCTTCTCCAAAGGTAGGATTAGAACCGAAGAATATAAGAATGAAGAGACATTTGAGAACTTTTCACCCAATTTCATCTTTGTAACTTTACCTGAAAATTTAGATAACATTATTTTCTCCAGTGGTAGGAGGTATACACTTATTTCTGGTGTTTTCTCCTTCTTTTGCATCTTAGAGTGACTGAGGTGCATATATATTTTCCAGCATATCTTCATTCTCAATTTATAGATTTTCTTAAAAGTTGTAAAAAGTTCACCAAAATAGGAGTGTTTGAGGAGATACTTGTTATTAAAAGAATGTTATAAGCCCTTTTTGGAATTCTAGACTTCCTAGAGTTGCTCCCAAGATTCTAGGAGAACATTGAGTCCAATGAGTTTAAAGATAAACTTATGGACATCCTTATCAAGCCTTCTCTTCTTACTTTACCACTGTTCTTGTTGGGTGGTATCCATATTCAGCACTTGCTCTCACCATCCATATTGAATAGTCACCAAGTCCCATTTAGTCTACTTTCTGTGCATTTTTGGTCTGTCTCCTTTTCGTGAAACCCTCTACAAATTCCTTTAAGTTTTTATACCTTGAATGGGATACTGCGAATAGGTTTCTAATTTGAACAGGACTCCATTACTACATCACATGCTGTACAGTACCCAGAATGACCCAAATATGTACACTTAATTGTTACTCTGCACTTTGATATTTATTAAGGATTTTCTATTACTTATGGTCTGGGGTCTATAAATGCCAATATGGTGCATACAAATCCCTCTAAATGAGGTTAACTTTTATTCAACCTCATCTTTCCCCAGTCATTCTTCCAACCTGATACTCCAACTAAGAAACTATACATGGTTACTGCAAAACGTTAAGTTATTTTATTTATCCTATTCTTTGCACATACTCTTTCCTATATGTGGGCAAAGTATTTCATGCACTATGCTGAAGAAAATGTTATTATGACCATTTTAGAAATGAGGATATTGAGGCTTAAAGGCAGTTATGTATCTGTACCATTATTATTATCCTAGTAGTCATTTTGAAAAATCCCTGGTCACCATATGCTTTTGATTTTACTTACAAATATATCTGTAATCTGCCTTCTTCCTTCTGTTTCTATTCCCATAATCATTCATTTGTTCGATAACTATCTATTAATTATGCACTTAACATGTGTCAGTTACTTGCAGGTGATGCAACAGTGCTATCTCAATGTCAGTTGTGTGCTAGAGCTGGCTTGTACAACTGTGAACATCTCTTCCTTGCTTCATGTCCAATGGCATCATTTTGGAGCTTAAGAAATGGCCACAAATCAGGATTTATTTTCCTCAGGAATGCTGGCTGTTGAATATTTACTAGCACATTAGTACATCTCATAATCTCTCACCTCTTCTCCCAGAAGAGTCTCTTAGGACTCCAGTTCATGATCACCTCCTAAACAAAAATGACAAGGCTGTGATCTTTCCAAGGGATAGATTTGATATGTCTCCTACTTTCTTTCCATTGTTGACAGTTTAAAATCAAAATTCCTTATAGTGGCACATAAGACCCTTCTAGAAATGGTCACCTCTCCATATTCATTTCCTATCATCATTATATTTTACACCTGTCAATGTAAATAGGGCACATATTCAGAAGAAACCCACTTGTTTCTGATCTCCTTCTTTTTGTGCCTACTGCTTCCTGTGCTAAGAATGCCTGTCTTACTTCCTTTCTCTTCCTCCTCCTCCTCCTTCTTCTTCATCTCTCTCTTTCTTTACCTCTCTTCTTCCTTCCTTCCTTCCTTCCTTCCTTCCTTCCTTCCTTCCTTCCTTCCTTCCTTCCTTCCTTCCTTCTTTTCCTTTCTTCCTTTCCTTTTTTTCCCCTTCTGATAAATGCTAGTCCTCAGAATTTAACCAATGCAGTGCTTGGCACAAGGAAGTGTTCACTATATTTTATCAAGGAAAAAATACTTCTTTAGTATTACTTCCTTTAGTAAGGTTTTCTGGAATCTCTGCCTTTCCCCATTACAGGGAGAGTTAAATGTCTTTTTATTGCATGTCTTTCTTTATCATATGTACGTATTCACAGGCACATATAAAACTATATCATCAAACCATGTATTTATAATTCTGTTTCCTTTGTAGTGCTATAGATCCTTGAGGACCAACATTGAGCTACCTATTTCTGTTACAATTTAAAAAATCGAATATACTTTAGAATGACATACAATTAACTGTGAATCTGTGCAGTGCCTACTATGTACTTCTATTAGCAAGGATAGGCCAGGTTATGCTGTGATAGTAAATATAGCCTTAAATTTAGTGGCTTTACATGATAAAAGCATATTTCCCACTTGCACTTAAGTCAGTGCATGTTGGGGCAATTTTCAGGATATCTGTCCTCCATGCAGATTTCCAGGATCTAGTGTGCTTCTACATTTGGAGGAAATCTCATCTGTGGCTTCCAAGGTAGCTCAACAAGGGAGTAGAGAAGTGGAGGAAGTACAAGAGCTCTTGACTTACATATCACTTCCTCTCCAGTTCATTGGCCAGATCTAGCTCACTGACTCAAATCTAACTCTGAGGAAGGTTTGGAATTACGACTTTATGTTGTCAATATTTGGTGAATTAATAATCTCCACCACAAACATTAAACAATATAATGGGAGGAAAAGGTTGTTATGGAATGGCAGAGTTGGGGGCAGATTTATGGCAGAAATGAGGCTTACACTGAATTTGACATAATAATAGAATTTAGATAATGAAAGAGAGAAGAGAATGCAGTCATTTATTGACCTAAAATGTGATTAAACTCTAGTTTGGTTGCAGATTATTTCCTTGTTTCTATATAACTTTTAGATTCATAATTTTACTTATGCTATTTGGTTTTTCAAAACAACATTGGAGTATAATGAAAACTCATTTATTTTGTTAGGTTTAGAATTCTCATTAAGATCTCAGCAGGGGTTTATGGTTACTAATCAAAGACTGTTAGAACAGTTTAGGTGACATTAATGCCTAAAAGTTTAGAAAAAAATCATTTTGTGGAAGACCAGTTAGAATAGTCAGGGAAGGTACTGGATCCCTATACAAATAGGCCAAATGTACATTTTACTAGATGTGATCTTGCACCACAGAGAAAATGTATCTGTCTCCTTGTAGAATCATGACTCTTCACCTCCTCTGATTAAGCTAATTAAGCTTCAGCTAACCCAACAAGACCACTTAAAAAATGGTAACAAATAATGACACCTCATTCTTGTATTGTACTATGAAATTTGCAAAGTAATTTCATATTCACTATTTACTTTGATCCTCCCTCCCTTCCTTCCTTCCTTCCTTCCTTCCTTCCTTCCTTCCTTCCTTCCTTCCTTCCTTCCTTCCTTCCTTCCTTCCTTCCTTCCTTCCTTCCTTCCTTCCTTCCCTTCCCTTTCCTTTCCTTTCTTTCCTTCCTTTCTTTTAGATGGAGTCTCACTCTGTCACCAGGCTGGAGTCCAGTGGCGCTATCTCGGCTCACTGCAACCTCTGCCTCGCGGCTTCAAGTGATTTTCCTGCCTCAGCCTCCTGAGTAGTTGGGACTACAGGCATGTGCCACCATGCCCAGCTGAGTTTGGAATTTTTAGTAGAGACGGGGTTTCACCACATTGGCCAGGATTGTCTCGATTTCTTGACCTTATGATCTGCCTGCCTCGGCCTCCCAAAGTGCTGGGATTACAGGCGTGAGCCACCGTGCCTGGCCTACTTTGATTCTTTCACTAATCTCTTAGTGAAAGAGATTGGGCAGATATTCTTAAATCCCATCTTGCAGATGAAATATTGAGGTGACTTGACTTTCCAGAGGTAACAAGATGGATTATTAGTATCAGAAATAGGACTGCAATCTATATTTTGGGATCTAAGTCCAGTGTTGTTTCTTGTTTCTTTTCTTTCTCTCTCTCTTTTTTTTCTTAAGATAGGGTTTCACTCTGTCACTCAGGCTGCAGTACAGTGGCACAATCTCAGCTCACTGCAACTTCTGCCTCCTGGCTTCAAGCGATTCTCGTGCCTCAGCCTCCCAAGTAGCTGGGATTACAGGTGTGCACCATCATGCCTGGCTAATTTTTTGTATTTTTAGTAGAGATGGGGTTTCGCCATGTTGGCCCTGCTGGTCTCAAACTCCTGGTCTCAAGTGATCTGCCTGCCTCGGCCTCCCAAAGTGTTGGGATTACAGGCATGAGCCACTGCGCTTGGTCCGGTGTTTTTTCTGTGTCATTTATCTGTCTCTTTTATTGCCTTTTTGATGTTGATAAAAATCAAACTGTGTCCTGGTTTAAATTATCAATGAAGAATCACAAGAAAAACTGACTTCTTCAGCATCAAATATTACACTAAAATAAATATGTCTTTGAGTGCTGATCACATCAAAAGCTTGCAACAAAATAGCTAATTGATAGAGGAAAAATAACAGACTGAAAATTTTCCTCAGATGAAATCTTCTCCTTTTATCTTAGAGCTTCTGAAAACAATTTATATAATTGATAATGTATCATAATTGTAAATCTCATAACAAAATCTGCCTGCTTACATATGACATCATTTATTCATTTACTCATTAAATATATATTGATCACATAATATGCTAAGCACTGCAGTAGGCACTGAAGAGTCAATGGAGAACAATATATGGTTTGCACCCTCATAGAAAAGTTACCAGAAAGTGCAGTAATTGCCAAGATGCGGGAAATGCAGGTGATACGGTTTGGCTGCATCCCCATTCAAATCTCAGCTTGAATTGTATCGCCCAGAATTTCCACGTGTTGTGGGAGGGACTCAAGGGGAGGTAATTGAATCGTGGGGGCCGGTATTTCCTGTGCTATTCTCGTGATTGTGAATAAGTCTCACGAGATCTGATGGGTTTATCAGGGTTTCTGCTTTTGCTTCTTCCTTACTATCTCTTGCTGCCACCATGTAAGAAGTGCGTTTCGCTCTCCGCCATGATTATGAGACCTCCCCAGCCATGTGGAAATGTAAGTCAAATTCAACCTCCTTTTCTTCCCAGTCTCGGGTGTGTCTTATCAGAAGCATAAAAACAGACTAATACAGCAGGTGTGGTGAGAGAAAGCAGCAGGGCACACTACAGAGTCCATGAGGGTTAAGGAAGCCTGCCTGGAGGAGGAGCTCTGAGAGGTGGGCAGGAGTTAACTGTGTGATGGGGCTTCATGTGGAGGGTATTATGTCCGTTCTACCTAGAGGCTAGTGATATCTTTGAATTGTTATGTAGTTCAATTCTAATAAATGTGCAGTGTATCATCTAGGTATGAGGTTATTTGTTTGTCTGTTTGAGTTGGGGTCTTGCTCTGTTGCCCAGGCTGCCGTGGTGCAATCATGGTTCACTGCAGCCTTGAACTCCTGGCCTCAAGTGATCCTCCCTCCTCAGTTTCCCAAGGTGCTGGGATTACAGGCGTGAGCTGCCATGCCCAGCCCTAAATATGAGGTTATTAAGAAAAGTGAGTAATATACTTCGAGTAAAGATGAATCTTAGAGAGCAGTGTTCTCAAATTTTAGTGTGTATCAGGATCACATGGAGACTTGTTAAAATAGATTGCTGGGCCTCACCCCTAGAGTTTTTCTGATTCTGTAGATATGGACTGGGTCCTGAGAATTTGCATATTTCACAGATGATACTAAGAATTTGCCTAGTATCCCAGATGATACTAATGAAAATTTGCATAGTATCCCAGATGATACTAATGCTGCAGTTCTGGGACTGCATTCTGAGAAGCACCGTGTTAGAGCAAAGGATTAGGATTTGGATTTATGTGTTAGTGACTTTTACCTATCCCTTTGCCATATGCCCTTAGCATGCATTCCAGAGGCAATGAGTATTTATTACAAAGGTGCTTCATATGGTACTGAATGAACAAGTAAATGAATCTAATTACTTATCCTCCATTGATTATAGTAATTGCATGGATTTAATAGTATTTCAGATTCACAATGATACATAAGCAACAGAGAGATGACTTATCTGAAAAGCTGCAACTGGAAGAATTTACTAGGTTTGCTGGCTTTGTATCCTGACTATATTTTAGGGCAACTGAAAAAAAAATCACTTAAAAATAGAGAAGAGCTCACTTGGATATTTATAACCTGACAGGTTAAAACTAGCACAACATCTGAATGGGAAAATTGTGACTCTTAAAATCTACACAAGCATTTTCTAAGGACTCAATGAACTAATTCATAGGAAATTACACTAAGAAATCTGTAGTTCTGGATAAGAACTCTTACAGCAGGGACATCTTCCTAAATGGCTCAGGATGCTAAATTATCTACCCCTCTGAAAACAATGTAAACTTGATTAGAGGGAAACTGTGTTTCCCTGATTAAAACCTGCAGAATCTCCCCCTAGGTATCTCCTGGTAACAATCAGAAGCAGATGGAGGGAGGGAAAATAAAAAGTCTTGGCCTTTGCCCAGACCCTGCTGACTTTAGTGCCTTCTCCCCAGATTCTCTTGTTTTAAAGGGCCTAATTGGGCTGGGAGGAGTCAAAGGGAAGGAGCCACCCCCTACTTCATAGAAAGCTAGAGTTTTAGTTTCCAGAGTTTTGCTAGTTGTGCAGGGGAGGGAATGTTTGTAGTCCTAGGTTCTAATCTACTTAACTGAGCATAAACCTTATGGAATGGAATGAGTGCAATTTGGAGGATTATCTTAAAGATAGGAGGGTAAGTCTTGGAAGGACATTGAGATGGTAGAAAATTCTGACTCAGAGTAAGGATGGGGGCACCAAAGAGGTAAACTAGATAACGGAGGAAGGAAAAAGTTCCTAGATCCTTTAGTATCACCAGAGAATTGAAAAGCATCATCTCTTTTAATCCCACCCACAATCCTGTGAGATAGATACTAGTCTCCCTATTTTATACAGGACAATCCTGAAGCCCTGAGACTCAGCAGAGCAGGTAGGTAGCGAAGCTGGGATGGGACTGTAGGTCATTTGACTCCAGCACTGAGTCTCATTTCAACATGAGCCCATCTTTTCAGGAAAAGGCAGGCATGACAATTGTACAACTCAAGTGGGATGGTTATGGGAGAGAGAATATGGATAGATAAAATACTGTAAGAAAGTACAGCAATTTTCGTGATAGCCAGGCCCTACTATTTAAACCAGAAAACAAACAAAACTAAACTATTTCTACACAAGACCTTTCTCATGCGGGTCTCTAGGAAACTTCTCTTCAGTTATTTCCTCTGCTTCAGCTGCACATTTTATATTAACATGCTGAACCTGTTAATTATTCCAGAGGCCCAAACGTAAGTGATCATTTCCCCATCTGTTACTGATTTTCTGACAGTCATAACTGAGCCCTGCTGGAAGCCACCAATGAGCTACCACATTCAAGTGTGGCACCTCTTGTCTTCCTACATTACCTTTTAGTATTGCTCTTTTGGGATGGCCTTTTGGGATTTTCCCTGACCTTCCAACAAAATCTTATTCTTAGTTCATGTCTGGTGCAGAGTGACAAGACCACTTGGGATGACCAGTTTTTAGGGCAAAATTATGAACAATGTAATAAAACTGTGAGATGACCCTTCCTCATTAGCTACTTCGTTTCTTACCCTCTCTGCCTTTGAGCCTGTTTGAAAACAAATGTTTTTCCTTTGTTCTGTCTTATTACCTTGCATCCTACACACAATTATGCCTTAAAGAATAAAAATCTATGACATGTTTCTGAGGGAGCATCTCCCTTCAACAATTAACCTTCTAACTCAGGAAGGCTCTTATTACTGAGACCAGCTTCCATATCACTAGTTTTAAAAACCATTTTTAAAAGGGTGCCACGGTAATATACAGCATGGAGCCATGTGCGTAAGCTTGTAAATCATTTTTGTAAATAGCTATTTACTGAGGGTGAGCAGCAATTTGTGATGGGTGGGAGGCAAAGAATGAGATCTCATCATTTAACGGTGAGGTACACGTACTTCTCAATTATCTGTGCTAATAGGGACAGTGATAACAAGGGTAATGGAGACCATGAGAAGTCCATGGTGGAATGTAAATCAGTCTTTTTGCTTCTTGTTAGTAAGTAGTAAAGGGAAACATTTTGCTAGATTGAAATGCCAGATTGTTTGTAGATTTCAATTACGAAGCTATTCCAGTGCCCATTTTTTTCCTCAATGACTAAAAGTTGGATACTTAAAAATATACAGATAAGGACCTTGTTGCATGTTGAAAATAAAAGCACTTTAATCAAACTGTCTATGAATATGTAATACCCAAACACTGGCCTGATTTTTCCCTCCATCGAATTGAATAAATGTTGGCATTTTGTGAACAAAGTAAATCACTTACTAAAATTACCAGGTCATTTACTAGATAAAATTCTGCGGTGTCATCCACAAGTGAAATGAATTGTTTAATACTTCTCTCAAACTGTTGTGAGGAACCAGAGCCAAGTTGGTAGCTGCCGGTGGTAGGATATTCACCTGTAGATGGTGCTTTTCCTGTGTTTGTCAAGAATTTCCAATAAAGGAGTCAAAATCTTCCAGATAAAACCTCTCCATGCTGCTAATTTTTGCTTTTTATATACAAAAGTAGGACTTTATTGGTTAGCACAGGTATTTTTCCATATCACCTAGGAAAATGTTTTAAAATCAACAATTTAAAATCAGAACAATAAAATAAAAACAAAGAGCAAGTGAGTCCCCTACCCAGTAACACTTCTGCCTTGTGCTCCACTCATACTTATTTAACTAAACACAACTATTTTTGAGTTGCGAGTCCAAGTCCCTTTTACTTCTGAGTCCGGAGGTTTAAAGTTTCACTCATGCAACTTGCCAGAAGGTAGCCTCCAACAACTTTACATTTAGAAGCCTTGATGCGTCTCTTGAAAAATCCCATGCGTTACAAGGCTCTTGTGTTAACTCCAGCCTCTTCCCTCCAGCTTCCACATTTTTGGGTATCTTTTCAGCAACACCCCACTCTACTGGTACCAATTTACTATATTCACCTGTTTTCACACTGCTGATAGAGACATACCCGAGACTGGGAAGAAAAAGAAAAAGAGGTTTAATTGGACTTACAGCAGCAGGTCTGTAATTAGGAGCTTACCCCACACCTAAGCTAACACCTTTTTGGAGCACTGTCTTTTGCTAGTTCCAGCAAGATGTCTCATTTGTTATGTCTTTTTTGCCAGTCACATTACTAAATTTTTCTCTCTTCCGAGCCAGAACAGAAAGATCGGGGGGCGGGGTGGAGGGGGTGTGGTGGTAGAAGGCAGCCGCCTATCCCTCTGAGCAGACCAACACTCTCAAGTGTTTTGAGTGTTTTTCAGTAAAATTTCTGGAGTGGCAGAGATACCATATTAGCTTCATTTTCTTCTTTGCTATTTTTCTTTCAGGTTTCTCTCACTTTTATATTCCCACAAATGACTTAATTAACACAACCAGTTTTCTCTCCTGACACTAGAATTCCCAGGAGTGTTTAATATTCACCCAGAATTGTAACTCTTTGGTTAATAAAAGCTTTTCTTAACAGTTCATTCTACAAATGTTTCCTGAGTACCTACCAGCGCTAGGCACACTTACACAGACTCAACCACACGTAGATTCATGGTGCAATAAACATGTGAGCCACTAACCATATATGGCGACTGAGCCCCTGAAATATGTCTAGTGTGAATTGAGATGTGTCATAAATGTAAGTACACAGTGGAGTTCAAAGAATTTAGAACCAAAAAACTCACTAATAATTTTTTTATATCGATTACATGGTGAAATATTTTTGATATGTGGGGTTACATAAAATAAGATTAATTTCACCTATTTTAAATTTTTTTAATGTGGCTGTTAGAAAATGTAAAATTATGTATGCAACTTGGATTTGTGACTTGCATTATATTTCTACTGCTTAGCATGGACATAGACAGCAGCCTTGGCACAGTGAGAGCAATGGGTAGGATGCTTTGAAGGGAGCTGTTGAGTAACCTATTCTGGTCTGGACAAAACAGGAAAGATTATCCGGGGAAGATTCACCTTGCAGGCATCTCAGAAGACAAGGAAAAGTTACTCAGGTGGAGGAATAGAGCTGGTATGTTCCACGTGGCAGAAACAATCAACAGAAAGACAAGGTTTAAGGTGGTTAGAGCTAGGGTATTGGCTGGGGATTGGAAGACGGTAATTTTACATTATTGAAACATAGATACTGCTATGGTTTGGCTCTGGGTCCCCACCCAAATATCATCTTGAATTGTACTCCCACAATTCCCATATGTTGTGGGAGGGACCCTGTGGGAGATCATTTGAATCATGGGGGTGGTTTCCCCCATACTGTTCTCATGGTGTGAATAAGTTTCATGAGATCTGATGGTTTTATCAGGGGTTTCCACTTTTACATCCTCATTTCTCCTGCCACCACCATGTAAGAAATGCCTTTCTTCCTCTGCCATGATTCTGAGGCCTCCCCAGCCATGTGGAACTATAAGTCCAATTAAACCTCTTTTTCTTTTTCTTCCCAGTCTCGGGTATGTCTCTATCAGCAGTGTGAAAACAGATGAATATAGTAAATTGGTACCAGTAGAGTGGGGTGTTGCTGAAAAGATACCCAAAAATGTGGAAGCAACTTTGGAACTGGGTAACAGGCAGAGATTGGAACAGTTTGAAGGTCTCATAGGAAGACAGGAAAATGTTGGAGAGTTTAGAACTTCCTAGAGACGTGTTGAATGCCTTCGCCCAAAATGCTGATAGCGATATGGACAATAAAATCCAGGCTGAGGTGATTTCAGATAGAGACGAGGAACTTGTTGGGAACTGGAGTAAAGGTGACTCTTATGTTTTAGCAAATAGACTGGTGGCATTTTGCCCCTTCCCTAGAGATTTGTGGAACTTTGAACTTAAGATGAGTTAGGGTATCTGGTGGATGAAATTTCTAAGCAGCAAAGCATTCAAGAGGTGACTTAGGTACTATTAAAGGCATTCAGTTTTATAAGGGAAGCAGAAGATAAAAGTTTGGAAAATTTGCAGCCTGACTATGAAATAGAAAAGAGAAACCCATTTTCTGGGAAGAAATTTAAGCTGGCTTCAGAAATTTGCTTGAGTAGCAAGGAGCCTAATGTTACTCTTCAAGACCCTGGGGAAAATGTCTCCAGGCCATGTCAGAGACCTTCACAGCAGCCCTTCCCATTATAGGCCCCAGGGCCTTGGAGGAAAAAATGGTTTCTTGGGCCTGGCCCAGGGTCCCTGTGCTGTGTGCAGCCAAGGGACTTGGTGCCCTGTGTCCCAGCTGCTCCAGCTGTGGCCGAAAGGGGCCAAAGTACAGCTTGGGCTGTGGCTTTAGAGGGTGGAAACCCCAAGCCTTGGCAGTTTCCATGTGGTGTTGAGCCTGCGGGTACATGGAAGTCAAGAATTGAGGTTTGGGAACCTCTGTCTAGATTTCAGAAGATGTATGGAAACACCTGGATGCCCAGGCAAAAGTTTGCTGCAGGGTCGGGGCCCTCATGGAGAACCTCTGCTAGGGCAGTATAGAAGGGAAATGTGGGGTTGGAGCCCCCACAGAGAGTCCCTACTAGAGCATTGCCTAGTGGAGCTGTGAGAAGAGGGCCACTGTCTTCCACACCCCAGAATGGTGCATCTACCAACAGCTTGCACCATGTATTTGGAAAAGCTGCAGACACTCGATGCCAGCTGTGAAAGAAGCCAGGAGGGAGGCTGTACCCTGCAAAGCCACAGGGGCAGAGCTGCCCAAGACCATGGGAACCCATCTCTTGCATCAGCATGACCTGGATGTGAGACCTGGAGTCAAGGGAAATCATTTTGGAGCTTTAAAATTTGACTGCCTTGCTGGATTTCGGACTTTCATGGGCTCTGTAACCCCTTTGTTTGGGCCAATTTCTTCCATTTGGAACAGCTGTATTTACCCAATACATGTACCCCCATTGTATCTAGTAAGTAACCAGCTTGCTTTTGATTTTTAAAGGCTCGTAGGCTGAAGGGACTTGCCTTCTCTCTCTGAGACTCTGGACTGTGGACTTTTGGGGTAATGGGGAAATGAGTTACGACTTTGGGGGATTGTCCGTAAGGCATGATTGGTTTTGAAATGTGAGGACATGAAATTTGGAGGGGCCAGGAGTGCAATGCTATGGTTTGTCTCTGTGTTCCCACCCAAATCTCATATGGAATTATACTCCCATAATTTCCTTGTGTTGTGGGAGGGACCCTGTGGGAGATAATTTGAATCATGGGGGTGGTTTCCTCCATACTGTTCTCATGGTATCTGTCTCACGTGATCTGATGGTTTTATCAGGGCTTTCCACTTTTGCATCCTTATTTTCTCTTGCTGCTGCCATGTAAGAAATGCCTTTCACCCTCTGCCATGATTCTGAGGCCTCCCCAGCCATGTGGAACTGTAAGTCCAATTAAACCTCTTTTTCTTCCCAGTCTCGGGTATGTCTTTATCAGCAGCATGAAAACAGATAATACAGATACTTTTAGAAGAATTTATTAATCCAAAATATGTTTCTTTATGTTCAGATTAGAATTTCTTCTGTGGTGTAGAAAGAACTAATGATACTGAAGAAGAAGCTCACTCTATTCAATCTTGAGAATTTCCAAAAGTATGAGAGAAGCTGAGACTTTGAGGGGTTTGAAGGAGACAGTGGCATGCTTCTTCCAACGGCAGCTGCCCACAGTGGTCCAGCATCTCAGGAAGGCAATGGGATGGAGTTCTGTAAGAGGACAGTGAGACAGATGGTTAGGATGGTAAAGGTATAAGGACTTAATAAGGGCTGGAGTAGGGCTTAGGATTCCATAGAACATGGGCAACTCTCACAGGGGCAATGACCAGGACCATGCACTAGTAATGGCTGTGGGTACAAATGTGATGCTCTATGTCCCTGTGGGACTCACTACCCTGCTGGCCACCAGCTTTGTAAACAGACCTGACTAGTCAGGCTCCAGCAGGGACCAGTGAAGTTCTAGTTACCACTCTCCCTATCCACTAATATGCTTTGGTGCCATCTTGAACGGAAATAGAAGAAGAAGAGAAGGGGTGGAAGACTAAAAGCCTAAGATTTACCCTAAAGGGATTGCTTTGTGGTACCATAAACTGGGGCATTAAAAGTTTATTCCCAGACTCTGCTATCCAGCAACTCGTAAGGATACTCGAATGCATTATGAGAAAGAAAGAAGCTACAGTTTCTTTGGATGTGATGATGGTTAAAGGCTTCTCCCAAGGAAATAAAGCTGCTTCTTTCTAAGCAGAAGTTGGGGAGAATAGCTTCTCCAAAACTATTTTACTTTTATTAGAGAATAATGAAAATATACCATATAAATGTATATATGTATATTGTTATATACTTAAAAGTATATGTACTGTTTGAAGACACAAGTTAACTAAAACACATAGAAGAGAAAATATTAGTGGGACTGAAATTATGAAGGGAACAGTAAATTTATAGAGCATAAATAGCATATACAATTGTGTTATTAAATTGCTGTTCACTGCCTTAAAGTTTATGTTACTTTGGACAAAATTTCTTCTAAAATGTAACGTTACCCAATGTGGGGTGGGGTGGGACAAGGGGACAGAAAGGAGAAAGGTTATTTTTCTGTCTCTTAGACTTATGTATGGTTTTTTTGTTTCTGAGGCTTCAAAATTTGAGGTAACAAAGAAAATTGCTGCCAATAAACAGTGTTATCAAGATGTCAAGGGGAGGAGAGTGGGCACAGTATGGACACCTTTCCATGTCACAGAGGTTTTAATGGTTCCTCTTGGGTTTTAGGGAACGGGCACGTGGTGGTGGATATGCTGCTGTTGTTTGGAGTTCCTTCAGATGAGGGGTGCCCTCCCATTGGCCAGTTTCTCCTTTGATTCAGAAGTCAATTTTAGTACCTTCCATTTCATTTCTTTTTTTCTTTTTCTTTTTCTTTTTTTTTTTTTTATATGAAGGAGTCTAACTCTGTCACCTGGGCTGCAGTGCAATGGTACGATCTCGGCTCACTGCAACCTCTGCCTCCCAGGTTCAAGTGATTCTTTTGCCTCAGCCACCTGAGTAGCTGGGACTACAGGCATGCACCACCACACTGGGCTAATTTTTGTACTTTCAGTAGAGACAGGATTTCGCCATGTTGGCCAGGTTACTCTTGAACTCCTGACCTCTGGTGATCCACCCACCTCAGCCTCCCTAAGTGTTGGGATTACTGGCATGAGTCACCATGCCTGGCCCCATTTATTATTTTACTTCACTTAATCCAAATGGGTATTTGGTTAGTTGCAACCAAAAAACTCCTGACTAATGCCTGGGATACTTAATAACAAAACCAAATATACTTTCAAGTATTTTGGAAGCATAGATTTACATATATGCAATGCAACTGACACATATGTGGTGGTCAATAATGCTTAGGATGGTGGTATTATAAAGACAGTGCTATCATGAATTAGTCCCAAACTTCAAGTTATTAAATAAATGTAAGCACAATGAAAACATTTTAGTTTTATTATTCAAACATTACATTCCAAGACTGCCAATGAACTTGGGTGATAAGAATCTGAGATTTTATTTAGCTTTGTTCTCTGCTAATAGCTTCATTCTGAACAGCAGCATCTTAATCTCAGTGATTTCAGCTGCTTCTTTGTTCCTTCTTTTGTGTCCCTATGTGTGAAAGGCAGGGATGGAGATTGCGGGATCACGTATGAATGTCTTTGATTAAATAAGGGTTTTGAAGTGAAATCTCAGATGTGGTTCAATTTAGATGATCACCTAACACATGTCCTTAGGAAACATGTCACTAATTTGAAGTATAAGAATTCTAGCTGGGTACGGTGGCTCACGCCTGTAATCCCAGCACTTTGGGAGGCCGAGGGGGGTGGATCATGAGGTCAGGAGATCGAGACCATCCTGGCTAACAAGATGAAACCCCGTCTCTACTAAAAATGCAAAAAATTAGCCGGATGTGGTGGCGGGCGCCTGTAGTCCCAGCTACTCGGGAGGCTGAGGCAGGAGAATGGCATAAACCCAGGAGGCGGAGCTTGCTGTGAGCCGAGATCGTGCCACAGCACTCCAGCCTGGGCAGAGCAAGACTCCGTCTCAAAAAAAAAAAAAAAACAAAAAACAAAAAACAAACAAAAAAAATTCTAAGCTAGGGCAGTGCAAACACTGTAAATATTTTAAAGCAATTAAAAAAATATGCCAATATTGTTTCCTTCTCAAGGATCTACAGCCACTTTCTCTCTTATTTGTGCTATCCTTCATTTAGTCATTAAAAATATTATACTACAGATATTTGTATGTCTACCAAGGGACAGGTTGGGATAGGCGATGGATGCAGCTGACCAGGCAGTCTGTTGTGGGGACCATCAACTTCTCTCTATCCTTCCTTCATATGTATACTCTCTTCTATGCTCCTCCAACGTGTGTTGCTCGTTGTTCTGGAACAATCCATGCCTTCCAATTAGGACTATTAACTTCCAGTTAGTACTGTTAACACATTGGTTCTCAATTTTCAACGAGCATAATTTTATACATTTTAATTTCTAGATAACTGGACAATTCATATCCACATAAAATTAGTGGTACGTAATGGTTCTTTTTAGAAAGATCACCTTGTTCTCTATTACCGAATAGCTATTATAATACACTATTTGGAATCCCAAATTACTTACATTGCTCCCAACAAAATCTTAGATTTTATCATCCTGCTTTTGAAAGTGTCCATGTGACACTAATTCAAATGTGTGAAATTAGTAGTTGAAAATTTATAGTGATAACAGGCTCTAATGATCAAAAGGTCCAAATATCTTCAGGGATTTAAATGAGTAAACCACACACACAGCAAATTATTATTTCAGCAATGCATTCTGAAGAATTGCACATTCTGATCAGAGTTGGTCTTGGTAACTGTATGTTTCCAAGTTAATAAAACATCTCAATGTTCACAACTAGTGTTTCACTGAAGTTTTCTGCCAAAATATCCAGAAATAACAGAAAATTCATTTTTATAATGGATGAATTTAGGAATATTGGCTCTTTCCCCTTCTCATCTTTACTTTTTTGCAAGATAAAGGATTGTCTTAAAACTTCTGGTTACACTTATGGCAAGGTATTAACACATACATTTAAATTAACAGCTATCATTAGAGGTTTGCCAGATAATCAAAGGTAGATAAGATTTTCAAGAAACTGAATGAGCAGAATGTTATGATCCTCAATTATCTTTAAAAGCTTTGACGAAAACCTCAATTGACTAAAAGGGAAAATGTTCTAACTGCATGTCAATTACACTATCACTATAGTACATATTGTAAAGGTGGTATGTGATATGTAAGTGGTGAAGAAATTAGGTGTGTTGCTGAGTTGCAATTAATATGAAAAGTTTTACATTTCTATTAAGTTATGGAACTAATAATCTACCTTCTACCCCAATTAGAAGATTTCAAAGCATAAATATGATTCTAAAACTATTGCCTAAACAAGAAATAGCCAATTCATTGAAAATCCACGTCAATCTGAATCTGATTATTTACTATATGTATATGATACCAAATGGTGGATTGATTTCTACAATTTCTGCACTTCCACACATCATGGGAATAGATATATTTATCCATTTGGATTTTTAAACTAATGAGAACATATTTAATTCAATAAGCACAGAAAAATGTTTTTGCAATTAAAAAGCTCAAAGGGCAACAAGGCTATTCACTTCAGAATACCGCCCCCATGTATTTTCTAAAATCCTGGGGACAGTTCATGGGAAACATTTTAATAAAAACCAAAAACTATGTTATCATTATGTTTAATGCCATTAATGTGCAGTCACTCATTCAATAAACATAAATACAGTGCCTGGTATGGGTGCCTTGTATTAAATAGTTGTGATTGATATAAAAATGAGTAAGGTATGGTACCTGCTCTCTCAGGGTTTAAAACATAATAGATACAATAAATAAAAATAATAGTACACTACAATGTTTTTGTTTACTACTATATCCCTAGAACCCAACCCACTGTTTGAGATTCAGTAAATACTTGTGCAATAGAATTGGTGCTATGAAAGAGAGCTGCCTAAAATTTTGTGACCAAACTGCATGGAAAGATTTGGGTAAGAGTGTAAAGAGCTGATCTTGAAGGATGTATGGAGGTTTGCCAAAAATTTAAGGAAAAGGGGTGCTTCCAAAACACAGAACAGAATTGCAATGATACAAAATGATTTAAAAAGTTTGTATTCTTGCAGAAAAATGGAGATGGATTTATGAAGCTGCAATTAGACCACATGGGTGGAAACAATCATAGATGTTGCTGGTAAAATACGGTAAATCCATGTCCCATTTGGAGAAGCTTATCCACTATTCTTTGGAATGTGGAAAGCCTTAGTAGACTCTAAAAATGAGAGTCATAACAGATTTGTGAACTTTGGAAGCTCTGTGGGTGTGGGCTGGAGGTAGAAGATTGGGGTCAGGAAGAGGATAGGGAATTTTTTGGGAGATTAGGATTGTACTAAAGCAGTGACATGGAAAATTGTGGTGGGGGGAAGCAGGGACATAAATTAGTGGGGAGGATAGACAGTTTTGAGTGATGTGATTTGGTGACTGATTAAATACAGGGTGTAGGGGAGGAGACTGGAATATACCCCTGTGGTTTTTCTTGGGTAAATATTCATCTCTGATACTCTTTGAAAGAATTTCTTATGTAGCAGAGGCCCCTTCATGCATCCTTGAGCACAGCTACATAAAATAAATTGGATTAAATGGAACCTATTTTACAATTCAACCTCATGTTTGTTGGTGTTAAAAAATGAATTTGACAGGGCACTTTCAACTAAGGACTGATGAGTCATAAATCATCAAGCAATAAACTTAGGACCTCAGCAAATTTCTCACCATTCTTCAGCACCTGCCAGAATCCAGGCTAACATCAAAAGCTTTTTAGGGTTAAAACAGATAGCAACCCCTTGTATATTATAAACACACAAATGCAATGGTATCTTTCAAAGTAATTGTATTGGGATCTTCAAGGGCAACAATCATTTTTTTTTTCCTCTGAGGAGTAGCAGGCACTTATTCCTGTGATTTAGCACATAGTAGAAGTTCAACAAATATTTAATGTGTGAAAGTTGATTGTATCTTTGAAGAGCAGAAGCCCCTTTAAATGACCTTCTCTTGACCGACCTACTGGATTAAATGACATTCTTCATTCCTTCTTGGAGCATACTATTGCCCAAAGCACTCCGTGAGTGCTATGCCTAGTAGACTGCTCTATTTGAGGGTAAGACCATTACCAAAAGTTAGCTGGGCTTGGTCCTAAACCTGTTAATGTTATTTGAACTGGTTATGGTGGTTTTGCAAGTTAATTGCATTTTACTCATAAAATATAAGGATAGAATGGAAGAGAGTTGATCGTTTTGAAAAACGTTTTTGAAATATTTGGTAGAGGTGAGTTACTAACAATTGCTGTTCAAATAGATGTATAAATATTAAAATCTGGAACATTCACTTTAAAAACCTGTACTTTGTTAGTGTGTTCTTTCTCCACTTTAAGGAAAACAAAACTAGACATCATAGATGGTACACTCTGAAAGACAACAGGGAAATCCCATCAGTTGTAATAAAGACATTCAATATTGCTTTGGGCTGACATCAAAATAATAGCAAAAATATACCTTTATTTGCTTTTAAGTTAAATAAATGCTTATGGAAAATACGCATCTAAAACTTCCCTGTGCTAACCAATTTCATTTTTGTATAATTTATCAAATACTAGTTTCAGTAAGTTGGATAAGATGTCAATACTGTTTTTTTTTCTTGAAAGCAGCATATATTAGAGGAGTCTGTGTCAGCATTTAAACAGAGGCATGGACATTCCTGTCTCCTTAACAACCTGTTCAAACACACCATTGGGTTCTAGCCTTTTACATCCTGGTGCTGGATAGAGACATTAATTTTCTCATAAGGTCATTTCATTGCATGTTTACAGTTGTCTTCACATGATAAGCCATTCCTATCAGAGAAACAAAACATTAGGAAGGCATTTTTGAAGACATCTTAGAATATCAACTAAGCCATAATTTGAAACAGTCATCAAGTAGGTTCACACCATTGTTTCATAATGTTACACACTGATGAACAACTACATTCCACTGAACACTAGAATATTTCTCATTTTGTTTTTGAGAAATGATCAGAACCAGAAATAAATATTTTTGCAGGACTGATTTGGCATTTAAATAGGAGGTTGCATGCCAAGAAAAGGCTCCTTGGATATGTAAGGAATGCTCTCTCTATTATGAGCTGTGGGGAATTCTTTTCACAGCTGTGTCGGATAGCTTTTAGGGTAACTCCATGGACATACCCTGTATTATTCCCTCCTCTTGAATGTGGGTGGGACTTATGACTTGGTTTTAACCAATAGAATATGGCAAAGATGATGGGATGTTACTCCCATAATTAGGTTAGTTTGTCTGTCTACCTACCTACGTGCATATACGGCTCTGTCTTGTTAGCATGCACTTGAGAGACTCTTCCAATAACCTCAAACAAACAAGCTGCTATGATATAAATTGCCCATGAAGAGCATCACATAACAGGAAAATACGGGTGGTCTCTAAAAACTGAGGGCCTCAGTCCTATACCTGCAAGGAGCTGAATTCTGAATTCTGCCAACAATCATATACAGTTAGAAGAGGAACCTGAGTTCAAGATGAGAATGTGGGTGGCTGACACCTTGATCGCAGCCTTGAACAGAGGAACTAGTGAGTTGTGCCCAGATTTCTGAGCCACAGAGACTATGAGATGATAAATCTGTGTTGTTTTAAATTGCAGAGTTTGTAGTACTTTGTTACACAATAGTAGAAAACAAATACAGTAGGATCAGTGGGCCTTTTCTTTTGGTTTTATTTCTGTCTTCCTCTTTCCTGATGCTACTTCTCCTACTAGCACTTAACATTAGTTTTATTTTCACCGGACCTGTTTGGAGATCCAGATAACTATACCCCAGCAAGTCGCCTGAACCCACCACCCCATAGTAAACCAGAGTGATACTTTCTATTTGCCTATGCAATCTTACACTCTATCCCCCAAAAAGTAGGAGGCATAACTGCAAATTTTGTGAATGCATTAAATGTAAAAGTTTCTTCCAATAGGTATTTCTAAAATACCTGTTAATATATTGTCCCCATTTTCTCTGTATTTATCTGTGAAAGATGTTTCTGAGTGTCTTCTGTTTCTGGTAGGTCTTCCTAATTTACTAAAATTGATTTAGACATACATGTTTTATTTATTTTTGAAGAATAAAGGAAATAAAATTTGTAGGAAAATAAAAATATGTGTTCTCACTGGATTTATTAGATCAAGAGAAGAAGCTTTGTAGATATTTTAGAAAAACAGAATCATGAGTGATCATATTCTGTTGATTCCTTTGGAAATATATCCAGTACACTCCTGCTGCTTTTACTCTCTCCCCCTTATCTTTTTCTCCTTCCACTTTTTCCCCTCTCCTCAGTCCACCATAGTTCATTCCTTCTACCAGCGTTAGCTGGCAGATCCATCCGGTGCACAGTGACATAGAGCGTTTTCTTACGGAAATACAATCCACAAAGTGAAAGTTTTCTTTGATTATTCATACCTGCATGTGTTTTCCACCTCCTCAGGAAGTTTTGGAAACTTCAGAGGCAGAGGAGGGCAAAAGACCAATTTTATCTAAAAGTTCTGTTGACCACAGCACAGTCACTCTTGAGTCTGTCTGTAGGGTTACCACTGATCTTGTGGAAGGTCTTCAGATGGAGTAAATAGATAATATTCTTGTCCTTAATGCCCACAGTTCTTTTCAAACATACAAGCTGAGTTTCTGACATTATTTTGTGTTTTTATAGTTGCTCTGGAAAAGCAACACAATGCTGATTGCTAATTGGATTCTGAATAAAGCATATTTGTATGTACATGAATTTGCCTACATGGTCACCTTTAACGTTAACGGGAGGGTAAAAGATTGACTTCGTGTTGTGTGCTGAAAGGTTTTCACTTTCCAGATGCCTTAGAAAGTGAAGGAGAGCACTTATGTCATTTTCATGCCAAACAAAAGTAAAATGTTTTTTACTTAATGATGAGAAATATTTCTCAGCTCTATCCATGTGGAGGGGAGTGAAAAATGGCTCATCCACTTTCAACCAAGTTATCTGCATGTCAATAATGAAAGCAGATCTTTTAAACAACAACAACCAAAAAAAAAGTAGAATAATGTTTTAATTTATGTGTTGAAGACCCATCAGAAATTATCTCTTTGGACAAACAGAGAAAGTAAAGGAAAGGAAAATATTTAAAATAAGATATAGAGGGAGATTCTTCAGTCTGTCTAAATGAAGAGCAAGCGTTGCAGGAAGATACACATTAATCAAGTAATTAATCTTTCAATAGTGTTATTTATTTTGGAGAGCAATTTTGCCACCCCAAGAATTATGGCCAGACATTTATTTTACCAGATTAAAAAAAATAATGTATGTTAACTCTTTAATGGTTTAAAGAGTGCATGTCATCTAAGTGGCTGACAGATTGCTGTGTAACTAGAGCCGAGGAACCAGCGTGCGGGAATAGGCTGTCACTCAAGCAGATGTCATCTTTGCAGAAGCTCAGAACACGTCTTTTTATTATTGAAGAGCATTGTCATGTTGGCAGATTCAGGGACAGAGTCTGAAATAAAAAACCTTCATGCAAGGAGAAGTATGTCATTCCCCAGATCTGCTTAATGCTTTTTCTCCCAAGACTGAAGGCCTTCTAGGTCATTGCTGGTCATTAGACTCAATTAAAAATTAGGAACAGAAAATTGATCTTCACCTACCTCCAAATGCATCTGCATTAGGTGGCACATGGATGTTAAACTTGTTAATAATTCAAAACTTGGCGTAGGCATATTTTCTTGAAACTGAACAGTTTGGAGAAAAAGAACATATCTAGGTTACCCCAGAGGAGAAAACAAATTACCTTTTGCCTTTCTGACATCTTATTCTCCTTCAGTGCACCTGGCCAATCTCCACCTGGCAGTGCTCTCAATCACCCAGATGGAAAGGGAGTTGAGGTGGCCCCTACAAAAACTGATGAAGTTCAGCCTTACCACTGGTCTAATAGAATGTGCTCTATAGTGGAACAGACTACATTATATGCATCTGTCTTTCAGGGACCAATAGGCTGACTACATTCTTTTTTTGCACCATAAAGCAAAGAAATATTTTTCTGACTGTTTCCACATTTACTTATCCATGATATTATCAGTAGATTGCTTTTATCATTATGCTTAGTTCCATGAATAATACTTTAGTGCTGTAGTTTGCTTAATACAGCATTTATCTAGGATTTTCTATCTTCTAGTATATGTAGACTAGAAATAACACTTCTTATAATAATATGAGTATTTTACTTTCAAGATGTTCAGATAATATGGGAGAGCAATATGATGGATGGTGTCATGTATATGTACAAAATGATAAAGCAAAGCACTTAGCTTTTCTGCATACAAACCTTGCCAATTGAGTATTAAAACTTGTTTAGAACTGTTGATTCAAATTCATCAAGGAAATGAATAGAATATTTGAAGACCTGACAATATCTCTATTTCTATTCCCGCCCACTGACCAGAGAGAGCTGTATAATGCAAAATTCGAAGAGATTCAGTTACTAAACAGAAGTCTCTAGAGGATAACCATAAGAGTTCTCATTTACATCACAGTTCTTGTGCAAGTTAAGAAGGAAGGATCACAAAGTTAAGAGTCTATTTCTATTTGAATAATTTCAATACATTACCAGAGCTAATTTTCTATAATGTCCCTAAGACTGTAAGCGGAGACTTTATACTCCCTAGTCTCTTGTGATCAAAAAAACTTCCAAATCAGACTTGCAAATCGCCTTCTCATCACATCAGTAGAGCTGCCAGATAAGAAAGTCTTGTAAGAAAGGGAACAACCAGAGTGCATTCATTAGTGTCATTGTACTCTAATTGAAGAAGTGACTTCTTTTGTATCCTAAGATGGAAAATCAGTAAGCTTGTGACTGGACTCCTTACATGTAGCTCCTGGCTGAATGGCAGAACAGTACTTGCACATTCAAGAATGCCTGTGATGACAGAAAATACTATAAAATATAGAATCTACTCTTTCAAGTTTACTTTAAGATCATGATTGCACTTGAGATACCATTTATTGCCTGTTGCTTTATAAATTGTTGAAAAAAATCCTCTCAAAAGGGCGTTTTTCCATTACTCAGCTTACTATTTTACATTTAGTATCTTTAGTTGTGAAGACATGATAGGTCATTAATATGTTCTTTATGGATCTTTAATATGCCAAACCATCTTGGTTTGTTCTGTGGGAACAGCTGTTCTAGCACCATGCTTATTCCAGTAGTAGCAATTATACCCCCCGCCCCCCGACCTCTTTAAGCAGAAGAAGGTGCTACTTCTATAGCCTCATCAGGATCTAAATAAGCACTATTTGACTCAAGCCAGGGATGCATTTTGAAGGAAATGAAGACAGATCCCAAGGGCATATATTTATCAGATCTATACTTGGTTTTATTACATAGGTTGAAATGTGAAAATTAGACCATTTTATTAAAATTTTATATTTATATATTTTTGAGCTTCAATTTTCTTACCTGGAGATTAGTATTAATAATTCCTACTTGACCACAGTGTCTTGGGGCGAGAATGGGATGATGTTTGTGGAAATGCAGTGCAAACTGCATGAAGTGATGTAGAAGTGGAAGTTATTTTTATGGGAAATAATTGTTTCATATCTACTGCTGCTTATGTAACGAAGTGTATCTTGCTAGCTACTGAGCTCCTCATATATGGAGAAACTAAAGCAGAATTTGTCAGGGTTACTCTATAATGACACGTCCAGGGGAAGGGACGATTAGCAAGATGATTACATGGTATCTACCAACCATAGACTTCTATGACCCTTTGATTTCATTTACAATTACATTTAATTGTAAAGCGTTTTTGGAGGGAGTGCTGATGGGCTTGCAAATATGCATGTCAAGGGATATATATCAAAACAATGTTTAAAAATTTATACAGGTGTGGTAAAGATATTTGATTTGTGTATTATTAAGAGATGACAGGAACTCATTCAAGGTCACATTTGGCTCATGCATTCAAGTCTTTTAAAAATTGTTACCTATTCAGGGAGACCTGAGGACCTTAAAAATAATTCTGCCAATCTCCAAGGCAAAATGAAAAGTCTAGTAGCTCTTTTTACCGTGTTATTTTCTTCATAAAGCATAGATTCATTAAATGTCCCAAAAAAGGCACAAATGAATATTCATTTAGACTGGAATGAATGCTGAAGACACTAACTCTAGTTTTTACTGTTAGTTTAATAAAATATTTCCCATGGCTTGGATATGTTTCAGTTTATTCAATATTAAGGCCCCCTTGCCCTTTTTTTTTTTTTCCCTGTCGTTGGCAATATCCATCAGATAATGACCTGACAACCTAACCTGTCTTACTATGCAGAATAATCAAAGTAGGTGACTACCAGCCTCTAGGAGAATTGTATCTCCTGCTTCTCAGTTTAATGGATGTGTGTCATAGGAATTCCCTGCAAAATTGTGCCTAGGGGCTTTGGGATCCAAGTCAAAGGGATTCATAAAATGAATGTGTTATAAATCTAGCTGTGGAAGATTGATGTTAAGGCTCCTTAAATGCTTGCTAAGTCTATTCACAAAAAGAGATGGTACAGTTATCTCCTTTTTAGTAGCCTGTCATTTTAGTGCTCTTTAAAGAAATTATTAAAGATATTCGAAGTTGTCAGAATCAGAGGGTTCATGTTTTGGAGAAATTCCAGAAAAGAAACTCCTTACATAGAGACACTCTCAAGACAATTTAGGTATAGCAGAATCTATCTGGTAAAATAGATTAATAGAAGGCTTTTCAAATCACAAGTACAATAAAGTTAGTTTTACTCGTTCATTCATTTATGTATATATTTATAGAGTCTTTTATATGTCAGATATAATTCTAGGTGCTTCTCAAGAAGGAAGAAAACATATAGTGCCTGCTTTCATGAAGCTTACAGTATGATCAACTTTTAATCTGTGGAAAAATATAATTATGCTATAAGTTGTCTGATGTCATTGGCAGCATTGGCATGTTGCCCTTTGATGCATACTTTTAAATGCAGTGCCTAAAGTGCAGACTGGTAGCTCTTTGAAAAAAGTCACCAAAGTTGACAGCGAATACAGATACTGAGAGAACTGCAAAACAAGTCACATAGCTTTATCCAGAGAGAATACAAGAAGCTCATAGGTACTCTGACAATACAGTAGTTCAGCTCATTGCAAAGAGTCATAACTTAAGATTAGTGTTACACTGATTTGCTGATCACACACACACATTTCATTGCAACTCAGTAGAGTGGAACTGTATATTGTCACAATCCATACCTTGTGGAAACTACGGGGTATTGATGTTGGTGGTCCTTCACGTTCACTTCCAGAGTCCTAGGCCACCTGTTGTTGTCTGTCTCTTTAGGCTCCAAAATTGTGCTTGGGCAAACTAAATGGATGATTGATGGCTTTTAGGCTTTTAAGAAAAGGGCATATCTTCACCTTTAAATTCCCATGTTTAAAAGCTTGAATTCCACCATTAGGCTACTGTCTAAATTCTCAAATGTCATCAGCAAATCACATGAACATTTACTCATTGAAATTGTCCTAATGAAAAGGCTTAGAACTAAGCCTTGCAGAGAAAGAAAACAAAGACGCATTAGAGAGTTCCATACTCATGAGATTCTTATACTCCAGCTTGAGAAAAGAGTGACTGTCAGGTTAAATGCTGATAAAAGATTGCAATAGCATTTTATGATTATAGATGCTTTTACATGGGATAGTGCTGATGAATTGCCAAATGAATTGCACAGCCAGGCCTTTGGCCTATTTTATTGGGCACAGGAGGCTGAATTCTATTATTCTTGTTGCTCAAGAGGGCTCAACTTCATGAGTTAAAATAGCTGAGCTTCCTCTACACCCGTTAAGAATTTGGTTTCCAGCTAACAGAGCTTAAAGAAGGAAGAGCATTTTAATTATTTTCTCCATTTCTTCTTTACTCCCTGCCTCTGTACAAAGCAAACATGCTTCTTTGGTGAAAGTTCTTTTCCACAGTTTGACAATTCATCACCCATCTCTGAGTGTCTCTCTCACTTTTTGCTTTTAAGCTCAGTGTTCAGACATTTATCTTCACAGAGGTGAACAGAGGGAACATCTTTAAATATGGCATCGATACAATATGTCCTGGCCCAGATGCAAGCCTCTTAAGTCAGTTTCCCTCAATCTTGTTACTACACATTAGCTCTGAACAGGATTATCTCCCAGCCTGCCAGTCAAGATGTTCAGGGGGAAAAAAAAAGGGAGAGCAAAGAGCTTTTGTGCTCATCAGTTTGCCTTGGGACTGGTGGGATGAAAATTTGTTCTGACCTTACTTTACTCATGTGGCTATGAATTGCAGTTACTGCTGTATATGTTGCAGGAAAAAAAAAAAAGAAAACTGATTGGAAACACACACACTCCTTCGTTATATATATGGATTTCCAGAAAATTACACAGAAATGTTATCTGCATACGTAATTTATAGCATAGTTTAATCAATACTTAAAGAAATTTAGCAGATGAGTCCTAATAAGTGATTATTTAGATTGGATTGGTTGGGAGCTAATGAAATAATTAGCAACATTTCAATGTGATTAATTTATAGCTGTATATTAAGTGCTCAATTAGTTTAAGATATCTGAGTTCCCCAAGTGCTGGCTGAAGAAGGCAAATGTCTCAGCAGTGGTAAAGCTGATTGAACTGAAGTTTTCCAAGTCTTTGAAATCAGCTGTTGCTGTATCAGCTCCTCAACATATTGAGCCCAGGGCATGGCTTCAGGAGGGAGCGCTAAAAGTAGACGCTGGTAGACCCAGGGGATTCAGCAAGTGAGGAAAACCTTTTCATGATATGACTCATCAATACCCCATAGACGAACATAAAAGGCAAAATGTTTAGGAGCTGTATTAGGCCATTCTTGCATGGCTACTAAGAAATGTCTGAGACTGGGTAATTTAAAACAAAAGGAGATTTGTTTGTCTCATGGTTCTGCAGGCTTTATAGGAAGCATGGTGATGGCATTTGCTTGGCTTCCTGTGGGGGGTGGTGCTCAGGAAGTTTAAAGTCATGGTGGAAGATGAAGGGGAGCAGGTGTCTCACATGGCAGGAGTAGGAGAAAGTGGGGGAAGGAGGTGCCACACTTTTAAATGACCAGATCTCATGAGAACTCACTATCATGAAGATAGTATTAAGCCATGAGGGATCCACCCCCATGATCCAAACCCTCTCACCAGCCCCACCTCTAGCTTTGGGGATTACAATTCAACATGAGATTTGTGTAGGGACAAATATCCAAACTACATCAGGAACTTTTGAGTTATAGGTTATGGGGGTAAAATGTCACTGCCATCTCTAAAACCCTTCAAGCTTGTATACACAACTGAAGGAAAAACATCTTTCATGATCATAGGAAGCTCCCTTATCCTTAATGTATCTGATGATTTTGTTTTCCTCTTTGTTGAATAGACTTTGTGACCGTTATAACTCTGCTTCTTTATATTTTATTTTTGAAAGTATTCAAATACAGTTTTAAGCTTATCCAATTATATGTATTTCAAAAATTTACAAGTTTGACATTTTTAGATTATAATCTCCTCAAGAACAAGAACATATTTTCAACTCTGCTGTATAAAGTATGTGCAAAAACCTGTGAAAGGTCTTGAGATTTTGATGAGACTGATGCAGTTTCATAGATGTTGGAAGAATGCAGGAGACTCTTGGGTCAGAGGCAAAAGACTTTATTATTCGTAGTAATAGTAGTACCCAAAATTATAGATCTTCTGGCATCTGTCCCCTAAGCCCCAGTTCCTATAGGGCAATACAAAGAGGGCCAGGTGACATCTGCCCATCCAGTGGGTTGCTTTGCTGGAGGGGAACCCTAAGCTTAGGAAACCCAAATCTATTATAACGGGTAATAAGGATGTCTGCCTTTTTTGTTCTAGAGGGAGACATTATTTCTGTCTTCTAAGACTCTTCGTTACACAAACATTGTTGAAAAAATTTGTCAGGAAGAAAGGCAGCTGGTGTCTCTGCTTGCAAGATGTGCAGAAATATGGGAGATCCATGAAGAATTTTCTCCCAACAGTACCCAGCAAAATGTCTGGAGGAACTGAGACTGATTGTTACAAAGAAGCAAAGACAGAGGTTAACCTGATCTCGGTCTTCAAGCAACAAAGTGGAAAGAGTTTCATCTATGGTCCTTGGGCCTCTTATTAGGTAAAACAAGGAAAGTAAATGAAATCAGATTTCGAATCAGTTGTTACTTATTTGAGTTACAAACTAAAATACTGTTGTTATGTGATATGGTTTGGTTCTGTGTCCCCACCCAAATCTCATCTCCAGTTGAAATCTCCATGTGTTGAGGGAGGGACCTTGTGGGAGGTGATGGATCATGGGGGCAGTTTCCACCATGCTGTTCTTGTGATAGTGAGTGAGTTCTCACAAGATCTGATGGTTTAAAAGTGTTTGGCAGTTCCTCCCTGGCTCTCTCTCCTGCCACCTTGTAAAGAAGGTGCGTGCATCCCCTTTGCATTCCACCATGATTGTCAGTTTCTAGAGACCTGCCCGGCCATGCAGAACTATGAGTCAATTAAACCTCTTTTGTTTATAGATCACCCAGTCCCAGGCAATTCTTTATAGCAGTATGAAAACAGACTAATACATTATGGAAAATCCAATTAATGTAAAAGTGAAAGCCCTGCTTCCCTTACCTCATCCCACTTCCATAGGGGTAACTACCATTAACATTTTGGTAAGAGAAAAGTAATTCTAGTGATTAAGGCTGTACAGTGGTATCATTGACTTCTGGGAAGTATTTTCCTACCATAGACAGGATGAACCACTACTCATCAGGCATATTATGGTAGACAAGATGCTCTTTAGACAAATGCTCTTCTATTTAAATTCCGTAACTCTGGAAATAATTAACCTGTTGTGCCTTTACTGAGTATATAATTTACTTCCATTGTTTATTGTAAGGAATTACTCTTATTTATTACTCATTTATTTTTCCTTACAATAAACAATGGAAGTAAATATCTGTCTATCAGCTTGGCTTTTAGCAAGCAATCATTATTTCTAGTGGTGGTGAAACATCTGGTCAATAGGTCTCCAAGATTTCAATATCCTCTACTCATTAACTTTCTTCTATTGGGTTCGAGTCTACTTATCTAATGGTAAAGAGAAATTAGGAGCTTTTCTCAGTTTGTGCTAGCCAGTATTCCACATATCCACTTTTGTTAATGTTCCATGCTTGGCAAAGATTGGTGGCTTGTGTTCTGAAACAGAGGGCATTATCATATTTTTTTTTTCTGAAAGGAGACTGTATATTGATTCTTTTTATATGATAATTTTCTCAGGGAAGAGAATAGGAGATTTTGAATATAAACTATAGTTGCTCATCAGGGTAAGGAATGCCAGATAAGCAAAATAGGAATGAATTTGTTAAATATCAGTTTTCCAAAATTATGTTAAAAGTTAAAACTATGGAAATCAGTTAAAACTATGGAATTTTATGGCAAAATCAATATGATCGTTAAGTGAAAATTACTGTAAGTAAGAAGAAGGCCCATTTTATTTTGAAGAATGGTGCATTTCCCCAACACTTGGAATCACTGTGGTGAGGTGGGACTATGAGGGATGGGTTTGGTGGCTAAGATTTGCAGGGAGTGGAGGGAGAGGTGCTAACAGAGCTGGGGACTGATTCTGATGCATGGATCACACATTTGTTGAATGGTTTGGGAGAACAAGTGCGAATGGTGGAGTTATTCTCCTGTCTGTGGGCTTCACCTTCTTCCCACTGATGAATGAAAAACTAAAAGAGTTTGATATGCCCTGCTATTGGTTTAGTAAAGCTTTGGTCTCTAACAGTGATATGATTTGGATCTGTGTCCTCACCCAAATCTCATGTTGAAATGTAATCCCCAGTGCGGGAGGTGGGGTCTGGTGGGACGTGATTTGATCATGGGGCGGTTTCTCATGGTTCAACACCATCCCTCTTAGTGCTATTGTTGCAATAGTGAGTTCTGGTGTGATCTGGTTGTTTAAAAGTGTGTAGTGCCTTCTCCCTCTCTTTCTTCCTCCTGTTCTGTCCATGTAAGATGTTCTTGCTCCCCCTGCACTTTTTGCCATGATTGTAAGTTTTCTGAGGCCTCCTCAGAAGTTGAACAGGTGCCAGCATCATGCTTCCTGTACAGCCTGCAGAACTGTGAGCAATTACATCTCTTTTCTTTATAAATTACCCAGTCTCAGCTATTTCTTTATAGCACTGTGAGAACAGACTAATACAACAATATCCCAGTCTGCAAAACAGAATATACTTGATACTAGAGCAGTACCAAATCTTAAGTGAATGTGACAATTCAGGAGGCAAGGCTCTAGGGCCCTTCTTATGAGACTATTTCAAATTTGATTCTAAAAATGCTGTTTTGGTGCTCTGGCTATTTTGATTAGATTCGCAAAGAAGGCTATACTTATAATATGAATATGATTATTCTGAATATGAATTGAATATGAACTTAGTGCCTGCAACTCCAGGACTTTCTGTGAAGTAAAATGGATGGAACTATCTTTTTTTTTTTTTAAAATAGGGTCTCACTCTGTCACCCAGGCTGGAGTGCAATGGCAAGATCATGGCCCACTGTAGCCTTGACCTCTCAGGCTCAAGTCATCTTCGCACCTCAGCCTCCCAAGTAGCTGACAGGTGTGTGCCACCATGCCTGGCTAATTTTTTGCAGAGACAGCATTTAGCCATGTTGCACAGGCTAGTCTTGAACTCCTGGGCTCAAGTGATCTGCCTGCCTCGACCTCCCATAATGCTGGGATTACAGTTGTGAGCCACCATGCCTGACCTAGAGCTATTTTAGATACACTGTCCTGTATGTCGTAGAGTGAGCCACTTGAACCTTCCAATTTGTTTAATCACTAAATCTGAGATCTTTGTGTTCTCTCTCTGCATAATATGCATATTTACATAATATATGCATATTGTATATGTACATATATATATAATTATTTTTCTTTCCACTATTTTTCCCTGATACTCTGAGATAAAAAACACATCTCCAACATATGCATTAGGATTTACCCACTGAACCTATATTAACACATAATTCAGAAAAGCAGATGCAGACGATGTGAATCCCCTTTAAGTCCACTCCTTGCTTTGTTTAAGCTCCCCTTATCCTGTGTTGTGAACTCTGTACATGAATCGGTGTTTGTTTTCTTGGCTGCTTTACTGGTGGAATTAGACTTTCAGTGTGTTTACATCAGTTCCCAGTATCCTGGTGAGCTCTGTTTTCCTCAACTCTTCCCTATAATATAACCAAGGAAACAAACAAAACCCGTCTAAGGCTTGATAACTTAAATAATTAATTCAAAGAGGGAAGTCGTTTTGACAACACAAAAGTTAAACAAGATACAAGAAAATCACATTTATCTTAAAAGTCCAATACCTGTCCATATCTTTTAAGTTCTGATTAATATCCTAAAATCTGTAGGAAGTCTTGTTCAAGTTTAATTTGGAGCAAAATTGTGCTAAATTCAGGTTTTTAACAGGCATTATGGGTGATTTCTTTTAACTTTTATTCATGTGATAAAATTACATACACATTCCTGTTCAGAATATGCATGCATGACCTTTTATTTTATTTTATTTTATTTATTTATTTTTTTTTGCAGATAAAGGCTTGTTTTATTTTAATGGCTGATCTATGTAATCATGGAGACCTGTATGTACAAAGGGGGAGCTTTTATTTCTTGGTCTCTTTCTGCTTGGACAAAGTCTTGATTTTCTCCCCCTTCTTGGCCTGGAGGCGCTCTTCATCGCACTTTTGTGCTTCCTTGGTCTTAGACCTGCGGGCCTCAGCCTGGTCAGCCAGGAGCTTCTTGCAGGCCTTGCCTGCCTTCAGCTTCTGGACGTATTCCATGAGAATCTGCTTGTTTTTGAACACATTCCCCTTCATCTTCAGGTACAGGCTGTGATACATGTGGCAATCAATCTGCTTAGATTCACGGTACTTTCTGAGCAGCCAGTGCAGAATCCTCATTCTTATCGAAGTGACCTGCCCTGGCATTTGGGCATTTGGCCGTATGCTTTTGCTTTCCTATGCACATGTGCTTGCCCTTCTGGTGGCCAAGGTGTTTTTCCAGAATCGAGCCCAGGAATGGACAGTCACAGGCTTCCAACTGATCAGCCCATCTTTGATCAGCTTCCAGATCTACTGATGGGAGTTGGCATTGTCGATTTCATTGGTCTCATTGGGGTCCAACCAGACCTTCTTCTTGCCATAGTGGTGGATGCTAGAGGCGAGCCTCTTCTGAAGCCTGAGCATACTTATGGCTGTGGCCACAGCAGCGAAAGGAATGAGGAAAGGGCTCTGTATGCATGACTTTCTATAGCCCCCATTAACTGGAAATTAGTTATCATTCTGGAATGTTTGCCTCTCAGTAACTTGTCACAAGGGTGCAGTGAGTCAAATATGACTGGCAAAAAAATTACACTCTGGTTTCCTTAGTTGATTTCAGTCACAGAAGGCTGAGGAATTGATCTGTCCACACAAACAGAACTAAGTGCAGTGGTCACCATTTTTTTCTGGGTGGTTCTAACTCTCACCATTCTCACAGAGGCTTGGCCAGTCTCCTTTCTATCTCCTGGGCTGACATTTGCTTTCATCCAGCCTGCTGTGCTTCACATTCATATAGACATGTCCCATTATGTTAGAGATTTAGAGCCTGTGGTGCCTTGCACTGGTTAATATCATTCTGTGATATTTATTGAGCACTCATAACGTGCTAGGTGCTGTAACACTGCCTGTATGATGGAGTCCGCTGTGAGCACAGCACAACACGGCAGGTTGACACACTGTGTATTTTTCCTAGCTTTAATTTCTTAGGCCGAGATGGAATTATTGTCCCATTTTTCTTCTCCATGAGGAGCATTTAACTTCATTCTATATTGTGTTCCCTGCATGCCTACTGACAATCTGAAGATAATATCACTTGGTGCTTGAAGCTAGAAATCCTTATTTGTTCTGATATCACATAATTTATGTTTGCAATTTCAGGCAGGTACCAGTTTCTCAGAGTGTATGGTGTTTCTTGTAAGAACATTCAACAAATTTATCTCAGCTTCTTTGAAACTAGAATTTAAAAACTCAAATATCTATATTTGGCTCAATAACCACAGACAGTAATGACACCTCTAAGTAGCTAATGCAGGCGTGTAATTTGCTCATAGCCCTGATTTAACTTTATTTACAGATTAAAATTGAATTGCAGTTGATTTATTGATATAATAGGCAGAAAGTGATTATCAAGCATCCATCACTGATAGAGGAAAAACCAATCAAATTATGTTTCAAGGTTTGCTTTAACCTAAACTAACTCATCACCTTCTAAAACTCAGAGGATTTGAGTCATATTCTCCCACTAAAGTCAATGAGCCACAACTCCCACTAAACTCATATCTGCTCCTTAAAGGCATTCAAGAGTTATACTAATTTGCACGACTACCAGGTTGTTATAAAAGGAAATGGCAATCAGCTGGAGATTTAGTGTCTGTACTTTCTCCCCATGTATGTAGCCATGGTAATATTCTTTAATGTTTATTGTAAATCCATAAATGGGCTTGGTCGCATGCTATCCATGATATGGTATCGACCTGTGCATACAACTCAGCTGGAAAGGTGTTGAGTAAAGGGTGCTGGTGCTTTCACTAGTGACATGTTGATTAGAAAATGTGTCCCTTTGGAGGGAGAACTGGTATCTGTCTGTGTTCCAGAAAACAATGAAATATCTTGATTAGAAGCAGGTGATGATGCTGACTTTTGTCTTAGACATTCATAACTCTACTCTTCAGAAGGAGAAAAAGTGTGAGGTGGGAGAGAATGTAGCAGAGCAACATCAGACATGTCACCCTGTGCCAGGGGTTGAGCATGGTTCCCTGGGGGCTGTGTTGTAAGAGTGGCCCGGTATGGATTTCCCTCCATTCTTATCACTGAACACTGGCAAGATAAAGTTAAGAAATCCAGTGCTGCACTATTTCAGAGGCTTGCCAATGTCGTATGACAGCAGCACTCATTCTCATTACCTGGGGGCATTCTTAACTTGGAAGTTCTATGTTTATGCACTTGCAAATTATATACCCAGAGATATACTTTTTAAAAAAGCTATCATTCTATGAAGTATGATGTGAAACTTTTAAATATAATATTTACATTCATCCTCATTTATGTTGCTGCTAGTTATTTCATATATCTATGAGAGAAAATCTTGCTGTTGTCAGTAATTGCTATTTTAATTATACCCGAGCCCTAAGGAGGTTCAGAGAAAGAGTGTAATTATTAGAAATCCAAGGGCATTGAGCAGCATGTTCAAGTTTGTTTTTATCACATTGTTCATTTTTACCTATCGTGTTCTACATTGTTAATTCTTAAGACATTCATCTGTACTTTAGAAAATGAAACTCCGTTTGAATTGTTCCCAGCATCATGTTCTCCAAATCCAGTAGACGGTGCTCCTTGACTTCAAAGAACATTTCTTGTGCACTTAAGTGCCACAGGGAACGGAGAAAGATGAAAGAAATACTTTCTCTAATTATATATAGGTACATATTCATTTTACTGTCCCATCCAATATTGCTGATCCTCCATGATAAACTTTTTTTTCTTTAATGAGTGTATTTTATACTCATGTAACCTTGCTCATTCTCTGCCATGTTATGCACATTTACTTTGCCCATTATCCAAATGTGCATTATTCAAAGAAAAGACAAGTAATGATATGATTCAGATATCATTTACAAGAATCTCTGGATTGGAAGTGGGGTGAATACAGAGAAACTCTCATTTGACTTTCATTTATAGCTGCAAAGTGTTCATACAGGATACATAAGATTCATTAGAGAGGAAGCTGCTAATCTCAAAATAAATATTTTCATTTTAAAAATAGAGACTAAATAGGTATTAGATCAACTTTCTTCTAATGTCCAGTGTCAACCAGTGTGCAGCACCCAGCCCATGCCTAGCACATGGTTGAAGCTCATTTGCTCTTGGTTCCTAACCTATCCATTCTTTTTCACTTAACTGTGTTTCCCATTAGTGCATGATACTCCCCAGGAAGGATATATTCTCTCGTGATATTCTATGGGTTACCTTTGTTTTTGTGCTGTTCATCTCATTACAAATCTTTCTATTCATTCTTTTTCACACACACACAAAAAGGCTGCATTGATCATTTCAGCATCCACCTTTAAATCTTGTCCCTGCTCCTGCTAACAACCATGTCTCTGTGGCTCCTTCAGATCCTGGAGTTCTCTGTAAAAATATCATGGTTCTCACTGTAACACTGTGACTAACATCAAGACCATTCTAAACAAACACTTGGAACATTTAATCATGGGAATTTAGGAGACACAGGAAGTACTGTGGGACGTGAGATTCTCTATGTTCATTTGCATTGAAAAGATAACCGATTTTCAGTTTTACTTTGGGATGCTATGCTATGCATTGCTATGTTTATTTAGAGGTGGCTACATTTCATAGCTTGCAGAATATTTCACTGAGAAATCATATAAACTTTGACAAATATTTTGTTTTATTGTGAGAATGTGCTAGTTGGGTTATTCTAACAGGAAGGCGAAGTTCTAGCTTTAAATGCCATTATCTGTGCACGCTTGCTAGGCTTCTAACTTTGGTGCAGTGCTTTCAAAGATTACCAAGCCCCAGGGTACCTAGGGAGCATTAAGCACAGGCCATTGAGAGGATAAACCATGCATGCTTTGTAAGCATGCACAACAAATACCCATCTGAAAAAGCACTTGCTTTACGTATTCAGTGACTGAGTTGCAAGCACCGGCACCTCAACGCCTCTGCTTAGTGAGAAACTCATTTCATATTCTATTTCATTCAACTGATATTTCATTTAGCCCCTGGAATAGTTCATGCATTAGTCTAAGTCCTAGAAAAATAAAGGTGGATATGCTGCAGTTCTTGTCCTCAAGGAGCTTATGGCTTAGGGATAAGCCATATGCATCCATATAGCAGGTGTCGTGCAGTGAGGTATTAGCCAGTTACAAACGTGAATGGACATTGATGTTGCGCTATGAAGAGTGAGTTAAATTATGCCAGTCAGAAAGGTGGGAGGAAGGGGCCTTTCATAAAGAAGGCAGCATGATCCAAAGGCAGGGATGACAGAGTATGGGGTTTTACTCATGAGTGAGCTCCCGGAAGTTGTTAGGGCCAGAAATACAGGTTTGGGAAGTTATTGACTTTTTGGCAGTTGCTGAAGTCACGGGAGGATATTATTGAAGGAAATAATGTAGAGAAAATAAGGAAAACGCCAACAATAACAGACAAGTGTAGGAAGAGAATATAGTAAAAGGGACTAACAAAGGAAAGTCAGAGAAGTTTAGGGAAAAGCAAGTGTGGAGATACTGAAGCCAAAGGAGGAGCTTGAAGAAAAATGAGAGGTTGACATGCATATTCCATGGAAATAGATCTAAAAAACACCATCTTAAAACATTGGTGGTCCTCCTGCACACCAAAGGATTTTTGTTGTTGTTGCTATTTTAAGATGTTGTAAGATATCACTAAAAATGTAAATGTTCTCAGAAGAGATTTTGTCCCATGTGGACATATTGAGTGTCAAATCAGTGTTTTCCTCTCCAATGTTGGAACCGTGGCATAATTATAATTTTATAAGGATGCTGAGATGTAATTGTTTTTTTTTTTAGTAGGCCTAGGGTTAGTTGTGGACTACATTGAGAAGTATATGAAATCAGTTTTGGCACCCCGCCTTTATCTCGAGCCAAATTCTAGAAAAGATGGTCTGCTGGTACTTAAAAGAGAAGTGCTAATAACTCACAGCCAAAGTGAAATCACTCAGAAGGGTCTTGCCAAGTCCCTCTTTTGAGTTTGATAGGTTGTAAAATCCCTCTTCTGCATTTGATAGGCAGCACACAGATACTATCCTTAGATTCAGAGGCTGCTTTCCCACAGAGAACCGAACAATTAGGGGAGCCTCAGGAGATTAAGCAAGGAGTGTTAACCAGGTGATCCTTGCATATCTGGGGGGAGGACTCTGACCCTGCGTTGTTCAATATTTTCATAGCAATTTAGATGAAATCCTAGGGAATAAACCAATGGAGAGATGCCACAGGGAGGCAGATATCAATTGTGTAAAAGGTAGCCCTGTCTCGTAGTCACAGCTGTCCAAAAATGATTTGGGCTTGTCAAAGGCAGAAAGCTCTTAATCACTGGAGGGATTGAGTGCTGTAAAATCCTAGATGTTTCAGGGTCATTTTCTGCTTATGGGGAAGGATTGGATTTGGTCACCACTGTTTTCTTTCCAAGTCCAGGATTTTCTATTCTAAGGACATTCTCTATATCTGTGTAGTCTGAGTGAGCTTATGCAATAATCGTGAATTAAGACACTTGCCCCAAGAATGGCGTTCCCTTTGACCACTTCTCCCTAGCTATACACCACCCCCACCATTGAGCCTGACTCTTTAAAGCAATTATAAATCACAGACCACATTCATAAAGAATTGTGGGAGAGTGTCTATGGCATATTTAGACCTTTTCACTTATTATCTGTAGCAGATTACATCTCAATGGTTCAACCTTTCTCTATCATTGAAGAAAAAAATCCTGTTTTTTAAGTTCTGAAAAGCAGGCAAATATTAAGTGAATCATATATGCAGAGGGCTGAAACAGTGTCCTAGAAATGATTCTCCTCAAGGTCAGGGACACATGCTTATTTTATCTTCTTTCCATAATCTGTGTTTAGGGCATAGCCACTATTACGTAGGATCAGATCATAACCTACATGCTCCCATATTGTCAGGCTCTGAACTGTCTGCATTAGGGCCGCTAATTTACTTCACTCCACACCAATTAGTTAAACCAACTAGGGATTTAAATATATGCTTGCTCCTTTTGCAAAGAAAAAGAAATATCTCTACTTCCTGACAACCTCCCTGCTTGTCACTTGATTCATTTAGGGAAATAGACTCATGCCAAGCTTTTGCACAAGAACTTCGTTTTAGAATTTCATACATTCTTGGATTCAGCGGATCAGAATCCATTTTTTTTTTCTTTTCAGTTATATATTCAGGAAACCACATTAAGCTAAATAATTGCATGATTATTGTGACAATTCAGGATTACTAAATACAGAACTTCACACTTGGCTAAAAGCCAATGTTGTTTTCCGTCTCTTTTTTGACATCGTTTTTCTGCAGAAGAGACTCAATGAGATGTTAAAGAAATTTTACAGGAATTCCATGACTGTATTCTGTTTCCCTATCTTGTATTTTACTTTTGGGTGCCCTCTTGGGTATATATAAAATGGTCTTGTTAGTCTATTATCCCTTTAATCCACATGATTCTGGAAACCAGTTGGCATTAATATTTGTGACAGGTATTTGAAAAATTGGTGGCAAAATAACTTTCTTGAAAGGCAGAACAAAAGAATTAGGAGATGTAGGCATCTTCTAATATCCTATATGATTGGCAGTGATTTGTCCCTATTGTGGTTCTTCTCTGACCTATTAGTGAAAGGCAAAATTCTAAAGAAATGTTTAATTCACATGTGCATTTAGTGTAACAAAAACTCTTGTGTTAACGTGCAGGCTGCATGGAGAGGCAGTCTGTGAATAACAAAGAAAAGTATTTACCTCTTCCTATAATTACTGTGGCTTTTTGTACTAGTACCCTTCATCTTATTAACATCACAGTAGGGTGGTGTCTCTGACTGGTACAGCGGGCGCCTATCTTCCTGCTCCTGGGGAGACTTTTCAAAGAGGTCTTCAAATACTGTTTGCTCCTTCTCGTGAACTTTGCCACGTTCCATCCTTTAAAAAAAAATTAAAGATCAAACTTATAAAACAGAAATGTCTAATTGATCAAGAGTCCTGAATTCAATCTTTTGAAAATCACTTGGGTTTTGTCTTAATAAATATAGGGCCCATGTAGAAATTTTGGCATTTATTGGAGCTCTATAAAAAACTCCCCCAAATGATGTTTTATGTAAACTTGGACACTGGAGCTTAGACTCTGTCTGTAATCCCCAAGTGCTTTCATAAAATAAATTTTTAAAATATGCAAATGATTCATTTTTGTTTATCTTGTTTGTTTTAGCCAAGACTCAGAATCTCTTTATATTGGCATATCATTAATGTATCTATAAATTAAATGACTCTTTTATTATATGAATAGTGTAAAAATTTTTTTTAAGTTATTCTCAAGGAAGACTGACTTTTTTTGGCTTTGAAAATGTTTAATGGAGTTTTGGAATTTTCTCACTATGAAAACTGACTTTCTAAGTTCAGTTCTATGGCAGGATTTTCAGATGAGGAGCTGAGACAGTTATAGTGTAATTTAGATAAAAAGTACACTGTTGAATGAAATGAGAGAGCATTAACTAAACAGCTAGAGCACTTTAAATTTCTTCAGTTTTATAGCAAGGTTTTATTGTCTTAAATTGTATTTTCCCTAGATCATTATACCTAAAAGATGCATGCACTCGTATGCTGATTGCCATGCTATTCACAAATTGCAAAGATGTAGAATCAACCTACATGTCCATCCATGATGGATTAGATAAAGAAAATATGGTGCATATACATTAGGGAATATTATGCAGCTATAAAAAAGAATGAAATCATGTTCTTTGCAGCAAAATGGATGGATGTGGAGATCATAATTCTAATCAAATTAACACAGGAATAGAAAACAAAATACTGCATGCTGTCACTATAAGTGGGTGCTAATCATGGAGCACACATGGACATAAACATAAGAACAATAAACACTGCTACAGGGGGTAGGGAAGGATGAGGCTGTGGGTTGAAAAACAACCTATTGGGTACTATGTTCACTATGCGGGTGCAATATCCTTATGTAACAAACATGTATCTAAAATAAAAGTTGAAACTAAAAAAATTATGTTCTCCTGCGTAACACTAAGGTTTAGTCTGAGATTTTCCCACAGTTTAATTGACTTGGAATATTAACCAAGACAGGTGGATTTCTGGCTATAAATATATGTACGATGACAAACCAATGATACAGGCACAGTGAGGTAGTACAATAAAAGTAGCATATTAAAGAACTTTTTCTTTTTTGGTATTTGAAACCTATTTTTGAAGGTCATAAACACATATGCCTCAGCACATCATCAATCATGACATGCATATTTCCATTTGTGCTTAAAATTAAAAGCTTTCTAGAAATCACAGCATTACTTAGTTCACAGTAGCTCTTTCTCTAGAAGGCTTTTCAATTTATAACTTTTCCGTGGGTGTCTGAATGGATAGTAGGAGTGGAAGACAATATGATAGAAACAAAAGAAAAATCTAACTTAAAGGAAGACTCCAAGCAGCTTCTTAGGCAATGCTGGAGGTCCTCGTGGATGCATGTGAGCTGCAGAAAAAGTTAAGGGAGTTCTAATGAGGGATTATTGCATTTTCTGCATGCTTATGCTTTTCTTATTCTGTTTGATAGTAGATTATTCCTTAATTTATCCTCCGCTCAAATAGCGTCTTTAGTCTTTATTTTCTGATTATGTGTATTTGTTCCATTTGGCAGTCACTAAGGAGATAGAGAAACAAGTAGGTCATGAGATCCGATATTATTACCAGCAGTAACTAATTAAACCTGGCAGAACCAAACTGCAAATGTAGACATTGGAAGACAAACTCATCAGCTGTAAAAAGGGGAGAGATGTGAAAAATGGCACACACAGATACCGCAGCTATGGAACAAACTATCATAATTATGGCTTGAGCAAACCTGGTTATGCAAGGGGGTGAGAGGGAAAGCGTGTGCCAGATTAAGAAGAGCTCATCTCAGAAAGCATGGCAGACTGCAACTGCATTGCTGAATTCTTAATTCCATCCTTAATTAATTTTTATCATATAACACCTTTTCTTTTAAGCACTTGTGTAGGAGACGTTAAGAGCTTGAGTTAGTTGAAAAATTTAGAAAATGTTGCACCGTCATTGAAGATATTTTACATTTTGACATTTTATGTCAAATAATACATTCGTCTCTTGATAATTAGATTGTAATTCAAAGAAAGATTGTATTGCAGTGCCATGTATTTGATATCTCCAAAGACCCCAGCATAGTCCTGTGCAAAAACCTGGTGAGCAGTATATGCTGAGTGAATTAAGGTTTAAAAGGCATATCAACATTTAGAGGGGTTTTAGATCATCATCATCTAATTATTATCAGTGTACAGTATTATAGAAAGCATTTGATTTTCTTGAGTTTTTGAAATCTTGTTATAGCTATAAATGTAAAAAGCTGTAAGTTATAATTTTAATGCAATCTTAGAACAAAAGATACAAGTAACAAGTAATAGAGCTTTATTTCTTCTATCATATAATAAACTGTGAATGTAAAGCTAATTTTATATTAATTAAATGATATTCCTGGAATTTAATTTGGTTTACTTCCTTAGTTGAATGCACACTTCTAACTGTCATTATGCTTGATGCTGTTTTTCTATGATAGGAATAATAGTGAACTTTGCAGCAATTGTCGGTTGGGGTTCTTATTTGTTTCTATAGTATGGCTTTGGTCCACACGGGGAAATTGTGTTGCAGTGCATACTGAGAACAAAAATAGTGCAAATATAGGAAGAGGGAACTATCAGGAAACAGAGAAAGATGCCAGAAACTTGAGGCTTTTGGGGATGAGGTTGAGAGTGATACGTTTTATTCAGGAGATGCAGACCCAGTTCAATTGTAAGCTAGGCATGAAGATTGCAGGAATGTTTGATTTGAGGAGAAGAGGATATGGGCTCTGCTTTGGAACTCTAAAATAAAAGTGGTTTCTGTGCTAAATAAAGAAATAGATTTTTTTTTTCAGGGATTTTGTCTGAAATGGAATAATGAGTTAGCCTGAGAGTCCTCTAGGCAGTAAAACAAATTACAAACATGGTTCCAAAAGCTGACTATGATATGGAGTAAGGCTCTCCCATATTTTACTCAGATGCTAGATGTGTTGGAAAGGCCCTAAGTGCTTAGGAGTTCCAGCAGAATAGAACCATAGCGGTGATGTAGATGTCTTAGAGTTATTGGGGAGGGGACTTGATACCACTGTGGTAGCCTCTACATGGTATTTGGTAGCCAAAATTCATAGCTATTTAAAAAGTCCTTCTGTATAGCCAATTTGGTTCTTGTTTCCTCAACCCAATTCACTTATGCATAAGGTTGCCAGAGTAAATACAGGATACTCAGTCAAATTTGAATTTCAGATAAACAATGAATTTTATTTTAGTACAACTATATTCCAACTATTGCATGGTATATGCTTGTATACTCAAAATAATTATCACTTCTGTAGGAAAAAAATTAAGATGATAAATATTCTGAATCTTTCAGATTTTAGATAAATTCCAGTCATCTTTTTGATATAAAAGGTGTTTAGCTAGCAAACAATTAATTAGCAAAATACTTTTTTGAAATGGAAGGTTTTGTATTATAACTAGTTTCTTTTGAAATTTTTATTTAATTAATTTTATTTTATTTTATTATTTTATTTTTATTTTTTTTGAGACGGAGTCTTGCTGTGTCGCCCAGGCTGGAGGGCAGTGGCGCAATCTCGGTTCACTGCAGGCTCCACCTCCTGGATTCACTCCATTCTCCTGCCTCAGCCTCCTGAGTAGCTGGGACTACAGGCGCCCGCCACCTCACCCGGCTAATTTTTTGTATTTTTAGTAGAGACGGGGTTTCACCGTGTTAGCCAGGATGGTCTTGATCTCCTGACCTTGTGATCCGCACGCCTCAGCCTCCCAAAGTGCGGGGATTACAGGCGTGAGCCACCACACCCAGACATTATTTAAATTTTTAAAAATGAGGATGATGATTTCAATAGTTTTTGGGGAACAGGTGGTGTTTGGTTACATGGATACGTTCTTTAGGTGTGATTTCTGAGATTCTGGCGCACCCATCATATGAGCAGTGTACACTGCACCCAATATGCAGTCTTTTGTCCCTCACTCCCTTCCCACTCTTCACCCCAAATTCTCAGAGTCCATTATATCATTCTTACTCCTTTGCATCTTCATAGCTTAGCTCCTACATAACATAAGTAAGAACATATGATGTTTGGTATTCCATTCCTAAGTTACTTCACTTAGAATAATGGTTTCCAACTCCATCCAGATTGCTGCAAATGACATTATTTTGTTCCTTTTTATGACTGAGTAGTATTCCATGATGTATGTATGTGTGTGTGTGTGTATGAGATATATATATATATATATATATATATATATATATATATATATATATATTACATTTTCTTTATTCACTTGTTGGTTCATGGGCATTTAGGCTGGTTCCATATCTTTGCAATTGTGAATTTTGCTGCTATAAGCATGCATGTGCAAGAATATTTTTCATATAATAACTTGTTTTCCTCTGGGTAGATACCTAGTAGTGGGATTGCTGAATCAAATGGTAGTTTCCCTTTTATTTCTTTAAGGAATGTCCACACTGTTTTCCATAGTGGTTGTACTAGTTTACCTTCCCACCACCACATCCACACAAACACCTATTTTTTTTTAAATTTTTAAATTGTGACCATTCTTGGAGGAGTAAGGTGGTATCACATTGTGGTTTTTATTTTCCTATCCATTATAATTAGTGACGTTGAGCATTTTTCTGTATGCTTGTTGGTCATTTGTATATCTTCCTTTGAGAATTGTCTATTCATGTCCTTAGCCCACTTTTTGATGGGATTGTTTTTTTCTTGCTGATTTGTTTGAATTCTTTGTAGACTCTGTATATTAGTCCTTTGTCAGATATATGGATTGTGAAGATTTTCTCCCACTCTGTGGGTTGTCTGTTTACTTTGCTGATTATTTCTTTTGCTGTGCAGAAGTCTTTTCGTTTAAATTCCATCTATTTATCTTTGTTTTTATCACATTTGCTTTTGGGTTTTTGGTCATGAAGTCTTTGCCTAAGTCAATGTCTAGAAGGATTTTTCTGATGTTATCTTTTAGAATTTTTATGGTTTCAGGTCTTAGATTTAAGTCTTTGATCCATCTTGAGTTGATTTTTATATAAGGTGAGAGATGAGGATTCAGTTTCATTCTCCTGCACGTGGCTTGCCAATTATCCCAGGACCATTTGTTGAACAAGGTCTCCTTTCCCCATTTTATGTTTTTGTTTGCTTTGTCAAAGATCAGTTGGCTGTAAGTATTTGGTTTTATTTCTGGGTTCTCTATTCTGTTCCATTGGTCTATGTGCCTATTTTTATACTAGTACCATGCTGATTTGGTGACTATGGCCTCACAGTATAGTTTGAAGCCAGGTTATGTGATGCCTTCAGATTTGTCTGCAAACAGAGACAATTTAACTTCCTCTCTTTTGATTTGAATACCTTTATTTCTTTCTCTTGCCTGATTGCCCTGGCCAGAACTTCCAATACTACGTTGAATAGGAGTGGTGAGAGTGGGCATCCTTGTGGGCAAATTTTTTTATTACTGCTTCAATCTTATTAGTTGTTATTGGTCTGTTCAGAGTTTCTGTTTCTTCCTGGTTGAAAGTAGGAGGGTTGTATATTTCCAGGAGTTTACCACCTCCTCTAGGTTTTCTAGTTTGTGCACATATAGGTGTTCATAGTAGTCTTGAATGATTTTTTGTATTTCTGTAGTATTGGTTGTAATATCTCCTATTTCATTTCTAATTGAGCTTATTTGGATCTTCTCTTTTCTTGTGTTGGTTAATCTCACTAAAGGTCTATCAATTTTATTAATCTTTTCAAAGAACCAGCTTTTGTTTCATTTATCCTTCTCTTTTTTTTTTTTTTGCTGGTTGTTATTTTTTCAACTTCATTTAGTTCTACTCTAATCTTTGTTTCTTTTCTTCTGCTGGGTTTGGGTTTGGATTGTTCTTGTTTCTATACTTTGGTGAGGGTGACCTTAGATTGTCTGTTTGTGCTCTTTCAGATTTTCTGATGTAGGCATTTAATGTTATGAACTTTCCTCTTAGCACCCCTTTTGTTTTATCCCAGAGGTTTTGATGGGCTGTGTCATTATTTTTGTTCAGTTCAAAGCATTTTTAAATTTCCATCTTTATTTCATTGTTGACTCAATCATTCAGGAGCAGATTATTTAATTTCCATGTGTTTGTACTGTTTTGAGGGTTCCTTTTGGAGTTAATTTCCAATTTTATTCCAATCTTGTCTGAGAGAGTACCTCGGTTTTCTTAAATTTATTGCGACTTGTTTTGTGGCCTGTCGTGGTCTATCTTGGAGAATGTTCCATGTGCAGTGCTGAGATCGTGCCCCAAGTTACAAGCCTCCCCACTGAAAAAACAAGCAGGGCTATTAGGCCTTGCTCTCTCAACATGCCTGCATCCTTGGCTGTGGCTTCTGCGCTTGTATCTGCACTTCTTATTTGCACTGCCACCCCGTCACCCCTGCTGCCTCTTCCTCCTCCCCACTCCTCCCCACTCCTCCCCACACTCCCCTTCTGGATTCTGTTCAGGAAAATTCGTGCTCAGTTGAAATTATTAAAAAATTCAGCTAGGAGCTTCCTTCACCCTCTGACCCCTCCCCAGTTTCACTGGCTGCCTTCATATAATTACTTTCTGACATTTATTTTTGCATAGAGGAAGGCTGAAGCTAATATTTTTTAAATTATTGTCCTCCTAGAATACTTCTTGGGTTACCTATTTATCTTTGAAATTTAAGTTTTTATTGAGATATTTCTAGTTGTTCAGTTCTGATTAAATTTGCCTAGGCAAAACGTCAGGTTTTTCTTTTTCTTTTTTTTTTCTGATTAAAATGTTTCTTTCTATACATATAACTACCAGTTCTGAACTAATTACTCTTTTAACTTCTCCCAAGAAGTTTACTATTTTTAGTTTGCATCCCTGTTTTCTCTGTTTGTGCCTGGTATCTTTCCTTCTGTTTTTTACTCCATTTAGTTTTCCCTTAATTCTTTTTGTCATAGTGTTGATTTAACTTTTTTTTTGCAGTTTTATATCTGCTTTATTGTTTCTATAAGTGATTTATTGTGTTTGTTTTATTTTTAAATTATTGAACACTATTTAATGTATATTCTTATTAAAAGTAAGTTTCTTTGTGGGTATGTAAGAAACTGCTACCTTCTGTTTTTTAAATATTGTAAAATAAATTTATTTCAGGGAAAAATAATATTCCTATAAGTTCCTTTATTTTCTTGGGTATTTTAAAAACTTGATTGTGAATGCTTTTCTATCTAGTTACTATGACTGATAAAGAAAATATTTCCAAGAATGGTGATATTAAATTGACTTAATTTACATTTTGGTTAAATGTTTTCTGTGTGACTACAGTTGCAGATAGTTCAGACAGTTATTTAAAGTAATTTTGATTTTAGTTCTATTGACGTACATATGAAAGACATACAGGGTGATTAAAGTCACAGTTCTTTGCTCAAATGAAACCTGAAGAAAAAAGATACAGTTTAAGGTTCCTTCTCAATGCTTATTTCTATCATAAATCAATGGCTAAAAATAAAACAAAAAACCTGGGTGGATGGTTAAAAATTATACTTCCTTCATTAGGCCATACATACCTGATAAGAGAAAATTCTTATCTCAAGATTGAATCCTATATGATATTATCTCATTATTTGCCATATTCTTTTTGACACAGCCTTACTGAATTAAATCTATCATTATATTTTTATTGTGTCTTTACTTCTGGATTTTTCAATAAGGGTAAACTAGATAAAATACCTTTATTGCCATTCTTTTTCTTTTTCCATGGTTTCAATTCTGCTGCCTTTTATAAAATCTCCTGTTGGCTTTAAAGGTTGAACTAATAGACTTTCTGAGCTGGAAAGGGTCTCTGACCCGCTTTGACTTTCCTCCAATGAATCTGTGGTTTCCCAGTCTCCACACTGATCTTTGTCTCTATACTCAAGTCACTGCATTATTTATTCACCTATCAGAATCCTATCTTCCAAAACTTTATGGCAGAGAGTAAATAACTGAAACAAGAATTCTTGAATGTGAAATTTAAAACAGGTTCTAGAGAGGTCAGCGGGTATACCAGATGTACATGCCATATTCCAACCTCATCCCTTTTCAGTGTGTGCTTTCTGTGAACAGCCTTTCAGCACTCATTGTTCATCCACAGACTTTCCCTTGCCCAGATTTCTAGTAAGCTCTTCTTTCTGACTGTTACAATGACTTATCTGAACACTGGCAATATCTTATATTTCCCTCAGAATCTTTATCTTGAAGATGTGTTGTCACCTATCAACTAGTAGTTCTGCCAATGGTAATGCCATGTTAATGTTCCAAAAGAAGGGCTTGCCTTTTATTGGTCTTATGTCCACTTGTTTAGAAAACTACATTCTAGCTATGTAGTTTTCATAGTCTTTTTATATTTATTTTTTTAAAACCTAGTAATGATTTATTACAGTGAGTTCATTGATCTATTTACGGCAATAACATTGGTTTGGAAAGTGAGTTACACTGCAAAAAATAGAATGTAAACAACCATTTGGGAGGAAAACAAAGGAATTTGATCTTCAGGACTTAAATCATTCTATGTGTAACACACCTAGCAATCTACTTATGATCCTTTTTAGGCAGACACATAATTATTCAACCTAAAATCTAAAACATGACTTTATAAGAAATGTAGAAGAAAAAACTCTCCCTTTTCAAGGCTAATCTACAACTACTGCTTTCTTAGAAGCTCTTAGTTACTTTGAATTTCTTTTCCCATCTCACTTAATATGTTTTTAAAATCTTTTTATGTTAAGGAGATGCAGTATATTGTGGAAAGGCTAACCAACTAAAAGTCAGAGGTCTGAGTTTTAGTCTTAGCTTGATAGCTAAATATAATAGCTGACTGCTGACATTAAGCTGTATTTTCTAGTCTGTCTCATCCTCGGTTTTCCTAATGTGTAAAATAAAGAGGTGGAAGTCTGAGACATTATCCAAATTCATTCGTAATGGCAGATAAATGTAGATTACCTGAAATGTGTACTGTCACTGATTTTTTTCTTCTTCCTTAGCAAATGAGAGTTCATCTAAAATTATAATAGTTGCTAAAACAAAGAAATTAATCCTGATGACTGAAAGAAAACCCTTTCACTTGATGTGCATCTTTAAAAGCATAATTTCTATTTTGCCATATTAAAGGAAATAACTACCCAGAAAGCATCTATAACCATTTTAACCATCCATATACATGGTATAGAACAAGAAACAGACTACAATAAGAATTTAAATTATACTATCATGATGAAATTTAGACCAGCGCAAGTTGTTTGTTTTGTTTTGTTTTTTGAGACGGAGTCTTGCTCTCTCACCCAGGCTGGAGTGCAATGGCACAATCTTGGCTCACTGCAACCTCTGCCTCCCGGGTTCAAGTGATTCCCCTGCCTCAGCCTCCCGAGTAGCTGGGACTACAGGCGTGTGCCACCACACCCAGCTAATTTTTTGTATTTTTAGTAGAGATGAGGTTTCACCGTGTTAACCAGGCTGATCTCGATTTCCTGACCTTGTGATTCACCCGCCTCAGCCTCCCAAAGTTCAGGGATTATAGGCGTGAGCCACCACGCCCAGCCCAAGTTTTAACTTATTCTATAGTGATTTCCCCAAAATGGCAAATTTTACGTAGTCTTTCTGAGATGTCAACACAATTAAAAAGTTATGATTATGATTGGTGCAAGAAATATTTCAGTACTAGATTAGAATGGGTTTCTGAAAGTCTTGCATTTCAAAACTTCCATGTTTCCAGTGTGAGAAGAATCATAATTTTCATCATTGGATACTTCATTTCTTTCTCATAAAACATGATATTGATGAAAAAGGGTGAGTTCTTTTTTAGCTGTTTTTTTTTTTTTCCTTTAATGAGTGCTCCAATACATCAAAGAGCAGACTTCTCTGTTTTTCCATTGGCCAGGCTCCAATTTTGTTCAGGCTATCTACTATTTATCCTATTTTTCACAGAGCACATGTTGACCCAGAGAAAATACTAATTTGGTCATTTCCTCACTCATCTGAAGCAACAGCTACAAATTATTTATTTGTTTTAAATACGTCAGATGTTTCTGGGAACATGACCAAAGAAGGATGAAAGTATGGGTTTAGAAATTCAAACAAAATAATGAGATCAAACTCTCTTGGGTAGAAGGTAATTGGAAGTACTATTTGATTCATTCTCCACTAGTCATAGTATCTCTTATTGTAAACCACAAGCTGACCCAACTGTATACTTTTTATTAAGGAATAATCCCTATTTAAAAAACTCCTTTAGAGCTAGAATGCTATGCTTCTTGACCCAGAGAAAATAAACTCTGAAGGGTTGTACATTTAAAAACAAAACAAATTCAAGCAAATCTGAATCCACAGACACTTGACTGGTCCAATTTCCATGATGGTGTAATAGAAAGTATTAACTTTCTTAAGTTAACAGCTTGCTATTAATATTTGTCATTTCATTGATTTACAATACTTCAGTGAATGGTACAACGTTTGATAGATAGGCTTCTGTTGTAGTCCATTTGTGTTGCTCTAGAGGAATACCTGAGGCTGAGTAATTGCTAAAAAAAATATTATTTGGCTCATGGTTCTGCAGGCTGTATGAGAAGCATGGGACCAGCATCTGCTTCTGGTGAGGGCCTCTGGCTGCTTCCACTCACGATGGAAGGTAAAGAGGAGACAGCATTTGCAGAAGTTACATGGTGAGAGAGGAAGCAAGAGAGAGGGAAATGGAGGTGCTGTTTTTAACAACAAGCTCTCACAAGAACTAATAGAATGAGAACTTACTTCCTCAGAAAGGGCATTAATCTATTCATAAGGGATCTGCCACCATGACCCAGAAAACCTCCCACTAAGTCCCAACTACACTGGAAATCAAATTTCAAGATGAGATTTGAAAGGGTAATACAAACCAAACTATAGTAGCTTCTTGAGAATTTTGCTGATTTTAATCTATTAGCTATTAATGTATGTATTTCTCATGTATTGAGTTAGTCTATTCACTAGAAAATATAATGCTAAATTTAATTATATGCCCCATATGTTCAAAATCAATAAAACCTTGTACCTAAAGTAGAAATATGTTGATTCTTTCTTTTAATGAAATGTGGTCAAATAATATGAGATCAAAATAGTTAAGGGTACTAAATACAGAATTGAGGATTCAAATCTCTGTTACTAATGCTGATTCACAGAAAGATGTGAGAAAAGTTTTCCCCTGATCTGTTGTGAGTAATTATAGTAATGAGGCACCTTGAAAATGTAAGCTGTTAATTAATAAGGCTACGTCTAATTGTATCTTCTGTAAACCAGTGTCTGGTATTTTGAACAATAATCAGATACCAATATCCTTCACATATTCAGAGTTTTAACCACCATCTCTTCATAACTTACTCTTAATCCAGTCTGTCTAGCTTTCTCTATATTTAGTCAATCAAGTATCTTCTATTTCTTGGAATAATTACTTTATTCTAATGTTTTTCCTCTTGGGGAAGTTGTAGTTTATGTTCTTCTCCAAGTCAGTTTAATTTACATCACTGTCTTTTACTTACCACATGTAATCTTTGTTTCCAAAAATGAGATATCTTAGTTATTCTTTGAATCTGTCTACGCTTATTTTCAAACTTTTTTCAACATAATAACTTTAATATTTTAGTCACAGACATAACAGAGTCCCATTCTCTGCATAAAATGAAGAAAGTTTTGATAGTGACTTTGGAGCAATTACCATACTCAAATGTTAAATGGGTACTAATTTAAGGCCAGATGATATGCCAATTAATGTTAAAATTAATCAACCACTTGGGATGAATGAATAATGGAATGAGCATGGCTGGAAACAGAATTGATTATATAGAATATAAAGTTAACAAAATCTGCCGTAATTCAGAATAAAATTTAGAGATGCAAAATATAAAAGTAAGTATAACAAATCTTCAAATAATCTCTATAGAAGACAAAATAATTATAAAAGTTAATAGGACACATTTTCCCCCAAAAGTAGAAAGTTCAGGTTTTGGGAGACCTTGAGGGCAAACTGAATACTAAGACAAATCATGAAAAAGACTAGTGTAGAACACCAACATGGCACAAGTACACATATGTAACAAACCTGCACGTTATGCACATGTACCCTAGAACTTAAAGTATAATAATAATAAATAAAAGAAATCATTCTATTTTAATTTCAAAATTCCAAAGGAACGGAATAATTCTTAAAAGCTCCTGGAGACATGGAGGTCATTTGTTTACAACAGGAAGAGAATAATTATCTTAGCAACTCTGAATCCTAGAAAGCAACGCAACCAGGACTTAAAAGTTATAGCAAAAATAATTGTCAACTTGTAAAATTCTCCAGTATACTTCAAAATGTCTATTACATATCGTATCCAAATTTACATTTTGAACATGTATAAATCCAGACCATTACACATAATACCCTATATGAAAAATTATCCAGCAGGTACTTAGGATAAAAAATGAGAGAGTATGAATTGATACACCACCAGGGCAATGGCTAAATATGACCAGGAGAATGTTTAAAAAAATTAACCGGGCGTGGTGGCGGGCTCCTGTAATCCCAGCTACTCCGGAGGTTGAGGCAGGAGAATCGCTTGAACCCGGGAGGCAGAGGTTGCAATGAGCCAAGATCACGCCATTGCACTCCAGCCTAGGCTACGAGTGTGAAACTCTGTCTCAAGAAAAAAAAAAAAAAAGAAAAAGAAAAAGGAGTTGGGAACGGTATAGAAGATTTTGAAAGCTATAGTTTTCATTTTCATTGTTGACAAAGGAAGAATTAAAGGTGTATTTTATTTAATTTTACATCCCTAGCCACTAGTATAACTGAGAAATCTACTAAGGTTAACCCTTGGTTTCTGGGGACAGGAGGCATTGAGATATTTTTACTTTTCCATCCTTCTGTATTACTTGAGATTTATTTTACTGTGTTGAGTGCAATGTTTTATAATGATAATGATAAAAATACCTAGTTTTAGAAAGAAAAGTTCCCATGTCTTTGACATTGGGTTAAAGAAAACATAGCAAACAGCGAACAATTTTAACAGTGCCATCTTTTTCAAATCTTGTAGATGTTTTAGATGTTGGAGTTTAATGCTCTGTGGTTACAGTCTTTTTTTTTTTTTTTTTTTTTTTTTTGAGGTAGAGTCTCACTCTGTCACCCAGGCTGGAGTGCAATGGCACAATCTTGGCTCACTGCAAGCAATTCTCTGCCTCAACCTCCCGAGTAGTTAGGATTACAGGGCACCCGCCATCACGCCCAGCTATTTTTTGTATTTTTTGTTTGTTTGTTTGTTTTTTTATCCAGAGACAGGGTTTCACCATGTTGGCCAGGCTGGTCTCGAACTCTTGACCTCAGGTGATCCACCTGCCTTGGCCTCCCAAAGTGCTGGGATTACAGGTGTGAGTCACCGCTACCTGTCCATGTTGTTACAGTCTTGAAGTTCTTAATAATTGTATTTTTGACTCTGTGTTTTAAAAGTGAAGTTCAACGAAACAATATAATGTGACCTGGGGGTTTGGCGTCTTGGAGCCTCAAAAGGGCTGCTGCACTTTGGATTGTGCGGGCGGAGATGTCTGCATCTGCCCATGCCTTCTGCCTGTAGGGGGCACTTGGGTATTGGCCCAGGGAAAATCAGGATTAGGCAAGTGCCTCGTGGTGTTTCAGAGGAGAATAAGACTGTGGCTATCTTCTCCGAAGGCTGTACTCATTCAAATACTAAGGGCATCCCAGCAGGGAAGTTGCAATCTGTTGTACTACACCAATCTGATGTGGGATGGAGTCACAGGCCCTTGGGAAGAAATGATTGACTTCTCTGTTCCCAGTCAGGACCACAAATTTTCATTTTGCACTAGGCCCTGCAAATTATGTAGTCAACCCCAAGAGGCAACTTCATGGAGAACAACGGCAAGATGTCATTGGGCACTAGCCTGCCATTTCTACTGGGGTCATGATTTTGACTCCTTTTGCCAGGAGATGATGTAGTGTCAGGAATTCTTGTCCACGTTCATGTTAGTACTTCTGACACAACCATAGCCACTTTCTAAATTTCTTGCCTCTTTCTCATTCCCAGCAGTATTTCCTCTCAGAATAGGGACCATACAGCCAGAAACTTCATAAAACATCTCACTTACCTTTGTTGCCAGTCCTAATTCCACATCATGCAGTGGATTCTTTCCTACCTAACTTATCTCTTTTGATAATTTTATTTCCATGTATTTGACTTCTGCTGTAGGAGGCCCTCATTCATACTTTTTCTCACAGTTCCACTACTTTATTTTTCATACTTGCAAAGTCTTTTTTCCTCATCCCTAATGCAGTGGTATGATTTAATCTTATCTCCTACAAGATCCAAAACTTGGTGGAATTTTGCATTTTTACTAGTATTTTTTTCTTTCCTAAGCCATTTTCCATTTTGGAAATGGCATTTTTCAATATATCCTTATTTGTTTTTTGAGATTGTATTGAATGCTTTGTCTAAATAGAAATATGGATCTTCCAAAAATTGGTAGTTCTTTTGTGCTTTAATAAAGCTTATTCCTGCAGGTCTTTGTTTAGGTTTCATTTGAAATAATTTCTGAGTACCTACCTTCTATAAGGCACTGGGGGCTAACAACCTACTCATGAAACTTCTTAGAGTTTTTCAACAGGGATGCTTGTATTTGTTTGAAATATAGAGAAAAAACATATTTGTTTCTAAACTATGTGGTGGACTGAATTGTGCCCCTCTCATTCACGTGTTTGAAACCAGACAACCAATGTGATGTTATTTGGAAATGAGGCTTTTAGGAAGTAATTAAAATTAGATTAGGTCAAAAGGATGGTGTGGACCTCCATGATGGAATTAATGTACTTTTCAGTCACCCAGTCTGTGGCATTCTGTTATGGCAGCCCAACCTCACTAAGACAAACTAAAAGTAATTTCAATCTAGTTTGTTTTTGATTTCGATATTTAGTTGACTATTAAGCATATTTCTTATAAAATTCATATTAGTGATTCAAGTATTACCTCTAGTGTTTCTTTTTTTTTCATCCTTTCTCACGTAGTCACTAGAATGACACAGATTTTCTACTCTAGACAACTATAATAGCAAATAAGAGAAGAAAGAAGGAAGGTAAAGTGGGAAGAAGAAAGTATGTTAGAAATATTTGCCAGATCACTTTGGTCTTCTAAGTTTGGAAAACATCAACAAACTTTAAAGAGTGTCTTGCCTTCACATTCCTTGATAAAAATTAGTTGAGGGTTCAGGCAATGCTATAAATATATTCTTGGGAAAGGCAGAAAGGAAGACATAAAAATGTAATAGTTACTGTGTCTTCCAAGTACCAGGCATTGTCCTAAATGCTTTACATATGCTACTTTGTTTTGTCTTCACAATCTCTCTGGGAAGCAAGTATTATTATCCCATTTATATAAATGGAATTGAGGCTTAAAATGTTAATTTTCTATAGCCTGACAATTTAAGGGTGTTAGAATTCAGCTAATATATGTCTGTCCGATTTTGTGACACTCTACTAAACCACTCTGAGAATTCTATTCTTTCTTATTTATATTTGCTTTGTTTTCCTTATAAACTCAGTGGACTAATACTCAACTTTAATTTTAACAAGAAAGCCTGCTGCCTGACCTGTAAGAACCTTACCTTTTCTCTTAGGAGTCATCTTAATTTAAAGAGCTGCCAGTCTATGAAGGGTCAGTAATCTCTTTCCTGTTGAATTATCATGCCTCATCCAGTTTGTTTTATGGCTTCAGATTAGAGTCAAAGTCCTCTTTTGTTATTCATTGTTTTGATTCAATAAGGACAGAGTTGGTTAATATTTTACTGGGAAGATTCCCAGTGGTCACATTCTGGCATGCGAGAAAAATTGGATTTATTTATCAATATATAACCAGCTGTGTGGGAGATGTCTTCCTTTAAACCCCCCTTTTTTTTCTTGTTAGGTAGTTTATTTGAAAGCAAGGCAAATAATGGGTAAGGAGACACATTTTGGGTTTTTGGTCTTTTGAAGAGAAGAGTCATTCTGGGAACATTTTCCTAATCCTGCCTCTCATAACCCCAGTGTTTAAACTCCTAATTTAGAAAATCATGGATAAAAGCTAAGCCAAAATCAACGTGAGGGAAAGAAAATTGTGATCCACATCAACTTCTACGACAGCTATTCTTTGTAGCAGTCCACTGACCTCTTAAATTAATAAACAACATGGCCCTGGACGTCAGGTAGACTCAGCAGTAGCAAGATGAGATTAATAATAACCTAACATCACCAGCTACAACTGTACAGACAGTGCTTGGGCATGCTACTTGAAAGGCCTATTCAGAAATTATGTTTCTAGACTTTTTTTTTGATACTCCTGGCAGCTGTCTGTCCTAGGGCTCTTTGTTTCCATTCATTTTCTTCTCTTAGTTTTGAAATTTTATTCAAAACTTTTGTATAATATGTAGAAAACATTAATCCTATATATGAACTGTATCAAAAGCAAGAAAATAGTAATCATCAGGTCCCTGGCTATTCTTTTGTATTTAGACAACATGCTGCATCAGAAAGAGTGCCATTTTCGGAATTCAACCATACCGTTTAATAATATTAGAATAATTTTAATGATACCTGGACATTTTCACTGTTTCCTGTGGCTTCATTGGATTGCTTCCATATGAGTTTATTGGGGCTGTCTTTACAATGTAGCATAGACTGGGTGGCTTAATGTTCTCACAATTCTGGAGGCATAAAGTCCCAGACCATACTTCATGTGTCAGCAGGGTTGATTTTTTCTGTGGGCCTCTTTCAGCTTTTAGATGACCATCTTCTCCCTGTGTCTTCATATGGTCTTCCCTCTGTGTGCCAATTTCTTCTTCTTGTAGGACACCATCGTATTATATTAAGGGTAGTTGTATTAGTCTGTTCTCACACTGCTAATAAAGACATACCTAAGACTGGGTAATTTATAAAGGAAAGAGGTTTAATTGACTCACAGTTCCACAGGGCTGGGGAGGCCTCACAATGATGGTGAAAGTCAAATGAGGAGCAAAGTCACATCTTATATAGTGTCAGGCAAGAGAATGTGTGCAGGAGAACTCCCCTTCATAAAACCATCAGATGTCTTGAGACTTACTATCACGAGAACAGCACAGGAAAGACCCACCCCCGTTCAGCTACCTGATTCAGTTACCTCCCACTGGGTGCCTCCCACAACACATAGGAATTACGGAAGCTAAAATTCAAGATGAGATTTGGGTGGGGACACAGCCAAGCTATATCAGTAGTCTACCCTTAATATAATAAGACTAGTGACCTCATTTTACCTTAATGACCTCTTTAAAGACTGTATCTCCAAATACAGCCACATTCTGAGTTACTGGGGGTTAGGATTTCAACATATGACTACTAGGGGGAGCACTTGTGAATTCATCCCATAACACCCCCTAAAGTCTATTCAGAAGCCAGCAACCAGAGTGAGCCTTGCTAAATACAAGTTAGATTGGGCCTCTTCTCAGCTTACACTGTCTTCTTGCGCATTCCTATCCAGTGTCTTCCGCAGTGCCTGGAACAGATGAAACAATTCCTATTTCTTGAAATGAATGTATATTTGTTAGTGTGCTTTTAAAATTTTAAATTGGTGCAAAACATATTTCATAACATGTAACTATGTTCATCTTTGCTATATCATGCATATAATAACAAAGTTTGGTTTTCCAAACTCTTGGTTTACATCAACGCAGATGTATTTTGTATGTTTATTGCATCTTGAAGAGAATTCAAAAGGCACAGAAAGGTCAAAGAATTCACAACTGTGTCCGTGTGTCCTGCACAAGTGAGTTATCCTACATATTGTGGGCAGCATACTTCTCAAAACCACACGTAATTGGTGCAGAATTCAATTTGAAATACCCATAAAAAGTGGAGCAGGCTTTCTATTTGATGTAATTCTCTTGATATCAGAGGAAATGTGCATCAAACTTTATATTCAAAAAATATAACTTAGTGCTTTTAACAGCAGGCTTGGTAATTAGTTGGGCAATTAAGGGACTGTAAATTATAATTTTAACTCCAATAGACATCCTCTCTAACACCTTGGGAAGTCCATTTACCATTACTTCCTCTATTTTCCCATCTATAAAATCAGTCTAAAAATAGATTCTCCATAAACTTGCTGAAGAACTAAAGACAGACAGGTTTAGAAATGGAAGAGATTCTGCAAGGTTATCTGGTTAAGTCCTCTTTCAGGCACAGTTATTTCATAAGGATAGAAAGTTGCCATCTCATTTTATTCATGAACATTTTTAAATGCTTAATGTATTTTAATGTTATTTTTGTAGAATTTTACATGAAAAAGATTACAAGGTGATTTACTTGTATTATAAGTATGCATTGTATGGGAAGACAAAAGAGTAGCTCTTGTCTGTTGCAGAGGTGAATGTATTTATTAGCCATAGCCTGGTTGGGTCTTAATTTCCAAGGTCAATCATTAACATATGTAAAGTAAGGTAATCCACTTCCATTAAAGCCATTAGGACCAATAGGTCCTGACTCAGGAATCTGTCACCTGGCCTACATTCCACAGATCTCATTCTAGGTTTGGTGCTGAATTTTAACATTTTCTTTTCTTTCTGAAATCATATTCTCTTAAAAGTGCTGGCTCGTATTTCTTTTTCCTATTTTGTTGCCTCTTTCTCTCTCTCTCTCTTTAATACATACCTTGTTACTAACAAAACCATCAATCAAACCCTTTATACATTTTTACAGTTCTGCATTTCTGTTATCCCAAAGAGATTTTATTCCTTCAATATTTACTGCTAGGCCACATTTATCTTATCTGTTGGGGGAAAAAATCATATATCCTTTTTTTTGTATATACTGTTTCTACTGCAGTCTTCCCTAGGGACACTGATAGTGCTGAAGTTCATAATACTTGAGTGGTAGCACATTTTAGAGTGGTGTCACCTGGGTGGCATAAAGGAGTGTTTCCCAATGTGGGCAGGAGGTAGGAGGAGGGTAGGAGGAGGAAGGCTGCCAATATCACTGCCCCGGAATCTTATTTGCTAAAGAAAGAATTATTCTGACACTTCTGAAAATGGTAAGGAAGACTTTATTCAGGACTACTGTGATGAGTGTCAAGACCATTGCAATAGAGTAGAAAGAGTACAGGCTCAACTCTGAAGACAACAAGATCAAATAGGAATTTATAGTCAAGGAGCAGGTTGTTGGGGTGGAAGGGGTGGTGGGGGCAATAATCAGTGGATGGAAAATGAACAAGAAGAGACATCAGAGGTAGCAAGAATTGGGGGAATTCTCTCTAAACTGACCTAATAGGATTCTTGCTGAAGGCAGGCCAGGGTGACCAGATATGAGGGATGGATGGGAGTCGGGGGATGTAGAATTTGAATGAGGGAAATTGGATATGAAGTGTGGGGGGTTCTCTCTAGCAGGCTTAACGGGTTTCTTGTTAAAAGTTTGCTACTGTGTTATGTAGGCCCAGCAAGGATGAAGGGATGGGCTGCAGGGGTTGGGGTGGGGCAGGGATCAAAGCTGAGACCTACTTGAGAAGAGTGCTCAGAGAAACCTGACTAAAGTTTGGTCAAGGAAATAGTCTTTGTCAAAATGTCATGGGGAGCTTTGGTTTGGATGAGAAGTGTGGGAAAGTGGGCCTGTCCTGGGTATTGACCACTGCAATCTAGGTGATTTTGATGTTGATCAATGCCCTGGTTTGTAAAAAGACAAACAAAATAACTAACCTAAAATGCCTTCTTTAATTCCCTGATCATCTCAGCTGTTTTCAACTGTGGAAATAGCTCTAATTCATTGGTTTCCAACACTGACTACATATTGAAAACATCTGGAGACCTTTTTACAAACTACACATACCTGGGTACCCCTCCTTACCCTAGAATTATTGTGAATGCACTTTAGGGATCAGTGTTTTCTTAAAGCTCCCTAGGTATTGGGATGAGCAACCAGGGTTGAGAACCATGCTTCTGATTGAATGCTCCAAAGTTAAAACAAATTAATTATATATGTCCCTTTCCTCTCTCAGAAAAGAAAGTCATTTCTATACTTACATTTGGCAAATGCTTAAAGTTTTTTACTCTTGGCTAAGCCAACAAACTTCACTTAAATTTTTCTTACTGGAAATATTTTCCACATTTTTGCTATTTATGTAGGGACCAATGCAAGCTGCCTCACATCCTTTTTAATCTGGATACCCTATATCAACAAAGGTCTGACTTATTTCTGATACAGGAAGAATAAATATTTCCTGGTCTTTGCATGACTTCTTCAAATAAACGAGTTGCTCGAGTTCAAATGACTATTTCTAAATCATCCTTGTATCAGATTTCCTTTTTTTCTAAAGAAATTGTATGAGTAAGGGGAAAGTGAAGCATTCAGCAGATAAGGACTTGTGTAATCTGCCATTGTTTGTTGGGTGAGACAGAAACTAGTCTAGTGAATTCGTACCATGGAAAATTACTTAGTCTGCTCTGAAGAAGCCGTCAAGCCTGGCTGGGAGCTACCAATGCAGTTCTTTGCTCATAAAAACAATTGTGAGAGCTATCCTTTTATTCTTGTTGTAAATACTTAACACTGCTAGTAAGCCACCTTCTCAGGGAATTTTATGGCTTTTCTCAGATCCTTTCCTCTTCCCTTTTCATTGTAAACCATCCTGAAACAAATTATTATTAATAAATTATATTTCTATAACACCTTTCTTCTGCCAGAGCTCCCAGGCGGCAATACATACAGAAATAAAAATGTAAATAAAAGTATTTCTTAAACCTCTTCACTCTGCCTGTTGTCTGAAGCAGTCACTGTTTTTTTCTTAATTTTTTAAAATTATTATTATACTTTAAGTTCTTGGGTACATGTGCATAACATGCAGGTTTGTTACATATGTATACTTGTGCCATGTTGGTGTGCTGCACCAGCAGTCACTGTTAATCCCAAGAATTTCAGAAGTATTCTGAAGAAAGTTCCATAAAATTCTCCAATCTTGGAGGACGGCAGTCTGTTAGGATGACGTATTTGTAAGCTAAAGAGCTTTACACTTTAAAAACGACCAAGATACACATAAAATCTGACTATTTGGATAGATCTTTAGAAGAAAGTTAAAGTTATGTATTTTGGGGAGAAATTTTATAAATATCTGTATACATATGTTAACTAAGAAAATTACTGACTTGGTTTAAGTAACTAGATATTTTAAAATTTAGAGTGCTAAGACTAGATTAGAATTTTAGTCAAAGAGTATTATTACCATAAGTTTTTGATAAAGATTGAATAACTGTGATGAAAGTGGTAGGGGTCAATCCCATTACTGGGTATATACCTAAAGGATTATAAATCATTCTATAAAGACACATGCACACGTGTGTTTATTGCAGCACTATTTACAATAGCAAAGATTTGGAGCCAACCCAAATGCCCGTCAATGATAGACTGGATAAAGAAAATGTGTCACATATACACCATGGAATACTATGCAGCCATAAAAAAAGAATGAGTTCTTGTCCTTTGCAGGAACATGGATGAAGCTGGAAACCATCATTCTCAGCAAACTAACACAGGTACAGAAAACCAAACACCACATGTTCACACCCATAAGTAGGAGTTGAACAATGAGAACGCATGGACACAGGGAGGGGAACATGACACACTGGGGCCTGTTGAGGGGTGGGGGAAGCAAAGGGAGGGAGAGCGTTAGGAGAAATACCTAACACATGCGAGGCTTAAAACCTAGGTGATGGGTTGATGGGTGTAGCAATCCAGCATGGCACATGTATACCTATATAACAAACCTGCACATTCTGCACATGTATCCCAGAACTTAAAGTATAATTAAAAAAAAAAGAAAATGGCTAGGGTTAGTGCCTCTAGCAATTTTTAAATATCTTAATCCTCAATGCAAAAAGATAAGAACTTGGAAATGAAATAAAAACAAAATACACAAGATATAGCATAAAGTGTAACATGTGTGAAGGTAGTTTGAATATAAGCAATTATGTCAAAGACATGTATATTTGATTGGAGAGAGAAGCTTTTCATAGAGTACTATTAAACTATTAGTATTCCATAAACATAAAAATGTGCTGTTTTTTTTTCCTTAGACCACTTAGTACATTTTAAATAAGCTCCCTTTTCCTTTTTACCTTGCACATAGACATAAGAAACTGTCATGTCTGCATTACTTGGATTATAATCATGAACCAAAGTCTGAGACAGGTACTTTGCACAGATTCTTTAGAAGTGATTGTTCTCGATGGAGATTACCCAGAGTTTGGACATTTTCCCGATTTGAGTCACTCTGGGATTTAGGCTGTAGCTCACAGTAACTGAGTCTTCTGAGGTCATTTGTTAGACCTGATACCTTTTAAAAAGTCAGTATTTAGGACCACAGGTTTAGAAGAACCACAGTTTGCCTGAAACCAATTGATGATAATGTTTGTTTGTTTTCAGAGAATCCTTCACACTGACATCATTCTCGAAATCAGCCGGGCAATGATGAAGTGGTTAATCATTTGTTCTTTAACCTTACAATATCTGAACTTATCATTAATCATCAGTGTCTGTGGGTGTGCTTGCATTTTTTTGGATTTGTGAGTGATCAAAAAAAGAAAATGTAACTGGTGAATAATGATTAACAGAAAGTATATGGAGAAATATTGGTGCTGTCAGTTCATTGCTTTGTGCTTAACTTTTGCTAGTATTCATTACTACAGAGGAACCTTTGAATGATTTCATGTCAACACTGTGACAAACAGTTCAATCCTTCAGAAATATTCATAAAATACTTGAAGCTATTAAAGTCTCGCTGTGGTCTTTCTCTATTGGTCTCTGTGTGTGTGCCTATGTTTAAGCCTGTGAATATATCCCATCAACTGAAGAATCTTTTATGTGCAAGTATTTCAAGGTCCTGGGTGAATTTCTCTCTAACTGTGTATTTCCACACAGCTTCAAAATTATGTAGATTACATCTCTAAGCCTAACTCTTTAAGCCTCTTTCAAGTTTAGATTTGTCTCCGTTTAAATTTCAGGGAACATTTCCAACCTGAAAGGGGTGAATTTCTGCTTATACTTTCCATCATCAGAGATGAAACCATCTAAGGTTTTCTCTGGTCTTGAGGCCAAATGCCACCCATATAGTGGTCACCGTGGGCAGAATTGCTCAACCACTTTCTTCTCTGTTAAATCTGCAGTTTATCCTCTTCTACAAATTTATATCATGACTTGATTGGTCTTTTCTTTTTTTATTTGCATAAATTTAGAGGGTACAAGTACAGTTTTGTTATGTGGATATATTGTGTAGTGGTGAAGTTTGAGATTTGAGAATAGCCATCACGTGAATAATGTGCAGTGTACCCACTAAGTCATTTCTCATCCCTTACCCCCATTCCACCCTGTACCCTTCTGAGTCTTCGATGTCTATTATTTCACTGTCTATGTCCATGTGTACACATTATTTAGCTCCCACTTACAAGTGAAAATATGTGATATTTGACCTTCTGTTTCTGAGTTATTTCACTTATGATATTGGCATCCAGTTCCATGTTGCTGCAAAAGACATGAATGGTTTCATTCTTTTGTTTGAGTTTCCATGTCATATATATATATGTGTGTGTGTGTATATACACATATGTATATATACATGTATGTAGTATATATGTATATTTGTATGGTATATATGTATAGTATATATGTATATATGTTATGTATGTATGCATATATGTGATGTGTATATTTATACATGTACTACATACAGGTCTATATACATGTATATATGTATATCATATAGTATGCATATGTATACTACATATATATGTATGTATACTACATCCATGTGCCGTGGAATACTGAGGCGAACCATGGCTTGCCTGAGTAGTGTGTGTATATATGTATGTTATGTGTATATGTTATGTATATATGTGTATATATACTACATAGACATATATGTGTATATACTACATATATGTAGTGTATATATGTATATATGTATATGGTTTGCCTGAGTAGTATTCTATGGCACATAAATGTATGTATATATGTATACACACACATCTGGTGTATGTATATACATATATATATGCATGTATATATAAAATATATACATGTATATATACTGTATTTTATTTATATATATGTGTGTGTATGTATATATATATACACACATCCAGTCATCTGTTGATGGATACTTAAGTTGATTTCATATCCTTGCTATTATGAATAGTGCTGCTATAAAAGTACGAGTATGGCTGGGTGCGGTGACTCATGCCTGTAATCCCAGCACTTTGGAAGGCCAAGGCGGGCCGGTCATTGAGATCAGGAGTTCGAGACCAGCCTGGCCAACATGGTGAAACCCCGTCTCTACTAAAAAAAAAAAAAAAAAAAAAAAACAAAAATTAGCCGGGTGTGGTGGCATGTGCCTGTAATCCCAGCTACTTGGGAGGCTGAGGCAGGAGAATTGCTTAGACCTGCGAGGCAGAGGTTGCAGTGAGCCAAGATGGTGCCACTGCATTCCAGCCTGGGTGACAGACCGAGACTCCGCCAAAAAAATAAAGGACAATTATGGTATCTGAGATTGCTGGGTAAATGGTAGTTCTATTTTTAGTTCTTTGAGAAATTTCCATACTGTTTTCCATAGAGGTTGCACTAAGTTACATTCCCACCAGTGTAAGTTTTCCTTTTTCTCCTGATCCTTGTCAATATCTGGTTTTTTTTTTTCACTTTGTTTTTTTTTTTGACGGAGTCTCTGTCGACCAGGCTGAAGTGCAGTGGCACCATCTCGGCTCACTGCAGGCTCCGCCTTCCAGGTTCACGCCATTCTCCTGCCTCAGCCTTCCGAGTAGCTGGGACTGTAGGCACCCGCCATCACGCCCGGCTAATTTTTTTTGTATTTTTAGTAGAGACGGGGTTCCACCGTGTGTTAGCCAGGATGGTCTCAAATCTCCTGACCTCGTGATCCGCCCGCCTCGGCCTCCCAACGTGCTGGGATTACAGGCGTGAGCCCCGGCTCCCGGCCGGCCTTGACTTTTTAATAATAACTATTCTGACTGGCATAAGATGATATCTCATTGTGATTTTATTTGCATTTATCTGATGATTAGTGATGCTGAGCATTTTTTCATATACTTGTCCATTTGTAGGTCTTCATCTGAAAAATGTCTGTTTATGTCCGTTGCCCACTTTTTACTGGGATTATTTGATTGGTCTTTTCAATGACAGTTCTTTGCCTGTGAGCTGCTACAGTGTGAGACACATAAGTCCTCGCTCCTGGTAACGGCTATTATGTCTCTGGTTGACTACCTGATTATACCTTTAGCATGTGGCATTGGCCAATCATGGTGAAAAATACATGAAATAAAATTCTGCATTAGTCAGATCTGACAATCATAAAAAAGCGATAGCTGTGTGTATGAGTGTGTGTGAATGCATGTAATCATTGAGTATCTCCCGCAAGTTTCCTTGACAAACATATTCTTTATTATCCTTGAGTGATGTATTTGCTTCTTGAATCTCCAATGCTTTCCTAATTGCTTTATTTTTGAGTATACCATATTACCTACCTGTTGGTTCTAACTAGAGTCTTACAGAATGTTCCCAAGAAATACCTACAACATTCTTTTTTGGATAGAGGAATCAGTATGCAGAGGAGTGATTTAAATTTCATGATTTGAAATAGGGATGTTTCAGGTTTTTGGCCTATGGTTCACCTTTTAAAATGTCGTTTGATATGTAGGAGACACTCAAATATTTCTTGAATGACTGAACATTGAATTAATCTTTAAGGGTCCAACCAACCTCACACCTTATCATGTATTTTCTGTTTGCTGAACAAACATTTCAGATGATTTTCACTGTGATATAGTATGGAGTTTAAACTTCTTATCAGGCAAGGCTCAAAATAATATTTACATCATATGTATTTTCAATATTATCTTACATCTTTGCAAGAGAGAAAAAAGAATGCTAATTGTAAATTGTATACTTATTTTGTAGGAATAATATACATACAGTACATTTTTTTTAAATTGATAATTCAGGTATTTAAATATCCTATATTAGATATTTGAACACTATCTCTTTTCAGACTATAGCATTTGATGTTGAGAGTCAACTGAATGAAATGTCTAATTTTCCTATTCATTCATTTTTTAGTCATACGAACCATAATACGATTATGAAGATGTAGTGAATATGTCTATGAATTACTTTTTTCAAATTAAATTTCTTTGGTAAAAACAGCTGACTGAAATACATTTAGAGTGTTTTTTCCTGCATTTTTAATTGTTGAAAATGTCAAAATGAATGAAACTTTTAATGAAAGATCCCTATTTAAAAATGAATGCACAATGTTGAATGTTATGATAAAATAGTGAATACAAGTCAAATCTATAATCACATGTGTACATACATATATGTATGTATGTATTCATATATGTATGTATGTATACATATACACACTAAATATTGAATGTGTACACTTCCCAATTTTGTTAGAGTGGTCTAACAATACGAAGAAAATAAAATTATGATGATAATGAAAATCGGAATTTGTCTATATAAAACATTGTTTTGCCTAGAGTTCGCATATGCTCACAATAATTGTTAAAATTTTCAATTAATAACAAGACTGAGAAAATGGCTCCTTCTATATGAGTAGGACCTTTGCTTTAATTTCTCTAACTGTATATTCTGATGTTTCTTCTCAGCATCCAAATATACTCAAATTTCCTCCTTTTCAAAAATAGAAAAACCAAGGAAAACACCTAAGAGTAAATTTTTCTTCTAACTTCTACCTTTGAAAACTTTATCCTCACATCCAAAATTCTCAGAAAACTTGTCTACCCAAGTGGCAACACTTTATCACTTTCCATTCCCTCCTCACTCCTCAGTCCACTTTAATCTGGCTTTTTCTCTTTTTACTTCAGCAAGAAGTTCTTTAAAACCACTAGTGAAATCCTTATCTTGAAATCCATCTCTATGAGTTTTGCTTCTCAGTAGCAACTGACTCTCTTGGCCACTCTCCTTGAACTATTCCCATCCTTGGGCTTCAGGGCAGCTATGTGAGGCTCCCTTTCAAGCTACATCTTTCATGTGCAGGCTCATTTCCCTCTGCCTGGCTGTTGAGTGTTAAAATTCCTTAAGACTCCAAGATTCTTTGCTCCCTTCTGTTTTCTGTGTATTCTCCCTAGTGTATCTTATTCACATCCGTAGTTTAAATTACCATCTGTATAAGAACCCTGAAATTGATATTTTTATCTCTTAGCTCCAATTTTGCTTATTGTGCTTATTGAAAGTTTCTCTTTAGATGCTTCAAAGGTGCCTCAAACTCGACATGTCTAAAACGGCACCAATGACCTCCCATCCCAAACTCAGTATTCTGTGTTTCCTGTTGCTGTGAACACTGTGTCTCTGACCATATCTCCTTCAACGTCCTCCTGTGCTGTGCACCAGCTATACTGGCCTGCTTGCCATTCTTTGAATAGAACAAGATAACTTCTATCACAAGATCTCTGCACTTGCTCTTACTTCTGCCTGGAATATCTTGTCTCTAATTCTTTCCGTAGACATATCCTATTCTTCATTTATTTCTCATCTCAAACACTTCCCCCTTAAAGAAACCTTCCCTGAACATCTTATCTAATGGTTTACCCATTCGTATTGTTATTTATCATATTGCTATTTTTAATTTCTTATGCTTATAAATGTCTCTTAAGGTGCTGTTGTTGAGATACATATTTTTTTTCCCTTAAACTAGAATCTTAGCTCTTCAAAGGAAGTTACTTTGTTTGTAACTGTCAAAACGTAATGTCTGCTACATACTAGCAATTCGATTTTACTTATTAGTTCCCAAATCTATTCATTTATCTTTATCCCCATTGCCACCACCCTAGCCTGAGCTACCATCATGGCTTGCCTGGTCTTGCCTGCAAGCTTCCTTACTACATCTATTTACCGACCAATCTACCTATTCTGCCCTGTAACTAAAGTGGTGTTTTTACAGAAGCAAATCCGATAATGCTCCTTTACTCTTTAAAAACACTCAAGCATTTCCTGTTGTTCTCAAGATAATGATCAAAATATTTAAGGTGAGCTGTAAAGCCATGCATGATCTCCTTCTTGTCTTACTGCTTTTCTCTTTGCTTCCCCACCCCACTACTTTGGTGTTTCTGTAAGTTCCTCAAATGCCTGATTCTCCTACTCATCTTGGAATCTTTCACAAGTTGCCTTGACCTGGATGGTTCTTTCAGTGTACCCGTGCCTAGCCCTAGACTTATCTGGTTAATTCTTTCTTACTCTTCTAATTTCAGTCCAAATTCCAATGTTCTGTGTGCCTGGCATTGTACTATGCTGAGATATGACAATGTTGTGAAAAGTCTTTGCTCTCATATCTTTTCAGTATAGAATAGAAACGTGCTATGCATTCACCTGGCTTCCAACTGAGGAGCCACGCTGTATTTTCTACTAACACATTCACAATTTGTAAAGATACACATTTACGTATGTATAGAATTGTTTTTTAATTTCCCTCACTAAACAGTAAGCTTCATGATTTGCAATATGTATTCATGGAATAGATGAATACATGACGTCCATTCAATAAACACTTCTTGAACACTGACTATAGTACATATTAGAACTCAAACTTGGCTTAAATAAATAATGTAATAATATTTTGTATACCAGCCAAACATTTAGAATGAAGGCAGTTCCATGGTTGAAATTTGAAGTCATCTCTTATTACATACACAGCTCAAGCGTTATGTTCTGTAACATTTTATTCTCTCTCTCATAAGATTTCAGTTTCATATCTAAGCATACTTCTAATCATGTCAAATGGGAATCTTGCTTTTCCTCTTGTTTACAATGTCCTTTGATGAAATTGCAACTTTGGTCAAATATAATCCTGATTGAATGGGCTCAGTGGTCTTTGCCACAAGCATTTAAGTTAATCTGTTGGCAACATGGAGAGAACACATTTCTTTCTATTTGGCAGGATATTAACTCATTTTAGCCGTGGAAGCTGTAATTTTCTGAGTGGTATTCTAGTGGCTGGCAGAAGTTAATGCAGGTTTCCAGTGCCTTGTTCATGCCAATAATACAATTTTCACACCAAGAGTCTGGCGAGATGTATGTTGAGAGAAACCAATACATGATGTAAAACATGATTAGTTTGATTCAGTAAGTGTGTTTTAAATTCTACCTTGTGAAAACTCTTCAGTACTAGTTTGGTGTAGCATAAAAGGCATGAGAGAGTCAGGATTTTCAATAAGGTTTCAGTCTTAGTGGACTGATGAAACGTACACGTGTTATATTAGGCTTCTAATGTGGAGACTTCATGTCATCCTCTAGTAGCATTATCTATTCTTGACTTCTAAAATGGAGTGCTTGTTCTAAATCCCCTCACTGTAAAAGTTGCATCATTCATGTGGTCACATAATTTTGAAATCTTGAAATTCTAACCAATTTCTTTTGTTTTATACCCTGGGTCTGATGAGTTGCCAAGTGGTATCCCTCCCTCCTTAAAATTGGCTCTCTGGGCCAGCGCGGTGGCTCACTCCTGTAATCCCAGCACTTTGGGAGGCCAAGGTGGGTGGATCACGAGGTTGGGAGATCGAGACCATTCTGGCTAACATGGTGAAACCCTGTCTCTACTAAAAATACAAAAAATTACCCGGGCTTGGTGGCCAGCACCTGTAGTCCCAGCTACTCGGGAGGCTGAGGCAGGAGAATGGCGTGAACCCGGGAGGCAGAGCTTGCAGTGAGCCAAGATGGTGCCACTGCCCTCCAGCCTGGGCGACAGAGCGAGACTCTGTCTCAAAAAATAAAAAAAAATTAAAAAAATTGGCTCTCTTTTTTAGCCCATCATTTGTGTCCCTGTGACTCGCATTACCTTCATCTTCTTATCCAGCGAATGCAGACTTTTCTAAACTATTCTACAGAACATGACTGGTGGCATGTCATTCATGCAGACAAAAATGTGAATGGCGACTCCTGGCATGACAAAGAGGTGGCTTTCTTATTATCAGTTGATGGTTTTATTATCATTGAAACATTGTTGGGTTTCAAGTGTTTAAACCCTTCAAGTGAAAAGGAATTCAGTATTTAATTAAAGTTAAACTCACCACCATTCCTAATAGTAGGAAGTCCTTCACAATATGCTGAAATCCATCTTTTCTTTTTCTTTCTTACTACTTCTTCCGCTTAATAATCAGTATTTGGAGAACCCCTAGTGCCCTCCAAGATCTGAACATTATCATGTGTATTCATCTTTTCTCTAATTATTTCTCACCTAATAGGATGTCCAGACCCCCTCAAAGGAACATGTGTACTTGGGCAGGGACAGAGCTAGAATGTGGCATTCATTTTATAGATTTTAGTCTAAAGGTTTTTAGAAATAACTTTTGTTTATCAAAACTGGCTTTAGTTTTACCAAAGGGATTCAGCTGAATATGATAAATTCAGTTGAATCTGATGCCATACAGATTCTAGATTTCAAGGTATTTGTCTTTAAACATGATAAAGGGAAAAAATACGTTCTGAGTAGAAAGGTATTTTACCTAAGAGCCCAAATCCATGAGACTACCCATATTGTAGGCATCTCTGAGAACAGTTAATTGACAAAAAAGAGTTTCAATTTAGTTGCTACATCCGGCTAAAGAAATCAATGATCCACATTTGACAAATTTTAACAGACTCAAAATCTGCGAGGTAGTTGACTTGTATTGAGATAAAACAAAAAAAGTAAGTTTACTTTTATCTGTAGCATAAAACTTTATTAAGATTTCCAGGCTCAAAATATGCTTGGGGTGACAAATTGGACTTTGAATAATTGGTTAATATTCTGAGTCGTGGAAGTTAGGATACTTTATGCAGGATAACTTCAAGAAAATCAATGTAATATTTCTGTAAAATTTCTTCTTTGTTAAAAGATTGCTCATGTTATACCAAAAAAGACATTAGAATACTCAAAAGCAATTTTTTGGTCCCCACTGTGCTCTCAGGAATTAAGAATGATGTTGTCTCAAAGCCTAGTTCCTTTTAGAATATGATAAAAATATGAAAAAATAGGGTACAAATGATGAGAACTAGGTAAAATAGAGTGTGCACTTTGTAAAAGCAGCCTATCTGATCTGTTGACCACCTGCCTTGCAATTATAGCTGTTAATATGATTTCTTTAATCCAGAGGCAAAAGGAAGGAAATATGTTGACGGAATGTGTAATTGAAAGAGGGAGGCTCTCTTCTCATTCTCTGCCACTGCAGTGGATAGTAACACTACTGATGAGATAGGAAACTAAAAGATAGTTCTGTTTATTTTCTCAGGTCAGACCCTTTTTTTTTTTTTTTTTTTTTGAGACGGAGTCTCGCTCTCAGTGGCCGGATCTCAGCTCATTGCAAGCTCCGCCTCCTGGGTTTACGCCATTCTCCTGCCTCAGCCTCCCGAGTAGCTGGGACTACAGGCGCCCGCCACTGCCGGCTAGTTTTTTGTATTTTTTTAGTAGAGACGGGGTTTCACCGTGTTAGCCAGGATGGTCTCGATCTCCTGACCTCGTGATCCGCCCGTCTCGGCCTCCCAAAGTGCTGGGATTACAGGCTTGAGCCACCGCGCCCGGCCAAGTCAGACCCTTAATGCAGGAACAATTTTTGTAAACTTAGGTAGCATAATGCAGAAAGCAACACAGGCTCTCTCTGACTGGACCATCTCTGGTTATTTTTGCCAGTCCCTCTAGGACAAGTTATCTCCCTAACTTCTATGCACATCTTTGTGCCAGGTACATTAACACTGTTTATTCTAGTGTCTACACTCTTGGATACACTATATTGTTTTAGTTCTTCCTTCACAAAAGAGTCCCATTTATATTCAAACATCACCAGTGGTGTCCTAATTGTGAGATGCAGCTGGTGTGTTTCTGTCAACCTCTTTTTGTAAACTGAGGCTGAATTCGATGCTTCTGTGACTCCTCTCAGGCTTGTCCATATGCTTCTCATAATGTACCTCTCTACTCCCTTCTTGTGCTCCTATCGTCCCATCCATCCTGCAAATACCAGTGTTTCTCAGGGTGTCAGACTCTGCCAATTTATGTACTCAGTATCTATTCTTCTTTTCCAATAGAATCCTGATTTTGTTGGAGTTGAAAGGTATTCCAGGTACATGTAGTCATTTTTCCAGACTCTTTTGGACTAATTCTGAGCAATGAGATAGAATAAAAAGTTTAGAGAATGGGCTTCGTTGGGAAACATTGTTTTCTAGCTAGAAAGGGACATGTGCTTTCTGCCTTCTTGCTTTGTTTTGCTGAGAAAGCCAAGCATGCACACAGATGACTGAAGATACACAAGCCAGACTATGACCATGAGGGTAAGAGCCTTATGCCTAAGAGGACAAAGCAGGATGCTGGACAGAGCCTGAGATCTTTCTTTCTTTCTTGATCTGCCTCCTTATGCATTTCCTGTTATGTCATAAAAATACATCCCTTTTTGGTTAAACCACTGTGATTTTTGTTTACTTGCAGCCCAAAGCTAGTCATACCAGTCTTGACTATTGCATTATGTTTTTGAAAATAGTGTAATCTTTTAGGATTTTTGTATTTATTTATTTTTCATTGTTTACTTTGTTTTTGTAATGTGTTTTAATTATTAGTTAACATAATATCCCTCACTAGGGACATAATGTGTTGTGTTTTAACTATTAGTTATGTTAACATTAGTTGACATAATAAAGGAGTTAATGAAAATGCCTTAAATGTGGAGTTGTACCCAAACTGCCTACCACAGTCTAGATAAAGCAAGAACTCATCTGTACTTACTTACACACCAAAAGAAACAGATTTGGGATGACTGAACCCATAGGAGAGTTAGTCTTTTTTGTGTTGTTTGGACTTTTGGTCATGTTGTACTTTTTTGGTAAAAAGCATATAATAATTTTCAGTGAGAACACTGAGAGTAATTAAGTGCAAGATTTTTGAGAGCCACTAGTTGAAGAGGATACAGTAAAGATAAGAGTGATTACCTATAAATATATTGACTTCTCTAATGTTACAGAAAAAAGAAGAGACCTGCTATGGATGGGTGGTTGTGTGAATAATCAAATAACCATTCAGAAAGAGAAGAGATTGTGGTGTGAATGGAGCAACTTGCTGGTTTTATGTCCTTTCTAGTTTTTCACTCTAACACTACTGTCCTACTTTAGAAGTGAGCCTCCTGGGCAAGTTCAAGAGTCTCCATCTTTTGCCTTTCAAATTGATTCACAATCATCAGTGTCCTATCTAAAATTAAAACCTGGCCATGTCAGTCCCTGCCTGAAAGTCCTTCAAAGGCTCCTAATTTCGAGGTATAGAGGTAAAATCAAACTGTGCATACTGGTCGCTGCATCATCTGCTTTGCCTAATTCTTCTCACTCTGAGCTGTGCTTTGGGAGTTCATGTGCTGGGGACATCTGCAAGTCTCTGTGGCCCAGGTACCTCTTTGTCTCCACATGTATCCCTGAAAAGAGTGTCCTTTTCGCCCATACTTCTGGTCTCTGACTTGGTGGCTTGGCTAACTCCATATATGTATTTAAGACCAAATTCTACTCTGCCTACTATAGAAACTTCTGGCACTTAATAGCTGAGTAACCTTTGTGTATTAGTCTGTTCTCATGCTGCTATGAAGAAATACTCGAAACTGGGTAATTTATAAAGAATAGAGGTTTAGTTGACTCACAGTTCTGCATGGTTGGGGAGGCCTCAGGAAACTTACAATCATGGCAGAAGGCACCTCTTCACAGGGTGGCAGGAGAGACAATGAGTGCAAGCAGGGGAAATGACAGAAGCTTATAAAACCATCAGATCTGGTGAGACCCACTCTTCATCATGAGAATAGCATGGGGGAAACCACCTCCATAATTCAATTACCTCCACCTGGTCCCTCTCATGACATGTGGGGAATATGGGAACTACAATTCAAGATGAGATTTGGGTAGGGACACAGCCAAACCATATCACTTGGGTAAGTTACCAAACCCCTCATTTTCCTTATTTGAAAAATGGGGATAATAATGAAACCAGTCTCATGAGATTGTTGTGAGGTTGAAATGGGTCAACACATAAAAGTATTTAGAACATAATAAATGATTGCAATATGCATTAGTTTTTGATTAGTGTATAATATATAATATTTATTATTAGTATTAAAATAACTTCTCTAAACCTTGTCTAATCTGAACCTGTTCCTATAATATCATGAGCATATTTCTATTCCTTAACTTATCATTTACAGGCAATGCAGTGTTGTGGATCCAGAGTGTATGGGTTTGAGTTTGGTTTCTGCTACATACTAGTTGTGAGGACCTGAGCAAGTAGATAACATCTCTGTGCCTAATTTTCTTCATCTGTAAAATAGGGATAATAGGATCTACCTCAAAGGATTGTTGTCAATAATAAATGAGTAAATATATATAAAACTCTTAGGACAGTGTCTGGCACACAGTAATTACTATAGAAGTATTTGCTGTGCTAATTACATTTTTACATATTTTCACCACTACAATATGTGTTTCTTAAAGGCAGAGATTGTGACATTAATTTTTTTTAATTTCCAGTACTTAATGCTATGCCAAGTACATAGTTGATGTTCAAAAATTCCTTCTTGAATGAATAGATGCTTTTTCCTTCTTGTTCTACAAAGGAACAAAATTTAAAGTAAAAACTGATGAAATTGTGATTTCAACATTCCTACATTTACTGTTCAGAAAGAGTAAGAGCATTGATGTTCAATGGGTTTTACCTTTCCTCTGCTACTATTTCTTTATTCCTCTCAGATTTGATAAGAACCATAATAAAACTTGGAGAAAACATTAAACAGCTGACACTTGAACTATCCAGTTAGAAATTCCTAAGTTTCTGCTATTTTCATTCCTGTCATTCATGACCATAGTAAGAAAGTTTATTTAAAGGCAACTCAGGTGATGGGAGGACTTATTCTGGATGACAGATTATACTGAACCTGTGCTCTGTACATTTCCATTACACTTCATGATAATGGATGACATATTTGCTTTTTATTCTATTTTATTTTTGGGTTACTAGATAACTTGGGCCAGGTAGGTTCACACACCTACTGCTGGAGTTTGGTCTTTCAGAAACAACCTCAATTAGTTGGAGGATTTTACTCAGGAGTGTAACATGATCAATTTTGTAGTTTGGAAAGAACCATCTGGAATCCATGGAAAGAACTGAGGAGGGGTGAGAGCCAGGGTAGGACATTAGTTAGAAGACTAATGTAATAGCCCAGACCAGCAACCAAGACAGAAACAATCACAGGGATGGAGAGAAAGGAAGGGGTGTGGAAAATGCTAGAGTTTTAATGGGCAGTCCTTGTTAGTTACTGGAGGTGATAGAGGATGTTGGAATAGTGTCTATGTGTTAAGATTAGATTATGGGAGATTAAGATGGTGGGTAGAAGGCAGGACTAACTTGCAGCTCCTGCTCAGATGGACAGAGCAGCACGTGGGGACTCACATCATGAACTTTTGCTCCAAGAACTACTGCAGGAACATACCAGAGAAGCCAAGAGAATTCACAGATCCTTTGAAGGAACTGGATCACTGCTGCAGGCTCCCTGAGACACTGAAACACTGTGAGTCTGCTTGCTTTCTCAATGGGGAGGCTCGTGGTCTGGGGTGAGTTCTCAGCCCTGGTTACCAGCTGCCTGGAAATAGACTCAGTGCTATTGGTGGAGCACAGTGGGAGTAAGACCCACCTTTGGGACTATGGGCTGTGTGGGAGTGGGGTGAGGTCTAGGACTGCCAACTTTCCTCCACTTCCCTGGTGATCTGTATGAGTAAGCAGAAGCAGCCACAATCCCCTTGGAAATATAAGTCCATTGGACTGGGAACCACATCTGTTTTCCCCACAGCAGCTGTAACAAGCCCTGCCCAAGGAGAGGCTGAGCTCAGACATGCCCATAACTTCCTCTATCTGATGGTCTTTCTCTACCTGCCCTGGTAGCCCAAGACAAAGGTCATAATCTCTTGGGAGCTCTATAGCTCTGACCACCACCTGACAAACCTGAATACCTAACCAGGTGTCCCCAGGGCAAGTTGGCATCCTCCACGTAGGACTGCAGCTGATGTGCTCTGGAAAGCGCCACCCCCTGGCTGGAGGCCAACCAACACAGAACCAGTGCACTAAACAAAAACACTACCAAGGACCCTCACATAATCCACTTTACTCCCCTGCTAACTCCACCAGAGCACGTGCTGGTATCCATGGCTGCAAGACCTGAAGACGAATCACATGACAGGACTCTTTGTAGATAGTTGTCAGTACCAGACCAGAGCTCAGTAGCTCCACTGGGTAGCTAGACCCAGAAGAGCAAAAACAATCACTACAGTTCAGCTCTCAGGAATCCCCATTTTTAGGGGAAAGGTGAGAGCACCACATCAAGGGAGAATTCTTTGGAACAAAAGAATATGAACAATAGCCCTTGAGCCCTAGATCTTCCCTCTGACATAGTCTACCCAAATGACAAGGAACCAGAAAAATAATTCTGGTAACAGCAAAACAAGGTTTTTTTACACCCCTAAAAGATCATTCTAACTCACCAACAATGGATCCAAACCAAGACGAAATCTCTGTATTGCCAGCAAAATAATTCAGATAGTTGATTATTAATAATCAAGGAGACATCAAGAAAGGTGAATTTCAACATAAAGAAATCAAAAACATGATACAGGATATGAAAGGAAAATTATTCAGTGAAATACAATAAAAAAAAATTGCAACTTCTGGAAATCCAGGACACACTTAGAGAAATGCAAAATGCATTGGAAAGTATCAGCCATAGAATTAAACAGGCAGGCCGGGCGCGGTGGCTCAAGCCTGTAATCCCAGCACTTTGGGAGGCCAAGATGGGCGGATCACGAGGTCAGGAGATCGAGACCATCCTGGCTAACACGGTGAAACCCTGTCTCTACTAAAAAAATACAAAAAACTAGCCAGGCGAGGTGGCAGGCGCCTGTAGTCCCAGCTACTCGGGAGGCTGAGGCAGGAGAATGGCGTAAACCCGGGAGACGGAGCTTGCAGTGAGCTGAGATCCGGCCACTGCACTCCAGCCTGGGCGACAGAGCGAGACTCCATCTCAAAAAAAAAAAAAAAAAAAAAAAAAAAAAAGAATTAAACAAGCAGAAGAAAGAACCTCAGAGCTTGAAGACAAGGCTTTTGAATTAACCCAATCCATCAAAGACAAAAAAGAATAATAATAAAAAAAAATGAACAAAATCTCCAAGAAGTTTGGGATTATGTTAAATATCCGAACCTAAGAATAATTGGTGTTCTTGAGGAAGAAGAAAAATCTAAGAGTTTGGAAACCATATTTAAGGGAATAATAAAGGAAAACTTCCCAGCCTTGCTAGAGATCTAGACATCCAAATACAAGAAGCTCAAAGAACACCTGGGAAATTAATCACAAAAGATCATCACCTAGGCACATAATCATTAGACTATCTAAAGACAAGATAAAGGAAAGAATCTTAAGAGCCATGAAGCAAAACCATCAGATAACCTATAAAGGAAAACCTATCAGATTAACAGCAAATTTCTCAGCAGAAACTCTACAAGCTAGAAGGGATTGGGGCCCTATTTTTAGCCTCCTTAAACAAAAACAATTATCAGTCAAGAATTTTGTATCCAACAAAACTAAGCTTCATAAATGAAAGAAAGATGTAGTGTTTTCCAGACTACCAAATGCTGAGAGAATTTGCTATTGACAAGCCAGCACTACAAGAACTGCTAAAAGGATCTCTATATCTTGAAACAAATCCTTAAAATACACAAAAATATAACTTCCTTAAAGCATAAACCTTACAGGACCTATATAACCATAACACAATGAAAAATAATACAAGGTGTTCAGGCATGAGGAGTAGAACAGTACCTCAATCTCAATACTCACATTGAATGTAAATGGCCTAAATGCTTCACTTAAAAGACACAGATGGGAAGAATGGCTAAGAATTCACTAAGTTTCTGTTGTCTTCAGGACACTCACCTGACACATAAAGACTCACATAAACTTAAGGTAAAGGGGTGGAAAAAGATATTCCATGCAAATGCACACCAAAAGTGAGCAGAGTGGCTATTCTTATATCAGACAAAATAAACTTTAAAGCAACAGCAGTTAAAATAGACAAAGAGGCACATTATATAATGATAAAAGTACTAGTCCAACAGGAAAATATAGTTCTAAATATATATGCACCTAACATTGGAGCTCTCAAATTTAGAAAACAATTACTACTAGACCTAAGAAATAAGCAGCCAACGAACATATGAAAAAAGCTCATCATTGCAGGGCGCGGTGGCTCACGCCTGTAATCCCAGCACTTTGGGAGGCCGAGGCGGGGGGATCATGAGGTCAGGAGATGGAGACTATCTTGGCTAACACGGTGAAATCCCATCTCTACTGAAAATACAAAAAAATTAGCCGGGCGCGGTGGCGGGTGCCTGTAGTCCCAGCTACTCGGGAGGCTGAGGCAGGAGAATCGCTTGAACCCGGGAGGCGGAGCTTGCAGTGAGCCGAGATCGAGCCACTGCACTCCAGCCTGGGTGACAAAGCGAGACTGTCTCAAAAAAAAAGGTTCATCATCACTGGTCTTTAGAGAAATGCAAATCAAAACCACAATGAGATGCCATCTCATGCGGTTAGAATGGTGATCATTAAAAAGTCAGGAAAAAACAGATGCTGGAGAGGATGTGGAGAAATAGGAAGGCTTTTACACTGTTGGTGGGAGTGTAAATTAGATCAAACATTGTGGAAGATAGTGTAGTGATTCCATAAGGTTCTAGAACCAGAAATACCATTTGACCCAGCAATCCCATTACTGGGATTATAAATCATTCTACTATAAAGACATATGCACACGTGTATTTATTGCAGCACTATTCACAATAGCAAAGACTTGGAACCAACCCAAATGCCCATCACTGATAGACTGGATAAAGAAAATGTGGCACATATATACCATGGAATACTATGCAGCCACAAAAAAGAATGAGTTTATGTGCCTTGCAGGAACATGGATGAAGCTGGAAATCATCATTCTCACCAAACTAACACAGGAACAGAAAGCCATATACCACATGTTCTCACTCATAAGGGGTAGTTGAACAATGAGAACACATGGACACAGGTAGGGGAACATCACACACCAGGGCCTGTCGGGGGCTGGAGATCTAGGGGAGGGATAGCAATAGGAGAAATACCTAATGTAGATGATGGGTTGATGGGTGCAGCAAACCACCATGGCACGTGTATACCTATGTAACAAGCCTACATATTCTGCCCATGTATCCCAGAACTTAAAGTATAATTTTTTAAAAAAGGAATAAGTTAGATGGCAACACAATAATAGTGGGAGACTTTAATACTCTGCTGAAAGCACTGGATAGGTTATCAAGACAAAGTAAACAAATAAACAATGGACTTAAACTATTCCCTACAACAAATGGACTTAACAGATACAGAACATTCTACCCAACAACTGCAGAATATACATTCTATTCATCAGCACATGGAACTTTCTCCAAGATAGGCCATATTATAGGCCACAAAACAAGTGTCAGTAAATTGAAGATAAGCGAAATTATATAAATTACTCACTCAGATCACGGTGGAATAAAATTGGAAATCAACCCCAAAAGAACCCTCAAAACCATGCAAATCCATGGAAATTAAATCTGCTCCTGAAAGACTGTTGGGTTAACAATGAAATCAAGATGGAAATTAATAAATTCTTTCAACCGAATGATAATAGTGACACAACTTATCAAAACCTCTGTGAGACAGCAAAAGTGGTGCTAAGATGAAAGTTCATAGCATTAAATGCCTACATCAAAAAGTCTAAAAGAGCATAAACCAGACAGTCTAAGGTCACACACCTCATGGAACTATACAAACAAGAACAATCCAAACCCAAACCCAGCAGAAGAAAAGAAATAACGAAGATTAGAGCAGAACTAAATGAAATTGAAACAACAACAAAATAGAAAAGATAAATGAAACAAAAAGCTGCTTCTTTGAAAAGAGAAATAAAATTGATAGACCATTAGTGAAATTAACCAAGACAAGAAGAGAGAAGATCCAAATAAACTCAATTAGAAACAAAATGGGAAATAGTACAACTGATACTACAGAAACACAAATATTATTCAAGGCTACTATGAACACCTTTATGTGCATAAGCTGGAAAACTCAGAGGAGATGGTAAAACCCTGGAAATATACAGCCCTCCTAGATTAAACTAGGAAGATATAGAATTTGAACAGATCAATAACTAGCAGCGAGATTGAAGTGGTAATAAAAAAATTGCCAACAAAAAAAGTCCAGGACCAGATGGATTCATGGGTGAATTCTATCACACATTCAAAGAATAATTGGTACCAATCCTATTGACACTATTCGAAAAGATAGAGGAAGAGGGAATCCTCCTTAAGTCATTCTATGAAGTCATTATCACCCTAATACAAAAACCAGGGAAAGATGTAACAACAGAAAACTATAGACCAATACCTGATGAATATACATGCAAAAATCCTTAACAAAATATTAGTGAACCAAATCCATCGGCATTTAAAAAATATAATACTCCATGATCAAGTGAGTTTCACACCAGAAATACAGCATTGGTTTAACATACGTAGGTCAATAAATGTGATACACCACATATAGAGAATTACAAACAAAAATCACATGATTATCTCAACAGATGCAGAAAAAGCATTTGACAAAATCCAGCATCGCTTTATGATTAAAACCCTCAACAAGATCAGCATAAAAGGGACATACCTTAAGGTAATAAAAGCCATCTACGATGAACCCACAGCCATCATTATACTGAATGGGGAAAAGTTGAAAGCATTTTCCCTGATATCTGGAACACGACAAGAATGCCCGCTTTCACCACTTCTATTCAACCTAGTACTGCAAGTCCTAGCCAGAGCAATCAGACAAGAGAAAGAAATACAATACATCAAAATCAGTAAAGAGGAAATCAAACTGTCACTGTTTGCTGATGATATTATCATATACCTAGAAACCCTAAAGACTTACCCAAAAAGCTCCTAGAACTGGTAAGTAAATTCAGCAAAGTTTCAGGATACAAAATTAATGTACATGAATCAGTAGCTCTGCTATACACCAACAGCAACCAAGCTGAGAATCAAGTCAAGAACTCAACTCCTTTCACAATAGCTGAAAAAAAAATTAAAATACTTAAGAATATACCTGACCAAGGACGTGAAAGACCTCTACAAGGAAAACTACAAAACACTGCTGAAAGAAATCATAGATGACACAAACAAATGGAAACACATCCCATGCTTATGGATGGGTAGAATCAATATTGTGAAAATGACCATACTGTCAAAAGCAATCTACAAATTCAATGCAATTCCCATCAAAATTCCACCATCATTCTTCACAGAACTAGGAAAAACAATTCTAAAATTCATATGGAACCAAAAAAGAGCCCACATAGCCATTTCAAGACTAATCAAAAACATTCAAATGAACAAATCTAGTGGCATCACATTACCTGACTTTATAGTATAAGGCCATAGTCACCAAACCAGCATGGTACTAGTATAAAAATAGGCACATAGACCAATGAAACAGAATGGAGAAACCAGAAAAAAAAGCCACATAACTTATAACCAACTGATCTTTGACAAAGCAAAATAATAATGATGATAATAGTAATAAAGTGAGGAAATGATACCCTATTCAACAAATGGCGCTGGAATAATTGGCAAGCCACATGTAGAAGAATTAAACTGGATCCTAATCACTCACCTTATACAAAAATCAACTCAAGATGGATCAAAGATTTAAATCTAAGACCTGTCCTAATGATTGTAGAAGATAACATCAGAAAATCCCTTCTAGACATTGGCTTAGGCAAAGACTTCATGACCAAGAACCCTAAAGCAAATGTAACAAAAACAAAGATAAATAGATGAGACTTAATGAAACTAAAACCTTCTGCACAGCAAAAGAAATAATTAGCAGAGTTAACAAACAACCCAGAGAGTGGAAGAAAATCTTCATAATCTATACATCCAACAAAGGACTAATATCTAGAATCTACAAAGAAGCATTACCACCTCACTCCTGTAAGAATGGCGATAATGGAAAAAAAAAAAAAAAAAAAAAAAAGTTGGAGAGGATGTGTTTAAAAGGGAACGCTTTTACACTGTTAGTGGGAATGTAAACTACTACAACCACTATGGAAAACAGTGTGGAGATTCCTTAAAAAACTAAAAGTAGATTTACCGCTTGATACAGCAATCCCACTATTGGGTAGCTACCCAGAGGAAAAGAAGTCCTTATATGAAAAAGATACTTGTACATGCCTGTTTATAGCAATATAATTTGTACTGCAAATATATGAAACCAGCACAAATGCCCATCAATCAATGAGTAGATAAAGAAATTGTGAGATGTATATATACCATGAAATACTATTCAGCCTTAAAAAGGTCTGAAATAATGGCATTTATGGCAACCTGAATGGAAATGTTGACTATTATTATAAGTGAAGTAACTCAGGAATGGAAAACCAAACATTATATGTTCTCTTAAATGTGGGAGCTAAGCTATGAGAATACCAAGGCAAAAGAATGATACACTGAACTTTGGGGACTCAGGGGAAATGGTGGGGGGTGGCAAGGGATAAAAGACTACACATTGGGTACAGTGTACACTGCTTGGGTAATGGGTGCACCAAAGTCTGAGAAATCACCACTAAAGAACTTATTCATGTAACAAAAAAAAATTGGGTGTATAGTGTAACTGTTAATCTCAGTATAGAGAGAAGATAAATAGGTTTTATTTGGAAATGTAATCACTGTTGTTTCTGAAGGTTCCAGTTGCTAGATAGATGTGCCTGGCAGGCAGTTATTACAAGGGTCTGGAACTCAAGAGCGATCAAGGCTGGAGACACAGGTTCAAAAGTCATTCTGTGGCTATTCATGGGGACCATTGTTGTGGAAGATGTCACAAAGGCAAAGTAAATGCAGTGAGAGAACAAATCAAAAATGAACTCTAACATGCCACAAGGGCAAACTGGTTTATTTTTTAGGAGCTGAGGAAATGGGTACAAGAGATTCTTGAAAATGTCAAGAAACATTTTAAAGCCCATGCTTAAGGTCATAGAATAAGCCTGTGTTCTTTCTCAAGGATCGTGAAAACCAGAGTTTCTGATTTATCTTTATAGGGATGATTCAAGAAAAGAGTATATGTATAAAATATAAAACACAAAACAAAGCAAACAAACCATCAAAAAACATCTCTGAGGCACATTCTTAGTTCTAAGTGACTTCTATGCATCTTTTTAATCAGAGAAGGATATAAGGAAGTCCTGTACCCCAAATTTATGTTTTTTAAAAAATGTAAGAAACATATTTTACATAGATATCTAGTGCACACATACATGTACAAACACAATTGACACAAAGCTTTTGTGAACTAACACCTTTACTTCTTGTGATGCATTGTATGTACTTTTCATTGTATTCCTTCCATTCCAGTGTAAAAAGAAAATCCAAAAGATTCTGATTCCGCCACCAACTAAGTTGATTTTTACAAACTACTAAGTGGTTACCATCTACAGTTTTAAAAATCTTACTGAATTCTGTGTAGATGAAATGTTAATTCAGTCGGTAATTCAGTTGTCTCCCCTATCTGTGGTTTCGGTTACCTGTGGTACATTACAATATATTTAATATATATTAATATTTAGAGAGAGAGAGAGACCAAAATCACATAGTTTTTATTACAGTATATAGTTATAACTGTTCTATTTTACTGTTATCACTAATCTTTTACTGCGTCTAATTTATAAATTTATCATAGGTATGTATGTATAGCACAAAACATAGTATATACAGGGTTCAGTAGTGTCTTAGTCCCTTTGTTGTTGTTGTTGCTATAAGGAAATACATGAAGCTGGGTAATTTATAAGAAAAGAGGCTTATTTGGCTCTTGGTTCTGCAGGCTTTGTAAGAACCCTGGCACCAGCATCTGCTCTGGTCAGGACCTAAGGCTGCTTCCACTCATGGTGGCCGGGGAAGCGGAGCCACACCTATAGAGATCACATGGCAAGAGAGGAAGAAAGAGAGAGAGAGAGAGGGGAGGGAAATGCCAGGTTCCTTTTTAACAACCAGCTCTTGTGGGAACTAGTAGAGTGAGAACCCACTCATTATAGCCAGATGGCAATAAGCCACTGATAACAGAACTGCCCCCATGGCCCAAATGCCTCCTAATGAGGCCCTACCTCCAATACTGGAGATCAAATTTAAACATCAGGTTTAGGGGGACAAACACCCAAACTATAGCAGGTACCATCCATGATGCCAATCATTCACTGGGGTTCTTGGATTGCATTCCTTGTGGATAAGGTGGGCTTACTATACCTTTATCAAAAGTAGGCTAGTGTAAAGGGTTTCTAGGAGATGAATGAAGGACTCTTGTGGTACCTTCTCACAGGAATCATGTGGAGAAGTTTTAAACCAGTTCGCTGATAATTTGATCGTTTCTCATTCAGAGGATATTCACAGACTGATAACTCCAGACAAGGCACCATGTTATTTATTAGAGATAAAATGTTTGACACGGGTCCAGTGTTTGTGGGGCTCAAAACTTACTTAATTTGGAGATTAACTTTTGAAAACATGTCAAATATAAAATTAGGTGCCAAAATAATTATTTATTTATAATGAAAAAGATACCACATCATGTTCTTCAAACCTTGGGTCTCCTTCTAAGATCCCTTTAAGGGATTTGCCAAAAATATTTCTACAGCTATGCTTTCTGATTGTAACCTGTTCCCCTCCTCACCTAGAACCCTCTGTAACTCTCTGCAACTTTCACAAAGAGGTGGAAGGTGCCTCTGCCAGCAAATGAGACCTGAACTTGATCTTTCATTAGCTTCAAAGTAAACCCACATCTGTTTACTCCTGCATGAAAAACGTCCAGCTTGTGTCCTCTGGGCAAGGCAGACACAAATTAAAGGACTGGTTATACATTCATTATTCAATTATTTGATGATATGGAGAAATGCAGAGGACTAGGAAAGCATGTAATAGGGAAGTCAGACCTAGGCTGCAGGAGAGGGAGACTTTCTGGAGGAAAGGCCAGCTGGAGAGAAAGAGGCAAGCTGATATGCTATAATCACAGACCAGATTCAGGGACTGGTGCTGGTTGCAAGCTGTCGACACCAGACCGTGACAAGAGATGTATAGAATGAGAGTCAATATCCAGAAATTTTAAAACAATCTGAATGAGTAATATATCATGTTGACTGTAACCATAAGGTTTAGGCTTTTATTTTGCATGCCTTGTTTTCATTTTATTTTCCAGAAATTTATTTTTCTTATATTGTACTAAAGTATGGATCTGCCCATGTTGAGGGAAAAACCTGGTCCTCCACTGTATTAGTCTGTTCTCATGTTTCTAATAAAGATACACTCAAGATTAGGTAATTTATGAAGAGATTTAATGAACTCACAGTTCCACATGGCTGGGGAGGCCTCACAATCATGGCGGAAGGCAAAGGAGAAACAAAGTCATGTCTTACATGGTGGCAGGCAAGAGAGCTTGTGCAGGGGAACTCTGATTTATAAAACCATTAGGTCTTGTGTGACTTATTCACTACCATGAGAACAGTATGGGGGAAACTACCCCATAATTCAATTACCTCCCACTAGGTCCATCCCACAACACATGGGAATAATGGGAGCTACAATTTAAGATGAGATTTGGTTGGGGACATAGCCAAACCATATCATCTACCACCGATAGGTTGAGAAATGCTTTCAAAGACTCCCTTTCCAGCTGGATCCCATATTCTTCTGTTTTCTGCTTGTTATTCTTACAGTAAATAAGATAAAAATAAATTTAAGAAAAACATTAAATATTTGGAATAAGGACTAGATATCACGAGATACCATCTTTACCATAAAATAGAAAACTTAAGTTTATAAAAACCAGTAATGAGATTAAAATATAAAAGTTAAAACAATTCAAAGCAGGTTATAAAAAATTAGGATATAGTAACTTTTTTAAAATGTAGAAGCAAAATTTTACCTCTTCCCTCTTAGGATTTTTTGACTGAGCCTAAGAATTAAACTGACATAAGACAGATTAATAGGAGACGAGCATTCAAATTTATTTCTTGTAAGTTTATATGACATGGAAGCCCCCATAGGGAAATGAAGCTCCAAAGAAGTGGCAAAATCTAAATGCTTTTAGACCAGGTTGAACAGAGAGAGGCAACGTGGAAAAGCAAACTGTGAGGAGACTAAAGGAATATTAGAATAATTTTAACAAAGTCTGTTTGAATAGAGTTCTCTGGGTCCCGGTTTCTCATCCTTAATGATAAGAATGTTACTTTCCTCCTGGAATAGGGAGGACATCTTCCATAGGAAAGTTTTACCTCCTGCTTTCCGGAAATAAAGGGGATGGTCAAAATGCCTTTCTTGCACCTGCTGTTTTTTTTTTTTTTTTTTTTTTTTTTTTTAAGTGACTTTAGCTCAATTTAATCCATATGGCATATTTTGAGCTGAAATATTCTGCCACCCTTCAGTATTGAACCAATAAAAGGATAAATCCTAAAGTCACGTGAACTAATACAAAAGAAGTGCAAATGACAATGAAACTTTTATTTAGGAGCTAAAATTCCAATGGACTCATCTATACTCCCAACACCAGGCTGTTCTCTGGCTGACAGCCAATGGGTAGCGATGGGTCCCTCGGGAACTTGCCAGTCCCAGCGTCCATATTACTTTAAAATCCTGTGCATGGAAGAGACACTGCATTCTTTTCAGTGCCTAGTGGGTTCCTCTCCATGTCTCCATGTACAGTCCAGCAGAAGTGCCATTGGATTAGCAAACATCCCCGTGAAAAGTTGATGAAATGGCAGTGTAGTGACTACATTCCCGTGTGAGTCAGCAGAACAACTGTTAGAAATACAAGGGCAATATGTTTTAATTTTTGAAATCCAGAGAAGAATTTAACTTTTTTATATTAATGAACTAAGAAAGAGTTTGCTTCTAAACATTTAATTTCATTTCACAGCAGTTAGTAAAGGAATGTTTAAGCATCAAAGGGAGAGATATGCATTTTACCTTATACACGAGCCTTTAACTCTTAAAAAATTCTAAATGTTCAGGAGAATTTAACCTTTCCATATCATTTTTTAAATTAGATTCATGAACAGAATAGGTAAGAAACTAGTATCACATTTATATTGAGAATTCCCCCCCACTTTCCTCATTATTCTGTTTTAAACTCATCATTTATTTTAGTTTAAAGTAATATTGTTTTTAGCATGAGCACTCTTTCTCAAGTAAAGTTTATATAATTCCTTTTTATAATACCAATAAATAGTGGAAAATTTGGTCATTTAGGGAGGCTTTATTAATGCAGTAATAATACACTAACTTGTTATAAGTTACTTATTGGAAAAAAATATTCATGGTATGATTTTTTTCAATTGAGCTAAACTAGCAAAATATCCACTCATGTATCCACCTCTGTAACTCCTAATTGTTGCAGCATATTTAACATTCTTTTAAAATTAGTTCATAATTTTTTCAATTGTTTTTCTTGACAGATTTAGAACATTATATATTGGGCACATTTAAAAGTGTTCCTATATTTACAAAATAGCAGGAATGGATGACTTTTCCGTTGTAGCGTTCTTCAGCCATTGTATCATAGCTGCTTAATTTAGACAAAATAATGCCACGTCACACTGGTAATTTAGCAGAGATAAATCACATTTTTGTTAGGTTGTTTTGCCTCCCTGTAGTTAAAATTATACACTCTTATGGAGTTGGTGAAATATACTAATAAAATCTGCTTTGAACTGAATTTGAAGGAAAGAAAAAACTTAACTGAGATTAATGCAGGAAAGATTGGTGTTTACCTGTGTTTTCTGTTTTTGTTCTTATTGCTTGTATAAGCTATTTAACTTTCAGAAAGTTGGAAAAATTTTAGAGAAGTGTTCTGTCCCCAGACTGGGGCCTACAAACTGCAAATAACCTACTAAATTATTGAAAATATACCTGTGAATAGGAAAGGAAACCCATGTTTTCTAGAAAGGGGGCTTGGTCTCTGTTGGATGGATTTTTTATGAATTTTCTCTGTGTTATGCTGTAATACAGACACACAACTTGTCTTGGGTAAACTGATGGTGACAGCATTTTCATAAATAGTGCTTTTGTAAGTACTCTCTGATCACAGTATTTAGATTGTGTATTAACTCCAGACAGTTTTGTACTGGTTTGAACACTGTGTAACCATTTCACTTAGGAATGAAAGAATGAATAACACTGGAGAATACTTGGATCATTGATTAGAAATCATCAACCCCCTTGAAATGTTTAAAGGTTTGTTAGAAATTCAGGCTTTTCCTGGACTTATTTGAATAGTGTAATGAATTATCAAGCCCATTTCCCAGACTCCTGAAGGAATTTTATCAAAGCAATGACAACACACGCTTGTGTACTTTCTTTAATTTTCAATGTATTGTTTTTTCTTTTGAACACACATTTCAAAGGGGAAAGTATGTGTTGCAGATGCCATGGATCTCATTACAGAAACACACAGATGCCATCAAAAATTTACCTGCAGGGCCCAGGATATAAATTTAGGATTTGGAGTCCAGGAGTCTGTTGAGGTAAAACCCACTGTTCTGCAGCAAACACATGTTCTGAAAATAAGAGACACAACGGCAACTAATGGCGCATCCTTCCCATTTTTCCAGTGTAGGCCCAACTATGGAAAGTAGTTAAATTAATTCAGTCTTAGGTATTTTATTTAGCTTTGTTAGTGCCAGTTTTGATATACAACCATCAAACTAGATATGTATGAAAGGAATACAGTTACTTAAAAAAATGCAATTGGAATTCAATTAGTCATAAGCAAGAAAGTTATGAGAAGGTGAGTACTTTGGTGGAGTGAAAAATGTATATTGTGGATAATATATGTCAAGATTAAAATGGCATTACTAGATCATACTTATAAAATACCTGTCGTCAAATCTAGATGAGGAAGTTATTCATTTATTCCCTTAAAAGTAAGCTTCTGCTTCTTAGAGATTGGTGTGAGAATTTAGCTTTCTCTTAGCCCAAACATGTTATTACATAACAAAGAAGAAAAGAAGAAAGAGATTAGGGGGAAAAGCTACTCAGTGGAGGCCAGAAGACTCTTCAAACTGAATTTTAAGTGCTGCTTCTGATGTAGGTTTCTTCTTTTTCATCAAAAAGGGCATTAAGGAAGTAACACGAGCATAATAACTGTTCACACAGCCCCTTTCACAAGATATTCTTAGTGCCTGGCATTTTTCAAGGCCTCGTGTCCAATAGTGGAATAGAACTGATGCAGATGGTGAAGAAACAAATTCTGTGGAAGTTGCTGCAACGAGCAATATGGTATAATCTCGGACACAATGTTTTCATTGTGTTTGATGCATTCATTCATTTGCAGATGCATTCATTTGCAAATTACCCACAGCTCATATCCCTTTTCAAACTAAGAATATGTCATTCCAGGAAGGTCAGCACATCCATGACCCACTCAATTCTTTAAAAGCTTGCCCTCACTCTGGTTTTCCCCACCCCCATTTCATTTTCTTTGAGAGACTGGAAGAGCCTCAGTGAAGAGAGGCATGGGCTCATGTGGAATATGAAGGTAATTCCCCAACTAAACATGCCTGTACATTTTCATTACAAATATTTTATTGTACATCCATTTGAAGACAAATTGAAATTAGTGAAGTTAACCATAAATTAATGGAGTAATCTTGGGAGATAGAAAGACTTACTTTGGCTATATTTACTTTGCCATAATGATGTGTAAGAAGCACAGATAAAAACATACTTAAGTGGATAACTTTTATTTAGTAGGGGGATATATATATTCTTGTAATGGGGCAAGATTATCCATGATGCTTGGGAGAACAAAAGGAATAGAGAGCGAAGAGGTTATACTAGAGGAAAAATAAACCACAAAAGGAAATATTGGTAGAATAGAATACAGTTCTCCAATAATCCGGCATCAGTGCTTTGCTTTTTTTCAAAGCCTCACAAAGTTTCAGTTTAGATTGGCCAAGATGAATATGTTGCCTGCTATGTGCCAAAGCTAGGCCCTGAGATTCAGGGATGAATAAAACCTGCAGGGAGTTCTCAGTTGACAAAGGCATCTGAGCAGAGTGAAGGCTGGCTGTGCAAGAAATTCCTCCTTGATAATGAAATCCCTGAGCTGAAACCTGAAGAAATGGCTATCTGTTCTCCACTCTAGCATTCTAACCTATGACAAGCTCATCATTGAAAGCTCCTTTATACATTAATTTAAGTGTATAATTGACTTGCTTTTGACTTTCTCATGTTTTGAATGCTATTCAAGACCTGAGCTTTGCCATCATTTACACTAGTTGTGCAATGCTTCCTTTGCATATATATGTCATCAATAACATTTGCACATTTAGACTTGTTGTCTCAAGCTTTCATCCCTTGTAGAAGGGAACATTTGCAATCCAGCTAACTAGAAACTACTGTTGTTTGTGCAAAATAAAAAAAAAATCTGTGTTCCTCTTATTTTTGACAATAGAGAGTATACGTATACTTCAAAATGTAATGTATAATTCTTGTATTCCTTTACGGACAGAACAGGGAAATATTATCAGGGAGGATGTTAGATAAGTAATTGTTTGCAAAGGTCAATAATGGCTCAATTATTGTGACTTTCTGTAGGGAAGTGTCTAGTTACTTGCTTCTTGACTCTATCATCACTCCTGCATCATCAATGTTGAATTGAAAGGTTAAATGTATTATTGCCAATGTTGCAGTCTCACAATACATTTTTTTCTTCCTTTTTCTCTATGTAAATAATGACCCCAAATAGTTACCATCTACCATTTAGTTAGCATTTATGTATATTTTCATTCTGTTCCTTTCTTATAGGCATATCATATTCCAGTCTTATAGATGAAAGAATTGAACCAAGTAAACAACCCTTGAAAAAGTCATGTGGCCTGTATCATGCAGTGAGGATCCTAGAGATTAGTTTTGTGGTTCCAATACCTGTGCTTGACCGACTGTTTACACTACCTGTGCAATACTACCTTCAAATGAATATATATATTATCAATAACATTTGCACATTATAGACTTGCTGCTATCTCAAGCTTGCCTCCTTATGAATGGGAAAATCTCTGCTGAATAAAGAGTGGAAGTAAATACTCCCTGTCTCTCTAATTAGAACAGATCATCTTTCTAAGTTGCTAATGTGATAGCTTCTCATATAAAGAAAACATAAAACATAAATATTTCCTTATTTTTTTTAATTTTAAAAAATTTTGGAATTTTAGATTTACATCAAAGCTACAGATAGTACAGATAATGCATATACTTTTCACCTATAATGTTACTGTCTTAGTATGTTTGTCAAAACTAAGAAGGTAATGTTAATGGTATTGCTGTTAATTAAACTACAGGCTTTATTTGGATTTCACTAGTTTTTCTAATGTCCTTTTTCTGTTTCAGGATCCATTCCAAGAAACTATATTGCATTTAGTCTTCATGTCTCCTTAGCCTCCTTAAGGAGACTGTGCCAGGTATTTTGTAGACTGTTCCTCAGTTTAATTTGTAAGAGGTATTTCTCATGATTTGCCTGAAATTATGGGTTTTGGGGAGGGATTCCACAGATATGAAGTATGTTCTCATCACATATAGGGAGTGCAAGATAGCAACATGGCCTGCCGGTAGTGATATTAACATTGACCACTTGGTTAAAGTTGTGTTTGCCAGATTTCTTTATTCTGCGTAGCTGCCTTTTATGTGTCCAATCGTGTCTTCTAAAAAAATATGTTGAAGTCCTAGCGCCCAGTACCTGTAAATGTAACCTTTTGAGAAGTAGGGTGGTTGCAGATTTAATCAAGTTAAGATGAAGTCTCTAGGGTGGGCCCTAATCCAATATGACTGGTATCCACAGAAGCAGAGGAAATCACCATGTGAAGTGTCTGTGAAGACACAACACCACACAGGGAGAATGCCACGTGATGATAGAGGAAGAATCTGGAGCAATGCAGCTGCAGACCAAGGACTGACAGCTACCCAAGGAGCAGGGCAGAGGCAGGAAGGATTCTCTCCTACATGCTTCAGAGAAAGCATGGCCTTGCTAACACTTTGATTTTGAACTTCTAGATTCCAGAACTGGGAGGTGACAAATTGTAACTGCTCAATGGGTTCACCTTGCCCGCTGGCTAGACAGAGCCAATTTATCAAGACAGTAGAATTGCAATAGAGAAAGAGTAATTCATGCAAAGCTGGCTGTGTGGGAGACTGGAGTTCTATTATTATTCAAATCAGTCTCAAGAATTTGGGGATTCAAGTTTTTAAGGATAATTTGGTGGGTGGGGGGCCAGTGAATCAGGAGTTCTGATTGGTGTGGTCAGAGGTGAAAATCAGGGAGTTGGAGCTATCCTCTTGTGCTGAGTCAGTTCCTGGGTTGGGGTCACAAGACCAGATGAACCATTTTATCAATCTGGGTGGTACCAGTTGATCCATCTAGTGCAGGGTCTGCAATATATCTCAAACGCTGATCTTAGGTTTTACAATAGTGATGTTGTCCTCAGGAGCAATTTGAGGAGGTTTAGAATCTTGCAGTTTCCAGCTGCATGGCTCCTGTCAGGCCTGTGAACCCAAGCCAAGCCATCACATCCCCTGTGACTTGCCCAAATGGCCTGAAGTAACTGAAGAACCACAAAAGAAGTGAAAATGCCCTGTCCCGTCTTAACCAATGACATTCCACCACAAAAGAAGTGAAAATGGCCGGGCCTTGCCTTAAGTGATGACATTACCTTGTGAAAGTTCTTTTCCTGGCTCATCCTGGCTCAAAAATCTCCCCCACTGAGCACCTTGCGACCCCCCACTCCTGCCCACCATAGAACAAATCCCCTTTGATTGTAATTTTCCTTTACCTACCCAAATCCTATAAAATAGCCCCACCCTTATCTCCCTTTGCTGACTCTCTTTTCGGACTCAGCCCACCTACACCCAGGTGATTAAAAAGCTTTATTGCTCACACAAAGCCTGTTTGGTGGTCTCTTCACACAGACAGGTATGAAAGCTCCCAACCCATAATTTCTAATCTCAGGGCTAATTTGTTAGTCCTGCAAAGGCAGGAAGGGGGTTTTTGTTTTGGGAAAGGGCTGTTATTGTCTTTGTTTCAAACTATAGACTATAAACTAAATTCTTCCCAAAGTTAGTTCAGCATATGCCCAGGAATAACCAAGGACAGCTTGGAGGTTAGAAGCAAGATGGAGTAGGTTAGGTCAGATGTCTTACACTATCTCAGTCATAATTTTGCAATCATGGTTTCAGATTTTCTGCTGTTTTAAACCACCCATTGTGTGATACTTTGTTATGACATCCCTAGGAAGCAAATACACTCTTCTTCACCTTTCCATTCTTCATGATTTGTAAGCAAGTTACTAAATCCAGGTCACTCTTAAAAATATTTAGTTTGCTCCTATGAATATATTTTGAAAACTTTGGACAGAGCTTGCTACTGTCTCTTTGTTTCAGTTCATTGTTGGCCAGTGCCATGTGGCCATGACACAAGCAGCACCACCACTGACAATGGTCTGCGCTGCAGCTTGTCAAGGACTTCTCTTCAAGGGCAGCAATAAAAAAATCTACTCACAGTTCCTCAAATAACAATCTTCTGTTTTAGTGCACATAATCATAATTGTTTTTTATAACCTTTTGCTTAGCACAGAGTCGAATGAGTAGATGAGACAAAAATACAGTTCTTAACTCGGGTCTTTTATACAAAATTTCCCCAAGACATTTCATTTAATGTTAATTTGATTTGGCATTGCAGTTTGGTTAAACCACTTGAATTTCTAGCTGTTTATAATGGTTTAAACTATAGTTCCAATTCTTCTATAGAAAAAAAGAATAAATACCAGATTAAATCCATTTATGTATTAAACAACCATGAAGTAAGCTATGGTTTCAACCATGTTTCTCCAAAGTAATGTGGTTTCCACTATGTTTGAAGAAGCTTATATATTTTATTTTTCATTGAAATTTCTTTCTTGCTTGCTTTTTTCTTATTTAAAAGAGAGGTTATTTTCTGTGGAACTAATTATATATAACATATATATTTAGTGTATATATATATACACACACACACTTACGTATACATTAAATCCGGCTATAAGAAAAAGATAGAAGAAATATGTGAGCATTCTTGTTTTGCTACCCTGTTTGCAGTAATAACACCTACTTTCTAAAATTCTTGAGCATTTCATTAAATTTACTTTAAAATTTAATTATGTAAAATCAGTGCATTAGAGCTGTGTAATCATCATGGTTTAGAAGATGATTCCTTAAGAGTTGCATACCCAGGGGAGTTGGGGGTTTGCATGGCCAATTACCAAAATATGTTTAATGCAAGCCCATTCTTCTTTTTACATGTTGCAGCATTTATTGGAATAGTTCCAAAGCTTTATGAATATGTATAACCTCAATTGTCCATTTAGCTTAGCAACAAACAAGTGTTTCCTGTTACATTATACAATATTGTCCATCAATTACTTTAAAAAAAGTATGCCGCTGAAGGTTTTGCATAAGCATGCAAATAGAAACTAAAATCCCATACTTTTATCATATATTAAAAATATTAGCTTCTGAAACACCAGAGATATACACAAACACACAGAGTATGTCTATGTTGAGCTTCTGACATAAAAATGTGTGATTAAAACAGTTTTTATTTTATACATGGTGTTCCATGACCTTACATGGGTCTACAAATATAATATTTTCATGAGTACATCTCTTTGACCATGACTCATCAACTTAATTCCAAAATCACATTAGTGAATTGTTTAGAGACAGTTTTAGAGAAAAGGGAAGTCTGAGATAGTGAGACAGAGAGACTATGATGATGATGCTGTAAGTCTAAGATAGAGAAAGAGAAATTTTGTTTTCTGTAAATCTTATTGTTCAGTATTACATTCTCAGGAGATTTACTAAAGCGAGCAAGTGTCGTATTCTCTGTGTTTGCTAAGAGATGGGATTCAGGATACACTATGTAAAATATGGCCCCTTGCCATGTAAGAAAATAGTAGATATAGGAAGGTGACTCTCTGACCTTTTCCCACCCTACTCCTCTGAAGCAGGTCCTAAGCCTCTGACTCAAGAGGTATTCTCCTTACAACCAGAGGAGAGGAATATCCTTATCTTTGAAAATACAGGGACATAGAAAAAAATGAGAACAGACAGACCTTGCTAAGCTCCCTCCAATTGATTACCATTAGATTACACCCCCTTCGTCCAATCATATTCTGCACAACTGTCCACTCTTCATCAAACTAAGCATACAAATACACGGGTTTTCCTTTTTCTTTGGGTCTTTATTTCTGAAACTTCCCATGTCACATAAAATTTATTAAATAAATTTGTATGCTGTTCTCTTTTTTCATCTGTCTTTTATTAGAGGTGCCTTAGCCTGAACCTGGTGATGCGTGAGAAAAAAAATTTCCTCCCCTATATACGTATGTATCCATTTTGTTATGCAATAATTACTGGCAAGGACTGATTACTAAGTACAACTTTGATGATCAACTACGTTGGCCATACTTGGGGACTAATAGGAATCAGAGGAGAAGACTTGTAAGAATCAAACAGAGTCTAATGCAAACGATGCAGCATGGAGATGTAGAATAAACTGTCCTCCATGTTTCTTTTTCTATTTGGCGTCAATTAGTTTAGTTGTACAGGGAAAATTCTGAGTGCTTGCTCAGTAAGATGCTTGTCCTGTGTTCTCTAGCATATGGAGGTAGTTTGGTACTAAGGAGAAAATATATCTTCAATTTGCTTCTTTTCTTTTCTTTTTTTTTTTCTTTTTGAAATGGAGTCTCGCATTGTCACCTTGGCTGGAGTGCAGTGGCGCAATCCCAGCTCACTGCAACCTCTGCCTCCTGGGTTCAAGCAATTCTCCTTGCCTCAGCCTCCCAAGTAGCTGGGACTACAGGTGCCCACCACCATGCTTGGCTATTTTTTTTTTTTTTTTTTTTAGTAGAGACGGGGTTTCACTGTGTTGGCCAGGCTGGTCTCGAACTTCTGACCTTGTGATCTGCCCGCCTCGGGCTCTCAAAGTGCTGGGATTAGATGTTACTTTTTGATGTGAGAAGAGAAGTCATCTGGTAGAATGGAACCACCATCTGACCATCACTCCCCAAAACCACAAACATATTGAGAGTAAATCAGTATTTATAAAATCACTTCCTAAAAAAAAGTGTTTCTTTCTATAGTAGTTTTATCTCTGCTTGGTTCATTTGTTTAAGCTTTCTATCCTAAGGAATATGTTTTTTAAAACTACCAGGTATCCACCATATTGCTACTGAGTCATATCCTAAAAGTCTGGCTACGGTAATCTTGGGCAGATTATTTGGAAACATGACATATTTCTACATAACAAATAGGAGTCATGAAAAATGAAGAAAACAAAGCAAGAGATAATCTTCCTTAACTACCCCATATTAAATTCCAAGTATTTTCAAGTATTTGTAGTTTTCTAGGGACAAAATTGTGTTAACTGCCTGAAATGATAATTTCCAGAATATTGCTTTTGAACATGCAAGGTACTTGCTTACAGTAGAATGTAATTTATTAGTAAATACATGAATATTTTTGACTATGTTTTGTTTTTTTTGTTTTTTTTTTTTTTTTTTTTTTTTTGTATTTTAAAGGGATATCAAGTTACTCGAGTTTTCCTTCAGGCCATTATGTTAAGAATTTGTCTGAGAGTCTTCTACCAACCAACAGAGCCCTAAGTCAGTGGAGCTATAGTTCTTAGAAACCATCAAATCCTTTTGATTTTCCTGAAATTTATCAATTCCCTCCTGTTCCAGTAACAAACTATCTCAAAACTCAGTGACTTAAAGCAACAACAGCAGAGATAGCTAATCTCTCCTTCATGGTGTCCTGGTCTAAGCTAGGAAGACTTGAAGGCTACGGGTTGGAATCATCAGAAGGCACCTTGACTCACATGTCTGGCAGTGTACTGCCTGGGATTGCAGCTGGGCTGTTGGCTAACATTTACATGTGGTCTTTCCATGTGATTCTCCATGTGAAGATAGTTCGGGCCTCCTTATAATATGGCAGCTGGGCTCCAAGAACTAGTATCCAGCCAGGTGGCTGGGTGTTGTGGCTCATGCCTATAATCCTAGCACTATGAGAGGACAAGGTGGGAGAATCATTGAGACCAGGCATTTGAGGCCAGCCTGGGCAATATAGTGAGACCCTCATATCTACAAAAAAATAAAAAATTAGCTGGAGATGGTGGTACACACCTGTAGTCGCAGCTATTTAGGAGACTAAGATGGGAGGATCACTTGAGCCCGGGAGGTTGAGGCTGCAGTGAGGTGTGATCATGCCACTGCACCCCAGCCTGGGTGATAGAGAGATAGCCTGTTTCAAAACAACCCCCAACAATCCCTTCCCATCAAATCCCCAAACATCATAGAAATGTAAGTCAGATAGTGTTACTTCTCCTTTAATTATAGGGGAGGAAACTTTGACCCTGCCTCTTGATCAGTCTCTAAGTTACATAGGGAATTGGAATTGTGGGATGGGAATTCTGGCACCCACTTTTGGATAATATAATGTGCCACATTTTCCATCCCTTTTTCTACATACCTTTTGCTGGAATATTAAGGCCAATGGCTTCTTATTTGGTCTCCCTGCTGACACTTTAATTCTCTTCAAGTTTATTCCCCACATAGGTGGAAGGGTGACCTATATAAAATGCCTGATCAGCGTGGGGTGCAAGATCTTCATGCTGTTTACCAAACTTTCCAGCCTATTTATATGGCACTTTCCAACAAAAACCAGCTTCTCACAGTCCTCTCTTGCCCCTGCCCTCAGCATGTGCACACATGCTGTGCTGCTTCTGACCTTCATGCCTTTTCCAGTTGGTGTCACCTCTTTTTTCCACCATCTTCATCTAGAAAACCAGAATGCATTCACTAGAGGAAGATGAAGGGTCAAACCATTACCTCCTCCATCCAGTTTACATCATGATTTCAACTGATCTTCGAAGCTGTCATTCTCTTTCCACCCACTGTGCTTCATTTTCCTCAACTATTTAATGGAAATATAGTTGTCAAGTCACATACTGTTGCAAAAATTAAATGAAGAATTTAAGACATGTAAAGTGTTTATGACAATGCCAGTATGTGGGAACCACTTAAAAGATGTTAGGTGTTACTGTAATTAATATTAGCCACCTGCAGTTGGT